>NC_069502.1:729838074-730453074 GCF_027579735.1 Bombina bombina
AGAGGGGGGGAGAGAGAGAGCACAAAAGAAAGGGGGAGAGAGAGAGCGCAAAAGAATGGGGGAGAGAGCGCAAAAGAGAGGGTGGAGAGAGAGAGAGCAAAAGAGAGGGGGAGAGAGAGCACAAAAGCGAGGGGGGAGAGAGAGAGAGAGAGCAAAAGAGGGGGAAGAGAGAGAGCACAAAAGAGAGGGGGGAAAGAGCGCAAAAGAGAGGGGGAGAGAGAGCGCAAAAGAGAGGGGGAGAGAGAGCGCAAAAGAGGGGGGGAGAGAGAGAGCAAAAGAGAGGGGGGAGAGAGAGAGCTCAAAAGAGAGGGTGAGAGAGAGAGCAAATAATTTATTCAGGACAGAAACATAAAAAAACAAACAAAAAACACAAAGGAAGAAAGAATGAAATAAAAATGTTGTGTTCTTTTTATACAGGAAAAATACTTTTAAAAAAACTTTTAAAAAGGCGCTACTAGAAAGTCCAAAACATGCAACCACTAATTTTATAATACGGCAAGGTTCTTTATCGTGTCACATCCCTTTATATCTGCCAGTGGGTGACTCTTGGGGCCTTTTAAAAAAAGGCAATGTCAATAAAGTCTGACTCAAGATATGGGGCGCTATAACAGTCTTATGCAATGTGTGCATATATCAATATACCTATGTATAAATAAATGGCAACAATTTACCTATATCAACACACCTGCATATATATAAAGTTGTAGTTTGATACTACCTAAAATAACAAAATTAAAAAGCAGTCATACAAAAAAGGTGCATATACATATACAAAAAATGATTGTCTCTTGGTATAATTTGCACATACATCGAAAGGTCCACCTGATGGGACTCAGATAATACCGATATTTGATAAAAAGGCTGCTCTCTCCTCACAAATAGATGTCAGGAAATCTAGAAGGATATAAGGAACAAGAGAGGTGCATGTGTGTACCAATAACACAATGGAAATAACCCAGATATGGCCCTAATCAGGGTACTCACATTTGTGAGGAGCACTCAGACAGTGCTATTAGAAGCAGGCTGCATATTTTGGAGCAACCCAGCTCACTGTTCAGTCTTGGATAACCGGAACATAGGATCCCAAAATCTGGATAAGCAAACAAAAGGGGCGTCTGTGTGTGCCAGTAGTATAATACAGTAATTGTAATAAAAACCCTACTCAGGGTACTCACATTATTTGAGAGGAGCACTTAGACAGTGCTATTAGGAGCAGGCTGGGTAGTTGGCAGCAACCCAGCTTACAGATCACCTCGATAAGCCAAAGCTCTGGAACACAGGAACACAGGACCCTGATAATGAACTGCAGCAACAGAAGGATAGCAGTCTCTGTAGCGAAGGACTCCCTATGGGAGTGATTGGTATTTTTCAAGGCTAATTTAATAAGGTTCCAGAGATGATACTGATAATAAAATTTTTTTTATTAAAATAATAAAAAAATATGTATAAAACACAATGGAACCCTAAGGTGGAATATGCTAGCTACCCGCCTTAGCTAAATGCAACGCGTTTCTCAGTCAAAACACTGTTTCATCAGGCATAAAATACAGGCTATTGATTGCCTTTAAATATACAAGCCTTACCAATCACAAGAAAAAAACAATAAAACAATCAAGACAAGCACCTGGGAGACCACTCCTACAAGAGCGAATTCCCAGCAGATTAGCCCTTTGTTGATACTGCATACTTCATTGCATCATAAAGTTAATATGAAATTGTATAATTGATGTACATGTCATCCAAGATAAATAGTGACAAGGAAATATTTATATACTAACCAGCACCATAATATATAAGAAAGAAAGAGAGAAATGTGCAGCTATTGGATACAGGTAGGGCAGAGTACAGAACTCTCACCTATCCAAAAATGTAAATATGAAAAAAGGAAGGTTTCAACAGCGCAATAAATTTCTGTACTACAACATAAAACATATAAAAAACAGTTCATACATATAACACATAAATACAGTAAAAATAGTAAAAAATAGTTCAAAGATCAATATTGGCGATCATATATTCTGTGAATCTGAAGAATCCAATAGAAATATTAGGTGGAATAATATTCCCCTTACCAGAATATACCTCAATCAGATGAGGTAAGTTGCCGCAACTAGTACAGGGTAGTAGAATTCCAGTGTGTATGGGTAGAAGTCAGTAACTTGTCATCCACCTCTTGGAGCAGGTTTTATTCTGTGATTTTTCTTCCCAAAGGTATTAGCCCATAGAAAAGAGAAAAGCTGATATAGTGTAATATTGTCTTTTATTTCACAAATAAACACACACAGCATATAGTTATACCACTCAAATGAGCTGTCCTCAAACAGTATGAGGTATATAATACACAGGATTGGTCACATAAATCCTTCAAGAAACAGTTCCAAGGTATGTGCAAGCACAAAGAAATGCACAGTCCAGGATAAGTGTAAAATATCGTCTAAAAGTCTGGTTTTGCAAGCAGCAAAGTTCAGCAGGTTACTGATATAAAATTCAGGTGAAATATTGTCCCTAATGCGTTTCAAAGGTTTGTAAATAATTCCTTCCTCAGAGGGGTATATTCGTAGGATCCGGGAGTCTCTTTAAATACAGGAAGTGGCGGCACACCCACTCCATTCATTGGACTGTAGTCCGGTCACATGTTCAATACATAAACACTAACTGACGTGTTCAGGATTTGTTACGGCTAAGATATAAATGCCGGGTACAGCGCAAGACATATAGGGCTCTACGCAATATCGGTTTCCATGGTGACGCTATTAAGCTTCTTACTTACATCTAGACCTAAAGATCCATTTTACGTGAGTGCAAGTAAAAGAATGAAACTATGCAATCGGGTCTAAATTATTTTGAACACTGTTTAATGGATACAGTTTGGTAAGATATATGTAAAAGAACATCCGTAATAACAGTGACAAATATGTTTAAAAATTGGTATTTCTAGAATGGGTACAGTATTATATACCTACAGATTCTTCTATAACAATACACGAAGAATATTATTTACATATAAAACGGCTCCAAAGAGAGACTTATATCGTACAGATAATATATGATAATAATCCCATATCTGTTATTATTCAGAAAAGAAAATATACATTATTCATAAGGGACCAGTACAAAGCATAAAAAAACATGAATAAACCTAATATGGTCTGATATAGAAATTCTTCATAGCGACCTAAATATTCTAGTAGTGATAGATTTACATGTATAAATGTATGAACATAGATTTGTATGAACTCAATAACAATAATTTATTTTAATAAATATTTCTATATAAAAATACCCTTAGTGATTTTAATTAAAAAATCTGAATATATCACAGTTCTTAAAACTTGATAAAAAAAACTATACATACAAAATCCACAAGTTGATATTGAAGTAAATGTACTTTAAAAAGGTGGATATTGTAGATTAATAAAAAAAAACTAAAAAAGTAAAAAAAAAGTAAAGAATGGTAAGATGGATAATACCCTTTTTAATCCCACTTCTATTAAATTTCAAAGAAGGGGGGAAACAAGTCTAATTCCTCTCATTACCTGATAAAGGATAAAAATTGGCTAAAAACTGGACTCATGTTAAAAAAGCTGATATGTCTATGTCTTTATTGAGACCCCTGGGAGCCATAGTGCCCATTCTATGTATCCATTGGGTCTCAATTCTCCTCAAATGTAGTTCCCTACTTATGCCTACAGGGGGATCTTTTATATGTTCCAATATTGTACCCCTTAGGTCCTTAGGATCCATGTTGTGTATGATTCTAAAATGGTTTGAAACATTATCGTCTAGATGGGGGAGAGAGAGAGAGCAAAAGAGAGGGGGGAGAGAGAGAGCTCAAAAGAGAGGGTGAGAGAGAGAGCAAAACAGAGGGGGGAGAGAGAGAGAGCAAAAGAGAGGGGGGAGAGAGAGAGCTCAAAAGAGAGGGTGAGAGAGAGAGCAAAACAGAGGGGGGAGAGAGAGAGAGCAAAAGAGAGGGGGAGGGAGAGAGCACAAGGGGTGAGAGCGCAAGGGGTGGGACCACTGTACTGCAAAAAATAGCCTGTGTGAACAGGCTTTAGGACTAGTTATACTGTAACTGATCTTGCAACTTGCAGCTGTGACAAGGGAGAGGTACAGATCTTTTCTGCCATTTTCAAGTTGCTATGTTGTAGCAAGTTTTTCAGTAAGATAGTTTTCTGAATTAGAATTGTTTTATTTAGGCAAATAATTTATTCAGGACAGAAACATAAAAAAACAAACAAAAAACACAAAGGAAGAAAGAATGAAATAAAAATGTTGTGTTCTTTTTATACAGGAAAAATACTTTTAAAAAAACTTTTAAAAAAATTGGCTAAAAACTGGACTCATGTTAAAAAAGCTGATATGTCTATGTCTTTATTGAGACCCCTGGGAGCCATAGTGCCCATTCTATGTATCCATTGGGTCTCAATTCTCCTCAAATGTAGTCTAGATTACGAGTTGTGCGTTAGGGTTAAAAAGCAGCGTTGGGACCAACGCTGCTTTTTAATGCCCGCTGGTATTACGAGTCTTGAAATGTCAGGCGCTCACTTTTTTGGCCAGACTCGAAAATACTGCAAATCCACTTACATCAATTGCGTATCCTATATTTTCAATGGGACTTGCCTAATGCCGGTATTACGAGTCTTTCAAAAAGTGAGCGGTACAGCGTCTCCTGTCAAGACTGATACCGCATTTAAAAGTCAGCAATTAAAGGGACACTGTACCCAAAAAAATTCTTTTGTAATTCAGAAAGAGCATGCAATTTTAAGCATCTTTCTAATTTACTCCTATTATCAATTTTTCTTCGTTCTCTTGCTATCATTATTTGAAAAAGAAGGCATCTAAGCTTTTTTTTGGTTTCAGTACTCTGGACAGCACTTTTTTATTGGTGGATGAATTTATTCACCAATCAGCAAGGACAACCCAGGTTGTTCACCAAAAATGGGCCGGCATCTAAACTAACATTCTTGCATTTCAAATAAAGATACCAAGAGAAAGAAGAAAATTTGATAATAGGAGTAAATTAGAAAGTTGCTTAAAATTTCATGCTCAATCTGAATCACGAAAGAAAATTTTGGGGTACAGTGTCCCTTTAAGAGTTTTATGGGCTAACGCCGTAGCATAAAACTCTTAACTAAAGTGCTAAAAAGTATACTAACACCCATAAACTACCTATTAACCCCTAAACCGAGGCCCCCCCACATCGCAAACACTATAATACAATGTTTAACCCCTAATCTGCCGAACCGGACATCGCCGCCACTATAAAAAATATATTAACCCCCTAAACCACTGCACTCCCGTATCGCAAACACTAGTTAAATATTATTAACCCCTAATCTGCCATTTCTAACATTGCCAACACCTACCTACATTTATTAACCCCTAATCTGCCGCCCCAAACATCGCCTAAACTATATTAAATGTATTAACCCCTAAATCTAACTCTAACCCTAACCCCCCCCTAACTTAAATATAATTTAAATAAATCTAAATAAAATAACTACAATTACCTAAATTATTCCTATTTAAAACTAACTACCTATAAAATAAACCCTAACGGCTAGATTTGGAGTTTGGCGGTAGCCGTGAAAACCAGCGTTAGAGGCTCCTAACGCTGGTTTTAGGCTAACTCCGGTATTTGGAGTCACTCAAAAAAGGGTCAAATGCTCACTTTTCAGTTCCGACTTTTCCATACCGCGGATCCCCTTACATCAATTGCGTATCCTATCTTTTCAATGGGATCTTTCTAACTCCGGTATTTAGAATCGTGTCTGAAGTGAGCGTTAGAAATCTAACGACAAAACTCCAGCCGCAGAAAAAAGTCAGTAGTTAAGAGCTTTTTGGGCTAACCCCGGTTCATAAAGCTCTTAACTACTGTACTCTAAAGTACACTAACACCCATAAACTACCTATGTACCCCTAAACCGAGGTCCCCCCACATCGCCGCCACTCGATTAAATTTTTTTAACCCCTAATCTGCCGACCGCCACCTACGTTATATTTATGTACCCCTAATCTGCTGCCCCTAACACCGCCGACCCCTGTATTATATTTATTAACCCCTAATCTGCCCCCCACAACGTCGCCGCCAACTACCTACAATAATTAACCCCTAATCTGCCGACCGCAAAGCGCCGCTACTTAAGTTATCCTTATGTACCCCTAATCTGCTGCCCCTAACACCGCCGACCCCTATATTATATTTATTAACCCCTAACCTGCCCCCCACAACGTCGCCGCCAGCTACCTACAATAATTAACCCCTAATCTGCCGACCGCAAAGCACCGCCACCTACATTATAGCTATGTACCCCTAATCTGTTCCGATCAGTCAATAGAATGCGAGCTCAATCTGATTGGCTGATTGGATCAGCCAATCGGATTGATCTTGATTCTGATTGGCTGATTCCATCAGCCAATCAGAATATTCCTACCTTAATTCCGATTGGCTGAATCCTATCAGCCAATCGGAATTCGAGGGACGCCATCTTGGATGACGTCCCTTAAAGGAACCGTCATTCTTCAGTTGGACGTCGCCGGATGAAGATGGGTCCGCGGTGGAGGTCTTCAGGATGGAGCCGGTCGTCATCGGATGAAGATAGAAGATGCCGCTTGGATCAAGATGGTTGCCGGTCCGGATCGCCTCTTCTTCCCGGATAGGATGAAGACTTTGGAGCCTCTTCTGGACCTCTTCAGCCACCGGATGATGGATCGCCAGCCCCCGCTTGGGTTGGATGAAGATTTTGGAGCCAGGACGGATCGGTGATACCTGGTGAGGTGAAGACAAGGTAGGATGATCTTCAGGGGCTTAGTGTTAGGTTTATTTAAGGGGGTTTGGGTTAGATTAGGGGTATGTGGGTGGTGGGTTGTAATGTTGGGGGGGGTATTGTATGTTTTTTTTACAGGCAAAAGAGCTGAACTTCTTGGGGCATGCCCCGCAAAGGGCCCTGTTCAGGGCTGGTAAGGTAAAAGAGCTTTGAACTTTAGTAATTTAGAATAGGGTAGGGCATTTTTTATTTTGGGGGTCTTTGTTATTTTATTAGGGGGCTTAGAGTAGGTGTAATTAGTTTAAAATTGTTGTAATATTTTTCTTATGTTTGTAAATATTTTTTTATTTTTTGTAACTTAGTTCTTTTTTATTTTTTGTACTTTAGTTAGTTTATTTCATTGTAGTTATTTGTAGATATTGTATTTAATTAATGTATTGATAGTGTAGTGTTAGGTTTAATTGTAGGTAATTGTAGGTATTTTATTTAATTAATTTAATGATAGTATAGTGTTAGGTTTAATTGTAACTTAGGTTAGGATTTATTTTACAGGTAATTTTGTAATTATTTTAACTAGGTAACTATTAAATAGTTCTTAACTATTAATTAGGTATTTTACCTTGTTAAAATAATTACAAAGTTGCCTGTAAAATAAATATTAATCCTAAAATAGCTACAATGTAATTATAATTTATATTGTAGCTATATTAGGATTTATTTTACAGGTAAGTATTTAGCTTTAAATAGGAATAATTTATTTAATAAGAGTTAATTAATTTCGTTAGATTAAAATTATATTTAATTTAGGGGGGTGTTAGTGTTAGGGTTAGACTTAGCTTTAGGGGTTAATACATTTATTAGAATAGCGGTGAGCTCCGGTCGGCAGATTAGGGGTTAATAATTGAAGTTAGGTGTCGGCGATGTTAGGGAGGGCAGATTAGGGGTTAATACTATTTATTATAGGGTTAGTGAGGCGGATTAGGGGTTAATAACTTTATTATAGTAGCGGTGCGGTCCGCTCGGCAGATTAGGGGTTAATAAGTGTAGGCAGGTGGGGGCGACGTTGTGAGCAGCAGATTAGGGGTTAATAAATATAATATAGGGGTCGGCGGTGTTAGGGGCAGCAGATTAGGGGTACATAAGGATAATGTAAGTGGCGGCGGTTTACGGAGTGGCAGATTAGGGGTTAAAAATAATATGATGGGGTCAGCGATAGCGGGGGCGGCAGATTAGGGGTTAATAAGTGTAAGGTTAGGGGTGTTTAGACTCGGGGTACATGTTAGGGTGTTAGGTGCAGACGTAGGAAGTGTTTCCCCATAGCAAACAATGGGGCTGCGTTAGGAGCTGAACGCGGCTTTTTTGCAGGTGTTAGTTTTTTTTTCAGCTCAAACAGCCCCATTGTTTCCTATGGGGGAATCGTGCACGAGCACGTTTTTGAGGCTGGCCGCTTGCGTAAGCAACTCTGGTATCGAGAGTTGCAGTTGCGTTAAAAATGCTCTACGCTCCTTTTTTGGAGCCTAACGCAGCGATTCTGTGGACTCTCAATACCAGAGTTATTTTAAAGGTGCGGCCAGAAAAAAGCCGGCGTTAGCTACGCGGGTCATTACCGACAAAACTCAAAATCTAGCCGTAAGCTAGCTACAATATAACTAATAGTTACATTGTATCTACCTTAGAGTTTATTTTTATTTTACAGGCAACTTTGTATTTATTTTAACTAGGTACAATAGTTATTAAATATTTATTAACTATTTAATAGCTACCTAGTTAAAATAAATACAAATTTACCTGTAAAATAAAACCTAAACTAAGTTACAATTACACCTAACACCACACTATAATTAAATTAATTCCCTAAACTAAATACAATTAATTACAATTAAATAAAATTATCTAAAGTACGAAAAACCCCCACTAAATTACAGAAAATAATAAAATAATTACAAGTTTTTTTAAACTAATTACACCTAATCTAATCCCCCTAATAAAATAAAAAAGCCCCCCAAAATAATAAAAAGCCCTACCCTATACTAAATTACAAATAGCCCTTAAAAGGGCCTTTTGCGGGGCATTGCCCCAAAGTAATCAGCTCTTTTACCTGTAAAAAAAGTACAATACCCCCCAACATTAAAACCCACCACCCACACACCCAACATTACTCTAAAACCCACCCAATACCCCCTTAATAAATCCAAACACTAACCCCTTGAAGATCACCCTACCTTGAGAAGTCTTCACCCAGCCAGGCCGAAGTCCTCAACGAAGCCGGGTGAAGTGGTCCTCCAGACGGGCAGAAGTCTTCATCCAAGCCGGGAAGAATAGGTCCTCCAGATGGGCAGAAGTCTTTATCCAAGCCGGGAAGAAGAGGTCCTCCAGACGGGCAGAAGTCTTCATCTAGGCGGCATCTTCTATCTTCATCCATCCGGCGCAGAGTGGCTCCATCTTCAAGACATCCGACGCAGAGCATCCTCTTCCATCAATGTCCAACTGAAGAATGAAGGTTCCTTTAAATGACGTCATCCAAGATGGCATCCCTTCAATTCCGATTGGCTGATAGAATTCTATCAGCCAATCAGAATTAAGGTATAAAAAATCCTATTGGCTGATGCACTCAGCCAATAGGATTGAAGTTCAATCCTATTGGCTGATCCAATCAGCCAATAGGATTGAGCTTGTTCCTGATTGGATCAGCCAAAAAATGCGAGTTCAATCCTATTGGCTGATTGCTTCAGTAGCGGTGAGCTGGCAAAACATGCTTGTGCATGATTTCCCCATAGGAATCAATGGGGGAGAGCCGGCTGAAAAAAACCCTAACACCTGCAAAAAAGCAGCGTTCAGCTCCTAACTCAGCCCCATTGATTCCTATGGGGAAATACTTTTTATGTCTACACCTAACACTCTAACATGAACCCTGAGTCTAAACACCCCTAACATTACACTTATTAACCCCTAATCCGCCGCCCCGACATCGCCACCACCTACATTATACTTATGAAGGCCTAATCTGCTGCCCCCAACAGCGCCAACACCTACATTATATTTATTAACCCCTAATCTGCCGTCCCTAATGTTGCTGCCACCTACCTACACTTATTAACCCCTAATCTGCCTCCACCAATGTCGCCACCACTATAATAAAGTTATTAACCCCTAAATAACCATAACCATAACCCTAACCCCCCCTAACTTAAATATAATTTAAATAAATCTAAATAAAATAACTACAATTAACTAAATTATTCCTATTTAAACATAAATACTTACCGATAAAATAAACCCTAAGATAGCTACAATATAACTAATAGTTACATTGTATCTATCTTAGGGTTTATTTTTATTTTACAGGCAACTTGTATTTATTTTAACTAGGTACAATAGTTATTAAAGAGTTATTAACTATTTAATAACTACCTAGCTAAAATAAAGACAAATTTACCTGTAAAATAAACCTAGCCTATGTTACAATTATACCTAATACTACACTATAATTAAATTAATTACCTAAACTAAATACAATTAAATACAATTATCTAAAGTACGTAAAAAACAAACACTAAATTACAGAAAATAATAAAATAATTACAAGATTTTTAAACTAATTACACCTACTCTAATCCCCCTAACAAAATAAAAAAGCCCCCAGAATAAAAAAAAAGCCCTACCCTACACTAAATTACAAATAGCCCTTAAAAGGGTCCTTTGCGGGGCATTGCCCCAAAGTAATCAGTTCTTTTACCTGTAAAGAAAAGTACAATACCCCCCCCCAACATTAAATCCCACCACCCACACACCCAACCCTACTCTAAAACCCACCCAATATCCCCTTAATAAAACCTAACACTAACCCCTTGAAGATCACCCTACCTTGAGAAGTCTTCACCCAGCCGGGCCAAAGTCCTCAACGAAGCCGGACGAAGTGGTCCTCCAGACGGGCTGAAGTCTTCATCCAAGCCAGGAAGAAGAGGTCCTCTAGACGGGCAGAAGTCTTTATCCAAGCCAGGAAGAAGAGGTCCTCCAGATGGGCAGAAGTCTTCATCCAGGTGGCATCTTCTATCTTCATCCATCCGGCGTTGAGTGGCTCTATCTTCAAGACATCCGACGCAGAGCATCCTCTTCCATCAACGTCCAACTGAAGAATGAAGGTTCCTTTAAATGACGTCATCCAAGATGGCATCCCTTCAATTCCGATTGGCTGATAGAATTCAGCGCTGGTATTGAGGTGAGATGTGGAGCAAAATTTTACTCTCCGCTCACTTTTCTGCGGCTAACGCCGGTTTTCTAAAAGCCCGTAATACCAGTGCTGTCTGTAAGTGAGCGGTGAGGGAAAACTGCTCGTTAGAACCGGAACCCTGTTAACGCAAAACTCGTAATCTAGGTGTATGTTTTTTAAACCCTGTTTCAATGTTCCTAATATGTTCTAATAGGCATTTTTTGTAGGGTTTAATAGTGCGACCTATGTACTGTAGTTTGCATGAACATTCCAATAAATATACAACATGGTCAGTTTTACAGTTAATGAGAGACTCTGTCTCATAGCATTTACTGTTAGATGTTGAATAGATTTAGTTGTCTTACTTTTATTGTAATGGTGTTTACATGACTCACAGTGTAGAAGGTTGCACTTAAAAAAACCTTTGGTGTTTGATTGTAACCAGTTTTTAGGTTTTTCTTTTGAGATTTCAGTCATAGACTTTAGTTTGCTTGGAGCCAGCATGGATCTCAATTTTTTTCCTTTCCTAAAGATGAGTTGGGTTTTTATTATTGTAACTTCCCTCAGAAGATCATCCTTTTTTAATACATGCCAGTGTTTGTTTAATATTTTTTTAATATTATTGGCTCCCTCGTTAAATGTGGTGATCATAGAGGGTGTATTCTTTTTATTTTTATTTCTATTGATAGTATTGGGTATGAACATATCTTTTCTGTCCATTCTTTCAACTTTCATAAAGGCCTTATTGACATTTATTTTGTTATAGCCCTTAAATATTAATTTCTCTTTCAGAATTTGAGATTCTTTGAGGAAGTCCTCCTCTTTGGAACAATTTCTTTTAATCCTTTGAAATTGGCCATATGGAATACTCCAAGTTGGATGATGGCCACTGCGTGCATCTAGATAGCTGTTGCTATCTGTTGGTTTCTGATATAGTTTTGTCTTAATATCATCATCTTCATAAAAACACTTAAGATCTAAGAATTCAATTTCATAGCTATCTATTTTCTCTGTAAAAGTTAGATTAAAATTATTAGTATTCACATACTTAAGAAATTCATTAAAAATCTTTAAATCTTCCCCATCCCAAATTAGTATGATATCATCAATGAAACGATGGAAAGTTATAATATGTTCAACAAAAGGATTATTGTTCCAAATGAAAATATCTTCCCATAGTCCCATATAGAGGTTGGCATAACTGGGGGCAAATTTTGTCCCCATAGCCGCCCCCCCCCCCTATTTGTAGAAAAAAATTGTGATTGAAGCTAAAATAGTTTTTTTCTAAAATGAATTGGATTGATTCTTTGATAAATTAAACTTTAGAATTACTCAAATTTGTCAATTTTCTAAGCCAGCGTACGGCTGCTTTCATACCCTTCGAATGGGGAATATTTGTATAGAGCGAGCTAACATCCAATGTTACCCATCGGTAATTCTTTATCCATTTAAGTCCAGATAATTTTTGAATTATGTCTGGTGTATCCCTGATATAGGATTTAATTTTCGGTACGAGGGGTTGGAGGCAAAAATCCATAAATTCAGATAACTTAGTCGTTAGTGAGCTGATTCCTGATATAATCGGCCTCCCAGCAGGCGTAGTCTGATCTTTGTGGATTTTCGGGAGGTGGTAAAACGTTGCCACTTTAGGTGTATTTTGAGTTAGAAAATATAATTCATGCTCATTCATAAACCTATTATGTTTAGCAGTATCTAATAGATGTGTATACTCTATAATATAAAATTTTGAGGGATCTTCTTTCAGCTGTCTGTATATGTTAATATCACCCAGAAGTCTATTTGCTTCTTTAATATAGTCTGCTCTATCTTGTACAATAATACCACCTCCTTTATCTGCTTCTCTTAGAATGATGTTTCTATCTCCCTCAATATTTTTCAGGATACTTTTCTCTCTTCTAGTCAGCTTATCTTTACTGATTTTATATTTTTCACACATTTCAAGAAGGTCCTCTTGTGCCAATTTTTCAAATACATTTTTTTTTTCAAATACGGGTATGCAGTTTGGACTGTGTTGGAAAATATGTGGAGGTAGGTTTAAAGGTAGAATAATTGTGAAAAACTACCACAGGTGTCTCACTATCACTATGGGTAATTTCCCCTAGTTCTTGTTCCATATGACTGTCCACAAAAAGGGATTCCAGATTGATTAGGGCTTCTAAATCATTATCATCCAGTGTATTGGGATTCATATTATTAAGTCCATCAATTCTATCTTTTTTGATATTTTGAAAGTGTCTGTTAAGGGTTAACTTTCTTATATATTTGTGGAAGTCAATAAAAATATCAAAGGATTCTAGAAATACCAATTTTAAACATATTTGTCACTGTTATTACGGATGTTCTTTTACATATATCTTACCAAACTGTATCCGTTAAACAGTGTTCAAAATATTTTAAACCCGATTGTATAGTTTCATTCTTTTACTTGCACTCACATAAAATGGATCTTTAGGTTTAGATGTAAGTACTTAATAGCGTCACCATGGAAACCGATATTATGTAGAGCCCCATATGTCTTGCGCATTTATATCTTAGCCGCAACAAATCCTGAACACGTCAGTTAGTGTTTATGTATTGAACATGTTACCGGACTATAGTCCAATGAATGGAGGGGGTATCCTGCCACTTTCTGTATTTAAGGAGACTCCTGGATCCTACGAATATACCCCTCTGAGGAAGAAGGACTTATTTGCAAACCTTTGAAACGCGTTAGGGACAATATTTCACGTGAATTTTATATCAGTAACCTGCTGAACTTTGCTGCTTGCAAAACCAGACTTTTAGACAATATTTTACACTTATCCTGGACTGTGCATTTCTTTGTGCTTGCACATACCTTGGAACTGCTTCTTGAAGGATTAATGTGACCACTCCTGTGTATTATATACCTCATACTGTTTGAGGACAGCTCATTTGAGTGGTATAACTATATGCTGTGTGTGTGTTTATTTGTGAAATAAAAGACAATATTACACTATATCAGCTTTTCTCTTTTCTATGGGCTAATACCTTTGGGAAGAAAGTCACTGACTTCTACCCATACACACTGGAATTCTACTACCCTGTACTAGTTGCGGCAACCTACCTCATCTGATTGAGGTATATTCTGGTAAGGGGAATATTATTCCACCTAATATTTCTATTGGATTCTTCAGATTCACAGAATATATGATCGCTAATATTGATCTTTGAACTATTTTTTACTATTTTTACTGTATTTATATGTTATATGTATGAACTGTTTTTATATGTTTTATGTTGTAGTATAGAAATTTATTGCGCTGTTGAAAGCTTCCTTTTTTCATATATATATATATATATATAAAGTGGAGAAACTCAAGTGAATAGAATTTAAAAATGATAATCCCTTATATGTGCACTATGTGTTTGAAGACAATACCTTAATACTTGTATATTTTACTCATAACTGATACTTATTATATAGTATAGGCGGACTTGTTCTCCGTATTTACTGCAAAGCTCATGTTTAGCCCTATAGATATAAGGGATCACATGGAGACAAATAGTCCCATTCAAAATCAATCCACACAAAAAGAATGTGTACATAACATTGATATACCTTTTTAAAAAGTCTAAATTGTACTCTCCATAGATATGTGCAAATTTGACATATAACTGTGGGGGTGTGCGGCAGTGGTGATGTGACTGCCGATTTTGGGCCAATCACTATAATGTGTAGATGGAAATGGTACGCCCCATAGGTAGTGGTAAAAATGGCTATCTGATTGGAGCGTACATCATTGTGACATAGAAATATGTTTAACACTGTCAGAGCTAAGGGAGGGGATCCGATATCAGCTGTATCAGATCCGCTGTATCGTGCGATCGTGGAAGTGTATTAATTTGGTATGTGTGAAATAAATAATAATAATAAAGATGGGAAAAATGAACTATTTGAAACAAAAATGCCACCTATATTAAAATGAATACTAAAGTAAAACTATAGGTGCTAGTTGAACGGTGCATCGATCACCTGTTGTTGAGCGTGGGTGATAATCTGTTGTGACGTGTTGCAAACAAATAAAAATGTAATAAAGAAATATATATGTGTGGCCTGAGCCGTTCTATATTAAACAATGGTCAGTAGGTCTATATGACCGCACACAAAGGTAGAAGTCCAAGAACTTCTGTAGTAATGTATAAAATATATATATATATATATATATATATATATATATATAAGATAAGAACATATAAAGATTAATAAGTGCATAAAATGGACTTCCTTAGTGTCTCGATATGTGTAAATAAACTAAAATACATTCTAGAGAAATGAAAAATAAGAATAAAAATAATTAAAAAAAATAAAAAATAAAAATCTGTGATTATCGTGATTGGCCCAAAACCGGCTGTCACATCACTACTCCCCCACACCCCCACGGTTATATGTCAAGTTTGCACATATCTATGGAGAGTACAATTTAGACTTTTTAAAAAGGTATAGCAATGTTATGTACACATTCTTTTTGTGTGGATTGATTTCGAATGGGACTATTTGTCTCCATGTGGTCCCTTATATCTATAGGACTAAACATGAGCTTTGCAGTAAAAACGGAGAACAAGTCCGATATAATAAGTATCAGTTATGAGTAAATATACAAGTATTAAGGTATTGTCTACAAACACATAGTGCACATATAAGGGATTATTATTTTTAAATTCTATTCACTTGAGTTTCTCCACTTTATATATATATATATATATATATATATACATATACATATATATATATATATATATATATATATATATATATATAAAACAAGCAATGGAAATAAGGTAAAGGGACTTGGAAGAAGTAAATGTACTAAGCCACCATGTGGATATCTATTCCATTCAACCCCTATATAAGCTTCATAAACAGTTCACTGTAGAAACACCAGGCAGTCCATTCACTGTTAGTGCAAAAACCCCTCAAGCAGTATTAACAAAGATAGCGTTCGTCAGAGCAGCAGTGTGAGTTTCATCTATAATAACTAGAAATATGCCACTCTCTTACTTGTGATGCAGCGGTATAACTGGATATCTGTAAAAATTCCCAAACAGCTAATAGCTGTATAACTCACCGCTCTTGCTTGTAGTTCTGAAATTCCAACTCATGTGGAGAGATCCTGTTGTTTGCTTCATTGTCCACGGCGTCTTAGAGCAGCCCTGATGCTACAATCCAGCCGGTTCCGGTCATGTGATGAGCATCGGGCGTCACAGCCAATGGGATCCGTTTGCCTACCAGGAGGCTTGTAGATATCCAACGTAGGAGGGGATGCACTAAGTGGAGAGGTAAAGGGGAAATGGAATAGAGGCACGCTCCTAAAGCAGCCCAGAGCGCTGGAAATAAGTAGCCAAAAAATAAGGAAAGATATCCAGGCTGCAAAATTTAAAACAAAGTCTTTATTGAGTTCCACTTGGGATAAAAATGAGAGACAGGGGGATCCAGCATTTCAGGGTAACCAAAAAAGCTCCGCTAACATGTTTCGGTAGAAACCGTAATCATAGCTAATTGGAGACTGGTGTGCTGGCTACTTAAAAGGCAAAAACAACACTCATTGGGCAATATTAAAACCAATAGAATGGTTACACTTGTAATTATAAACAGTGCATGGAATGAAGAACAAATACTCCCATACATCTAAATTGAATGTCTTACATGCCACACCAAAAATAATAAAACACTTAGGTGGATGCTGTAAGCGTCAAACAATAGAAAGAGGAAATGTATACGAACATATGATACATACTGCATGTAAAATTTCACCTTAAACATATAGCAATGTTGTAAATAAGTGAACAGAAAATAGAGAACAGAGGGTGTCCACATAAATTAAGTTAAGACACATGCCTAATTCAAAAAAACTCCCAGCAATATAAAGGTATATATGAATGTATGGGAAAAAAGTTTTATATATATACCCGTACACATAAATATGAATATAGAATCATATATAACCAATAAATATATATATATGAATGCACCTATACAGTCTTAAAGGGTATGTTACTAATGGGGGGCAGCTGTAGTGCTAGAATGCCCTCATCACGAATATAGTATATAATTTAGTTTATTTTTAAGATTATTTTACATATTTTGATGTGATATCTCGCAATTGGCTCACAACCAAGTTAAAGTAACTAGTGCATATCTATACAGGGGGGTAGCAGTGACCCATATGTATAAAGGTTAAGTATAGTTGATAATACAACCATAGTAACCAAAGTATACTGGAAGCCATACATAGAATGCGAAATATATTGTAAAGACATGTAAAAGGATGTAGAAGTATAAAGGTGCACTAGGAGTATGTAAGAAAGGCAATGTGTCTGCACCATCTCTTGATAGCCTAAGGGTAATGTTATATAGTCAGTCTGTTTACTGTTGGATGTGGGCCGATCAGGCAGTTACACTCAACAAATGTCCCTATATGGAAAACCTATATGTGTGCAAAATATAAGTAAAAATAAAAATAAAAGTAAAATGTACAGTACTTAATACTCAATTCCTAAAATGATAGATATAAAAAATATACAAAAGTTTTAAACTATAGAAAAAGTAATTGTATTTGGATAGTTGATATTGAGTATCCTAGCTCTAAGATATATCCTCTCTAAGGCTAGAATGGTAGTCCCAGAAATGAAGCAAGGGTATGGAGAAAGAAGAGAAGAGAGAGTGTGTATATAGTGTATGTGCCTGTCAGGCGTGAGATGTGGATACAGCTAAGAGATTTATTTCCAATAATTTATTAAATCGTACTCGGAGTTCAAACCCTCCGGTACTCTAGTACGCAATTTAAAAATCCAAAACATCTCACGCTTGCCAAGCAGCTGATCCCTGTCACCTCCTCTGGGTGGTACCTTGACATGTTCAATAGCCTGCCATCTTAGTGTGGAGTTGCTCTTATTGTGAAAGTTACGGAAATGTTTAACCAGTGGGGTACTGGCTTCACCCAGTTTAATTGTAGAGAGATGGTTTCTAATTCTGGTGTTCACGTCAGTAGTGGTGAGCCCCACATACTGAAGATGACACTCCAAACAGTATAGTAGATAGATAACATAGGAGGATGTACAGTTGAGGCAGGAAGATATCTTAAAGATCTCTTCAGTGACCTCTGATCTGAAAGCATCAGACACAATGATGAATTCACACGGACTGCATCTAGATCTGCCGCACCTGTACATCTCCCTATGTTGCAACCAAGAGCTCTGTCTGTCTGGTTTCTTTGTCAAAACCTCTGAGGGGGCTAGGATATTTCCCAGAGTCCTGTTCTTCCTGTAGGAACAACGCAGGCCTCCCTCCACACAACTTGCAAGGCTGTCATCCGCAGATAACAGACTAAAATGTTTCTTGACAATCCTACAGATGTCCCCATAGTCAGTACTAAAGTCCGTCACAAAAGTGACCTTATGTTGTGCGTCATTAGTTTTCTGTCGATTGGATTCTTTCAAAAGAGACTGACGATCCAGGAGGTCTACCTGTCTCTGAGCTCTGTCTATGATATGTCCAGAATATCCTCTTTCTCTGAGTCTATTCTGCATATCTATACTTTGTGCTCTGCAAGTATCACTATTGCTGCAGTTCCGTTTAACTCTAATGAGCTGTCCCTTGGCTACTGCCATAGGGACATGTACAGGGTGACAGCTTTTTGCATGAAGCAGAGTGTTTTTAGATATAGGCTTCCTGTACATATTGCTCATGATTTTACCATCATCCCCTGCAGTCAAAGTGAGATCCAAGTAATTGATGGTCTTAGAGTTCATCTCAAAAGTAAAACTAAGACCGACATCATTGGAGTTTAAAAAACCAACAAATTCAAAAAGTAAGGCCTCAGATCCCTGCCATATGAAGAGAAAATCGTCAATATATCGCCTATAAAAGGCGATATGATGTCTATATGCATTATTATCTCCATAGATGTGGGTCAGCTCCCACCAACCCATGAAGATGTTGGCGTATGAGGGCGCAAATTTGGCCCCCATAGCCGTCCCACATCTCTGGAGATAGTACCGCTCCCCAAAGCGGAAATAGTTGTGAGTCAAGGCAAAACTAGTGGCCCTGACCACATATTTCACCAAATCAGTATTCAAATCCGAGAGATTCTCCAAAATAAAAGATAGAGCCTTGAGACCTTCCTCATGTGGGATGGTGGAGTACAACGACACCACAACTATTGTTAGCCACATGTGTTTGTCAGTATCCCAACAAAAGGTATCCATAAGATTTAATAGATCCTTGGTATCTTTCAGATAGCTCTGTAGGGAGGTGACTAGAGGAAATAATATGCTGTCTAGCCACTGGGACAGGTGTTCCAAAAGGGAACCTATCCCACTGACTATAGGCCTTCCCTGTACTCCAATTAAGGATTTGTGCACCTTTGGAAGATGGTGGAAGATGGGCACTACCGGGTGCTCCACCAACAGATAGTCATGTGTGTCTTTGTCAAAGAACCCATCCTCCAAACCATCATCCAAAAGGCACTTAAGTTCTTTCTGGAAGTGCCAGGTGGGATCCCTGTCTAATCTCTGGTAGTTAGTGTCGTTGTGGAGTTGCCTATGGGCCTCTTTGACATATTCAGATTTGTCAAGAACTACAACCGATCCGCCTTTATCGGCGGATCGAATGACCAAACTGTCATTTTGTTGTAATTCTGACATTGCCTGTCTCTCTTTGAAGGTCAAATTGGGCTTGCATTTCTTGGTTTCAATTTTGGTAGAGCCCAGGGAAGTGAGGTCTCTCTCAATCCTTTTAAAGAAGGTCTCTAAGACGGGACCACGACATTGCAATGGGTAAAAGTCAGATGGTTTCTTAAAACCACTGTGACAATTGATAGTCCCCGTTACAGTCTCATTGGTCCCCTGTCTATTAAGTTCATGCAGAGACAGCAGATCACAAGACTCTGAGAAAGTTAATTTTACAGCATCTAACTTTCTCCCGTCTTAGAGCCAATCAGATTGAGCTCGCATTCTATTGGCTGTTCTGATCAGCCAATAGAATGCGAGCTCAATCTGATTGGCTGATTGGATCAGCCAATCGGATTGAACTTGATTCTGATTGGCTGATTCCATCAGCCAATCAGAATATTCCTACCTTAATTCCGATTGGCTGATAGAATCCTATCAGCCAATCGGAATTCGAGGGACGCCATCTTGAATGACGTCCCTTAAAGGAACCGTCATTCTTCAGTTGGACGTCGCCGGAAGAAGATGGGTCCGCGGTGGAGGTCTTCAGGATGGAGCCGGTCGTCATCGGATGAAGATAGAAGATGCCGCTTGGATCAAGATGGTTGCCGGTCCGGATCGCCTCTTCTTCCCGGATAGGATGAAGACTTTGGAGCCTCTTCTGGACCTCTTCAGCCACCGGATGATGGATCGCCAACCCCCGCTTGGGTTGGATGAAGATTTTGGAGCCAGGACGGATCGGTGATGCCTGGTGAGGTGAAGACAAGGTAGGATGATCTTCAGGGGCTTAGTGTTAGGTTTATTTAAGGGGGGTTTGGGTTAGATTAGGGGTATTATGATTGAAAGAGAGGTATAGAGAGGAGCGCCAGTGAAGTCAAAGTCTTGTGTGTGTGTGTGAGAATTGTTTTCACACTAAAAATAAATGCAACCCTATTGTGAGGGCTGAGTGCCTATAGTAAGCCAGAGAGGCTTATATGATAGTAAGACTACTGTGGATAGATACAATACAATTTATTACAAACACAAATTAAATCTAAAAACATGGATCCATGTTACATAAAAACATAGAAAACAATTTAAAAAAGGTATCCTTTGAGTTCAAAGGGGGGGTATGTCCCTCCAAGGACTAAGAGTCCCTTAAATGGTATACAATGATTGATAGAGGTTGTTGAACTAGACTGCCCTCTGCTTCATAAGGTTATACAAACATTAGTTAAACAAACATTAGTAAGGCAAATTTGTGGAATAGTGTCCACCATATATGGGAAGTGCAGTCTCGGGTAAAATGATATGCAACTGAGTAACGGTAAATCATACGTGAATCGAGACACAGTGAGGAAAAAAGTGATCAAAAAGTGTGATCAAAACTAGTGTGTACACAATCTAGTGTAAAAAACGAGATCTCAAAAATGATAACATAAAAATGATAACATAAAAATGGTATGGTGCAAATCACATAACAAACGATGTGTGGTGGAGAAAAAATAATAATTATAATAAAGAATCTATCAGAAGGGAGCAAAATAGTGGATATCTGATTGATGTAAAAAAATATATAAAGTGAGTAGATACTTAAATAAGCGTGAACCGTATATTATAAAGTGTCACAAATATAACATATAAGATACAGCGTGTAATCACATAAATGTCCGTAAAATATAAGATAGTTATGACGTTAAGGCAGTCCTAATAGAAAAGAGTATCCAAAAGTTATAATGAATGTAAGTTTGTTCCAATAACGATCCTTTTTCTCCAAGGGATCCTAATACTCCAGTTAAAAATATAATGAGAAAAAGTTCCAAAGCCTCCGTATCAAGGCAAAAATAAAAACAAAAATAACAATGTAAAAGCTGGGAAATCCTCAGAACCTAATGATAGAGGAAAAAAGCAACATAGTATAGTACTGTTAAAATATATATAAATCACTAAATATAGCTCACCATATAGTTGTCAACGCGTTTCGGCCCACAGCTTGGGCCTTTCTCAAGACTAGTATATAGTGGTGTGAGCATGGTCTTTTATGTTTGTGGGTGGCCAATCAAATTTTACTTCAAATGGCGCCAAAAAATGCCGCAATTGGCACCGGAAGTGCTACACCGGATGTGTTAATTCCATACCGGATGTAGTATCCTTGGTTGTAGTCGTAAAACTATATATCGCCATAATGCATATTTGTATTTATAGTGGCCAAATTTGTTATCAACTGTGTGTAGTGTGTCTCCTAATGGCCTTTTGTAACTGTTATCCCCCATGTAAGTCTCTCTTGTTCTTACCGGGTGTTTGGCTGAACCGGATGTTTACCCATATCCCCCGGTTCCGGCTTGGGACTTATTCTCCAAACCGGAAGTCGAGGTTCATGGGACCGGAAGTCTTGGTTCCTCTACTTCCGGTTTAATCAAACCGGAAGTCGGGATGCATGAAATCGGATGTCTATTGTTACACTGGGTTCAGACATCATCTGTTATACCACCTAAGTGGCAATATGAATTGTCTTGGAGGTTTCTTAGTATCCATTATCATAGAGGTAGTAGTATTACATTGTATAGGTTAGTGTTGTGATAGATACAATTCACATATTCAAATCTTGTGCATAAATGATCCATAAAAACAAATGTGTGGTCTCTAAAAACATTGAATGCTTAAAAGCATGTGTGGCTCTCCTTCTATCATTCTCTTACCCCATTGGTTACTACATATTGGGATACCTGGGGGATGATGGGGAGATGTTGGGATATGGGAGATATGGAGATATGAAGGTGTGAGGGGGGTTGACTAGGTTTCGTCGAGGTATGAAATAGTGAGTGGCTTGTTTTAATTTTGAAGTTGCTAGTGGGACTTCTATAATCTTATAGACGGGGGATATCATGAGATGGAGATCTATTAATCGGAATGTTACTGGACTGTGCAAATAGGCTTGTATTGGTGCTTGGTGGTGTGTTCACTCTAATATGTCATAGGGAGTTGTCAATATCACACATACACTGAAGTCCGTGTATTATATTTACGTGAATGGACCATGCTTGTCCTCAAGTTAAAAGAATTTGGAAGTTGCCCTATCTAGGGAGACTGAATGCATTGTAGGTTGCTTCATGTGTCTCTAATAGGTTGTGGTAGTTATATTGGGCATGAGCATTGTATGGCTCATCTTATCACTAGTCTCAATGTGACAGTTAGTTCAGTTCAGATTCAATAGGTGGGAAAGGTCTTCCTTGTTGTTTAGACCTCTAGGGTAAAGACAGTCTAGTTCGAATATCCATCTCGACTCTGATATCAGTAGTTGCTTCTCATAGTCTCCTCCCCTCCAATTGGGTTTTACTTTTTGGATCCCATAGAAGCTGAGCTCTTTCATGTTGCCTTTATGTTGAAATGCAAAATGCCTATATAACGCAGTTTCTGTGCTGCCATGTTCAATTTGTAATAGGTGTTCCAGAATCCTGTCTTTCAGGCACCTGGATGTCTGGCCCACATACTGGAGACCGCAGCTGCACTGCACTATGTAAATAACTCCCTTGTTGCTGCATCTGATCAGGTCTCTGATGGCATATTTCTTGGTGGAATAGTGGGAGAGGAAGTGTCTTGTCTTCAGGCCTCTCTTGCATGCCTTACAACTGGGGCACGGAAAAAAACCTTGGATGTGTTTGCCTGATATGTCCCTCTCCTCTGTTGTTCCTAGACGTGGGATGCTTGGAGACAGTATGGTCTTTAGGTTGTTGGATTTCCTATAGATAAATTTAGGTTTATCTATGAGAGTCTCTCCTATGATGTCATCATTTTTAAGTATATGCCAATGATTTTCTATTATTCTCTCTATGGATCGTTTATTTTCGCTATACTTAGTGATAAACGCGACATCTATGGAGTTGGTGTTATTTTCGATCGCGTTTTCCTTGTTCTTATATTTAAGTAGTTCTTTGCGATCTCTTCTCCTCACTTCTTCTATATCCTTGTTAATTTTGTCTTCTCCATATCCTCTTTCTAGAAATCTTGACTTTAGTTCTTCTGCCTGTATTTCCCATAGGTTAGGGTCTGAGCAGTTCTTTTTAAGTCTCAGTAACTGTCCCTTGGGTATGTTCTCCTTCCATTTTGCGTGGTGGCAACTGTCACTGTGGATGTAATTGTTACAATCCACAGGTTTAAAGTATGTGGAGGTCTTAAGGTCTTCTACTATTATCTTCAAATCCAGAAAGGTGATCTCTGTACTGCTGATCTCATGGGTGAATCTCAGGTTACAGATGTTATCATTCATGACCTTGATGGTGTGTTCCAGATCTTCTTTGGAGCCTCTCCATATCATCAGGATGTCGTCTATGTACCTGTGATAGGATACCAGGTCCGCGCCGGCTGGACAGGACTCCCAAAAAATGTGTTCCCATCTGCCCATGTAAAGATTCGCATAGCTCGGCGCGAACCTGGTCCCCATGGCTGTGCCGCACAGCTGTCTATAGAACTTCCCATCATGGTTAAAATAGTTGTGTGTAAGTATGTAGCTTATTCCCTCCAAGATAAATCTCTTTTGGAGCTCTGGTACTGTGTTATCTTTCTTTAAAAAGTATTCTATCGCCTCCCGACCTCCTTCGTGCGGTATACTTGTGTATAAGGCGGTGACGTCACAGGTGACTAGTAGATACTCTTCCATCCATTCGATATTCTCCAAGATGTTTAGAACTTGAGTGGAATCCCTTATGTAAGAAGGTAGTTGTAACACATATTTCTGTAGATTCCTGTCCAGATATTCGGACAGGTTGCTTGTTAGGGACCCAATCCCTGATATTATGGGTCTTCCCGGGGGGTTGATGAGTGTCTTGTGAATTTTTCTATGTTTTTATGTACCATGGATCCATGTTTTTAGATTTAATTTGTGTTTGTAATAAATTGTATCGTATCTATCCACAGTAGTCTTACTATCATATAAGCCTCTGTGGCTTACTATAGGCACTCAGCCCTCACAATAGGGTTGCATTTATTTTTAGTGTGAAAACAATTCTCACACACACACACAAGACTTTGACTTCACTGGCGCTCCTCTCTATACCTCTCTTTCAATCATACTTCCCCTGTGGGTAGTGGTGGCCCACCTTAGATAGGAGCTATAGGTCCTTTAAGCGCTGTGAGTACAACATTTCTCTTAGATTAGGGGTATGTGGGTGGTGGGTTGTAATGTTGGGGGGGGTATTGTATGTTTTTTTTTTACAGGCAAAAGAGCTGAACTTCTTGGGGCATGCCCCGCAAAGGGCCCTGTTCAGGGCTGGTAAGGTAAAAGAGCTTTTAACTTTAGTAATTTAGAATAGGGTAGGGCATTTTTTATTTTGGGGGGCTTTGTTGTTTTATTAGGGGGCTTAGAGTAGGTGTAATTAGTTTAAAATTGTTGTAATATTTTTCTTATGTTTGTAAATATTTTTTTATTTTTTGTAACTTAGTTCTTTTTTATTTTTTGTACTTTAGCTAGTTTATTTAATTGTATTTATTTGTAGGAATTGTATTTAATTAATTTATTGATAGTGTAGTGTTAGGTTAATTGTAGGTAATTGTAGGTAGTTTATTTAATTAATTTATTGATAATGTAGTGTTAGGTTTAGATGTAACTTAGGTTAGTATTTATTTTACAGGTAATTTTGTAATTATTTTAACTATTTTAGCTATTAAATAGTTCTTAACTATTTAATAGCTATTGTACCTGGTTAAAATAAATACAAAGTTACCTGTAAAATAAATATAAATCCTAAAATAGCTATAATATAATTATAATTTATATTGTAGCTATATTAGGATTTATTTTACAGGTAAGTATTTATCTTTAAATAGGAATAATTTATTTAATAAGAGTTCATTAATTTCGTTAGATGTAAATTATATTTAACTTAGGGGGGTGTTAGTGTTAGGGTTAGACTTAGCTTTAGGGGTTAATACATTTATTAGAGTAGCGGTGAGCTCCAGTCGGCAGATTAGTGGTTAATAATTGAAGTTAGGTGTCGGCGATGTTAGGGAGGGCAGATTAGGGGTTAATACTATTTATTATAGGGTTAGTGATGCGGATTAGGGGTTAATAACTTTATTATAGTAGCGCTCAGGTCCGCTCGGCAGATTAGGGGTGAATAAGTGTAGGCAGGTGGAGGCGACGTTGAGGGGGGCAGATTAGGGGTTAATAAATATAATATAGGGGTCGGCGGTGTTAGGGGCAGCAGATTAGGGGTACATAAGGATAACGTAGGTGGCGGCGCTTTGCGGTCGGCAGATTAGGGGTTAATAAGTGTAGGCAGATGGAGGCGACGTTGAGGGGGGCAGATTTGGGGTTAATAAATATAATACAGGGGTCGGCGGTGTTAGGGGGAGCAGATTAGGGGTACATAAGGATAACGTAGGTGGCGGTCGGCAGATTAGGGGTTAAAAAAATGTATTCGAGTGTCGGCGATGTGGGGGGACCTCGGTTTAGGGGTACATAGGTAGTTTATGGGTGTTAGTGTACTTTAGAGTACAGTAGTTAAGAGCTTTATAAACCGGCGTTAGCCAAGAAAGCTCTTAACTACTGACTTTTTTCCTGCGGCTGGAGTTTTGTCGTTAGATGTCTAACGCTCACTTCAGAAACGACTCTAAATACCGGAGTTAGAAAAATCCCATTGAAAAGATAGGATACTCAATTGACGTAAGGGGATCTGCGGTATGGAAAAGTCGCGGCTGAAAAGTGAGCGTTAGACCCTATTTTGAGTGACTCCAAATACCGGAGGTAGCCTAAAACCAGCGTTAGGAGCCTCTAACGCTGGTTTTCACGGCTAACGCCAAACTCCAAATCTAGGTCTAAGTTTTAAATTTTGCAGCCTGGATATCTTTCCTTATTTTTTGGCTATATATATATATATATATATATATATATATATATATATATATATTATGGTGCTGGTTAGTTTATAAATATTTCCTTGTCACTATTTATCTTGGATGACATGTACATCAATTATACAATTATACAATTTCATATTAACTTTATAATGCAATGAAGTATGCAGTATCAACAAAGGGTTAATCTGCTGGGAATTTGCTCTTGTAGAAGTAGTCTCCCATGTGCTTGTCTTGATTGGTTTATTGTTTTTTCTTGTGATTGGTAAGGCTTGTATATTTAAAGGCAATCAATAGCCTGTATTTTATGCCTGATGAAACAGTGTTTTGATACACTGAGAAACGCGTTGCATTAAGCTAAGGTGGGCAGCTAGCATATCCCACCTTAGGGTTCCATTGTGTTTTATACATATTTTTTTATTATTTTAATAAATTTGTTTTTATTATCAGTATCATCTATGGAACCTTATTCAATTAGCCTTGTACATACCAATCACTCCCATAGCGAGTCCTTCGCTACAGAGACTTCTATCCTTCTGTTGCTGCAGTTCATTATCAGGGTCCTGTGTTCCTGTGTTCCAGAGCTTTGGCTTATCGAGGTGACCTGTAAGCTGGGTTGCTGCCAACTACCCAGCCTGCTCCTAATAGCACTGTCTAAGTGCTCCTCTCAAATGTGAGTACCCTGAGTAGGGTTTTTATTACAATTACTGTATTATACTACTGGCACACACAGGCGCCCCTTTTGTTTGCTTATCCAGATTTTGGGATCCTATGTTCCGGTTATCCAAGACTGAACAGTGAGCTGGGTTGCTGCAAAATATCCAACCTGCTTCTAATATTACTGTTTGAGTGCTCCTCACAAATGTGAGTACCCTGATTAGGGCCATATCTGGGTTAATTCCATTGTGTTATTGGTACACACATGCTCATCTCTTGTTCCTTATATCCTTCTAGCTATCTTATTAGTTTAATAAATTCCTAGAAAGACATAAGATAAAAAAGGCTATTCTGAATGTCATTTCCATATGGGGGTTAAACCCCTGTATTAATGGGGTTAGTTAGGATTAGTTATAAATCCCTGTACTGTGAGGTATAAGGATGGAACGCAATTGTTTTCCATTTTTTATTAGTGGAAATGTAGTGAAATGTGCAGAGATAAAAAAAAAATATTATCGCTTGTCACAAAAAAAATCTTTAATTTCCTCTAATATTTGCTTATTGGGTCATTTAATTTGACCTGCTATGTCTCACAGAAATTGTCTTCAAGGCCGAAGAAAAGCAGGCAGACAGAAGCTTAAAGTAATACAAGCCAGCAGCAGCACAAAAGTACACACACACACACACATACATATATATATATATATATATTTTTTTTTTATGGGGACAGGGTAGCCTAATAACAAACGTAAAGCTAACATACCTATTGAATGATATAGGATTAGTCAAGAACATTGCTGGACCATTATTCAATAGTGTAAATGAAAATAATTTTCAATAATGTTAATTAAATCTTTTCATCCAAAAATAAATGCACATGTCTATGAAATACTGTGCTCTGTGGTAGCAGTGTTGACTTAATAACTTACTTTTAGTTGTAAGAAATATAAATTGCTTTAAAACTAGTGGAGTTTTGGAGTAAGGAGGCAGGAGATTTCTATACAGGAAACCTAAATATGCTACTGTTAGTTCCACTAACTAATGTGCTTTGATGCATTAATACTTCTTCCTTCCTTTTTATATGTGTTTTGCCTGTTTAGGTCTTGTAAATTGCTTACATCTACTGCTGTGAAATATGTTAAAAATATACATCACTGTCTTTAAAACTATTATATGTCGTGGACTCCTCAGTCTTGTGATTATCATGTGTCTCAATAACACACAGCAGTTAGTGACAGGGGGTATTTTATGCCTTATTGCAAGAGCTCTCTTCAAAAATATTATAAGCTTATTATAATACATCTCTTTGGTTTGCTTTATACCCACAAGCCATTCTAATAATGCAGAATTTTTCTAACTCTGCTTAGACTTATGTTGATAGTTAGCCTTTGCTGGCGTTATTAAACCTCTCTTTAAAATGAACTATGAATACCAGATGGTTATTTCAGACGTGATGAGATTGCTACTTGATATAAAGAAACTTCCCCTTCTACTACTGCACAAGGAGGTTAAGATCATTATTTACCAAAGAACAGATTAACTTTTTGATTGTGAAAATTGTCATTTGCTGCTTTTACATTGTATAGGTACATTACATCCTGCAACAGAATCTAAAAAGGAATTCTTTAAAGGTACAAGGATAAGGCAAATAAAGTGCCAAATTCAGACCAGAATTCAGAAATATACGTGCAGGTAATGTACAAAATAAGCAGGCAAATTTGATGGTCTAATGGAGGTAGCAGAAGTCAGGGAAAACAAAGGTAAGTCCAAACAATAATCAGGCATACCTAGGAAGCAAGTTCACGGTCAATTTAATACATTGTACAGCGTAGCAGTAGAAGTCATGTCACCGCGTAAAAGAGGCATAAAAAAAATGAAAATATAGCTCTAAAAATGACAAAATAGCTCCTGAAAAACAAACAAGCTATTGAAGGGCATCCGCATGACATGACACTATTCCTAATGGTTAGGGTTAAAGGGACAGTAAAGTCATAATTAGGCATTCATGATTTAGACAGAGCATACGATTTAAAACAACTTTCTAATTTACTTATATTATTTAATTTGCTTCCTTCTCTTGTTATCCTTTGCTGAAAGGTTTATCTAGAAAAGCACAGGAGCAGCAAAGAACCTAGTTTCTAGCTGCTGATTGGCGGCTGCATATATATACCGATTGTCATTGGCTTCCGCATGTGTTCAGTTAGAAACCAGTAGTGCATTGCTGCTCCTTCAACAAATGATACCAAGAGAATTAAACAAATTTGAAAATAGAAGTAAACTGGAAAGTTATTTAAAATTGTATGTTCTATCTAGATCATGAAAGAAAAATTTTGGGTTTTATGTCCCTTTAATTGAAGTGAAAGCGGGTCCTGTTCAGAAATCATAGTTATTGTATTTTGTGGTAATTCTGGTTAAAGTTGTTTCCAGAGGTAAGGATGGCACAGCACAGTGGATTTAAATTGTTTGGAACATTGAAAGCACATGTTTTTCTGATGAGTGGGATTGTGCGGTTAGTGTATTTTTAGGTGAGGAGGTCACAATTTGTTTTATTTACCATTGGAGGGGAATATAAGTGGTGCTTGGAGGTCCAGGACAATGGTAGTGCAATCTAAAGTGCAGTACAGAGTCATAGGGCTCCATTTATGAAGCAGCTGTAGCTGCTCGGAGTCCCATCGTTTCAGATTCGCCGGAAACAGAAGTTAAGAAGCAGCGGTCATAAGAACGCTGCTCATTAACCTGTCCGCCAAAGTCATCCTGACCTGATCGAGATGATTGATAGCCCCTGCTAGTGGCCAATTGTCCACCAGTGAGCAGGGGGCGGCATTGCACTAGCATTTAACTAGAAATGCTTGTGCAACGCTGTCCGCATATAGCAATGTCGAAAAATCGCTGCAGCAAATCATGTCCACTCAACAGTTCATAAATCTACCCCATAGTTTGGTTTATGTGTCTATAACACTGGAGCCTGTGTAAACCAGGTAGTAGGTACCAGTGTTCTAGTGAACAGATAAGAAACTCTTTAATGGCTGGTTATAGCAACCATGTGTCAGATGCCATTATTATTTTGTGAAATGCAAATAGTGTCCTGTCAATAAGTAATAGAAGAATGAGTTTAATCAGTCTCTGAATTTTATACAGGCTACATTATAATGAATTGAAAATAATTCATCCCTTATTTTGCACATAGATGTTTTGTAATGCAGTACTTAATAGATTATATACTGTGCATATTATTATTTTTTTAAATCCCTTTATAACTAAGTTTACATTTTTATTTAAATGCAAAAACACTGTGAAATTTTTAAGTTTATGTGGTTGATCAATGATAGTTAATAAATTTAAACTATGTTAAACTACCCCAAAATTGTGAGCTTTTTGTCAGATGAAGGGGTCCCAGCTACGGACATTAATGACCTAATGAATTATATTATAAATTATATTATGGTGTCAATTAGTGTTTAATTCAAGAGTTTCTATCAAATAACCACAAACAGCCCCAGCATTTAACAGCTTTTGTTATTTCAAATGTAAACATTTTGTTACATGAAATTTATTGTTTAATTTTCACAGTCTTTAAACAAATCATGAACACGGGCCATTTTTTGCAGTACAGCAGTCCCACCCCTTGCTCCCTCTCTCCCCTCTCTTTTGCTCTCTCTCTCTCTCCCCCTCTCTTTTGCTCTCCCCCTCTCTTTTTCTCTCTCTCCCCCCTCTCTTTTGCTCTCTCTCCCCCTCTATTTTGCATTCTCCCTCCCCCCCTCTCTTTTGCGCTCTCTCTCCTCCTCTTTCTTGCTTTTTCCCCCTCTCTTTTGCGCTCTCTCTCCCTCTCTCTTTTGCACTCTCTCCCCCTCTCTTTTGCACTCTCTCCCCCTCTCTTTTGCTCTCTCTCTCCCCCTCTCTTTTGCTCTCTCTCTCCCCCCTCTCTTTTGCTCTCTCTCCCCCCTCTCTTTTGTGCTCTCTCTCTCCCCCTCTCTTTTGCTCTCTCTCTCCCCCTCTCTTTTGCGCTCTCTATCCCCCCTCTTGTTGCTCTCTCTCCCCCTCTCGTTTGCTCTCTCTCTCTCTCCCCCCTCAAGAGTTTCTATCAAATAACCACAAACAGCCCAAGCATTTAACAGCTTTTGTTATTTCAAATGTAAACATTTTGTTACATGAAATTTATTGTTTAATTTTCACAGTCTTTAAACAAATCATGAACACGGGCCATTTTTTGCAGTACAGCAGTCCCACCCCTTGCTCCCTCTCTCCCCTCTCTTTTGCTCTCTCTCTCTCTGCCCCTCTCTTTTGCTCTCCCCCTCTCTTTTTCTCTCTCTCCCCCCTCTCTTTTGCTCTCTCTCCCCCTCTATTTTGCATTCTCCCTCCCCCCTCTCTTTTGCGCTCTCTCTCCTCCTCTTTCTTGCTTTTTCCCCCTCTCTTTTGCGCTCTCTCTCCCTCTCTCTTTTGCACTCTCTCCCCCTCTCTTTTGCACTCTCTCCCCCTCTCTTTTGCTCTCTCTCTCCCCCTCTCTTTTGCTCTCTCTCTCCCCCCTCTCTTTTGCTCTCTCTCCCCCCTCTCTTTTGTGCTCTCTCTCTCCCCCTCTCTTTTGCTCTCTCTCTCCCCCTCTCTTTTGCGCTCTCTATCCCCCCTCTTGTTTGCTCTCTCTCCCCCTCTCGTTTGCTCTCTCTCTCCCCCCTCTCTTTTGCTCTCTCTCTCCCCCCTCTCTTTTGCTCTCTCTCCCCCTCTCTTGTTTGCTCTCTCTCCGCTCTCGTTTGCTCTCTCTCTCCCCCTCTCTTTTGCTCTCTCTCTCTCCCCCCTCTCTTTTGCTCTCTCTCTCCCCCTCTCTTTTGCTCTCTCTCTCCCCCTCTCTTTTGTGCTCTCTCCCCCCTCTCTTTTATGCTCTCTCCCCCTTTTGCTCTCTCTCTCTCCCCCCTCTCTTTGCACTCTCTCCCCCTCTCATTTGCACGCTCTACCCCTCTCTTTTGCTCTCCCCCTCTCTTTTGCTCTCTCTCTCCCCCTCTCTTTTGCTCTCTCTCTCCCCCCTCTCTTTTGCTCTCTCTCCCCCCTCTCTTTTGTGCTCTCTCTCTCCCCCTCTCTTTTGCTCTCTCTCTCCCCCTCTCTTTTGCGCTCTCTATCCCCCCTCTTGTTTGCTCTCTCTCCCCCTCTCGTTTGCTCTCTCTCTCTCTCCCCCCCTCTCTTTTGCTCTCTCTCTCCCCCCTCTCTTTTGCTCTCTCTCCCCCCTCTTGTTTGCTCTCTCTCCGCTCTCGTTTGCTCTCTCTCTCCCCCTCTCTTTTGCTCTCTCTCTCTCCCCCCCTCTCTTTTGCTCTCTCTCTCCCCCTCTCTTTTGCTCTCTCTCTCCCCCTCTCTTTTGTGCTCTCTCCCCCCTCTCTTTTATGCTCTCTCCCCCTTTTGCTCTCTCTCTCTCCCCCCTCTCTTTGCACTCTCTCCCCCTCTCATTTGCACGCTCTACCCCTCTCTTTTGCTCTCCCCCCTCTCATTTGCTCTATCTCTCCACCCTCTTTTGCTTGCTCTCTTCCCCTCTAATTTGCTCTCTCTCCCCCCTCACTTTTGCTCTCCACACTCTTTTGTGCTCTCTCTCTCCCCCTCTCTTTTGCTCTCTCTCTCCCCCTCTCTTTTGCTCACTCTCTCTCTCCCCATCTCTTTTGCTCTCTCTCCCCCTCTTTTTTGTGCTCTCTCTCCCCCTCTCTTTTGCTCTCTCTCCCCCCTCTTTTGCTCTCTCTCCCCCCTCTTTTGCACTTTCTCTCTCCCCCTGTCTTTTGCTCTCTCTCTCCCTCCTCTCTTTTGCTCTCTCTCTCCTTCCTCTCTTTAAAGCTCTCTCTCCCCCCCTCTCTTTTGCTCTCTCTGTCTCCCCCTCTCTTTTGATCTCTCTCTCCCCCCTCTCATTTTCTCTCTCTCTCCCCCCTCTCTTTTGCTCTCTCTCCCCCCTTTTGCTCTCTCTCCCCCCTCTTTTGCACTTTATCTCTCCCCCTGTCTTTTGCTCTCTCTCTCCCTCCTCTCTTTTGCTCTCTCTCTCCTCCCTCTCTTTAAAGCTCTCTCTCTCTCCCCCTCTCTTTTGTCTCTCTCTCCCCCTCTCTTTTGCTCTCTCTCTCTCCCCCCTCTCATTTTCTCTCTCTCCCCTCTCTTTTGCTCTCTCTCCCCCCTCTCTTTTGCTCTCTCTCCCCCTCTCATTTTCTCTCTCTCTCTCTCCCCCCTCTCTTTTGCGCTCTCTCTCTTGCCCCTCTCTTTTGCTCTCTCCCTCCTCTCTTTTGTGCTCTCTCTCTCCACCCTCTCTTTTGCTCTCTCTCACCCTCCTCTCTTGTGCTCTCTCCCCCCTCTCTTCCCCCTTTCTTTTAAGCTCTCTCTCTCTCTTCCCCCTCTCTTTTGCTCTCTCTCTTCCCCCTCTATTTTGCTCTCTCTCCCCCCTTTTGCTCTCTCTCCCCCCTCTTTTGCACTTTCTCTCTCCCCCTGTCTTTTGCTCTCTCTCCCCCTCCTCTCTTTTGCTCTCTCTCTCCTCCCTCTCTTTAAAGCTCTCTCTCTCTCCCCTTCTCTTTTGTCTCTCTCTCCCCCTCTCTTTTGCTCTCTCTCTCTCCCCCCTCTCATTTTCTCTCTCTCTCCCCTCTCTTTTGCTCTCTCTCCCCCTCTCTTTTGCTCTCTCTCTCTCCCCCCTCTGTTTTGCTCTCTCTCTCCCCCCTCTCTTTTGAACTCTCTCTCTTGCCCCTCTCTTTTGCTCTCTCCCTCCTCTCTTTTGTACTCTCTCTCTCCAACTCTCTTTTGCTCTCTCTCACCCTCCTCTCTTGTGCTCTCTCCGCCTCTCTTCCCCCTTTCTTTTAAGCTCTCTCTCTCTTCCCCCTCTCTTTTGCTCTCTCTCTTCCCCCTCTATTTTGCTCTCTCTCCCATCTCTTTTGCTCTCTCTCCCCCCTCTCTTTTGCTCTCTCTCCCCCCTCTCTTTTGCTCTCTCTCCCCCTCTCTTTTGTGCTCTCTCTGTTCCCCTCTCTTTTGCTCTCTCTCTCCCCTCCATCTCTTTTGCTCTCTCTCCATCCCCCTCTCTTTTGCTCTCTCTCTCTCCCCCTCTCTTTTGCTCTCTTACCCCCTCTTTTGCTCTTTCTTCCCCATCTTTTGAGCTCTCTCGGCCACGCCCACTCCAACATGACCACGCCCCATCATGGGTGCTCCATTGGCCCCATCATGTACACTCCGCCAACCACGCCCCCATAATGGCACACCTGGCCATGCCTCCATGACGGCACGCCCGGCCACACACCCCATCATGGCCGCTTCGCACCACTATCTCATTCTCTGCTGCTCAAGGCCAGGTAAGTTTGTCCTCGTGCAGTCTCTACTGCGCATGACTGCATCGGACAAACATACTTGGCCTTTTATTATATAGGATAAAAAATAGCCAGTGGAACATGTACTGAGAACCTTGTGAACACATGTGCAGTACTCTATCTGCTAGATTACCTAAGATGCCAATGTTATGGAACATCTAAAACATTTCTCTATATGCTTAGATAGATGGCTATTATAAAATTAATAAATTGCTATTATTTTAATATTACTTGAATTGCTGATGCACTAAGAATATCTGGCTATGCTAACACTAAAGCAATGATTACTTTTATTAAAAGCATTTTTGTCAATATATGTGTATTATAAATATGGTTCGATCCATAGATGTAATTCTTCTATGTGCATTTTAGTTCTGACCGGATTGTCCCTTTATTTATAGACTGAATCCTACCTGAGTTTCTTGAGCCATCCATTTTGACTATTTCAAAAAAGGCAAAGAACTGAGTTCATGGTTAAACTATCTCATGGTTTCCTTCATAAATACACTTTTCCTCCTGTTGACATCTAAGGACCAAACAGAATGATATCATTATATATTCAAGGTTCAGATAATACGAAATGCCTTTTGAATAATATCACAGAGGCCGCTAGATTAATTAACCTTCTTGCCTTGTTTTGAGATGCTGAAAATGCACAAAAACGGTGGGTAGGATTATAAGAAGGCAGTCAATCCTATATGTGTTTTGATTCATTCCCCAATACACCGCAGTTATGTCTTCTTTATATATCTGTAAATCTGCCAAGGTGTGAGTGTTGGATTTCTGCATTTCCTATAACAAATGGGATCAGACAGAGATTCCCACTTTCTTCTTTAATAATTATTTTTAATAAACACAAACAAAACACACTTGAAATATATGCTTAAAGTTTCCTGGTAATAATCAAAAATATACTACTATAAAAATCATATACAAATTGACTTTTGACATCCCTACTTATCTTACTTAAAATTGAAATGGTCTCTTTTAATCTCCCTTTAAAAATCAAATCATTAACCATGTAATAATAATGTTCTGATTGACAGCAGCTCTTCAAATTACTATTTATAGGAATAGTTTAATTTTGCACTCTTTATGGCAATTTTATTCCGAGAAGTAGATCTCTCCCATCATGGAAATAATTTTGCATATAACTCTTTCCTTCAATAAGACTTGGGCATGTTTGAAATTGCCATCAATTTGATGTACACTCCAAGGAATCAGTTATCAAAATTATCCATTACAATGGAACTATGGAGCCCAATTTTCTGCTTTAGATAATTTGGAACAGTATAGAGAGACATGGGATCCTGGACACAATATATGCATAGCAGGTAAACCACATCAATATTGCTTTACATCTGAATTACTCTATTTCCCCAATATTTTCAATAGATTAAAGCAGTTTTTATAAATGTCTATATCCACATTTGTAGTGATTCATTTTTTTAGTAATTCAAAGTACCTACTGTCATTCATACAAACTCTCCCATGTCGGTACAAATTGGTACCTGCTTACCTGGTGCTGAACCTCAGCTGTCTATGCTCCTGGTTCGAAATGCTATGGTGCAGAGGGGCTCCGTTATCCTTATGGTATGAAATGAGCAGTTCTGCTTTGCTCCCTCTCACCTTCTCAGCGTCTTGGCGTGCGGCTGTCCGGACTAACTCACGGGCATTTCAAGTGACCTCATCACAATGGGAGGAGTTGAATGACAGAGAAAGAAACGGTCCACTGAACGAAGGTGCTGGATCAGCTGGATACAGGTCAGTGCAAAAAAAGGAACAATCCACTCCTTCCCAAATCTTTATAAAACAAAACTTTTATTGGAACAGTTTAAAATAACAAGGGAAAGCTTCCCAATACAAGAAACAAAGCGGGCGCAGCAGTTTGGCTTACGCATTTCGGATGGATATCTATGATTACGGCTATCCAGCTGAAACGCGTAAGCCGAAGTGCTGCACCCACTTTGTTTCTTGTATTGGGAAGCTTCCCATGTTATTTCAAACTGTTCCAGTAAAAGTTTTGTTTTATAAAGATTTGGGAAGGAGTGGATTGTTCCTTTTTTTGCTATTTCCCCAATGTCATTCTAATTACACTAATTAAGGCTGCTTCCTAATGTAAAATGATAGAACTTTTTTTCATCATGTAATTCTTTTAGAGCAATTACTCTATAATAACAAACTTATAGAGGCCGATTTATCATCAGTCTGTCTGACATGATCCGCTCTTGTGAACTGCTTGTGCAATGCCGCCCCCTGCAGAGCAGGGGGTGTCAATTACCCTGATGGTATGAGATCGGGCAGATTGATGTCTGCAGCCTTAGAGAAGGCAGACCAGTTAAGGAGCAGGGTCTTAAGACCACTACTTCATAACTGCTGTTTCCGGCAAGCCTGAAGGCTCGCACGGAAACAGGGTCATCAGAAGCCTTTCGGCCCTTGATAAATCGGCCCCATAGTTTTGAAAAAACATAAAACTGCAAAAAGAAATTCCTGAAATGTTTTAGTTAATTTTCTTACTGTACAGTAGATTGCAACAATGTGAAAAGTAGGCATGTGCATTCTTCTATTTCATTAGCAAGTCAATGGTTAATATGGTGGATGCTAGCGGCTATTTTTGGAGCTGGATTTCTTCTGGTGACAGTGCAACACACTAACATCTGAATTTGCACACTTATTATAAATGTTTTGCACAGAAAATCGTATTCCTCATCTTGTTTACAGTTCACACCAAAATTGACCCGGGTCTTTAACAAACACTAGAAATGAATATAGTTTAAAGAAATCTAGTAAAAGTTGTCAAACAATCATATAGCAATTGAAAAACAGTGCACAGTCTTCCCATTAATATAACCATTAAGATGTATTTAGATCTGTGGTAGGATGCAAATAATAATATAGGATGTTCCCTACCCCACTCCATACCCCCTTTTCCCTTATTTGTATACCTTTCCCAGTCTCTCTCTCCTACCTACCTTTCCTGTAGGATTTATCTTATTTTTTTTCTTTTTATCGACTAAGCATACTCACCTATAGAAAAAAACGTGGGTTCGCTAATTAGTACGATTGTGAACTTTTATTGCATATGTTTTATGTTTGCAAGTACTATATGTTGTATTCTTGTGAAATTGATTAACCCAATAAAAAACATTTGAATATAAAGATGTATTTAGATGAGTTAGCAGTGGTGCAGATGGAAACGGATTGCAATACTTAATTCTGAAAGCCTTGATTTTAATAAAAAATGTAATAACACCTGTACTGTTTGTGATAATTACAGCAGTGCAAGAAAAAAACAATCACTTATGAGAAAGTAAATATGAAAACATGTCACTTGTAGAGGTAGGTGTCCTAAAGATAGGTTTCCTACAGATTACTAGATATGTGCGATTTGTTTCGGATCGATTTGGAGATTCCGAAAATTCAGCAAATTCGGCGATTTGGATCGAACCGAATTTCCGAATTAAAATACTGCCGAATTACCGAATAAATCCGAATTACTTCGGATTTATTCGGTAAATTCGGATGGCCATGGATTACACTAGTATTGTACAGTATAAATCTAATCCCACCTAACACTTACTGAAATTCCAAACCGAACCGAATCTAACCGAATTCAGCCGAATTTAGTACATAATACTAGTCTAATCCCACCTAACACTGACCGAAATTCCGAATTTCCGAACCGAACCGAACCGAATCCAGCCGAATTTATTCTAATCCGAATGAATCCGAAACAAAACCGAACCGAATTTATTCAAATCCGAATGAATCCGAAACAAATCCGAACCGAATTGATTCAAATTTTTCCGAATTCGAATCGCTCCGAACAGAAATTAAAAAAAATCCGAATCGATCCGCACCGAACCGAATTTTTTCGCCATGCACATGTCTACAGATTACAGCCATACATGATATCATGTAGTCTTCACATTTACAAATGTATATGCCCCAGTACATATGCAAATGTGTACCCTGTTGACTGTATCAAACTTCTTCAATAGGGATGAAAAGAGCTTTAATAAGTCAATACCATGTATGTTAATAAACCCTTTAGGATGTCTATAGTGGCCATTTCAGAGTGTTTAACATAGGAGCAATGTAAAAGAATGTTTGGAAATTGCTGTCAAAAAGTATATTAGGTGCCCAAAAAGTAATTCTGAGGCCTTATCAAGTGCCTTGAGGGGCCAAATTGAGGAAGCCAAAACTGTGCTTGAAAAGTAGTTGAAAAGTGAGCTAAAAATGTATTGTGATCGCTGAGATAGCATTAATAGGGCTTTTTTTCACCTGACGGGAAACCAGCACTATTGTGATCAAGCCAAATTGAAAAGAAGCCTTTTTTTTGGTCAAAATGTGATAATAGAAGTAAATTGAAAAAATGTTTAAAAATGGCATGCTCTATCTGAATCAGGAAAATTTAATTTTGACTTTTATATTCCTTTAACTTTCAACAATATGTGATTGACTATCCAATAATCTAAGATGTACAATAAACATTGTATTGCAATCAATGATGGTTAGATTTAAGAAATGAGTTTAACAATACACTCATTTGTAGTTGTTCAGTCAACTGCAGAGCCACTTTATTCAGAATTGGGTAACAGTACTTTTAATATCCTGAAAAGACTATTATACAGAGATTTATTTTTTTTATTTTTTAATGTGTTGATCCTTTGTGGATAGAAAAAGTTAGTACTTAAGATTTTCTCATTCATTTGCAACTCATGTATAATGTAGAATGAGGTTGCAGGAATGTTACCAAATTGCTTGGTTGATAATCTGATCTGCTGGGAATATCCTCTTGTGGATGAAAGAATAATTTGCTTTTCATGCTTTTTCAATGTTTGAGCTCATCAGGAAAGAGATTACTTTGCAACACATAGTCTTGTAAAGCAACATGGGGTGGTTTGTGTTGTGGATTGTACTGCTTATCGGAAAAAAACAGCTGAGACAACCTCTTATCATTCATGCTGTGGTCTGCATTTCAGTAAGTCAGTGTGTATTTTAATCATTTCAGATTTATCTTGACAACAGCTGTACATAGATACTGATTAACCTCTCATGTTCTTTACAAGTTGTAAATCTACTATTAGTTCATAAATTATTCCAATTAACTTTTATTCAGAACTTATTTTGTATTAATTGCTAATTACAATTATGCTACAAAGGAAAATAATAATAATACCTTAAAATCATAATAACAGTAGTAATAATATCCTATCATAAGATATATATCCTTATATCCTATTGAAAAATTATATGTAAGAACATTAAAATAATTTTTGTTTTGGTACATAAGAAATTGTAGCCACCAACACAAAGCTAGTAAATTAATTTTTTAAGTTATCTTAAAGTGAAAGTAAATCCTAGCATTTTACAAATGCTAGGATTTACTATTGAAACAAATAAAGGGACTTTCTTTCATGAAGTATAAGATACTTCATGTAAAAAGCTCCTTTATTTGATTCAATCGATCAGCGTTTTTACCTTGTACAGCAGCCCACGGCAAAAAAAAAAATTGGCTAAGAGATGACGTTTTCACCTCTTAGCCAATAGTCGTGCGGTAAATCCGGCTCCCATGGGCGCCAAGCCGGATTTACCGCACGGCTATTGGCTAAGAGGTGAAAACTAGCACAGTGAAGGAGGTAGGTAGCACAGTGATGGGCAGCAGATTGTAAATATATATGTATATGAATATATACATTTGTTAGAAGAGAACTTGGAAATATCAGCGCTAGGTGTACCCCCCAAGATCAGTGTTATAATTAGTTTGTGAAAGAACTGGCTGCCTGTATACCTGAAATAAGGGCAAATGTTAGGTCCCCACCCAGCACCGTCCTATTTCTATTTGAAAGGAAGAATGTTTGATGAAAAGAATGGTATTAGGGCGCGCTGTTCAAAAGGTTAAAAACCAATAAAGTATTAATATTGGTACCAGAGGTGATGTACTGAAAGTACACAGATATCCAATATAGTGTATGCTATATAATATAATATAATATAATATAATAAACCACCATCCATAAAATGAAGATTGATAAAATATGTATTGGTGTTATGTTACTTTGTAGTCACATGGAAGAAAAAGGAACTAGTAATTACTATTTCCAGGAGTTTGTATACCTTTTGTAATATACACTTGTGTTGCAGGTTAGTGATTACAAATTGCAGGAATTAATATACCTTATGTAATATACACAGATAAATATTCACACAAACAAGGTGCACCCCATGCAATATATAGGGGTAAGACAGATCTAAATCAATAAAATACAAGATCCTAAAAAAATGGCTTCAGAGTAGAAGTACACGAATAATTTCAAATGATAATAATGATAATAATAATAATAATGTGCACAAAGTGCACAGGTAGTATCAGTCCCAAATTCGTATAAGCTAATGTAGAATCAGTTATAGTTCTTTATTTTGTCGAATCCATATATTAGAAATGAGTGCCCACTTACTAGATATAACCTCAATCCTATGAGGTAAGTGGATGGCGTTCTTTATAGGTTAAAGTTGTCCCTCAGCAATCTTGAACAAATGCCTTCTTGCCTCCTTAATGTGGTTAGAAACACTGCTTTCCTGCCTCTTTAGTGTGGTAGAGGAATTTTCCCTTCACAGCTTGCCTTTGTTCACCTCCCAGTATCACGTGATGTCATGAACATAAATGAGGGAACAAAAATGTGGAAATAATAGTGCAACACTGTTTGTAAGCTTAAAACATATATTTATTCAATCTGTATAAAAGTGCTCACATTCTCAAACCTCAATCCAATATGAGGTATCAGTTAGGCATATCATTATTAATTGAACACCACAGTTGCAAATTTCCAAAGTATACAGGTTAGTAACATCAGTCAAATTGTGCAGGAGACCGGCATAAAAGCAATTTGTGGTATATAGTTGAATATAGTCTCTTTCAACTCTCTCCTTACGCGTTTCAAAGGTTTAAAAACAATTGGTTACCTTCTTCATCAGAGGATATTATCATAATAAATGGATTATCCATTTGTTAATGCCTGATGAAACGACCAGCTTACGGTCGAGAAACGCGTAGCAGTGTTTTTATAGATTAAAGATTTGTTCTTTTTTTACTCCACGGAAATTGTCTTTCTTATCACTTGCCCTTTGGTACATTGGAAGGGCTCAAAGAATCTGATCCACAGTTCAGCCTAAGGGTCTGGTTACCACAGAAGTTTATCTGCCTTTGCAAAGGACACAGCGGAACCACGCTTTCTTCAGTGTGCTAACCACTGCAAGTGTTAGTCTGCCAGAGGGCACCGGTCACAGAACGGTGCATCTATATTTGGCAAGCCTTTTCTATTTGTACATCTTGGTCTTGACTAGACTGTTTTACACTATGTGGCGCCCTCTTCTTTATGCTTGATTCTACAGATTCTCCACACCAAGGACCAGAGGAGCTGCCGAATTTGATTTCCACTCTAAAATCGTTACACCGTTTGGTGTCATTTGAACCAATAATCTGGCATCCATTTGTACCAGACTCCTCACGGTTTGTGCACACACTTTGGTGTATTCAAACGTAGCGCGCCCTTATCTGGGTTTCCCTCTTGGGGATCCATTTTGACATTTATATAGGATATGAAATGAAGAAATAAATTTAGGATAAAAACAGAAAAAAGTGTAAAAAGATAATGTTGCATTAGTGAAAAAAGACCATATTTTAATATGATGTGTAATTTAAAGAGACAGTGTCTCAAATGTAAAAAAATTCAAGTGATATTCCTGTTTTAAAGTGCTAATCTATCGCCTAAATAGAATTAATTTCAATTATAATTTTGATTTTAACTTAAAAAAAAAGCTGCTATTCTAAAATCCTTGTTCAAACCCCAGTGATTATAAGTTCTTAAGGTGTGGATCCACCAAAGTTCCCTTCTATCTAACTCGTCTTCCAATTTACCTCCTCTCCAATGTGTGGATACCTTTTCTATACCCATCTACAGGAAATTTTTATAATCAAAATTTTTACATGAATTACAGTGTAAAGGTACCCCATGATCTTCCTGATTTTTATCAATTTTATTAAGATGTTCCTGATTTTTATCAATTTTATTAAGATGTTCTAAAATACGTGTTTTCAAAAATCTAGTAGTTTGGCCCAAATATTGAATTTTACAATTACATTGTAAAATATATATGACATTATTGGTTTTAAAAGTAATACAATCCTTGATTATGAAGGTTTTACCCGTAGTTGTTGATACAAAAAATGTATGTGTACGTTTGGTGTAATTACAACCTTTATAGCGGCCACAAGTATAAAAGCCTTGTAAGTTTGAGATGGACATTGGAATTTTGAGTGTCATCCCTTTTATTAAGGAAGGTGCTAACTTTTGTTTAAAGTTAGTACCCCTTCTAAATGTAATTTGTGGTTTATTAGGCATGATTTTTTTCTAAAATTGTATCACTTTTTAAAACATGCCAGTGCTTCCTAATGATGTTTTTAACCTGGTTATGTCAAGAATTATAGGTAGTTATAAACCTAGGAAATAATTGTGTACTTGTCGATTCACGTTTTTTTACCCTGTAGTAATTTTTCCTGATCTAAGTTTCTCACTTCTTGTCTGTCTGATTCAAGGATTGCTTTTTTATATCCTTTCTCTAGGAATCTTGATTTTAATATTTTGGATTGTTCCTCATAATCTTCTATATTGTCACAGTTACGTCTTATGCGTTAAAACTGCCCCTTTGGAATTGCTTTAAGCTCTGATGGATGATGTTGACTATCATGCTGTATAAAAGTATTTACATCACATTGCTTAAAATGTGTCTTGGTATGATTAACGCCATCGATAACTGTGATGGCTAAATCTAGAAAAGAGGCCTGAGTTTCATGTATTTCTGGGGTTAATATGATATTCATATTGTTACTATTTAGTTGAGAAATAAAAATTTCTAGAGATTCTAAGTCCCCCTTCCAGATACACAGAACATCATCAATATATCTCCGCCATGTCACCAGGTCCACCCCAAGCACGACATTGGACCATACATATTGATGTTCAAAGTGGTCCATATAAATGTTGGCATAACTTGGGGCGAACCTGGTGCCCACTGTGACAAATTAGAAGATTATGAGGAACAATCCAAAATATTAAAATCAAGATTCCTAGACAAAGGATATTAAAAAGCAATACTTGAATCAGACAGACAAAAAGTGAGAAACTTAGATCGGGAAAAATTACTATAGGGTAAAAAACGTGAATTGACAAGTACACAATTATTTCCTAGGTTTATAGCTACCTATAATTCTGGACATAACCAGGTTAAAAACATCATTAGGAGGCACTGGTATGTTTTAAAAAGTGATGACATTTTAGAAAAAATCATACCTAATAAACCACAAATTACATTTAGAAGGGGTACTAACTTTAAACAAAAGTTAGCACCTTCCTTAATAAAAGGGATGACACTCAAAATTCCAATGTTCATATCAAACTTACAAGGCTTTTATACTTGTGGCCGCTGTAAAGGTTGTAATTACACCAAACGTACACATACATTTTTTGTATCAACAACTACGGGTAAAACCTTCATAATCAAGGATTTTATTACTTGTAAAACCAATAATGTCATATATCTTTTACAATGTAATTGTAAAGTTCAATATTTGGGTCAAACTGCTAGATTTTTGAAAACACATATTTTAGAACATCTAAATTGAAATTAATTATATTTAGGTGATAGATTAACACTTTAAAACAGGAATAGCACTTGAATTTTTTATATTTGAGACACTGTCTCTTTAAATTACACGTCATATTAAAATATGGTCTTTTTTCACTAATTTTTGTTTTTATCTTATACTTATTTTATTATTTTATATTCTATATAAATGTACTTAATGATGTCTAAATATAATGTTTCCAGTAATTTGAGACACTGTCTCTTTAAATGTCACGCAACATTATCGTTTTACACTTTTTTCTGTTTTCATCCTAAATTTATTTCGTCATTTCATATCCTTTATAAATGTAACTAATATTACGTTCTTTCAGTATTTATTGTCAAAAAAGCTGCCAATGTTATTACGCTTTTTTATCACTAATGTTAAAAAGCCATATAAACAAAGATTTTTTAAAACATCCATTATAATTCTCCATTGTATTTTCTCATATAGACGCAATTCATTTATAAACCTTTTTAAGGACATTTACTGTTCACTTGTTATTTACTTTGTAGATTAACAATGCATTATTTACATGAGATGAACGATATTGGTCGGAAAAACGTGAATTTTTACAATACATCAAATAGCATGTTTGGTGCTCCGCAACCATTGGATACCTAACATCATGTGATTCCAGCAGACCTGAAAAGGAACTACAGACAGAATACTACTTGTATTCTCCGGATTTTCTTATTGGTCATGATGAAACATGAACGTTTGTGATTGGTCAAAATTTCTGTGTTTGACTATTCATCATTGAATTAAATTTAAACTTGTAAATTTACAATCGACATAATTAAAACCAACATATTTTCACTCTTTATATTATGGGGTTACTATAGCCAAACACAGACATGATGTTATTATTTGAATTTCCTTAAGTTGTTTTAAATGTCTCTTTGTGAATCCAATTTCCTGTTTTTACACAGGAAATTGGAACTTGTACCATCTGTATTTAAACCAGCAATTAGTGTCATAGCATACAAACTTTTTCACTGTTTTAATTTGTTTTAAATCAGCTCTTGAAAAAGACGTTTGTATACGTTGAAACGCGTTGAGCCATTAAAAACTTTTTTATTATCTTTGGAGTAATCCATTGCTTCTTTGCTGTGACATTGCCGGAATTCCAGATTTGATGGAGAAAGTTGCTACTTGTAATTTCAAGTTATTTTATATACACCTGATTGGAGTTTTTCCTTGCCTTTAGTTTTTTGGATCGATATTATTGGAGTTTTTCCATGGTTTCCAGCTAACTGCAAGGACACCTTTAGATGAGCAGACACCATACATCTTATGGAGTGAGTATACTGCACCCTTATTAATTGGTGTTTATATACACAAGTCTGTCTCCTTTTGCCATCAGAAAATTAGAAGATATCCACATATTCTTAGTGCAATACCAAAACCAGTGCCATCTACTTTTGAAATTCTGCAACTATCACAGTCCCTGGGGAGAGACTGAAAGAAGGCAGCAGTTTTGCATGGAGATCAGTTCTCAGCTCATTTTTGTATCAGATTATTGTTTTTTTAACATCTTACAATTTCTGTATACTATTATCTGTTTCTAACATGTAATGCATGCAACCCAACGTGCACAAAAACATTACTTCTAGTGATGTTTACCCTTGAGTAAAATCTCTAAATTATGTGCCACTTGTAACCTTGTCGATATTGTAGTGATGTTTTTCTATATGACCTGTTGCCCACACAGCGTACTGACTAAGGGGAAGAATACAAGTGAAGAGCTATTTATTGCTCCTGCTCGAGCGTTAACTGCGCTAGAAGTAAGCTTTTTGCGTGCGTTGAGTTGCGCTCGTATTATGAGTTGAAAGTAAACTGAAAGTAAATATGTTCTATTTATTCATAAATACATGTTTCTACATATATCTGATGTTTTTTTTGGTAAAATATATATTTATTCCTATATATATATATATATATATATATATTATTTTTTTATTAAGGTGACGTTTCGGGGTACGCAGACCCCTTCCTCAGACCAGACAACAATGCAAATGAACAGTGTGCAATATAAAGCAACATAGCCCCTCCCATCAAACAATTAGTGAAATTGCGCCAAAATCTATGTAACCATGACAACAGGTGAATCACCTAATTAGCAATATTCCTACCTTTACTAATGTGATAGTTAAAAACAGTATAATTGTGCAAACCATATAAGTGTATCTTAAAACTATTCTCAAACAATAAATGACATGACATATGAGTAGCACCTAAAACACTTGAGGTGCACCCAAAGAAATAAAATGTCCCCCTACAATGTGATGTGTGACATACTGAAATAGCTACCACAAAGAAACAACTTAACATCGATAAAGGCAGTCTATAGGAAATCCGGTGAGTGCAGTCCTCTTCTATAATGGATTATATATATATATATATATATATATATATATATATATATATATATATATATATATATATAGATATACACCAATATATATATATATATATATACAGTATATATATATAGGAATATCTATTTATAAATACATAGAAAATATTCTACTATGTGCAGAACATTGGAATGTGAAATATCTGTAAATACACAGTATAACACTTTACTAAATATGAATGTTGCATGAATATGCTTTTACATCTTTAGACACGTATATGTATGTATCTCAATTAAGCTAATCAGTTGCATTTAATTTCAACTTGTAATACGAGCGGAAAACCCGACGTATGCAAACACCCGCAATAAACTCCTATCTCCCCGGCATAACTGTTAACGTACCACTCGTAATCTGGCCCTATATGTTCACATACTTTGTTCCCAATACAGAACAGCAATTTACCTACAATATAGCCATTAAACACCACAGTGAAGTGATCTAATCCTAATAAGCCAGTACTGTACAATATACAGGCATTTAAGTCATATTTTAGCCAATATTTTAGCCAATGGGGCATACTCATCAAGCTCCGTAGGAGGCGGCGGACAGACATCGCCAGAAATCAACCCAATCGAATATGATCAGGTTGATTGACACCCCCTGCTAGCGGCTGATTGGCCGCAAATCTGCAGGGGGCGGTATTGCACAAGCAGTTCACAAGAACTGCTGGTGGAATGATAAATGCAGAGAGCGTATGCTGTCGGCATTTATCGATGTGCAGCGGATATGATCTGCAATATCAGATCCTGTCCGCTCGCACTATAATAAATAGGCCCCAATGTCTCACACAGTGCAGTGGCTTAACCCCATGAAAGTAAATACCTGATATTCAGTAATTTAATCACCCTATAGAAAGTGCACCATACACTGTAGTGACTGAACCCACTACAGAGATTTCAGACAATACTGCTTTGGCACACACTTAACTCTTCCTAGGTCAGGTCTCCTAATCAAAGATGACTCAATAGCACACTGCTCTGCAACTGGCAAATGGATGTTTTGGATAGGTGAAGTTAAATAACATAAACGCACAATGTTAATGCTGGGGCACAAAGTGTGTTTTCTTTCATAAATGTCCAAGACATAATCATGTGTGTCCATCTGCTAGACCCCCGGGAGGGTCACTTTGGCATTATACTACACGCAATCTCAAGAAAATATCAGTAAGCACTGCTGTCTCTCTAGAGTAAGAAGGAAAAGAACAATTAACCAAATTTAAAGGGATATACAAAATCCTACATTGCTCTTAGATTTTGAAGACAAGAAATAAATCGATATCATTTACTTATTACCTTAAAAAAACAGCAAAGTTTGCTGGTATATATTCATAAAAGAGGGAAATGATAGAAGCAGAATGGATTTATTTTTTTCAAGAAAACAAATGAAGATTTTATTTTTATTGCTATTTATACAAATAATTAATACTATTTATAAATTAACAGATGCTGCACTTTTTAAGTCTATATACAAAGAAAAACATAAAACAAATAAAAAACTGTGAATTAATAAATAAATTTGATAAGCTAAAAATATCAAGAACAATATTATTAACGTTGCAGTTTTATACATGCAGAGTGGAGAACAGGTGAATGTCTGAAAGTGTTTTATCAGCAGCATATACTGTTACATTTTCTACAAGCTGTATGTGCACTCTACAATTACAGTTTGCTTGGAGACACAAAGAATACTTTATAATAAGAAAATGTTATAGAAAGAAACAAAATGTTCTGCAACAAAAAGCTAGCTGAGATAAATGGCATCAGTGGAGAGAAAAATAGAAACATCTAATAAAGAGATTGTACAAGATGAGGGCATTGCATCAATAGATTAACAGAAAAGACAGTGCTGAATCAAAAGCCACTATACTAAGCTGTCAGTTGCATCAACAAGACTAATATGCACAGTTACATACTGAGAACAAGGAATTAGTAGTTAGGTACATCCTTTGCAATCGCTCACACTTTGTTGTTTTTCTGTTGTAGTACAGCTGAGTCGTAATTATTTGCATTACAAATAAAAAAGGGCAAATGAGATCCAAACATACTTGCATTAAAGACTCGATTTATCAAGTCTTTCACCTGCCCCATTTATGGTTCAGCACTTGGGCAGCGCATGCTGATTGGTGGCTAAATGTAGCCACCAATCAGCAAGTGCTATCCAGAGTGTTGAAACAAAAATGTGCTGGCTCCTAAGCTTTACATTCCTGCTTTTCTAATAAAGATGGCAAGAGAAGAAAGAAAAATTGAAAATAGGAATAAATAAAAAGTTGCTTAAAATTTCATGCAATGGGGCCGATTTATCATGTGTCTGGCGGACATGATCCGCTGTAGCGATCATGTCCACTAGACATCAATAAATGCCCAGCATACGCTGTCAGCATTTATCATTGCACAAGCATTCCTTGTGAAATGCTTGTGCAATGCCACCCCCTGCAAATTTGCAGCCAATCGGCCCCTAGCAGGTGGTGTCAATCAACCGATCATATGCAATTGGGTGGATTGCTGTCCGCTGCACCAGAGGTGGTGGACGAGTTAAGTAGCAGCGGTCTTAAGACTGCTACTTCTTAACTTATGTTTCCGGCGAGCCTGAAGGCTCGCGCGGTAACAGCTGTATATAGCAGCATTCGGACCATGATAAATCGGCCCCTCTATCTTAAAAGGACACTGAACCCAAATTTTTTCTATCGTGATTCAGATAGAGCATGCAATTTTAAGCAACTTTCTAATTTACTCCTATTATCAAATTCTTTTCATTCTCTTGGTATCTTTATTTGAAATGCAAGAATGTAAGTTTAGATGCCAGCCAATTTTTGATGAACACACTGTGTTGTTCTTGCTGATTGGTGGGAACATTCACCTACCAATAAACAAGTGCTTTCCATGGTCTGAACCAAAAAATAGCTTAGATGCCTTCTTTTTCAAATAAAGAAAGCAAGAGAATGAAGAAAAAATGATAATAGGAGTAAATTAGAAAGTTGTTTAAAATTGCATGCTCTATCTGAATCACAAAAGAAAAAATTTGGGTTCAGTGTCCCTTTAACCATGTTTGAAAAAAATTGGGTTTAGCATCCCTTTAATGATTAAGGATATTTTTTGCTTTTATAATCTGACAGGGCTATATCTTTGTCATATTTATTTTTTTATTACTGTCTAGCCAGTTCTTATCTTTACATAGAATTTGTCAAAATGCTTATAAAAACACAATTCGTTAGTTTTATAGTAATATTTTTTTTTATTTATACACTAGTAAATTATGATTAGAGCCTATTAATGCTTAGCTGCTATCACAGTAGTTAATTTTACTATGCTGAAGTTACAATAAAAGTCTATTAACTATAAGGACACAATCACCAAAGTATTGCTCTGTTATGACTATATTACAGGCGTCTAGTTGTAAACACCTAGATTACAAGTTTTGCGTTGCAGCTTTTAACGCTGAAAATATGGCATTTTCTGTGTTAAAACAGCACTGCAGCTATTACAAGTGTTGTCGTTCTAAGTGTACCGCACACCTTTTAGCCTGTAACGCAACGTCAGTAAAAATTACGTTTTTTCGCGAGGGACAATACCCTTAGGGCGCTGACACTTATCGAATACACAAAATATCACAATATCGAGGCAGTGCTTATAGCCATAGACGCAGAAAAAACATTCGACCGGACAGATTGGCAATTTCTTAAATTAACACTAAAAAACATAGGATTCGGACCAAAAATAATAAACACCATTTTCAACCTATACACCCACCCTAGTGCAAAAGTAAAAGTAAACGGGATTTTATCAGATAAGCTTCCAATACACAATGGCACACGCCAGGGATGCCCCCTATCCCCGATCCTCTTCATCCTAATGATGGAAGTGTTCGCCTCATGAGTACGCCAGAATCAATGCATTCAGGGGATCTCGATAAACAAGTACGCGGATGATGTACTGTTCACTGTGTCATCCCCGCTAACAACCATCCCACAGATTCTGACAGAACTTGAAGAGTTTGGAAAATATACCAACTTTCTTGTTAACAAGCAAAAATCCGAGATTCTAAATATTACGTTACCAAATGCCAAATTTAAATCCCTGTCGACAATCTGCCCGCTTCGGTTAAAATCAGATACCATAAAATACCTAGGGATCCACCTCTCCCCCAACCAGACGACACTATTTGATAGAAACTACAATACACTCTTACTCAACACACAACGTGACCTGAAGACATGGGCAAATAAACCACTATCCTGGTGGGGCAGGATACAAGCCATTAAAATGACCACACTACCTAGAATCCTTTACATTTTGCAAACCCTTCCACTCCACCTACCAAGCTGGTACATAAACAGGATTCAGAGAAGCCTTAATGCGTTTGTTTGGGGTAAATGCAGACCACGAATCAATAGGAACACGATGTACAGACCAAACAAAGCTGGTGGTTTGGGTCTACCTAGAATAGAGGAGTACTACCAGGCAGTGACACTACAAAGGATACTGGATTGGCATAAAGCACAAGAACGTAAAGCATGGGTCACATTAGATTCACACATCCTAAAGGCACCACTAGTACACGCCCTATGTTGGGTATCTAAAGACCTTAGACCCCCCCAGTGCCGGCATCTTGAAATCCATAGGCAACTCTTTAAGATTTGGGATCACATAATCGCTACCAAACCGCACATTACCACTTACAGATCACCGCTCTTCCCAATAGCTTTAAATATAGAAATGATAGGAGGCCTAGATAAAGGTTTCAAGCGACTGACTGAATGGGACTATACGATCCCACTACTCAAATTTACAGAAGCAGGCAAACTATTAGAAAGAGATAAATTGGCTGATCTCGCAGGTGGCAGATTCACCAAGTGGCTAAAATACGCCCAACTACAACATTACATACATACATCCCCATTTAAGTCGGACCTGCTGAGAAAGCCCACTGCTTTTGAACAGATGTGTCATAGCGGAATCATACCTAGAGGTACGCTCTCTATATCCCGCAAGCTTCTCATAGACACCCTTACAGACATTCTACCACCCTACACAGCTAAATGGCACCTCGACCTCAAAGACAACATAGACACAGAAAAATGGAATAAAATCTTTAGCTCCCTCAAAAAATCTTCTACATCCCCCGAGATATTAGAATTAAACTTTAAAATCCTTCTCCGGTGGTACCTAACCCCATCGAGACTAGCTAGCATCTACCCCAACACGTCCAGCCTATGCTGGCGCGGCTGTGGAAACCATGGCAATTTAATCCACATGTGGTGGCAATGCCCAAAAGTCCGCCCACTGTGGAATGCAGTGGAATCCTATTTTAGACGAAGTACACACACCGAATTTACACTGACCCCACACATAGCCCTACTAAACGATCTACCTAAAATGACCTGCTGTCTGAAAAGGCTAGTGCTACAGATAGGACTCAACAGCGCAAGAAAACTAATAGCGCGCCACTGGAAAAAACCTAGTACCCTGAGCGAAGTTATGTGGGTGGAAGAGGTGGATGAACATTTCTCCTTAGAGACATATGGTCACTTATGCCGTAACAAAATAGACACTATACTGAACGCTAAGCTCCTATGGCAAGAGACTATCTACCCCCCATAACACACACAAACAGCATGTTAGCAGACCTAGCCCACCAAACAAATAGTTTTGTAGATATTGAAAATACTCAATCTGAGACCCACTGACCTGCACCGATGATAAGACCAACATTCGGAGGGGAGAGGAGTGCCGAACCGCCACAACCATTTAAACCGCTAGTGATTATATGAGAGAGGTACATACCTTTACCAGTACTACCTAGAGAACAGAGGATACTCGTTATAAGTTATTGGGACTTTGTTATAATTTCCTTTTCTTTTCTTTTGTTTAAATTATGTTACTAGTTTAATTACTTTATCTAGCTGAAGGAAGCTCAACTAATTACAAATAGAGCCTTATTATGGATGACACTCACTGTGTCTTAACACTAAGACACCCCGCGCACTCAACTGGGAAAGAGAATTATTTATGAGAATATTCTTAATGTTGTATTTGATGATAATAATGTAACAATTCTTGGTTGATGCTTTCTGACTTGTACATTACTAATAAAAACAATAAATAAAAAAATAAAAAAATGACGTTTTTTCATGGGACTCCCATTCATGGGACTGTAACGCAACGTCAGTAAAAATTACGTTTTTTCATGGGACTCCCATAACGCCAGTATTATGAGTTTTGCGGTGAGGCTAAAAAGTGAGCGTTACAGCCTAAAATGACAATCCGTACCGCCATCTAAAGTCAGTAGTTAGGAGTTTTACGCTACAAAGCTGTTACATAAAACTCATAACTAAAGTGTTAAAAAGTACACTAACACCCATAAAGTACCTATTAACCCCTAAACTGAGACCCTCCCGCATCACAAACACTATAATAAATGTATTAACCCCTAATCTTCCGCTCCCAACATCGCCACCACTAAAAAATGTATTAACCCCTATTCCGCCGCTCCCCGACATCATCACCACTATCATAAAGTTATTAACCACTAAACTGTCGCCCTCCCGCATTGCAAACACTATTTAAATATTATTAACCTATAATCTGCCATCCGCCCACACCGCCGCTATAATAAACCTATTAATGCCTAAACCGCAAGCCCCCCACAACTAAATATACTAAATAAAACTAGCAACCCCTAAACCTAAAGACCCCCTAACTTTATATTAAAATTACAATTTCCCAAGCTTAAATTAAATTAAAACTTTCCTGTCAAATTATTTTTTTTTATTTTAAACTAACAATAAAACTATTATAATTATTAAACTAAAATTAAACTAACTATAAATTAAATAAAACTAAACTACCAATAAAAAAATCCTAACACTACTCTAAAAATTACAAAAAGTATCTAATTACAAAAAAATATTCGAATTAGCCAATAGAATGAGAGCTTCTTAAATCCTATTGGCTGATTTGAACAGCCAATAAGATTTTAGCAGCCTTAATTCCTATTGGCTGATTCAAATTTTTCAGCCACTAGGAATGCAAGGGATGCCATCTTGAATCTCGTCCCTTGCATTGAAGATTCAGTGTACGGTGGCGACCGTATAAAGAGGATGCTCCGCGCCGGATGTCTTCAGGATGGACCCGCTCTGCACCGGCTGGATGAAGATCGAAGAGGCCGTCTGGATGAAGACTTCTTGCCGCCTGAATAAGGACTTCGCCATCTGGATGAAGATAGAAGACTCCGTCTGGATGAAGACTTCTTGCCGCATGGATGATGACTTTGCCGGCTGGATGAAGATAGAAGAGGCCGTCTGGATGAAGACTTTTGCCGCATGGATGACGACTTCGCCGGCTGGATGAAGATCCTTCAAGCGGGACTTCAAGAACTGTAAGTGGATCGTCGGGGGTTAGTGTTAGGTTTTTTAAGGGTTTTTGAGGTGGTTTTTTTTTAGTTTAGGGTCTGGACAGTAAAAGAGTTAAATACCCTTTTAAGGGCAATGCCCATACAAATACCATTTTCAGGGCAATGGGTAGCTTAGGTTTTTTAGATATTTTTTTTTATTTTGTGGGTTTGGGGGGGTGGGGGTGTGTAATGTTAGTGGGTCTTTGTAATTTGTTTTCACTAAAAGGGATGTTATCTTTAGGGCAATGCCCTACAAAAGGCCCCTTTAAGGGCCATTGGTAGTTTATTCTAGTTTTTTATTTTTTTTATTTTGGTTTTTTTAAGGGTATTAGAATAGGAATATTTATTTTTTATTTTTGATAATTTGTTTATCTTGTGTAATGTATTTTTTTAGGGGGTGTTTCTTTTGTAGCAAAAGAACTGTTTAACTTAGGGCAATGCCCTACAAAAGGCCATTTTAAGGACCCCCCAAAAGGCCCTTTTAAGGGCCCCTGGTAGTTTGGGGGGTGGTGGTTTGTATAGTGTTAGGGGGTGTTTGTAATCTTTTTTTGCAGCAAAAGAGCTGTTTAACTCAGGGCAATGCCCTACAAAAGGCCCAAAAGGCCCTTTTAAGGGCCCTTGGTAGTTTATTCTAGAGGTTTTTATTTTGGTGTGTTTTTTTTAATGGTATAAGAATAGCATTAATCTTTATTTTTTTGGATCATTTCGTTGTTTTTTTTTGTAATGATCGTTTTTTTATATTTTGTAATGGTAGTTTTTTTATTTTTTGTAAAGGAAGGTTTTAGTGTAAGGCAGGTTAGATTTTATTTCACAGGTATTTTTGTTTAACTAGGTAGTTATTAAATAGTTAATAACTATTTACTAACTATTAGTTATATTGTAGCTAGCTTAGATTTTATTTCACAGTTAAGTATGTATTTAGTTTTAAATAGGTATTATTTAGTTAATAATTGTAAATTTAATTTAGATCTATTTAATTATGTTAATTAATTATGTTAATGTTAGGGGGTGTAAGGGTTAGGTTTAGCGTTAGGTTTAGGGTTAGGGTTAGGTTTAGTGGTTAATATAGTTTAATTTAGCTTGTTGTGATTTGGGGGGGCTGGTAGTTTAGTGGTTAATAGCTTTATAAACGGATAGATTACAAGTTTTTGTCGGTAAGGCTGTGCGGTGCTAACGAGCCTTTTTTTTCTTACTGCTCACTTAAGCCAACGCTGGTATTACAAGTTTTCTTCAAGCCGGCGTTACCCTCAGAAAGTGAGCGTTGAGCAAAATTTAGCTCCCACTGTAATACCAGCGCTGCTTACGGTAGCGGTAAGCTGGCAAAACGTGCTCATGCACGATTTCCCCATAGGAAACAATGGGGCTGAGCTGGCTGAAAAAAAACCTAATACCTGCAAAAAAGCAGCATTCAGCTCCTAAAGCAGCCCCATTGTTTTCTATGGGGAAATTAATTTTATGTCTGCACCTAACACCCTAACATGAACCCCGAGTCTAAACACCCCTAATCTTACACTTATTAACCCCTAATCTGCCGCCCCCAACATCGTCGCCACCTACATTATATTATTAACCCCTAATCTGCCGCTCCGGACACCGCCGCTACCTACATTATACTTATGAACCCCTAATCTACTGCCCCCAACATCGCCGAACCCTACATTATATTTATTAACCCCTAATCTGCCCACCCCAACGTCGCCGCAACTATATATCTTCAAGGGGTAGTGGGGTTTTTTTAAGGGGGGATTGGGTGGGTTTTAGAGTAGGGTTGCGTGTGTGGGTGGTGGGTTTTAATGTTGGGGGGGTATTGTATTTTTTTTACAGGTAAAAGAGCTGATTACTTTGGGGCAATGGCCCACAAAAGGCCCTTTTAAGGGCTATTTGTAATTTAGTATAGGGTAGGGAATTTTATTATTTTGGGGGGCTTTTTTATTTTATTAGGGGGATTAGATTAGGTGTAATTAGTTTAAAAAATTGTAATTCTTTTTTATTTTCTGTAATTTAGTGTTTCGTTTTTTTTGTACTTTAGTTTATTTTATTTAATTGTAGTTAATTGTAGGTAATTTATGTAATTAATTTAATGATAGTGTAGTGTTAGGTGTAATTGTAATTTAGGTTAGGATTTATTTTACAGGTTTATTTGTACTTATTTTAACTAGGAAGTTATTAAATAGCTAATAACTATTTAATAACTATTCTACCTAGTTAAAATAAATACAAACTTGCCTGTAAAATAAATATAAATCCTAAGCTTGCTACAATGTAACTATTAGTTATATTGTAGCTAGCTTAGGGTTTATTTTATCGGTAAGTATTTAGTTTTAAATAGGATTAATTTTTTTTATAGTAAAAAATTTATTTTGTTTTATTTAAATTATATTTAAGTTAGGGGGTGTTAGGGTTAGGGTTAGACTTAGGTTTAGGGGTTAATAAATTTAATATAGTAGCGGCGACGTTGGGGGTGGCAGATTAGGGGTTAATAAATGTAGGTAGATGTTAGGGACGGCAGATTAGGGGTTTATAAAATTTAACTAGTGTTTGCGAGGCGGGAGTGCGGTGGTTTAGGGGTTAATAAATGTATTAAAGTGGCGACGATGTCCGGTCCGCAGATTAGGGGTTAAACATTTTAGTTAAGTGTTTCCGATGTGGGGGGGCCTCGGTTTAGGGGTTAATAGGTAGTTTATGGGTGTTAGTGTACTTTTTAGCACTTTAGTTAAGAGCTTTATGTTTCGGCGTTAGCCAATAAAACTCTTAACTACTGACTTTTAAATGTAGTAGGAGTCTTGCCAGGAGAGGGTCTACCACTCACTTTTTCAGGCGATCGTAATACTGGCGTTAGGAAAATCCCATTAAAAAGATAGGATACGCAATTGACGTAAGGGTATTTGCGGTTTGCTAAAATCGCGGCAAAAAAAGTGAGCGGTAGACCCTCTCCTGCCTGACTTGTAATACCAGCGGGCGTTAAAAAGCAGCGTTGGGACCCCTCAACGCTGCTTTTTAAGGCTAACACAAGACTCGTAATCTAGGCTAAGTTAATAATTGTAAATTTAATTTAGCTATATTTTTATTATGTTAAAGTTAGGGGGTTTTAGGGTTAGGTTTAGGGTTACGTTAGGGCATGTTAGGGTTAGGGTTACGTTAGGGTTAGGTTTAGGGGTTAATATTGTTTAATTTAGCTTGTTGTGATGTGTGGGGCTGGCGGTTTAGGGGTTAATAAATGTAGTATAGTGGCGGCGATATCGGGAGCGTTAGATTAGGGGTTAATAATTGTATTTAGGTAGCAGCGATATTGGGAGCGGCAGAATAGGGGTTGATAACTGTAGGCAGGCGTTAGTGATGTTGGGGGCAGCAGATTAGGGGTGTTTAGACTCAGGGTTTATGTCAGGGTGTTAGGTTTAAACAGTATTTTTATTTCCCCAAAGACATCAATGGGGCTGTGTTACGGAACTTTTGTTTCCGCGATCGCAGGTATTAGGTTTTTTTTTTGCCGACTCTTCCCATTGATGTCTATGGGAAAATCATGCACGAGCACGTCTCAGCAGCGTTCTTGATTGTGTGCGGTATGGAACTCAACGCAACCATATCACACGCAAAAGGCGTATTTTTGAAAACTTGTAATGGCAGCGCTATAGGAAATTAAATAACGTAACTTTTGTTGTGTTCGCTAATTTCTCTATAGCGCTCAAAACTCGTAATCAAGGTGTTAGTTAGCAACTGATCATAAAAACAAAATATGGGGTGCTTTTTGTTGTTATGATCAGTTGCTATGTTTGAAACAGGAATGTGATCTAGCCCTCAGTCAATAAATACCAACAGCCCTGTTGGTAATAGTAATTACTTAATTTCAGTCATATGTCCACTCTGGTATGAAGAAAAATACAAATAGCTAACAAAATAGAGAATGCTCATATATTCTACAGAATTTCACAAATGCAACCTTTGTGTTCCATGTAAATTGAGGTTTGGCTACCACCAACAAGCCAAATTGTCCAGAGCAACTTCTTTAACATATCACAAGTGATAAGCTGGTGTTACATTGTAAAATCAGTTGTGAATAATCATTAATACTTACATACATAAGTACTAGTATTTCCTTTGCATAAGTAGAGGACCTAGCCGACTATAAGTGTGTATGGTTAAATAATCTACCTATAGATGATATACCAACAATAATTAAATAAACCCAGCCAAGCACTTATGTTAACTTACTACTTTTAACAACATGCACATTAACTTCACTAGATGGAGGCTTTGGGTGCGTTGAAAGTAAAAACTTTTTGCACAAACGATAACCCAATGTGCACATATTGTGACTACGTCATCTTATTCCCCCATAGATTTCAATAGAGCGTGAAAAGTAGGAACAACAAAAATTAGCACCCTTACTCGCACACAAACCCGATCACATTTTACCAAGTGAGCTGACCCGACATGAAAAATATAGGTATAGATATATCAAGATATATAAAGGGATATCTATTTAATAAAACGTAGAACATGTGCTGCTATATGCAGAACATTGAAGTGTGAAATATTTATGTCTAATGTCTATATAAGTATACATATGTATTTATGTGTTTATATGTGTATATGCCTGTAAATACATATATACACATATAAATACATATTTAAACACATATAAACACACATGTATATATATATATATATATATATATATATATGTGTATATATTTAAACGTACACATATTTAGACATGTATATGTATGTATGTATCTCTATGTTAAAGCCCTTTGCAGTTATGATTGTAACTTTACTTTTATAAGTATTTTTGATGTTTATTTTTCCCACTTTTTAGTCGAGCATAACAGTTAACCAGAGCTCTGAAGTTGCGCTATCCTGGTGCACAATAAATTAAATTGCGCTCAATCAAGCGTATTTACTTTCATTCGTAATATGTGCGCTACTTCCGGCTTGTGCAAAGAGCCTCGATATTGCGCAATTCGCTCGCCACTCGTAATCTAGCCCTTAATATCTGGACCATATTTACCTTTTTACAACTAGAACATCTTACCAGATTTAAAACCCAACTACTGAAACCTGCCAGCCACAATATGTTAGTACCTGTACCAGGACTCCCATCTGAATAAACTTGCACCCAAGCAGAAAACAAATCCACTGCTACTACAGGTGCAAATGCATAAGATTTATGTGGATATCCTTGAATGTAATTTTTTAAAAAATGTTATGGAAATTTTTAATTTTTATTTTAATGAGTGCAGCTGCTAATTTTGGGCTTGATTAGAAATGGAGGGCTATTTTATCGCTTGCTTGCATAAAGCAAATTTACCCTTTCGGGGGTGCGTGATAAATAAACAGCATTTACAAGTGACTGTTTATTGCTACCACGAGATCGCAGTAGCAATTAGTGTTCCAAAAATTAACCAGAGGTCAGACCTCTGGTTAATTTTCTAACTGTCTCTCAAATGCCCCCAAACTTAAGGGTGAGTTTGTATAAAAATAAAATAGAAACTAGCATTTTTAATAAAATAAAAAAAAACTACACAAAACAGTATTTATGGGTTAAAGTGAGTGGGTCAGGGGTGTTTTAGAAAAAAACAGCACTGAAAAATGCTTTTACATTGCGGTCTATGGGAATTGTGTGTTCTTAATAAATATATATGTATATGCTTCTATAGATATATATATTTATGAGTCATAATATATGTATACATATATATTTTAAATTGCTGCGCATCACTGCGCGACTTACCTCCTTCGCTGCACTATTTCTAATGCTGGGTCTCACGGCAGGAGAATGAAGTTTCCTTTGGAGCTTATGGAAGCGGACTCTCGTGAGTGGAATGCTTCCGTGAAATGCGAACACACGGTATCGTTCATATTGCACCTCACTTGTTATACTAGCGCACATTTGCATGTGCTGGTATTAAAAAGTGGAACGCAAATATTGATTTTGCTTAAGAAATATTTTGCCCTGATTTTATAATCTGGCCCTTTGTGTTTGAATAAACTTGCGCCCACCATGCCCTGTCAACTGCATTAAAGGAACATGAATCCCAATTTTTTTCTTTCATGATTTAGATAGAGCATTCAATTTAAAGAAAAGAAAAACAGTTTACTCAATGCCAGTGGCAGTCACATAATTGCATTTTGTATTGTCCATTAAAGTAATCAAAACATGGACATCTATGTGCTCTCTTTTTTTAAAAAAGGGATCATGAAAGAAGACAAGTTAGTTGCTGGATATACCTACATTCTAATGAAGAATTTTTAATTTGGCAGCTATTCTAGAATAGCAAATGCAAAATGTGCCACATTGAGATTTATCTAGTCATTCAACTGGGACTTCCACATTTCTTTTCCCAGATGTGCAGGTATAGGAAAGAACAAAATCAATTTATTCTTGCTTAGTCAATTAATTATAAAGCAATGATTTTTGTTTTGTTTGGGACTAAATTAAGGAAAGACATCTTTGGGCTATTTTCTGCATTTTTTTTCAAACATTTCATTGCAGGAATGTCATTCCAAGATAAAAATGTACAGGTTGGAAGACTAAATTGTCTTTTCTTCATACTTGAAAATAACCCCCAGGCAAATGTTATCTCGGAGGAACACTCTTATAATAAAAAAAATAGCAGTAACTAGAATAGCCATTTTTAACTAAATATTATATAATTGTTTTACATAATACAATGAAAGATTCAGTTGATTTAGGGTTAATCACTTTTAAATACAAAAACAAACTATGAGAACAATATACTTTGAAAATTACAATTAAACTGCATACAAAATAAAAAAAAAACTGTTTATTTCTAATGAAATGGTTTATCACTATCTTTAAAACTTATTTTTTTACTTTACTTCACATACAAAGTTCATGGTTTTATCAACTATTATTGTATTATATTTTACTAGGCGATAAGCCTTCCCAGAGGACAGTCTAATTTTATTAAAGGGAGGAAAAATAAAAAATAAATAAAAAATCTAAAATTACAGAAAAAAATAACCGTAATTATCCAAAATAAAAAACAATTAAACCTAAACTAATACCCCTATAAAAATAAAAGGGCCTTTTGCAGGGCATTGCCCTAAAGCGATCAACTTTTTTACAAAAATAAAGTACAAAGTCCCCCTAAAAGTAAACCCCCCTCCCACACAACCCCCAAAAATAAAAAACCTAAGTCTAAAAAAGGGCATTTGTATGGGATCTAACCCTGAAATAGGTACTCACAGTTCCTGAAGTCCGGCAGTGAAGGTCTTCTTCCAGGCAGCTCCATCTTCATGCAGCGCAGCGACATCTTCGGAGGGGAAATATTGAAAGACAATTTTTATTAGGAAAAAATTTAAAATTCCATATACATGCAGGAATCAAGGAAAAGGCTGTCCTGGCGTGTTTCGCGCCCCTAGTGGTGCTTAGGCATAGTATACACATTAAACAAACTATCTCCTTTTTGAGAGGGACCCAGCCAATCAGGGACTGAAACCGGACCACACATGGAAACGCCCATCGCAAATATGAGGTGGTACTGCAAGAAAAGATAAAAACAATAATAGTAGATAAAAACAGTGATACAATATCCTTGAAAATTGCTTACAGGGTCTTAGATAGATATTAAATATTAATTCATTGGGGCTGAATTATCAAGCTCTGAGTGCTCAGGATATCGTTTTTCAGTGAATCTCTGCACCTGAGCCTATTTAGGTATGCTTTTCAACAAAGGAAACCAGGACAATGACGTAAACCTTGAAGTAGAAGTACATCTAAAAGTCTCTATATGAAACATATCTCTTGACGCAACAATACTAACAATAAACACATTTTCTTTTTCTGTCAGGTATTACATCCAGTATTAGATAATGAAAGAATAAAATCCCATTTATATTATGAAAGTTATGTAAAAAAGTTTTCTACACTCCAGTTCTCAGGGGAACTGGAATTGTGAAGAGCCCTGAACATAATGGCTGTGAAAATGATTTGTCTAATATATTGCTGATCCTCAATGTTGCTGCCATATCCTCCAGAAATCAAAGTCATGGGTAAGATTGCAATATGGGAGTGAAACTCCCCTTGGAAGCCAGAGAGGATTGCAGCACAATTTTTGCAACCCTAACCTTAATTTTAGCCATAACCCCAACCCTAAACCTAACTCTAGTTCTAACCCTAACTCAAGATTTAAACTTAGCCAGAAGAATACTATCTCGTAATTTACCTGTATCAGAATTATTAAGTGGATGCATTGTTGATTGGTTATGTATTGACAGGTGAGCTCTTGCCTCTTGCACAACCTCAGTTGTGTTCTCATGACTTTATTTCTGTGACGTCATCATTGGATAGTGTCCTCACGTATCTCTGACAGGAAAAATTAAGTAAATAAGCAAGTTAACATAGAGAAATACTTCAAATCTATCCTGTTGTTAGCAATTGAGGACTTGGATTGAACAACACGTTGCTAAATTGAATAACGCGTCTCTCCAGCTTCACCAACCTCTTCAGTTTCTTCAACTTCACCAGTTTAATGGGGGGGGGGGGTTCTGTGCTACTGATTTACTAAAGAGTGGACAGATGAATGAGCTTTTGTGAATCAGATGCACAGAATACCTGGATAAGCTGGAGATGATGGTCAAACGAGAGACGCTTAGTGAATTTTGTAAACTCATTTATGGGGACCTTTTACATAGGACTGTCATGTGTAATAGGATAATTTTGAAGCAAGATGTGTATGATTCATTATGCTTAAAAATAGAAGAGCAGAAATTTTGTTTAAAATGTAAACACTGTAGTTCAAATGAGGTTGCATTTTTTAAACTGATGGGATATTTTTACAGTGTATTTGAGTTTTAGACATCTGCAAAAGCTTTACATGATGATGATTTGCATTTTGAAGGTATTTTCTATTCATGCTAAACCTGTCTGATGTTGTGAAACATTTTAATTTGACTCCCTAAACTATCTGTGACAGCAGCAAGCAGAACAGTTTCATTTGTTGGTCTGTATAAGCCTGAGAACAAAATATGTTTTATTAAAACAATTCTTGATTTATTCATATATTGATTTACTAATCCAATGCCACAGTACTACATTATTGCCTCTTAACTGAAAGAAAATATCCTTTACCGAGTGTTATTTCAGGGTCTATGCAATAAGTAACATTCAGATCACAAATATGTATCAGCTAGATTGCGAGTTATGCGCGCTATAGGGAAAATAACGATTGCAACAAAAGTTGCGTTATTTAACCCCCTATAGCGCAGCCATTACAAGTTTTTAAAAACCCGGCTTTTGCGTGCGATATGGTGCTTTTAAGCTCCATACCGCACAAAAAACAAGCGCTGTTTTGACGTGCTCATGCACACTTTCCCCATAGACATCAATGGGGAGAGCGGGTCAGAAAAAAGTCTAACACCTGCAATCGCGGAAAGAGGAAAGAAAAGCTCCATAACGCAGCCCCATTGATGTGTATGGGGAAAAAAAACTAACATTTAAACCTAACACCCTAACATAAACCCCACGTCTAAACACCCCTAATCTGTTCCCCACCGACATCGCCAGCACCTACATAATGTTATTAACCCCTAATCTGCCAATCCCGATATCGCCACCACCTAAATAAAGTTATTAACCTATAATCTGCTGCTACCCAATATCGCTGCCACTATATTAAAGTTATTAACCCCTGTTCTGCCACACCCCAACATCGCCCACACTATATTAACCCCTTAATGACCACAATGTACCCTGTATGTCACTGGTTGTTAAGGTTTTTTCCGGACATAATAGCACAAGTCTAGCAAGTACACGCTATTAATGCCCTCCCTCCAGCAGGCTTTGTGGAATAGAGCAGTCTCAACGCTGGTGGCAAGACCGCGCTATAAAACAATCAAGTCCCAAAAAAAGGCCAGCGACATACAGGGTACATCGCTGGTCCTTAAGGGGTTAAAGTTATTAACCCCTATTCCACCGCAACCCAACATTGCTGCCACTAAATAAAGGTATTAACCCCTAAACCTCTGACCTCCCACATCACTATCACTAAATAAACCTATTAACCCCTAAACCACCAGACCCCCACATTGCAACAACCTAAATTAAACTATATTAACCCCTAAACCTAGCCCTAACCGTAACCCTAACCCTAAACCGAACACCCCCTAACTTTAACATATTTAAAATAGAGCTAAACTAAAGTTACAATTATTAACTAAATAATACCTATTTAAAATTAAATACTTACCTGTGAAATAAAACCTAAGCTAGCTACAATATAACTAATAGTTATATTGTATCTAGCTTAGGTTTTATTTTTATTTCACAGGTAAGTTTGTATTTATTTTAACTAGGTAGACTAGTTAGTAAATAGTTATTAACCATTTACTAACTACCTAGTTAAAATAAATACAAACTTATCTGTGAAAACCTAACCTACCTTACACTAAAACCCAAAATTACAAAAAATAAAAAACCTACCATTACAAAAAATAACAAACAAAATGATCCAAAAAAAATAAAATAAAAATGATTCCTATTTTAATACCCTTTAAAAAAAAAAAAATCACCCCAAAATAAAAAGGCATAATCTAGAATAAACTACCAAGGGCCCTTGAAAGGGCAATTTTGGGGGCCCTTAAAAGGGCCTTTTGTAGGGCATTGCACTAAAGTTAACAGCTATTTTGCTACAAAATAAAACAAACACCCCCTAATAGTATACAAACCCCCACCCCCCAAACTACTAAGGGCTCTTAAAAGGGCCTTTTGTAGGGCATTGCCCTAAAGTTAACAGCTCTTTTGCTACAAAAGAAAACAAACACCCCCTAAAATTATACAACCCCCCCCCCAAACTACTAAGGGCTCATAAAAGGGCCTTTTGTAGGGCATTGCCCTAAAGTTAACAGCTCTTTTGCTACAAAAGAAAACAAACACCCCCTAACATTATACAACCCCCCCCCCCCCCAAACTACTAAGGGCTCTTAAAAGGGCCTTTTGTAGGGCATTGCCCTAAAGTTAACAGCTCTTTTGCTACAAAAGAAAACAAACACCCCCTAACAGTATACGAACCCCCACCCCCAAACACACACAATAAAAATTAAGTAAAACCTAATCTACCCATTGCCCTTAAAAGGGCATTAAGCTCTTTTTCCAGCCCTTAAAGGGGCATTCGGCTCTTTTATGAATTGCCCAAGCCCTAATCTAAAAATAAAAATCCACCCCAAAACGATAAAAATACATTACACAAAATAACAAACAAATTATCAAAAATAATAACAAATATTCCTATTCTAAACACCCCAAAATAAAAAACTAATCTAGAATAAACTACCAATAGCCCCTAAAAGGGCCTTTTGCCCTAAATTAAACAGCTCTTTTACCTGAAAAAAAATTACAAAGACTCACTAACATTACAAACCACCACCCCCAAAACCCACAAAATAAAAAAAACTATCTAAGAAACCTAAGCTACCCATTGCCCTGAAAAGGGCATTTGTATGGTCATTGCCATTAAAAGGGCATTTAGCTCTTTTGCTGCCCAAACCCTAATTTAAAAAAAAAATGCACACACAAAAACCCTTAAAGAAACCTATAACTAACCCCCAACGATTCACTTACAGTTTTTTAAGTCCCGCTTAAACGATCTTCATCCAGGCGGCGAAGTCCTCATCCAGGTAGCGAGAAGTCTTCAACCAGGCAACCTCCTCTATCTTCATCCGTGGCGAAGTTCTCATCCAGGCGGCGAGAAGTCTTCATCCAGGCGGCCTCTTCTATCTTCATCCGGGCGGCGAAGTCCTCATCCAGGCAGTGAGAAGTCTTCATCCAGGCGGCCTCTTAAATTTTCATCCAAACGGCATCTTCTATCTTGATCCCCGTGGCTGTTTAAATCCTATTGGCTGATTTGAACAGCCAATATGATTTTAGCAGCTCTAATTCCTTTTGGCTGATTAAAATTTTTCAGCCAATAGGAATGCAAGGGACGCCATCTTGAATCGCATACATTGCATTGAAGATTCAGTGTACGGCAGTGACTGTATGAAGAGGATGCTCCTCTCCAGATGTCTTCAGGATGGACCCTCTCCATGCCACCGGAATCAAGATAGAAGATGCCGCCTGGATGAAGATTGAAGAGGCTGCCTGGATGAAGACTTCTCACCGCCTGGATGAGAACTTCGCCGCCTGGATAAAGATAGAAGATGCCGCCTGGATGAAGACTTCTCACGGCCTGGATGATGACTTCGCCGCCTGGATGAACATCGTTTAAGCGGGACTTCAAAAACTGTAAGTGGATCGTCGGGGGTTAGTGATTTTTTTAAGGGTTTTTTGGGTGTTTTTTTTTTTAGTTTAGGGTTTGGGCTTGTAAAAGAGCTAAATGCCCTTTTAAGGGCAATGCCCATACAAATGCCCTTTTCAGGGTAATGGGTAGCTTTAGTTTTTTTTAGAGTTAGGTTTTTTTTATTTTGGGGGGTTGGTTTGGTGGTGGGTTTTACTGTTGGGGGGTCTTTGTATTTTTTTTACAGGTAAAAGAGCTGTTTAAATTAGGGCAATGCCCTACAAAAGGCCCTTTTAAGGGATATTGGTAGATTATTGTAGGCTAGGGTTTTTTTAATTTTAGGTGGGCTTTTTTATTTGATAGGGCTATTAGATTAAGTGTAATTCTTTTTTATTTTGGATAATTTCGTTTGTTATTTTTCGTAATTAAGTGTTTGTTATTTTTTGTAATTTAGTCTCTTATTTTTTGTAATTAGATAGTTTGTAATTTTTAGGTTAGTGTTAGGATTTTTTAATGTGTATTTTAGTTTAATTTAATTGGTAGTTAGTTTAATTTTAGTTTAATAATTATATTAGTTTAATTGTTAGTTTAAACTTAGTTCTTTTAATTTGACAGGTAAATTTTAATTTAATTTTAGATAGGGAAATTTTAATTTTAATCTAGAGTTAGGGGGGCGTTAGGTTTAGGGGTTAGTAGTTTAATTTAGTTTATTGCGATGTGGGGGGCTTTCAGTTTAGGGGTTAATAGTTTATTTTAGTATATTTTGTTGTGGGGGGCTTGTGGTTTAGGGTTTAATAGGTTTATTATAGTGGCTGCGGTATAGGGCTTAATAACAAGTATAGTGGGGGAGGACGGCAGACTAGGGGTTAATAATATTTAAATAGTGTTTGCGATGCGGGAGGGCAGCGGTTTAGGGGTTAATAACTTTATTATAGTGGTGACGATGTTGGGGAGCGGCGGAATAGGGGTTAATCATTATTTTAGTGCGGCAATGTCTGGAGCGGCAGATTAGGGGTTAATAAATTTAATATAGTGTTTGCGATGTGGGAGGGCCTCAGTTTAGGGGTTAAAAGGTAGTTTATGTGTGTTAGTGTACTTTGTAGCAGTTTAGTTATGAGTTTTTTGTAACAGATTTGTAGCATAAAACTCATTACTGCTTTTAGATGGCGGTACGGATCTTGTTATTTTAGGGTGTAACGCAGGTTTTTTAGGCTCACCGCAAAACTCGTAATGGCAGTGCTATAGGAATTCCATGAAAAACTTCATTTTTACGTGTGCAGGACTGACATTACGTTACAGGCTAAAAGGCTTGCGTTATAGCTATACTGACAAGACTTGTAATGGCTGCGGTGCTGTTTTAATGCTGAAATGACAATGTTTTCAGCGTTAAAACACAAACGCACAACTCATAATCTAGGCGTATGTTTTTAAATGTAATAATTCATTTATATGGGGCCTTTTTTTTTCTCTTCATTGGTTTTGAAAATCAACTACAACTCCATATTTGTCTGTTTAACATTTTACATAGAGGTACTACAATTGTTTAAAATTTTGGTGCTCCCGAATTAAAAATAAGGATCAACATAATGGGCTAGATTACAAGTGGAGCACTAAATTATCACGGGCGGGCAAACAGGCAAGTTTGCGGGCGCACAATAATAAACCAGCCATTATAAGTGGCTGGTTATTGCTACCATGAGCTCGAGGTAGCAATTAGCACTTATAAAATTAACCTAAGATCAGGGGGCCTAGTTATTAAGCCGTCAACCTCAAATACGCTGGAATTCCGCAGCGTATTTGTGGCGAGGCTGGTTCGCCTTAGTTATCAAAGGCTAGAGACCGGCAAAAGTAGAATTTTGTGACGTAAACTTCGATCCGCCGGACTCAGTCCGACACAGATCGACACAAGTGCGGCACAATCTGACTACTTTTGCTAGTTATCAAAAAACTAGCAGGTACGCTCGCCACTTTTCCGGCCCAGCGTACCTGGTTTTCAATCCGCCACCCTGGAGGCGGCGGATCCCATAGGAATCAATGGGAGTCTGACCATAGCGAAAGTACAAGTTCGCTGCTGCCCGACATCCCATTGATTCCTATGGGAGCTCTCTACACCTAACACCCTAACATGTAACCCGAGTCTAAACACCACTAATCTGTCCCCCCTACACCGCCACAACTAAATAAAGTTATTACCCCCTAAACCGCCACTCCCGGAGCCCACCGCAAGCTACTCTATACATATTAACCCCTAAACCGCCGCTCCCGGAGCCCACCGCAAGCTACTCTATACATATTAACCTCTAAACCGCCGCTCCTGGAGCCAACTGCAACTATAATATATGTATTAACCCCTAAACCGCCTCTCCCGGAGCCCACCGCAACTATAATATATGTATTAACCCCTAAACCGCCGCTCCCTGACCCCGCTGCACTATAATAAATGTATTAACCCCTAAACCCCCGCTCCCGGACCCTGCCGCAACCTATATTAAATTTATTAACCCCTAATCTGCCCCCCCTACACCGTCGCCACCTATAATACATTTATTAACCCCTATCCTGCCCCCCACTACACCGCCGCCACTGTAATAAATTTATTAACCCCTAAACCTAAGTCTAACACTAACCCTAACACCCCCATAACTTAAATATTAATTAAATAAATCTAAATAATATTTCTATTATGAACTAAATGAATCCTATTTAAAACTAAATACTTACCTTTAAAATAAACCCTAATATAGCTACAATATAAATAATAATTATATTGTAGCTATGTTAGGATTTATTTTTATTTTACAGGTAACTTTCAATTTATTTTAACTAGGTACAATAGCTATTAAATAGTTATTAACTATTTAATAGCTTACCTAGCTAAAATAAAGAGAAATTAACCTGTAAAATAAAAACTAACCTAATTTACAATTACACCTAACACTACACTATACTTTAATAAATTATTTCTATTTAAAACTAAATACTTACCTGAAAAATAAACACTAACGGCTATATTTGGAGTTTTGTCGGTAACGACCCGAAAAACTAACGCCGGCTTTTTTCTGGCCGCACCATAAAAATAACTCTGGTATTGAGAGTCCACATAAAGGCTGTGTTAGGCTCCAAAAAAGGAGCGTAGAGCATTTTTAATGCAGCTTCAACTCTCGATACCAGAGTTGCTTACGCAAGCGGCCAGCCTCAAAAATGTGCTCGTGCACGATTCTCCCATAGGAAACAATAGGGCTGCTTGAGCTGAAAAAAAACCTAACACCTGCAAAAAAGCCGTGTTCAGCTCTTAACGCAGCCCCATTGTTTGCTATGGGGAAACACTTCCTACGTCTGCACCTAACACCCTAACATGTACCCCGAGTCTAAACACCCCTAACTTTACACTTATTAACCCCTAATCTGCCGCCCCCGCTATCACTGACCCCTGCATATTATTATTAACCCCTAATCTGCCGCTCCGTAAACCGCCGCTACTTACATTATCCCTATGTACCCCTAATCTGCTGCTCTAACATCGCCGACCCCTATATTATATTTATTAACCCCTAATCTGCCGCCCACAACGTCGCCTCCACCTAACTACACTTATTAACCCCTAATCTACCGAGCGGACCTGAGTGCTACTATAATAAAGTTATTAACCCCTAATCCGCCTCACTAACCCTATAATAAATAGTATTAACCCCTAATCTGCCCTCCCTAACATCGCCGACACCTAACTTCAATTATTAACCCCTAATCTGCCGACCGGAGCTCACCGCTATTCTAATAAATGTATTAACCCCTAAAGCTAAGTCTAACCCTAACACTAACACCCCCCTAACTTAAATATAATTTACATCTAACGAAATTAATTAACTCTTATTAAATAAATTATTCCTATTTAAAGATAAATAATTACCTGTAAAATAAATCCTAATATAGCTACAATATAAATTATAATTATATCTTAGCTATTTTAGGATTTATATTTATTTTACAGGTAACTTTGTATTTATTTTAACCAGGTACAATAGCTATTAAATAGTTAAGAACTATTTAATAGCTAAAATAGTTAAAATAATTACAAATTTACCTGTAAAATAAATCATAACCTTAGTTACAATTAAACCTAACACTACACTATCAATAAATTAATTAAATAAACTACCTACAATTACCTACAATTAACCTAACACTACACTATCAATAAATTAATTAAATACAATTCCTACAAATAAATACAATTAAATAAACTAGCTAAAGTACAAAAAATAAAAAAGAACTAAGTTACAAAAAATAAAAAAATATTTACAAACATCAGAAAAATATTACAACAATTTTAAACTAATTACACCTACTCTAAGCCCCCTAATAAAATAACAAAGACCCCCAAAATAACAAAATGCCCTACCCTATTCTAAATTACTACATTTCAAAGCTCTTTTACCTTACCAGCCCTGAACAGGGCCCTTTGCGGGGCATGCCCCAAGAAATTCAGCTCTTTTGCCTGTAAAAAAAAACATACAATACCCCCCCCAACATTACAACCCACCACCCACATACCCCTAATCTAACCCAAACCCCCCTTAAATAAACCTAACACTAAGCCCCTGAAGATCTTCCTACCTTGTCTTCACCCTACCAGGTTCACCGATCTGTCCTGAAGAGCTCCTCCGATGTCCTAATCCAAGCCCAAGCGGGGGGCTGAAGAGGTCCATGATCCGGCTGAAGTCTTCATCCAAGCGGGAGCTGAAGAGGTCCATGATCCGGCTGATGTCTTCATCCAAGCGGGAGCTGAAGAGGTCCATGATCCTGATGAAGTCTTCGAACAACGGCATCTTCAATCTTCTTTCTTCCGGATCCATCTTGCAGACCTCCGAAGCGGAACATCCTCTTCTCCCGACGCCTACTAGCCGAATGACGGTTCCTTTAAGGGACGTCATCCAAGATGGCGTCCCTCGAATTCCGATTGGCTGATAGGATTCTATCAGCCAATCGGAATTAAGGTAGGAATATTCTGATTGGCTGATGGAATCAGCCAATCAGAATCAAGTTCAATCCGATTGGCTGATTCGATCAGCCAATCAGATTGAGCTTGCATTCTATTGGCTGTTCCGATCAGCCAATAGAATGCGAGCTCAATCTGATTGGCTCATTGGATCAGCCAATCGGATTGATCTTGATTCTGATTGGCTGATTTCATCAGCCAATCAGAATATTCCTACCTTAATTCCGATTGGCTGATAGAATCCTATCAGTTAATCGGAATTCGAGGGACGCCATCTTGGATGAACGTAGGTGGCGGTCGGCAGATTAGGGGTTAAAAAAAATTATTTGAGTGTCGGCGATGTGGGGGGACCTCGGTTTAGGGGTACATAGGTAGTTTATGGGTGTTAGTGTACTTTAGAGTACAGTAGTTAAGAGCTTTATAAACCGGCGTTAGCCCAGAAAGCTCTTAACTACTGACTTTTTTCCTGCGGCTGGAGTTTTGTCGTTAGATGTCTAACGCTCACTTCAGAAACGACTCTAAATACCGGAGTTAGAAAGATCCCATTGAAAAGATAGGATACGCAATTGACGTAAGGGGATCTGCGGTATGGAAAAGTCGAGGATGAAAAGTGAGCGTTAGACCCTATTTTGAGTGACTCCAAATACCGGCGGTAGCCTAAAACCAGCGTTAGGAGCCTCTAACGCTGGTTTTCACGGCTAACGCCAAACTCCAAATCTAGGTCTAAGATAGCTACAATGTAATTAATAATTACATTGTAGCTATTTTAGGAATTATATTTATTTTACAGGTAACTTTGTATTTATTTTAGCTAGTTAGAATAGTATATATTAATATAATATTTAATAACTACCTAACTAAAAGAAATACAAAATTACCTGTAAAATAAATCCTAACCTAAGTTACAATTAAACCTAACACTACACTATCATTAAATAAATTAACTACAAATAACTACAATTAAATACAATTACATAAACTAACTAAAGTACAAAAAAAAAGCTAAGTTACAAAAAATAAAAAAAATAGGTTACAAACATTTAAAAAATATTACAACAATTTTAAGCTACTTACACCTAATCTAAGCCCCCTAATAAAATAACAAACCCCCCCAAAATAAAAAAATGCCCTACCCTATTCTAAATTAAAAAAAGTTCAAAGCTCTTTTACCTTACCAGCCCTTAAAAGGGCCATTTGTGGGGCATGCCCCAAAGAATTCAGCTCTTTTGCCTGTAAAAGAAAAATACAACCCCCCCAACATTAAAACCCACCACCCACATACCCCTAATCTAACCCAAACCCCCCTTAAAATAACCTAACACTAATCCCCTGAAGATCATCCTACCTTGAGTTGTCTTCACTCAGCCGAGCAGCGATGGAACCGAAGAGGAGACCCGGAGCGGCAGAAGTTATCCTCCAGGCGGCGCTGAAGAAATCTTCCATCCAATGAAGTGATCCTCCAAGCGGCACTGAAGAAGTCTTCCATCCGGGCGATGTCATCTTCCAAGAGGTGCTGAAGAAGTCTTCTATCCGGGCGATGTCATCTTCCAAGCAGGGTATTCAATCTTCATCCCGCCGACGCAAAACATCCTTCTTTCCCGACGGACTACCGACGAATGAAGGCTCCTTTAAGGGACGTCATCCAAGATGGCGTCCCTTCAATTCCGATTGGCTGATAGGATTCTATCAGCCAATCGGAATTAAGGTAGGAAAAATCTGATTCGCTGATTGAATCAGCCAATCAGATTCAAGTTCAATCCGATTGGCTGATCCAATCAGCCAATCAGATTGAGCTCGCATTCTATTGGCTGATCGGAACAGCCAATAGAATGCGAGCTCAATCTGATTGGCTGATTGGATCAGCCAATCGGATTGAACTTGAATCTGATTGGCTGATTCAATAAGCCAATCAGATTTTTCATACCTTAATTCCGATTGGCTGATAGAATCCTATCAGCCAATCGGAATTGAAGGGACGCCATCTTGGATGACGTCCCTTAAAGGAGCCTTCATTTGTCGGTAGTCCGTCGGGAAAGAAGGATGTTCCGCGTCGGCGCGATGAAGATTGAAGACCCCGCTTGGAAGATGACATCGCCCGTATAGAAGACTTCTTCAGCGCCTCTTGGAAGATGACATTGCCCGGATGGAAGACTTCTTCAGCGCCGCTTGGAAGATCACTTCATCAGGTGGAAGATTTCTTCAGCGCCGCTTGGAGGATAACTTCTGCCGCTCCGGGTCTCCTCTTCGGTTCCATCGCTGCTCGGCTGAGTAAAGACAACTCAAGGTAGGATGATCTTCAGGGGATTAGTGTTAGGTTATTTTAAGGGGGGTTTGGGTTAGATTAGGGGTATGTGGGTGGTGGGTTTTAATGTTGGGGGGATTGTATTATTCTTTTACAGGCAAAAGAGCTGAATTCTTTGGGGCATGCCCCACAAATGGCCCTTTTAAGGGCTGGTAAGGTAAAAGAGCTTTGAACTTTTTTAATTTAGAATAGGGTAGGGCATTTTTTTATTTTGGGGGGGTTTGTTATTTTATAAGGGGGCTTAGATTAGGTGTAAGTAGCTTAAAATTGTTGTAATATTTTTTAAATGTTTGTAACCTATTTTTTTTATTTTTTGTAACTTAGCTTTTTTTTTGTACTTTAGTTAGTTTATGTAATTGTATTTAATTGTAGTTATTTGTAGTTAATTTATTTAATTTATTTAATGATAGTGTAGTGTTAGGTTTAATTGTAACTTAGGTTAGTTTTTATTTTACAGGTTAATTTCTCTTTATTTTAGCTAGGTAAGCTATTAAATAGTTAATAACTATTTAATAGCTATTGTACCTAGTTAAAATAAATTGAAATTTGCCTGTAAAATAAAAATAAATCCTAAAATAGCTACAATATAATTATTATTTATATTGTAGCTATATTAGGGTTTATTTTATAAGTATTTAGTTTTAAATAGGATTAATTTAGTTCATAATAGAAATATTATTTAGATTTATTTAATTAATATTTAAGTTAGGGGGGTGTTAGGGTTAGTGTTAGACTTAGGTTTAGGGGTTAATAATTTTATTACAGTGGTGGCGGTGTAGTGGGGGGCAGGATAGGGGTTAATAAATTTATTATAGGTGGCGACGGTGTAGGGGGGGCAGGATAGGGGTTAATAAATTTAATATAGGTTGCGGTGGAGTCAGAGAGCGGTGGTTTAGGGGTTAAACTATTTATTTCGTTGCGGCGAGGTGCGGGATCAGCAGGATAGGGGTTAATAACTTTATTATAGAGGGCGACGGTATAGGGGGGGCAGGATAGGGGTTACTAGGTATAATGTAGGTGGCGGTGGGTTCCGGGAGCGGCGGTTTAGGGGTTAATACATTTATAAGAGTTGTGGCAGGGTCTAGGAGCGGCGGTTTAGGGGTTAATACATTTATAAGAGTTGCGGCAGGGTCTAGGAGCGGCGGTTTAGGGGTTAGTAACTTTATTTAGCTGCGGGGGGCTCCGGGGGCACCTGTATAGGGGGTAGAACAGTGTAGTTTAGTGTGGGTGCTTAGTGACAGGCTAGCAAGAAAGCTGTAAAAAAGCCGAAGAGCAGCGAGATCGGATGAGTGATAACTCTCACAGTCCGCTGCTCATCGCCCCGTATTTGGTGTGCAGCTTTTTGACAGCTTTTTTGATAACTTAGGCGAATTTTTGCAAGTCCGCGGCAGCGATGTGAGGCGAGCTTAGGCGGGCGTATTGGGCCGGCGAAGGCAGGAAAAGTAGACACGTTGATAACTACCCCCCTAGATCTCTGTTTAATTTTATAAATGTGTTCCAAATGCCCCCAAAATACAGTGTAGTGTATTTTATTAAAAAATAAATGGCTAGATTACAAGTTTTGCGTTATGAGTAAAAAAGCAGCGTTAAGGCTCATAATGCTGCTTTTTCACTACCGCAGCTATTACGAGTCTTATAGGTACAGCTGTCCCGCACACTTTTTTGGCCGTACCGCAAATTAACTTACCCAATTTTCGTAAAGACTTTTTTCAATAGGACTTCCATTGCGCCGATATTACAAGCTTTTTTTTTTAGGCCAAAAAGTGAGCGGTACAGCCTATCCCGCAAGATTCGTAACGCATTCTAAAGTCAGTAGTTATGAGTTTTACACTACAAAGCTGTAGCATAAAACTCATAACTAAAGTGCTAAAAAGTACACTAACACCCATAAACTACCTATTAACCCCTAAACCGAGGCCCTTCCGCATCGCAAACACTAAAATAACATTATTAACCCCTAATCTGCCGATCCCAACATCGCTGCCACTATAATAAACATATTAACCCCTAAACCGCCGCACTCTCGCATCCAAAACACTAGTTAAATATTATTAAACCCTAATCTGCCGCCCTTAACATCGCCGCCACCTAACTTAATTTATTAACCCCTAATCTGCCTCCCCCAACGTCACCGCCACTATATTAAATTTATTAACCCCTAAACCTAAGTCTAACCCTAACCCTAACTTAAATATAATTAAAATAAATTTAACTAAAAATTCCTATCATTAACGAAATAATTCCTAATTAAAACTAAATACTTACCTCTGATAAAGAAGTAACTTAATACTTCGAAACGCATAAGGATTAACTTACCAGTGGGTGTACAGGATTTACCTTCCACGTCAGCGACACTGGCATTACAGGACTTTACTTGACTTCTTAATATCACTTCTTCACACCGGAAACGATGCATTGCTTGATTTCCCTAAACTCAGCACAGGACTGATTTGTAAGTGCACTACATAATAGTTCAACTGGGTATTGAAAGAATATTTATTCTACCATCATACGGTTGTGAAGCTTTGCAAAACACCCCCCCCCCTTTCATTTTGCTTTTATTTAAAGTTTTTAAACTACAACTTTAAAAGGGGCATTTTTAATATTAAAAATATTTTTTTTAACTTTTAATAAGACATACGCGGTTGTGTCTGGAGCTACCATAATCCCACCAAGTGGAGAATAATTTGCAACAATCGTCAAGTATAACACCATTTAGGTGTATATATGTGAGAATGCTTACCTCATCAAGGATTGAGGGCTGGGCTGCAAATGTAAGTGCATATCACTACCTTGTTTATAATAAATATTTTGCCTAAACAGTATTACGCTATGTGCTTTTCCTTTATTTCTTCCTCTATATACTGTTGAGAATTGGTGACAAGAGAAAATATATTAGAAATACCATACTCCAGAGAGACACCAAGGCAACATACCACAGAAATAACTGGAAGTTTCTACCAATCAAGTGGCGGAAAAAGACCACAGAGTATTACAGATCAAGATTCCCAGAGAAAATAATTTTTCCTCTCCACATAGAAGCTACTGGGGCCAACAACTACAGACCAAGGGATAGACCAAGTATTGGTTCTCCTGGGAGCATACATTACCTCATATGATTGAGGTAATCTCTGGTAAGAAGTAAATCATCTACCAATCACAGCATTGCATTGTGAACTTTATACGTATTATACATTATATATAGTTTTTTATGAACTTTATAGAATAATAATACTTAGCATTTCAACCAATTGCATATTTGCATATCTGTGCACTGAAGCCTCGTTGATTTATTCTCTTGCTTTTTATAAAACTAAATACTTACCTATAAAATAAACCTTAAGCTAGCTACAATATAACTAATAGTTACATTGTATCTAGCTTAGGCTTTATTTTTATTTTACAGGCAAGTTTGTATTTATTTTAACTAGGTAGAATGGTTACTAAATAGTTATTAACTATTTACTAACTACCTAGCTAAAATAAATACAAATTTACCTTTAAAATAAAACCTAACCTTCGTTACACTAACACCTAACCTTACAGTACAATTGGAACAGCCAATAGAATGCAAGCTCAATCTTATTGGCTGATTGGATCAGCAAATAGGATTGAAGTTCAATCCTATTGGCTGATTGCATCTGCCAATAGGATTTTTTCAACCTTAATTACGATTGGCTGATAGAATTCTATCAGCCAATCAGAATCTAAGGGACGCCATCGTGGATGACGTCACTTAAAGGAACCTTCATTCGTCGGGAGTCGTCGGAAGAAAAGGATGCTCCACGCCGGATGTCTTGAAGATGGACCTGCTCCGCGCCGGATGGATGAAGATAGAAGATGACGTCTGGATGAAGACTTCTGTCCGTCTGGAGGACCACTTCTCCCGGCTTGGATGAAGACTTCTCCCGGCTTCGTTGAGGACTTCTCCCGGCTTCGTTGACGGTGGATGTCGACTCTTCAAAACTGTAAGTGGATCTTCAGGGGTTAGTGTTAGGTTTGTTTTAAGGGTTTATTGGGTGGGTTTTAGTTTTAGATTAGGGTTTGAGCAGCAATAGAGCTGAATGCCTTTTTAAGGGCAATGCCCATCCAAATGCCCTTTTCAGGGCAATGGGGAGCTTAGGTTTTTTTAATTAGGATTTTATTTGGGGGGTTTGATTGTGTGGGTGGTGGGTTTTACTGATGGGGGTTGTTTGTATTTTTTTTACAGGTAAAAGAGCTGATTTCTTTGGGGCAAGGCCCTTTTAAAGGCTATTGGTAGTTTATTGTAGGCTAGGTTTTTTTTATTTTGGGGGGCTTTTTTATTTTGATAGGGCTATTAGATTAGTTGTAATTTGTTTAAATATCTTGTAATTTGTTTTTTATTTTGTGTAATTTAGTGTTTGTTTTGTGTAATTTAGGTATTTGTATTTAATTTTGTTAATTTATTTAATTGTACTGTAAGGTTAAGTGTTAGTGTAACTAAGGTTAGGTTTTATTTTACAGGTAAATTTGTATTTATTTTAGCTAGGTAGTTAGTAAATAGTTAATAACTATTTAGTAACTATTCTACCTAGTTAAAATAAATGCAAACTTGCCTGTAAAATAAAAATAAACCCTGACAGCTAGATTTAGAGTTTTGTCGGTAACGACCCGCGTAGCTAACGCTGGCTTTTTTTCCCCCGCACCTTTTAAATACCGCTGGTATTTAGAGTTCACAGAAGGGCTGCGTTAGGCTCCAAAAAGGGAGCGTAGAGCATAATTTACCGCCACTGCAACTCTCAATACCAGCGGTGCTTACGGACGCGGCCAGCTTCAAAAACGTGCTCGTGCATGATTCCCCCATAGGAAACAATGGGGCAGTTTGAGCTGAAAAAAACCTAACACCTGCAAAAAAGCAGCGTTAAGCTCCTAACGCAGCCCCATTGTTTCCTATGGGGAAACACTTCCTAAGTCTACACCTAACACCCTAACATGTACCCCAAGTCTAAACACCCCTAACCTTACACTTATTAACCTCTAATCTGCTGCCCCTGCTATCGCTGACCCCTGCATATTTTTTTTAACCCCTAATCTGCTGCTCCATACACCGCCGCAACCTACGTTATCCCTATGAACCCCTAATCTGCTGCCCCTAACACCGCCGACCCCTATATTATATTTATTAACCCCTAATCTGACGCCCCCAACGTCGTCACTACCTAACTACACTTATTAACCCCTAATCTGCCGACCGGACCTCGCCGCCACTATAATAAATGTATTAACCCCTAAAGCTAAGTCTAACCCTAACCCTAACATCCCCCTAAGTTAAATATAATTTAAATCTAACGAAATAAATTAACTCTTATTAAATAAATTATTCCTATTTAAAGCTAAATACTTACCTGTAAAATAAATCCTAATATAGCTACAATATAAATTATAATTATATTGTAGCTATTTTAAGATTAATATTTATTTTACAGGCAACTTTGTATTTATTTTAACCAGGTACAATAGCTATTAAATAGTTAATAACTATTTAATAGTTACCTAGTTAAAATAATTACAAAATTACCTGTAAAATAAATCCTAACCTAAGTTACAATTAAACCTAACACTACACTATCAATAAATTAATTAAATAAAATACCTACAATTATCTACAATTAAACCTAACACTACACTATCAATAAATGAATTAAATACAATACCTACAAATAATTACAATTAAATAAACTAACTAAAGTACAAAAAATAAAAAAAGAACTAAGTTACAAAAAATAAAAAAATATTTACAAACATTAGAAAAATATTACAACAATTTTAAGCTAATTACACCTACTCTAAGCCCCCTAATCAAATAACAAAGCCCCCCAAAATAAAAAAATGCCCTACCCTATTCTAAAATAAAAATAGAAAAGCTCTTTTACCTTACCAGCCCTTAAAAGGGAATTTTGCGGGGCATGCCCCAAAGAATTCAGCTCTTTTGCCTGGAAAAAAAAACATACAATACCCCCCGCCAACATTACAACCCACCACCCACATACCACTAATCGAACCCAAACCCCCCTTAAATAAACCTAACACTAAACCCCTGAAGATCTTCCTACCTTATCTTCACCACGCCGGGTATCACCGATCGGTCCAGGCTCCGATGTCTTGATCCAAGCCCAAGAGGGGGCTGAAGACGTCCATCCTCCGGCTGAAGTCTTGATCCAAGCCCAAGCGGGGGCTGAAGACGTCCATCCTCCGGCTGAAGTCTTAATCCAAGCGGCGGCTGAAGAAGTCCATCATCGGGAAGAAGTCTTCATCCTATCCAGGCAGAAGAGGAGATCCGGACCGGTAGACATCTTCATCCAAGCAGCATCTTCTATCTTCTTCCATCCAACGACGAGCGGCTCCATCTTCAAGACCTCCGGCGCGGATCCATCCTCTTCTTCCGACGTCCTAACACAGAATGAAGGTTCCTTTAAGGGACGTCATCCAAGATGGCGTCCCTCGAATTCCGATTGGCTGATAGGATTCTATCAGCCAATTGGAATTAAGGTAGAAAAAATTCAAGTTCAATCGGCAGATTCAAGTTCAATCTGATTGGCTGATTGGATCAGCCAATCAGATTGAGCTCGCATTCTATTGGCTGATCGGAACAGCCAATAGAATGCAAGCTCAATCTGATTGGCTGATTGGATCAGCCAATCGGATTGAACTTTAATATGATTGGCTGATTCCATCAGCCAATCAGAATTTTCCTACCTTAATTCCGATTGGCTGATAGAATCCTATCAGCCAATCGGAATTCGAGGAACGCCATCTTGGATGACGTCCCTTAAAGGAACCTTCATTCTGCGTTAGGACGTCGGAAGAAGCGGATGGATCCGCGCTGGAGGTCTTGAAGATGGAGCCGCTCGTCGTCGGATGGAAGAAGTTAGAAGATGCTGCTTGGATGAAGATGTCTACCGGTCCGGATCTCCTCTTCTGCCCGGATAGCATGAAGACTTCTGCCCGATGATGGACTTCTTCAGCCGCCGCTTGGATCAAGACTTCAGCCGGAGGATGGACGTCTTCAGCCCCTGCTTGGGCTTGGATCAAGACTTCAGCCGGAGGATGGACGTCTTCAGCTCCCGCTTGGGCTTGTATCAAGACATCAGAGCCTGGACCGATCGGTGATACCCGGCATGGTGAAGATAAGGTAGGAAGATCTTCAGGGGTTTAGTGTTAGGTTTATTTAAGGGGGGTTTGGGTTAGATTAGGGGTATGTGGGCTGTAATGTTGGGGGGGTATTGTATGTTTTTTTTTTCCAGGCAAAAGAGCTGAATTCTTTGGGGCATGCCCCGCAAAAGGCCCTTTCAAGGGCTGGTAAGGTAAAAGAGCTTTTCTATTTTTATATTAGAATAGGGTAGGGCATTTTTTTATTTTGGGGGGCTTTGTTATTTTATTAGGGGGCTTAGAGTAGGTGTAATTAGCTTAAAATTGTAATATTTTTCTAATGTTTGTAAATATTTTTTTATTTTTTGTACTAGTTAGTTTATTTAATTGTATTTATTTGTAGGTATTGTATTTAACCCCTTAAGGACCAGCGACGTACCCTGTATGTCGCTGGCCTTTTTTTGGGACTTGATTGTTTTATAGCGTGGTCTTGCCACCAGCGTTGAGACTGCTCTATTCCATAAAGCCTGCTGGAGGGAGGGAATTAATAGCGTGTTCTTGCTAGACTTGTTCTATTATGTCCTGAAAAAACCCTTAACGACCAGTGACATACAGGGTACATTGTGGTCATTAAGGGGTTAATTAATTTATTGATAGTGTAGTGTTAGGTTTAATTGTAACTTAGGTTAGGATTTATTTCACAGGTAATTTTGTAATTATTTTAACTAGGTAACTATTAAATAGTTATTAACTATTTAATAGCTATTGTACCTGGTTAAAATAAATACAAAGTTGCCTGTAAAATAAATATTAATCCTAAAATAGCTACAATAAAATTATAATTTATATTGTAGCTATATTAGGATTTATTTTACAGGTAAGTATTTAGCTTTAAAATGAATAATTTATTTAATAAGAGTTAATTTATTTAGTTAGATTTAAATTATATTTAACTTAGGGGGGTGTTAGGGTTAGGGTTAGACTTAGCTTTAGGGGTTAATACATTTATTAGAGTAGCGGTGAGGTCCGGTCGGCAGATTAGGGGTTAATAATTGTAGGTAGGTGGAGGCAACGTTGGGGGCGGCAGATTAGGGGTTAATAAATATAATATAGGGGTCGGCGGTGTTAGGGGCAGCAGATTAGGGGTACATAGGGATAATTTATGTGGCAGCGGTGTGCGGTCGGCAGATTAGGGGTTAAACATTTTTAATAGAGTGGTGGCGATGTGGGGGGACCTCGGTTTAGGGGTACATAGGTAGTTTATGGGTGTTAGTGTACTTTAGAGCACAGTAGTTAAGAGCTTTATGAACCGGCGTTAGCCCAGAAAGCTCTTAACTCCTGGCTTTTTTCTGCGGCTGGAGTTTTGTCGTTAGATTTCTAAAGCTCACTTGAGCCAAGACTTTAAATACCAGCGTTAGAAAGATCCCATTGAAAAGATAGGATACGCAAATGGCGTAGGGGGATCTGCGGTATGGAAAAGTCGTGGCTGCAAAGTGAGCGTTAGACCCTTTCCTGACTGACTCTAAATACCAGCGGTAGCCCAAAACCAGCATTAGGAGCCTCTAACGCTGGTTTTGACGGCTAACGCCAAACTCTAAATCTAGGCTTAAGATAGATACAATATAACTATTGGTTATATTGTAGCTAGCTTAGGGTTTATTTTATAGGTAAGTATTTAGTTTTAAATAGGAATTATTTACACCGAGATTACGAGTTTTGCGGTAACAGGGGTGCATTGCTAACAGGCATTTTTTTTCACCGCTCCCTTAAGACAACGCTGGTATTACAGGTTTTTTAAAAAAAAGGTGAGTGTAGAGCAGAATTTAGCTCCACATCTCACCTCAATACCAGCGTTGCTTACGGTAGCGGTAAGCTGGTTAAGCATGCTTGTGCACGATTTCCCCATTGGAATCAATGGGGCAGAATCGGCTTGAAAAAAACTAACACCTGCAAAAAAGCAGCATTCAGCTCCTAACGCAGACCCATTGATTCCTATGGGGAAATAAAATTTATGTCTTCACCTAACACCCTAACATGAACCCCGAGTCTAAACACCCCTAATCTTATACTTATTAACCCCTAATCTGCCACCCTCGACATCATCGGCACCTACATTATATTATTAACCCCTAATCTGCCGCTCCGGACACCGCAGCCACCTACATTATCCCTATGAACCCCTAATCTGCTGCCCCCAACATCGCCGCCACCTACATAGGGGTTAATAAATGTAGGTAGGTGTCGGCGATGTTAGGGACGGCAGATTAGGGGTTAATATATTTATTACAGTGGCGGCGATGTCCGGTCGGCAGATTAGGGGTTAAAAAATTTACGGTTTCCAATGTGGGGGGGGGGCCTCGGTTTAGGGGTTAATAGGTAGTTTATGGGTGTTAGTGTACTTTGTAGGATTTTATTTAAGAGTTTTATGTTATAGCGTTAGCCCATAAAACTCTTAAATACTGACTTTTAAATGCGGTAGGAGTTTTGACAGGAGAGGGTCTACCGCTCACTTCTTCCAAAACTCGTAATACCAGCGTTAGGCAAATCCCATTAAAATGATAGGATACGCAATTGACGTAAGGGGATTTACGGTAAGCTCGAGTCTCGTAAGAAAAGTGAGCGGTACACCTGTACCTGCCAGACTCGTAATACCAGCGGGGGTTAAAAAGCAGCGTTGGGACCTCTCAACGCTGCTTTTTAAGGCTAACGCAAGACTCGTAATCTAGCCATTAGTTATTAATAGTATGTTTTATTTAGATTTCTTTTATTATATTTAAGTTAGGGGATGTTAGGGTTAGGGTTAGTCTTAGGTTTAGGGGTTAATAAATTTAATATAGTGGCGGCGACGTTGGGGGCGGCAGATTAGGGGTTAATAAATGTAGGTAGGTGGTGGCGATGTTAAGGGCGGCAGATTAGGGGTTAATAATATTTAAATAGTGTTTGAGATGCGGGAGTGTGGCGGTTTAGGAGTTAATATGTTTATTATAGTGGCAGCGATGTCCGGAGTGGCAGATAAGGGGTTAATAAGTATAATGTAGGTGATGGCGATGTCGGGGGTGGCAGATTAGGGGTTAATAAGTATAATGTAGGTGTCAGCGATGTCAGGAGCGGCAGATTAGAGGTTAATAATTATAATGTAGATGACAGCGATGTTGGGGGCGGCAGATTAGGGTTTAATAAGTGTAAGATTAGGGGTGTTTAGACTCGGGGTTCATGTTAAGGTGTTAGGTGTAAACATAAATTTTCTTTCCCCATAGGAATCAATGGGGCTACGTTACTGAGCTTTACGCTGCATTTTTGCAGGTGTTAGGCTTTTTTTCAGCCGACTCTCCCTCTCATTGATATCTATAGGGAAATCAGGAAATCGTGCACTAGCACGTACAACCAGCTCACCGCTGACTTAAGCAGCGCTGGTATTGAAGTGCAATATGGAGCTCAATACACTCACTTCTTGTCTTTTAACGCCGGGTTTATAAAAACCTGTAATACCAGTGCTGTAGGGAAGTGAGCGGGGACAATAACGTGCAAGTTAGTACCGCACCCCTCATAACGCAAAACTCGTAATCTAGCCGAAAGATAGCAGCATCTTTATTTTTTGATAAAATAACTTCACCATGCAGTATTTTGGGGGTAAATTTGGCGGGAGTGGGGTGTAATATATATATGTACAGTATATGCTAAACTTATATTCATATACATTTATGTGTTAATATGTCTATATACACATTTTAACACATAAATATATATGTATATAATTATATACATATATATTTATATTTTCTACTATCGATGCGCTGCGCTACTTACCCCTTTCGCTGCGCTTGGGTTCTGTGCCGTCTCTGACAGCATCAGAACGAGGCACCCGTTGGAGCCTATTGATGATCGCTCTCGTGAGTGCAATACTTCTCAGCAGTTGCTGACAACTTGTAATACCAGCACACATTAATGTGCACTTGTATTACACAGTGGAGCGCTAATATCGCTTTCACAAAAGCAATATTTAGCGCTCCACTTGTAATCTGGCCCAATATGTTCTATAGGAATTAGTCCAATATGTTTTTAGTGTGTCAAATTTACAGAGGTGCAAAGCTCCTCTAATGTACTTATGTACTTATGTTATCAAAATGATTTTGTTCTCCTTGCTCCTATGCTTACATAGACATGCACTAAAACAAAGGATACCAACAGCACAAAGTCAATTTAATAACCAAAATGCCCAACTTGTATTATCAAAATAGTTTATTTTACAAAAAGAAATAAAACTTGGATGAACAATATCACTAAAATGTGAGTATTTATCTGCTGTAACCTAGATTCCCATCAGTGTTTGATGATCATGAGACTCCAGTGCTGTAGGTGTATCATCTACTAGCTCAGCTAATTGAATACATACTGCTTCTGTCTTACCTATTCCACTTCATTACAAGCGAAATTACAAGAAAATATACAGACATACCAAAATACCAATCTAACAAAAAAATAAATTATATATATATATATATATATATATATATATATATATAAAACACGGAAGGAGACTGCACTCCAAGACCGGACAGGGTACATATCCAATGACTCTGCAACATCCCAGTCCTGGGTGCTTAAATAGCATTCCCAAAAATCTGTGCTGTCACCAGAGTCACAGGCAGTTAACCCCAGTCCGGAATGGGTGCAAGAAACATAGGGGGATTACAAACAAATAATAATACAACACATAGAGATACCCAGCACTCACCAGCTAGCTCACAGCTAAGATTTAAAAACACAACTGGAAAGGTTAGTTACCGCATCTGGACAAATGGGAAAAGCTCAGGCACCTCGTCAAGGTCCTTTCCACTGCCTGAGTCCCTAACACAGCCACATAATGCGTGCTTACAAAGCCAAACAAACTGGGAACAAGGGAGGGGTGTAAAGGTATTTGTAATCACCCAAAGAAATACAAGACACGGAAGGAGACTGCACTCCAAGACCGGACCGGGCAGATATCCAATGACTCTGCAACATACCAGCCCTGGGTGCTTAAATAGCACTCCCAAAATGCTGTGCTGTCACCAGAGTCACAGGCAGTTAACCCCAGTCCGGAATGGGTGCAAGGAACATAGGGGGATTACAAACAAATAATAATACAACACATAGAGATACCCAGCACTCACCAGCTAGCTCACAGCTAAGATTTAAAAACACAACTGGAAAGGTTAGTTACCGCATCTGGCCAAATGGGATATATATATATATATATATATATATATATATATATATATATATATATATATATATATATATATAATTATCTAAAAAATCAAGTGCACAAAAGCACTTCTCATAGTGCAATAAATTTTAATACAATTAAAAATTTACAAAAGATACATTTCCCATACAAATGGGTACTCACAAAAGAGCCCTCAATCAAATGAGGTAAGATGCAGGCACAGGCATATAAGTTAAAGTTGTAACTCTTTCCGGTGTTGTAATCCAAAGCTCTTTTTTCCCTCAGACTCACAGAATGTATTGCTATTACTACTGAAGAGTAGCAATTAAAGTCATCAGTACCAGTTATAGTGGCAGGGAAATATAAATGGTCAAATACCTAGGCTTGCTGGATTAACCGCACATTCACTAGTGGTATAATGGGTCTCCAGATTTGCCTAATCGGTATATTTACCAAATTGTTTGTAACTATAGCAAACAAATGTTTGTAAAAAACGCCAGATGCCAGGCATCGACGTGACGTGACATAAGGTGGGCGTGGCCTAACACGTTTCACGGAGGATCCGCTTCATCAGAGGCTTTTGACAGCCCACCTTATTGCTGACATTGAAATACAGGCCAGAAGCACGCCCACCTCTACGTCACGATATATTCCAACCAATTAGGTTTACCAAAAATTGTTCTATGCGGCTTGCACAAAAACAAATGTGAGATTAAACAAAATCTTAGTGTCAGTTTTCGCTTTTGTTATAATCCTTAGAGGCTGTCATTGCAGCGTTTCTTTTGTATTGGCTATTAAATATCCTGTCAATATTATACATTTTTGTGCCAAAATTTACAGCGAAAACAATATATATTTATGTACCATATTAAATATAAGTGCCATTAATAAATAAATCTTCATAAATCTTATAAAAGAGGGCAATACAGTATAAAACATACAATCACACAATTATCTTATATACATACAATAAAATACATTAAAAATATATATATATTTACATATGCGCACATTTAAGATCTACCCATTGAATCATATATTACCAGCATTGTTTTAAAATTAAAAAAATCAGGAATAAAACCAAAAGTTTTAGGAATTCGAAAGAGCAAGAAAACTTGTTAGTGCAGAATTGTAAAAGGGGGGAGCAATTCCTAATTTACTAATGTTAATGTTTACCAACTATAAAGTCTAATCTGCAATTATAGCCTCTATGCAATGTTGTTAAAATATATATAAAATATAATAATAATTTGTTTTTTGGACTCCCATATATAAATGTGGTCAGTCTGTGCAAAAACCCCATAATTATATTGTTTCAAGGCATGGGTATGTACTATTTACTCCAAATTTGGATTTATCAATTATCATATGAGATAATTTTCATCTACAAAAATCCTAAGAGTACTGTATACTGATAAAGTAGATATCAATCTTCAGAAATCAACGGGGGAGGGGGGGAGATTAAGATACCACACTTCTACACCAAAAAGGCCTGAATATCCAACTCCCTATTCATTCCCAGGAGTTTCAGAGTTTGTAAACGGTGTATCCAAAAGGTTTCTCCCTGTATCAAAAGGAGTAATCTATTCCCCCTTCTTTTGTCTAGGACCACCTGTTCTATTGCTTTGAATCTAAGACCAGAATTGTCATTATTATGAAAATCCCTAAAATGATCAGTGACACCATGTATCACATTTCCCTTTTCAATTTTCTTTAGATTTTCCATTACTCTTCTTTTGATAGTTCTATTTGTCCTTCCTATATATTTTTTTTTTTTTGCAAGGACATTCTAACAAATACACCACATACTTAGAATGTCAATTCATAATATGTCTAATCTCTGTTGTATGTCTATTAGAACTAGAGGTAACTTGTTTATTATCATGATGAATTATTGGACAAGTGTTGCACCCCTTCCTATTACGCTTAAAAAAAAACTTTGATTGATTTATTTAAGCAATTTCCCTTCCCATTTTTGGTGTTTTGCCTTAGTTTACTGGGTGCCAGAATTTCCTTAATGTTTTTGTTTTTTCTAAAAGCTACTCTGGGTATGGGATCCAAAGTTTTATTTAAAAGGGGATCCTGTAAAAGGACATGCCAATGTTTCCTGATCGATTTTTTGATCTTCATTGATTCCCTGTTATATTTAGTTAGGAAAATGTTCTTCTGCATGTTTTCTTGTCATCTTTCTTTTTGACAGTCTAGCAGAGTTGGTCTGTCTAGATCTTTAGCCTCTTTGTAACTTGATTCAATCATTTAATTTTGGTAACCATTTGCCCTGAATTTATTTTTCAGTTTGCTTGATTCTTGTTCAAAAGCAACCATATTAGAACAATTCCTTCTGCCCCTCTGGAACTGGCCAAATGGAATGTTATTTATCCAGTTATGATGCCCACTAGAGGCATGCAAATAGCTATTGGAATCTGTACCCTTACTATATAGATTGGTGATAATCCATTCCTGTTCTGAAGACAAAACTATATCTAGGAATTCTATTTGTTTTTCACTGTTTTTCTGGGTAAATTTTAAGTTGTAATTGTTGTTGTTAACATACTGAAAAAATGTGTTCACCGAGTTCTCATCCCCATTCCAAACAATAATAATATCATCTATAAAACGTTTCCATAGAATGATATTGTTTAGATGGGGATTGTTGTTCCAGATAAAATTTTCTTCCCATGATCCCATGTATAAATTTGCATAATTGGGAATAAATACCCAATATTATGGGTCTTCCTGGTGGTTTTTCCTGATTCTTTTGGATCTTTGGCAGGTGGTAAAAAATTGCCACCTTGCATTTATCCTGAAGAAGAAAACTATATTCCTCCTTTGTAATTGTTCCACCTGCCAAATAATCATCCAGAAATGATTTCATTTCTTTTATAAATTGATTTGTGGGATCTTGTTTCAATTTCTTATAGGTTACCACATCACTAAGGCCTAGATTTGGAGTTCGGCGGTAGCCGTCAAAACCAGCGTTAGAGGCTCCTAACGCTGGTTTTGGGCGCCCGCTGGTATTTGGAGTCAGTGATTAAAGGGTCTAACGCTCACTTTTCAGCCGCGACTTTTCCATACCGCAGATCCCCCTACGCCATTTGCGTAGCCTATCTTTTCAATGGGATCTTTCTAACGCTGGTATTTAGAGTCGTTTCTGAAGTGAGCGTTAGAGCTCTAACGACAAGATTCCAGCCGCCTGAAAATAGCAGGAGTTAAGAGCTTTCTGGCTAACGCCGGTTTATAAAGCTCTTAACTACTGTACCCTAAAGTACACTAACACCCATAAACTACCTATGTACCCCTAAACCGAGCTCCCCCCACATCGCCGCCACTCGATTAAAATTTTTAACCCCTAATCTGCCGACCGCCACCTACGTTACACTTATGTACCCCTAATCTGCTGCCCCTAACCCCGCCGACCCCTATATTATATTTCTTAACCCCTAACTTGCCCCCCACAACGTCGCCGCAAGCTACTTAAAATAATTAATCCCTAATCTTCCGACCGCAAATCGCCGCCACCTACGTTATCCCTATGTACCCCTAATCTGCTACCCCTAACACCGCCGACCCCTATATTATATTTATTAACCCCTAATCTGCCCCCCTCAACGTCGCCGACACCTGCCTACACTTATTAACCCCTAATCTGCCGAGCGGACCTGAGCGCTACTATAATAAAGTTATTAACCCCTAATCCGCCTCACTAACCCTATCATAAATAGTATTAACCCCTAATCTGCCCTCCCTAACATCGCCGACACCTAACTTCAATTATTAACCCCTAATCTGCCGACCGGAGCTCACCGCTATTCTAATAAATGTATTAACCCCTAAAGCTAAGTCTAACCCTAACACTAACACCCCCCTAAGTTAAATATAATTTTTATCTAACGAAATAAATTAACTCTTATTAAATAAATGATTCCTATTTAAAGCTAAATACTTACCTGTAAAATACATCCTAATATAGCTACAATATAAATTATAATTATATTATAGCTATTTTAGGATTAATATTTATTTTACAGGTAACTTTGTAATTATTTTAACCAGGTACAATAGCTATTAAATAGTTAAGAACTATTTAATAGTTACCTAGTTAAAATAATAACAAAATTACCTGTAAAATAAGTCCTAACCTAAGATATAATTAAACCTAACACTACCCTATCAATAAAATAATTAAATAAACTACCTACAATTACCTACAATTAACCTAACACTACACTATCAATAAATTAATTAAACACAATTCCTACAAATAAATACAATTAAATAAACTAGCTAAAGTACAAAAAATAAAAAAGATCTAAGTTACAGAAAATAAAAAAATATTTACAAACATAATAAAAATATTACAACAATTTTAAACTAATTACACCTACTCTAAGCCCCCTAATAAAATAACAAAGCCCCCCAAAATAAAAAATTCCCTACCCTATTCTAAATTAAAAAAGTTACAAGCTCTTTTACCTTACCAGCCCTGAACAGGGCCCTTTGCGGGGCATGCCCCAAGAATTTCAGCTCTTTTGCCTGTAAAAAAAAACATACAATACCCCCCCCCCCAACATTACAACCCACCACCCACATACCCCTAATCTAACCCAAACCCCCCTTAAATAAACCTAACACTAAGCCCCTGAAGATCTTCCTACCTTGTCTTCACCATACCAGGTTCACCGATCCGTCCTGAAGAGCTCCTCCGATGTCCTGATCCAAGCCCAAGCGGGGGCTGAAGAGGTCCATGATCCGGTCAAAGTCTTCATCCAAGCGGGGCAGAAGAGGATCTTCCATCCGATTGAAGTCATCATCCAGGCGGCATCTTCGATCTTCTTCCATCCGGAGCGAAGCGGCAGGATCCTGAAGACATCCAGCGCGGAACATCCATCCGGACCGACGACTGAACGACGAATGACTGTTCCTTTAAGGGACGTCATCCAAGATGGCGTCCCTCGAATTCCGATTGGCTGATAGGATTCTATCAGCCAATCGGAATTAAGGTAGGAATTTTCTGATTGGCTGATGGAATCAGCCAATCAGAATCAAGTTCAATCCGATTGGCTGATCCAATCAGCCAATCAGATTGAGCTCGCATTCTATTGGCTGTTCCGATCAGCCAATAGAATGCGAGCTCAATCTGATTGGCTGATTGGATCGGCCAATCGGATTGAACTAGATTCTGATTGGCTGATTCCATCAGCCAATCAGAAAATTCCTACCTTAATTCCGATTGGCTGATAGAATCCTATCAGCCAATCGGAATTCGAGGGACGCCATCTTGGATGACGTCCCTTAAAGGAACAGTCATTCGTCGTTCAGTCGTCGGTCCGGATGGATGTTCCGCGCTGGATGTCTTCAGGATCCTGCCGCTTCGCTCCGGATGGAAGAAGATCGAAGATGCCGCCTGGATGATGACTTCAATCGGATGGAAGATCCTCTTCTGCCCCGTTTGGATGAAGACTTTGACCGGATCATGGACCTCTTCAGCCCCCGCTTGGGCTTGGATCAGGACATCGGAGGAGCTCTTCAGGACGGATCGGTGAACCTGGTATGGTGAAGACAAGGTAGGAAGATCTTCAGGGGCTTAGTGTTAGGTTTATTTAAGGGGGGTTTGGGTTAGATTAGGGGTATGTGGGTGGTGGGTTGTAATGTTGGGGGGGGGGGTATTGTATGTTTTTTTTTACAGGCAAAAGAGCTGAAATTCTTGGGGCATGCCCCGCAAAGGGCCCTGTTCAGGGCTGGTAAGGTAAAAGAGCTTGTAACTTTTTTAATTTAGAATAGGGTAGGGAATTTTTTATTTTGGGGGGCTTTGTTATTTTATTAGGGGGCTTAGAGTAGGTGTAATTAGTTTAAAATTGTTGTAATATTTTTATTATGTTTGTAAATATTTTTTTATTTTCTGTAACTTAGATCTTTTTTATTTTTTGTACTTTAGCTAGTTTATTTAATTGTATTTATTTGTAGGAATTGTGTTTAATTAATTTATTGATAGTGTAGTGTTAGGTTAATTGTAGGTAATTGTAGGTAGTTTATTTAATTATTTTATTGATAGGGTAGTGTTAGGTTTAATTATATCTTAGGTTAGGACTTATTTTACAGGTAATTTTGTTATTATTTTAACTAGGTAACTATTAAATAGTTCTTAACTATTTAATAGCTATTGTACCTGGTTAAAATAATTACAAAGTTACCTGTAAAATAAATATTAATCCTAAAATAGCTATAATATAATTATAATTTATATTGTAGCTATATTAGGATGTATTTTACAGGTAAGTATTTAGCTTTAAATAGGAATCATTTATTTAATAAGAGTTAATTTATTTCGTTAGATTTAAATTATATTTAACTTAGGGGGGTGTTAGTGTTAGGGTTAGACTTAGCTTTAGGGGTTAATACATTTATTAGAATAGCGGTGAGCTCCGGTCGGCAGATTAGGGGTTAATAATTGAAGTTAGGTGTCGGCGATGTTAGGGAGGGCAGATTAGGGGTTAATACTATTTATGATAGGGTTAGTGAGGCGGATTAGGGGTTAATAACTTTTTTATAGTAGCGCTCAGGTCCGCTCGGCAGATTAGGGGTTAATAAGTGTAGGCAGGTGTCGGCGACGTTGAGGGGGGCAGATTAGGGGTTAATAAATATAATATAGGGGTCGGCGATGTTAGGGCAGCAGATTAGGGGTACATAGGGATAACGTAGGTTGCGGCGGTTTACGGAGCGGCAGATTAGGGGTTTAAAAAAATATGCAGGGGTCAGCGATAGCGGGGGCGGCAGATTAGGGGTTAATAAGTGTAAGGTTAGGGGTGTTTAGACTCGGGGTACATGTTAGAGTGTTAGGTGCAGACGTAGGAAGTGTTTCCCCATAGGAAACAATGGGGCTGCGTTAGGAGCTGAACGCTGCTTTTTTGCAGGTGTTAGGTTTTTTTTCAGCTCAAACAGCCCCATTGTTTCCTATGGGAGAATCGTGCACGAGCACGTTTTTGAGGCCGGCCGCGTCCGTAAGCAACTCTGGTATCGAGAGTTGCATTTGCGGTAAAAATGCTCTACGCTCCTTTTTTGGAGCCTAACGCAGCATTTGATTAAACTCTCGATACCAGAGTTAAATTTATGGTGCGGCCAGAAAAAAGCCCGCGGAGCGTTAGCAGCCCTTTTACCGCCGAACTCCAAATCTAGGCCTAAGAATGTTAGTTGCTTCTGCAATATAGTCTTCCCTATTTAGTATGACTATACTGCCCCACTTGTCTGCCTCCCTTATCACTACAGTAGGGTCATTCATTAAGCTTAATAGTGCTTTTTTCTCAAACATATTCAAGTTGAACTTCTGTTTTTCTTAATTTTCAAAAGATTTACATATATTGGTAAGCTCTTTCTCTACCAATTTATAGAATACAGGGATACAATTCCCCTGGGACTGAACTGGGAAAAAAACTGACTTGGGTTTAAACAAGTTCTTTTGTACTTCCATGTTTCCCCCAAGTTCTAAGTTTTGTAAAATATTTAGAGTGTAATCGGCAAGACCATCTTTCCAACAATTTTGACTTATACTTTCTGTTTCTAAGGAGATTAACCCATGTAAGGTATCCATATCATTTTCATTTATTTGGTTTTCTATTTTTCCTGGGTTCTTTTGAAAATGTCTAGTGAGTGTTAATTTTCTTATAAATCTGTTTAGATCTATAAAAAATTTGAAAGATTTGGGTCCCTGCGTGGGGGCAAAACAGAGTCCCTTTCTCAAAAGGCTCAGTTCTGCAGGATTTGATTCCCTTTTCAATATATTAAATATTTTAGTACACTCATGTCTTAGTTATATTTTTTCCTTTTCGTTTCGTATAGTTCTTCCTCCTCGCTGTCCTCGTCGGGACTCTATAGGTATTTTTTGCGCTACTGTCTTGTGCATATAGTGGGTTATTGGTGGTGTCTCCCCCCCAAGTCCTCTCTATTGGTGGTCTGGTGGGTTTTTCCCACTTGTCTAAAAAAGATGAGGACACAGAAGACGATTGTGCAGTCATGTTATATTCCAAATTCCTATCTCTACTTTTATCATATTTCAGGGCGTTTTTCTCCTTTTTGGTGAAAAGGTATGTATTTCCATTACTATTATGTTGTTGTTGATATGTTTCTTTAGTTTGGAAATATCGGGATACATTATTTTGTTTACCTTGATGTCCCATTCGTTCCTCATAATCGGAGTTCTTTCTCCAATTTTGATTCTTGTTATATCCCTTATTCTTATTATGAAATTTCTCTTTATGTGTATTTTTCCCTTTCGGCTGTCCATTAATATAGGTTCTAGTGTTTTGACCATAAGTGTTACATTTTTGATGTGAGTTATACTTTAGTTGGTTTGATTTTGGTTCCCCCTTTCCCAACTTCCTAATGATGGGTGCTTTTGCTATTGTTTGTACCTCAATAACCTGATCTATATCTACAGACCCCCTATAGGGGGTTTTCTATATTCATCACATTACTCAACTCTTTATCGTTCTCCTGATTAGTTTCTTCTAGATGCTCTAACCAATCTCTTTTTAATTTTCTGTTTTATATATATATATATATATATATATATATATATCTATACACACACACATATATATATATATATATATATATATATATATATATATATATATATAAAAACAAAATCCAAGAACTACTAGAAAATGCAGTATCCATGCTTGCAATAGGGTGCATTATCATAAAAGCATGGAATGATTTTTGAAGAGCTCTCTATATATAGATATATTAAATTTCTTCTCAATCTAGGTCTTTGTTTCCCTTTGGTATTTAGATGGAAACTTTTTATTTCTATGTAACTGTTCACATCTACTTTTTTTTTATTTTTGTTATGTTTTTGGTATTAAAATTATCATTTTCTTAATAGATCTTTAAATCAAGAAAGGACTGGTTGAAAAAGTTAACCAAGTTCTATGAAAAGTGTTTAGATACTGTATAAGACACTAATTATAGCTCTAAGCATGTAAGTGAGAGATTTGTGTTGTTTTAATTGTTTTATGTGTTTCCTCTATCCTGCATTATTGTTTTTATTATTTTTATGATATATTTTAATAAATAGATTATACAATATCTCCATCTACATGAGTGGTGTAAAACTTTGGGATACCACCAATTATTCCACATGCTGACTATACGCAGAGCTGGATTACAGCCCTGAATATTGTAAGTAATATCCATTTAGATCTAAGAGCCTGACATTTTTTTTTAATACACAGTATTGCGTTATGTATTTTTTTGTTTACTTTAATGCTGAATTTGTGGGAGAGCTGGAAGGTCTTTGGAGGATAAGAGAGGATACCATGCTCTGCCTATATTTATTTTTATTTTTTTCATACACATTCACTTTATTTTTAAAGTCATCAGTGGGCAAAGCTTGGTAGCCATTTCAAAGTGACCAGAAACAATAGTAATTTTAAAATAACTTTTTTACGGTTCCTGCTGCATTATAAAGAAAGGGGTGAAGGATGCTATTTGCAGCTTAATCTAAAGTAAGACTTTAAGATGACTAAGGTGTAGACTGTCCCTTTAAGGGAACTATGAAATCAGAGGATTATGAAAGCATTTTATACCAAAAAGTACTTCTCAGTGTCAGACAACTAAGTATCTGTTGAAGATCATGGGTTGTCCAGCAAAACAATGATACAAAACACATCCCAAAGTACAAAAGTATGGCTGGAAAGGGGAAAAAATGTTTTAGGTTGACCAGCAATTAGTCTTAATCTCTATATAATTGAAAATCTTTAGAAAGAGATGAACTCTGCTATTGAGAAAAAGGAATCCTGCAAACATTCAAGAGTTTGAACAAATAGCATTTAGAGAGTTTCTTGTATAAAATGTCAGTTGAAAGGCTTTTTTTTCTGTTTAACACCTCTAGATATCCCATGTTGGTGGAACAACTGATATTTTCTACTTTCTCCACATTCCTCAGCCCATGAAATAAAACATTTGACACAATATTCACTTGGTCCTGGCCCCTTTGGACCTCTCATTTTCATGTAAGGAATTCACTACATGAATTCTCTTTTCTGGGAAATTCCCCTTTCTCACATATGCATCCTTTGGACCTGCCACTTTCACATGCTGGTTCCCTTTCACTACTTCCTGTCTCTCTATTGCAGTCTCTGTCATCGAATGGTCCTGACTCACTCTTTCTCTTGCAGGAAAATCTACAATTTGAGGCTTCTCTCAAGGATATTGACACTCTCCCTGGCTGCATTGCTCTCACCCCTATTATTGGACAAGGTCAGAATGAGGAAGATTTCAGAACCGGACTCAGATCTCTTTACGCCATGCTGCACTCCCTGAAAGGCCAACACACAATCTCAGTAATCAGAGGAGAACCAATGTATATAACAATAACAGCAACTGTATTGTAATCTATAAATGCAAAAAGCGATAATAAAAAATTCAGTTAATCCTACCCTTCTATAGATACATTAGTATATACAAAAGCAAACATGAACCTGCATTTTCAAGATACGCAATGCTACATTATTTCATAGATTATAAACTCTGTAGCAGAGAAATATGACATTATACAATTAATATCACTTCACTGAAACCACAATAACTCTCATGTTTTTAAAAGGATGCTAAACCCCAAAAATGGAAAATTCTTTCATGATTCAAATACAGCATGCAATTTTAAGCAACTTTCTAATTTACTTCTATTATCAATTTTTCTTTGTTCTCTTGCTATCTTTATTTAAAAAGCAGGTATTTAAAGCTTAGGAGCCAGCCTTTTTAGGTTCAGCACCGTGGATAGCGCTTGCTTATTGAGGGCTACATTTAGCAAACCAATAAGCAAGCATTACAAAGGTTCTCCACCAAAAATGGGCTGGCTCTTAAGCTTTACATTCTTTTTAAATAATGATAGCAAGAGAACGAATAAAAATTGATCATAGAAGTACATTAGAAAGTTGCTTAAAATTGCATGCTCTGAGGCCTATTTATCAAAGGTCTTGCGGACCTGATCCAACAGTGCAGATCAGGTCCACAAGACCTCGCTGAATGCGGAGAGCAATAAGCTCTCCATATTCAGCATTGCACCAGCAGCTCACATGAGCTGCTGGTACAACGCCACCCCCTGCAGACTCGCAGCCAATGGGCCACCAGCAGGGGATGTGTCAATCAACCTGATCGTACTCGATCGGGTTGAATTGTGGCGATTCCTGTCCGCCTCCTCAGAGCAGACGGACAGGTTATGGAGAAGCGGTCTTTAGACTGCTGCTTCATAACTGCTGTTTCTGGCAAGTCTGAAGACTCAACAGAAACACGGGCCCTCAAGTTCCATACGGAGCTTGATAAATGGGCCTCTTAGTCTGAATCATTAAAGACAAAAATTGGGTTTAGTGTCCCTTTAAATAATTAATTTGATGTTTACAATGTCTCCACTGGGTCATGTTTTTCACCAGTACTTTACTACCATAACTACTCTTCTCTGCATTCCTCATATGAATAAGCAGATGAAATTATCTGCTGCACTCATGTCATCATAGACTAAATCATCATATAAACCATATACATACAAACTCATGCACACTGTGTTGCAAACCACGGAAAGATATAGTACAATGCCTTTAGCTATTTTATGATCAGTATTTGAATATAACACTGTCACTCTCTAACAGTGTAAATATAGCCGGTATATTGTCAGGACTAGAAACCACTACACAGGATACTCCACTTTGGTTATTCTCAGGTATTTAAGCAAATGCATCAAGTGAAAGCAAAACACAAGGTTTGTCACATTTCTCGTTATAGGTGTATATTCACACTTCTTATTACAGGTATAGGATCTTGTATCACTCTTGGTATACAGAAGAAGTGATAATATTCGAAGTCAACCTTCTCAAAAAGTAAATAATGGACAAGCTTGGTTACTCACTGTTATCCGGCCTCACTCATGCAAGATGGCGGAGTTACTGTTGTAAACCGTTTCACCGGACAGCGTTACCTGTGGAAAGCCTGTGACTTGTATTTCTTTTGGCAGCAACCTCCAAATGCTGCAATGTTTAACCAATTTTCACCATATGTAGAAATAAAAGTCTTGTGAGAGACAGAGCATTAAATCAATGCAGTAGATTTATTCGAATAAACAAACAGGTGAACACCACTCCACACAAGGGAGGTTCACAGCAGCTGTCAATACCGTTTAGCGGCAGGAAACGCATCGGATGTGGCTGTGAGGTGTGTGTGGAGTGGTGTTCACCTGTTTGTTTATTCGAATAAATCTACTGCATTGATTTAATGCTTTATAAACCATATATATAGATCCCAAACATTTTAACTCTTGTTGCCTAGTCACCTAAATAATGACAAAAATGAATCAAATAATCTTCCAAATTAAGTCCCTTGGGGACTCTAGTTTGGAGGCTAGAGTTTCTTAGGCCTAGATTTGGAGTTTGGCGGTAGCCGTGAAAACCAGCGTTAGAGGCTCCTAACGCTGGTTTTAGGCTACCGTCGGTATTTGGAGTCAGTCAAAAAAGGGTCTAACGCTCACTTTTCAGCCACGACTTTTCCATACCGCAGATCCCCTTACGTAAATTGCGTATCCTATCTTTTCAATGGGATCTTTCTAACTCCGGTATTTAGAGTCGTGGCTGAAGTGAGCGTTAGAAATCTAACGACAAAACTCCAGCCGCAGAAAAAAGTCAGTAGTTAAGAGCTTTCTGGGCTAACGCCGGTTTAGAAAGCTCTTAACTACTGTGCTCTAAAGTACACTAACACCCATAAACTACCTATGTACCCCTAAACCGAGGTCCCCCCACATCGCCGCCACTCGATTAAATTTTTTTAACCCCTAATCTGCCGACCGCCACCTACGTTATCCTTATGTACCCCTAATCTGCTGCCCCTAACACCGCAGACCCCTATATTATATTTATTAACCCCTAATCTGCCCCCCACAACATTGCCTCCACCTGCCTACACTTATTAACCCCTAATCTGCCGAGCGGACCGCACCGCTATTATAATAAAGTTATTAACCCCTAATCCGCCTCACTAACCCTATAATAAATAGTATTAACCCCTAATGTGCCCTCCCTAACATCGCCGACACCTAACTTTAAACATTAACCCCTAATCTGCCGACTGGAGCTCACCGCTATTCTAATAAATGTATTAACCCCTAAAGCTAAGTCTAACCCTAACACTAACACCCCCCTAAATTAAATATAATTTAAATCTAACGAAATTAATTAACTCTTATTAAATAAATTATTCCTATTTAAAGCTAAATACTTACCTGTAAAATAAATCCTAATATAGCTACAATATAAATTATAATTATATTATAGCTATTTTAGGATTTATATTTATTTTACAGGTAACTTTGTATTTATTTTAACCAGGTACAATAGCTATTAAATAGTTAAGAACTATTTAATAGCTAAAATAGTTAAAATAATTACAAATTACCTGTAAAATAAATCCTAACCTAAGTTACAATTAAACCTAACACTACACTATCAATAAATTAATTAAATAAAATACCTACAATTAAACCTAACACTACACTATCAATAAATTAATTAAATACAATATCTACAAATAAATACAATTAAATAAACTAACTAAAGTACAAAAAATAAAAAAGAACTAAGTTACAAAAAATAAAAAAATATTTACAAACATCAGAAAAATATTACAACAATTTTAAACTAATTACACCTACTCTAAGCCCCCTAATAAAATACCAAAGACCCCCAAAATAAAAAAAATGCCCTACCCTATTCTAAATTACTAAAGTTCAAAGCTCTTTTACCTTACCAGCCCTGAACAGGGCCCTTTGCGGGGCATGTCCCAAAGAATTCAGCTCTTTTGCCTGTAAAAAAAAACATACAATACCCCCCCCAACATTACAACCCACCACCCACATACCCCTAATCTAACCCAAACCCCCCTTAAATAAACCTAACACTAAGCCCCTGAAGATCTTCCTACCTTATCTTCACCATACCAGGTTCACCGATCGATCCAGAAGAGCTCCTCCGATGTCCTGATCCAAGCCCAAGCAGGGGGCTGAAGATGTCCATGATCCGGCTGAAGTCTTCATCCAAGCGGGAGCTGAAGAGGTCCATTATCCGGCTGAAGTCTTCATCCAAGCGGGAGCTGAAGAGGTCCATGATCCGGCTGAAGTCTTCTATCAACGGCATCTTCAATCTTCTTTCTTCCGGATCCATCTTGTAGACCTCCGACGCGGAACATCCTGCTGGCCTGACGGACTACCGACGAATGAAGGCTCCTTTAAGGGACGTCATCCAAGATGGCATCCCTCGAATTCCGATTGGCTGATAGGATTCAATCAGCCAATCAGATTGAGCTCGCATTCTATTGGCTGTTCTGATCAGCCAATCAGAATTAATTTTCGAGAGTTGAAGTTGCGTTAAATATGCTATACGCTCCTTTTTTGGAGCCTAACGCAGCCATTCTGTGGACTCTCAATACCAGAGTTATTTTAAAGGTGCGGCCAGAAAAAAGCCAGCGTTAGCTACGCTGGTCGTTACCGACAAAACTCTAAATCTAGCCGTAAGTGACTTAATTCAGAATCTGATTTAATTAAATTTTGGTTTAAGAGTTTATTATCTATGAATAATTTAGTAATTGTTTATCTTGAAAATGCAGGCTAATATTTCTGTTTTATATACTAATGTAGTTATGGAAGGGCAGTAACTATAGCATCACTGTTTTTTTTTAATCAGTAGCTTTTTGGCTAGGTTTTAAAAAAGTGTGTATCCAATGTGTATGTTATTCAACATGGAGTACGGTATAATGCCGAAACGCGCCATCTAGGACTGAATTGCACAATATTTTGTTATTCCAAAACCATTATGCTAAGATGGAAAAAAAAACTGCCAAGTAAAGCTTAGGTAATGCATCTTCTCTGAAGAGGTTAATCTCAGCTTCAGTTCCTTTTCACTGTTTTACTATTCATAGTATAGTGTGACTTTTCCAGCATCACAATTTAAAGTGTACACTGCAAATATAATTTTTGGGCCAGATTACAAGTGGTGCACTAATTTTTTATCGCTTGTGAGCTCTAACCGCACTCAAGGTAACCCTACACTTTACTTCAGTTTTCAGGGTGTGCTAAGTCTTCTAGCGCTTTTTGGGCTTTTGTTTGAGCACAAGCCATAGCTTTCAAATTGTAATATCAGCGCTAATTAGCACGGTCATAATATCCATTAAAAGTAATGGGTGCACTAAACCTTCTCTGGTAAATCTGATTTACCATGGACTTGTTATATCAAGTTGTGCACTAATGTTAGCTCAGTCTAGCGATACTGATTATCGCATCCTGCAAGAGCATTAGCACACCATTTGTAATCTGGCCCTTTATAATTAAAAGCTCATATTTTGAAATATACATAGAGGCATATTTAAGAAATTTCTTGCGGACCTGATCCGACAGTGCGGATCAGGTCCGCAACACATCGCTGAATGCGGAGAGCAATACGCTCTCCACATTTAACATTGCACCAGCAGCTCTCAAGAGCTGCTGGTGCAACGCCGCCCCCTGCAGACTCGCAGCCAATGGGCCACCAGCAGGGAGCTGTCAATCAACCCGATCATACTCGATCGGGTTGAATTGTTGCTTCATAACTGCTGTTTCTGGTGAGTCTGAAGACTCATCAGAAACATGGGCCATGGACTTAGCTATGTTCTCTTTTTAGATGTGAGTGAGTTTATTGTCCTTAAGTATCAAAACTATCTTTGTTTTTGTTTGCTTTTTCTTTCATCCATTGGATATCAGCAGATATATATTTATTCAGATCCTGCTACAACTCCTTTGTACAGTAGCAATAACCTGGTAGTGAAATTAATGTCTAAATTATATATATTTTCCCATTTTGAGATACATTACCTTTCTTTTTCTGCAGCAGTGCTTTTTTGAATTCAAGAAGCAACGCTGGTTTACTCTAGTATAGCTTTTTATTAATTTCAGCTTATCCTGACTCCATGACCTAATTTGCTTTCTTATGGAAAGAACTGTCTGTATGAAATGTGAAATGGGCTATTAAATGTTTCTTGTAGTAATAGGTTAACAGCAAACAGAACAACAAAGAAACACAGTCAAAGGTTAAAGAAATAAAGAAAAAATGCCATTGCTGGAAAAGTGTTAAAAGCGAATAGACAATAAATTAGCAACACGTCAACTAAGTACCTCAATAGCCAATTTCTACTCATCATAATATTTTTTCACATTCATTATCGATACTTTATTTTTCAAAGGCAAATATTGTAGGATTTTATAAGAAAGTAGGATGTTAACAGTGAGTAAGTGTTTAACAAATGACCCAGTTGATAACATTTATGACCACAATCAGGAAAGAAAATATATAGAAATGACTTTCAGGCTCTACAGGAGATAACAAATATCAAAATAATTTATGTTATGCATTTCAATCTTTCGACTTGGAATTTGAAAAATAACAGAATATATAAATATAGAGACAGCTCATAATATGTGCTAGGTTGGATTTCTCAGCTTAGCTCCCATTAGTTGCAAACTTGCTGGGGAGGATGACTTTGCAACAATGAATATAACAATGACCTGCCAGTCACTGTCACATATTTACTGATTTTCTTCCAGCATGGAAAATTCATCTGAAAAAGAGTAATAGTAAATTTGACCAGAAGTAAATGATCTACCTTTTTCTTTGTCTAAATGTTCTGTTCCTTTTTATCCTATTCTTTTTGTCCCTAAAAATTCTTCTTCCTCTTCTTAACCAGACCCTAGGGGCCAATTTATCAAAGCTTCAACTGTGAATGCGCTGAAAGTCTGCGTCAAATTAGACACAAAGTTGATCCACTCTAGTTAACACAGCATCAATGTAGAAATGTTTGACATAATATACGGTCCTGCAAGATCAATCCGGCGCAAATCGTTGCTTGCGTTACAGATCATCCGCCTTTTCTTTCGACTCTATTCAAGAGTATTACTGATGATCCGCCTTCACATTTGACTCTGTTTGACCCTCTGACCAATTTGTCAAACATTCAACAGGTACACTCACGTCTATTCTGATGCAGCGTACCTATGCTTCAAACCACCACCTCTGAGGCCGCGAATGCCATAGAAATTAATGGGAGTCTGAAAAGGTTTTGTTCTATGCAGTTCTTCATCGCAAACAGTTAACAATGAACATGCAGAATATTTTTACATTTGTGATACTTTTATGATGTGGAAGGAGGATATTAATGAACCATCTGATTCATGAAGTATAATAAAAATGTTTAATGTCCCTTTAACCTTTTGTGATAACAAAATATATTAAGATCTGCCCTTATTACTAAATAAAATCAAGTAAGGAGATGTTACCCTACTTAAGGGTTATGTCTCACCTCTCTGTCGTAGAGTTCATTACAAAGCAAGGGGACACATTATTTATACAGGAATGAAAGAAAAGAACACAGTCCCTGACTTTTCAGACGCAGAAGGAGGAGATTAATCAACCAGCAACAGGCTGCACAAGTAGATGTGCGTCAACAAATGCATTGATAATAAAAGGTAATGCCTGTGTGGCAGCAGCACTAGTAGATATAGGGATAGAAATGAAATAAATACATTGCATAATATAGCTAACTTTCTTTTTTTGGTAAATCTAATTGCACCATGTTTAACGCATGTAATACAAATCCCACTCTCCACTTCGTACCAAATTTGATGCAATACTTCACACCAAATTTGACTCAATACTCAAACTCCTAAACAACCCACAAACAAGTAATATTTTCCACCACTTTTTATAGGGAAATGCATAATCACATGATTAATGAAATCAGCCAAGCTTATTTAAATATTAAATTAAATTAAATACATTTTCTACTATCACTAACAAATCAAATTGCTCTATATTTGTGTCATTGATCACTCATCAGAACTTTTAAGTGCCATTTGTTACATTGTGTATTATACTTAAAAAGTATGTATATGTGAAATTAGTGTTAAAGATAAACATTGATGATGACATTAGGCCACACAGTGTAATATTTTTGACAATGATTTTAATAATCAAATGATGTTTGATTCAATATAATCTTAAGCTGATAGCTAAAAGGGATAGTCTACCTAACATTAAACTGTCATGAATCATATACCGCAGAAATTAAAATCACCTCTTTAATGTCATCCTATTTTCTTCCTTCTCTTGAATTTCATTTTCATTAAGAAATGTCATCTTAAATGCCAGACCATTTTTTAACACGTGTAGGATTGGTGTTTAAATTTAGACTTCAATCAGGAAGTGATACTCAGGTGCAGAAAGAAAACTGTCCCAACTCTTAAAATATCCATTGTTTGCAAATAAATACATATAATACCCTGATTACATGTTATATTTGCAATTATTCTTGCTCAAAATAATAATATATTTACAATATATACATATAGTGGTATAAATAAACACAGAGATATGAAAGACAACATTGTTCTATTAGTTTAGGGACATGCAAATATGTTTGCAAAAGATTTCTGACATAACACACACACACATATATATATATATATATATATATATATATATATATATATATATATATATATACTGTAAATATATATATATATATATATATGTGTGTGTGTGTGCAAAGATATTTGTACAAATTCTAGCATTAATAATCATTTAAAAACAAAAAACAAAACATGAGATAAGCATATCATGATTTCTAGAAATAAAAATACACATTAATTTATGTGAAAATATCATATATCAGATTTTTTTTTCCTTGGACATTAAAAAGATGAAAAATAAAAGATTAGCTTTAGAAAAATGTGCTTGTTCATGGACAGTAATGAAATGGTATAAATAAAGTTGGAAAAAACAGAAAAAATTGTCTTCATTTGAAGGAGATTCAGGGTAGATCATTTGAAAAATAAGGATATCCGTGACATTGATGACTCTTATTTATCAAAAGTCCCATGTTAATCGTGCCGGACTTGACGCGTGTGTTTTTGACAGACTTGTTGATAAATAAGGCTATCGAATGTAGATTCGCGCCAGCGATGTATGGCGAGCATATAGCCCATCACGAATGTGTTGAGATTGAAGCCTTGATAAATCAGCCCCTAGATCTCATCTCTAAACTTCAAACCCTTCTTCCCCTATTACAGTTCCTGATAGACCTCTTATTGCTGCACCTGATTTGTCACCTAGCCAATTTTTTTCCCATGTACTTCCATTATTAGCTGTTAATTTAGGGCTATTTGCTAGCTGGACTTGAGGTCTGAATCCACCAGTGGAACAGAGATTATCTACTGAGGTTAGCATAACCATTTGGAGGCAGCTGGGAAAAAGCCTGCTGAATAGGAGCATCTTATAACAAGTTTTCACATGCAAAATTATTGTTTTCAATACTGTACTATATTTTGTCTTTCTTAACAAGGGTATTTAAATGTAAACAAATAGTCAACTAATTGAAAGCCTTTTATAATTATTATTATCGGTTATTTGTAGAGCGCCAACAGATTCCGCAGCGCTATAAATGAAGGCGGAGTACAACAAAACAATTGTAGGGATCAAAGGGGTAGAGGGCCCTGCCAAGAGTTGCACTGTTGTAGTCAGCTCTTAAGAAGGTGATCTACAAACAGCTGGACTCTTAGGCTTACATGCTAAGGAGGTTCAGGGGATAGCAATGGAGGAGAGGAACTGGTATAAAGAAAGGTTAGCATAGGTTGTATGCATCCCTGAACAGTAGAGTCTTTAGGGATCGCTTAAAGCTTTCAAAACTAGGGGAGAGTCTTGTGGAGCGAGGCAGAGAGTTCCACAAGATGGGAGCCAGTCTGGAGAAGTCCCGTAAACGGGAGTGTGATAAGGTAACAAGAGAGGAGGAGAGTAGGAGGTCATGAGCAGAGTGAAGGGGATGGGAGGGAGAGTATCTGGAGACAAGGGGGTCCATTTAACAAGCTCCGTAGGGAGCTTGTGGGCTCGTGTTTCTGGCAAGTCTTCAGGCTTGTCAGAAACAGCAGTTATGAAGCTGCTCCATAACCTGTCCGCTTGCTCTGAGCAGGTGGACAGATATCGCCGCAATTCAACTTGATCGAGTACGATCGGGTTGATTGACACCCCCTGCTGGCGGCCGATTGGGCGCAAGTCTGCAGGGGGCGGCGTTGCACCAGCAGCTCTTGTGAGCTGCTGGTGCAATGCTGAATACGGAGAGCGTATTGCTCTCCGTATTCAGTGAGGTCTGGCGGACCTGATCCACACTGTCGGATCAGGTCCGCCAGACGTTGTTAAATAGGGCCCATGGTCTGAGATATAGGGGGGAGCAGTGCAGTTGAGGGCTTTGTATGTCAGAGTGAGAATTTTGTGTTTGATCCTAGAGGCAAGAGAAAGCCAGTGAAGGGATTGGCAGAGAGGTGCAGCAGATGAAGAGCGACATGTAAGGAAGACGAGTCTGGCAGAGGCATTCATTATGGATTGTAAAGGAGCTAGGCAGCAGGTGGGGAGACCAGAGAGGGCAGAGTTGCAGTAATCAAGGCGGGAAAGGATGAGAGAGTGGATTCAAATCTTAGTTGTGTTTTGTGTAAGGAAGTGCCTAATTTTAGAGATGTTTTTGAGGTGGAAGGGGCAGGCTTTAGCCAAGGACTGAGTGTGAGGAGTGAAAGAAAGATCTGAGTCAAATGTGACCCCAAGACATCGGGCATGCAGGGTAGGGGTAATGATGGAGTTGTCAACAGTTATAGAGAGATTGGGGTGGAGATTTTGGAAAAAGGGGTGAAGATAAGGAGCTTAGTTTTGGAGATATTTAGCTTGAGGTAGTGAGAGGACATCCAGGAAGAGATGTGAGAAAGACAGTTAGTGACATGGGTTAGCAAGAAAGGAGATAGGTCTGGTGCTGAGAAGTAGATTTGGGTGCCGTTGGCATACAAATGATATTGGAAACCGTGGGACTTTATTAGGGAACCTAGTGATGACGTGTAGATTAAGAAGAGAAGGGGACCAAGGACATAGCCTTGCGGTTTCTTCCGACAGAAAGTGGTGACGGGGCAGAGGAGGCCCCAGAGAAGGCTACACTAAAAGTACAGTTTGACAGGTAGGAAGAGAGCCACGAGAGGGCTGTGTCATAGATGCCGAAGGATTGGAGGGTTTGGAGAAAAAGAAGGTGGTCAACAGTGTCAAAGGCTGCGGACAGATCAAGGAGGATAAGCAGAGAGAAGTGGCCTTTTGATTTTGCTGTAAGTAGGTCATTGGTAACTTTAACAATTGCTGTCTCTGTGGAGTGATGGGGACGAAATCCAGATTGCAGTGGGTCAAGGAGGGAGTTTAATGTAAGGAAGTGGGATAGGCGTGCATATATAGTTTTTCAAGAAGCTTTGAGGCAAGAGGGAGGAGGGAAATAGGACGGTAGTAGGACGGGGAGGTAGGATCAAGGGAAGGTTTTTTGAGGATAGGTGTGACCAGTGCATGTTTCAGAGATGAGGGAAATATACTGGTGCTGAGGGAGAGGTTGAAGATGTGTGTGAGTATAGGGGTAAGGGTAGCAGAGAGGGAGGGGAGTAGCTGTGAGGGGATAGGGTCAAGGGGACATGTAGTGAGGTGAGAGCGCAGTATAAGTGCCGAAATTTCATAACATGTGGATTAGAAACATGTTGCTAAGTTATTATGAGAAAACCTATATGTAGATTTGTGAGAGGCAGTTTTGCAAACCTATATGTAACATAATAACATAGTAGATGAGGTTGAAAAAAGACAGATGTCCATCGAGTTCAACCTATACAAATCTTAATATACTTACAATAAAAGATCCAGTTGAGCTTAAATTAATCCCATTAAAATGTGACCCATTTAACACAAGCAATCACATCCCTAAATTCTGTTTCTAGCCAGTAATGTATCTAAACTATTTTTAACTGTATCTAAGGTAATGGAATTTACTACCTCCTTATTTAATGGGTTCCACAATTTGATCTTACAGTGAGAAACTTTACATTTTGAGATTAAATCTCCTTTCCTCCAGCCTTAAAATGTGACCTCTTGTCACAATCTATTTTCTTTAAATAACAGTTTCCACCATCTCTGTATGTGGGCCTTAAATATATTAATATATCACAATCATATACCCTTTCAAACACCTTTTTTCTAGAGAAAATAGAACCAGTTTGGCTAACTTCTCCTCGTAGCTTACATTCTCCATTTTCCTTATACGTTTTGTGGCCCTTCTCTGAACATTTTCTAAGTACGAGTACGATTGGGTTGATTGTCACCCCCTACTGGCAGCCGATTGGCCGCGAGTCTGCAGGGTGCGGCGTTGCACCAGCAGCTCTTGTGAGCTGCTGGTGCAATGCTAAATACGGAGAGCGTATTACTCTCCGTATTCGGGATCAGGTCTGCCAGACTTCGATAAATAGAGGCCATAGGGGTAGATTTATCAAGCAGCAGATGCTGCTATCTACACCTGTACTTTGCGCCTCGCCAGAAATGTAAGTTAAGAAGCAGCGGTCTTAAGACTCATCCGCCACCTCTGAGGCGTATTCTGTCGGCATTTGTCAATGTGCAGCTTACACGATCCGCTTCAGCGGATCAAGGCCGCCTGCACATTTATAAATCTACCCCATAATCTTGTTTACATGAATATACTCATCAATATAATCCATTATAATCCCTTCAAGTATCTTTCCTATCATTGATGTCAGAATAACTAGTCTATAGCTTCCTAGATCAGCTGTGCTTCCCTTTTTAAAAAGTGTCACCACATCAGCTTTACGTCAGTCCTGGGGTACTATGCCTGAGGATAATGAGTCTTGAAAATTAAGAGTAGATGTTTGGCTATAACAGTTCTAAATCCCCTAAACCCTTGGATCCTTTGCATTCCATCTGGGCCTGGAGTTTTATTTACCTTAAAGGGACACTGTAGCCAAAACATTTCTTTTGTGATTCAGATAGAGCATGCAATTTTAAGCAACTTTCTAATTTACTCCTATTATCAAATTATCTTCATTTTTTTGTTATGTTTATTTTAAAAGCAAGAATGTAAGTTTAGATGCCGGCCCATTTTAGGTGAACAACCTGGGTTGTCCTTGCTGATTGGACAGCACCTTTAAACAAGTGCTGTCCATGGTTCTGAACCCAGAATTTGCTGGCTCCGTAGCTGAGATGCCTTCTTTTCAAATAAAGATTGCAAGAGAATGAAGAAAAATTGATAATAGAAGTAAATTAGAAAGTTGCTTACAATTACATGCTCTATCTGAATGATGAAAAAAAAATTGGGTTCAGTGTCCCTTTAATATTATCCATTTTTTTTATGATATCCTCTAGAGATAACCCAGTTAATGGTTTGGGCTTGTATGTTCTAGTTTGTGTCAAGGTATCTCCCATTGGTTTCTCTCTTTTGTATACTGAATAAAATAACTGGTTTAGTACCTCAGCCTTCTCACTGCCACTCACCTAGATTACGAGTTTTGAGCTCTATAGAGAAAGTAAAGAACGCCACAAAAGTGGCGTCATTTAACCCCCTGTAGCGCTACCATTACAAGTTAAAAAAAAAACATCTTGTGCGGGCGATATGGAGATTATGAGCTCCATACCGCACCAAAATACAAGTGCTGTTTTGAAGTGCTTGTGCATGCTGTCCCCATAGACATCAATGGGGAGAGCTGGCTAAAAAAAAAGCCTAACACCTGCGATCGCAGAAACAAAAGCTCCGTAACGCAGCCCCATTGATGTCTATGGGGAAAAAAAGTTATGTTTAAACCTAACACCCAAAAATAAACTCTACATCTAAACACCCCTAATCTGCTGCCCCCAACATTGTCGCCACCTACATACAGGGAGTGCAGAATTATTAGGCAAATGAGTATTTTGACCACATCATCCTCTTTATGCATGTTGTCTTACTCCAAGCTGTATAGGCTCGAAAGCCTACTACCAATTAAGCATATTAGGTGATGTGCATCTCTGTAATGAGAAGGGGTGTGGTCTAATGACATCAACACCCTACATCAGGTGTGCATAATTATTAGGCAACTTCCTTTCCTTTGGAAAAATGGGTCAAAAGAAGGACTTGACAGGCTCAGAAAAGTAAAAAATAGTGAGATATCTTGCAGAGGGATGCAGCACTCTTAAAATTGCAAAGCTTCTGAAGCGTGATCCTCGAACAATCAAGCGTTTCATTCAAAATAGTCAACAGGGTCGCAAGAAGCGTGTGGAAAAACCAAGGCGCAAAATAACTGCCCATGAACTGAGAAAAGTCAAGCGTGCAGCTGCCAACATGCCACTTGCCACCAGTTTGGCCATATTTAAGAGCTGCAACATCACTGGAGTGCCCAAAAGCACAAGGTGTGCAATACTCAGAGACATGGCCAAGGTAAGAAAGGCTGAAAGACGACCACCACTGAACAAGACACACAAGCTGAAACATCAAGACTGGGCCAAGAAATATCTCAAGACTGATTTTTCTAAGGTTTTATGGACTGATGAAATGAGAGTGAGTCTTGATGGGCCAGATGGATGGGCCCGTGGCTGGATTGGTAAAGGGCAGAGAGCTCCAGTCCGACTCAGACGCCAGCAAGGTGGAGGTGGAGTGCTGGTTTGGGCTGGTATCATCAAAGATGAGCTTGTGGGGCCTTTTCGGGTTGAGGATGGAGTCAAGCTCAACTCCCAGTCCTACTGCCAGTTTCTGGAAGACACCTTCTTCAAGCAGTGGTACAGGAAGAAGTCTGCATCCTTCAAGAAAAACATGATTTTCATGCAGGACAATGCTCCATCACACACGTCCAAGTACTCCACAGCATGGCTGGCAAGAAAGGGTATAAAAGAAGAAAATCTAATGACATGGCCTCCTTGTTCACCTGATCTGAACCCCATTGAGAACCTGTGGTCCATCATCAAATGTGAGATTTACAAGGAGGGAAAACAGTACACCTCTCTGAACAGTGTCTGGGAGGCTGTGGTTGCTGCTGCACGCAATGTTGATGGTGAACAGATCAAAACACTGACAGAATCCATGGATGGCAGGCTTTTGAGTGTCCTTGCAAAGAAAGGTGGCTATATTGGTCACTGATTTGTTTTTGTTTTGTTTTTGAATGTCAGAAATGTATATTTGTGAATGTTGAGATGTTATATTGGTTTCACTGGTAAAAATAAATAATTGAAATGGGTATATATTTGTTTTTTGTTAAGTTGCCTAATAATTATGCACAGTAATAGTCACCTGCACACACAGATATCCCCCTAAAATAGCTATAACTAAAAACAAACTAAAAACTACTTCCAAAACTATTCAGCTTTGATATTAATGAGTTTTTTGGGTTCATTGAGAACATGGTTGTTGTTCAATAATAAAATTAATCCTCAAAAATACAACTTGCCTAATAATTCTGCACTCCCTGTAATGTTATTAACTACTAATCTGCTGCCCCCGATATCACCCCCACATAAATAAAATTAATAACCCCTAATCTGCCGCTCCCGATATCGCTGCCACTATACTACACATATTAACCCCTATTCCGCCATACCCCAACATCGTCCACACTATACTAGAGTTATTAACCCATATTCCGCCACTCCTCAACATAGCCACAACTAAATAAAGTTATTAACCCCTAAACCTCTGGCCTCCCACATCACTAACACTAAATAAAACTATTAACCCCTAAACCGCCAGCCCCCCACATCAAAATAAACTAACTTAAACTAGTAACCTCTAAACCCCCCCCAACTTTATATTAAATTTACAATTTCCCTAGCTTAAATTAAATTAAAACTTGCCTGTCAAATTAAAAGAACTGTTTAAACTAACAATTAAACTAATAATTATTAAACTAAAATTAAACTAACTACCAATTAATTAAAACTAAATACACATTAAAAAAAAATTACAAACTATCTAATTACAAAAAATAAAAATATACTAAGTTAAAAAAATAACAAACACTAAATTACAGAAAATAAACAAAATTATCCAAAATTAAAAGAATTACACCTAATCTAATAGCCCTATCAAAATAAAAAAGCCCACACAAAATAAAAAAAAAACCCTAGCCTACAATAAACTACCAATGGCCTTTTGTGGTGATTGCCCCAAAGATATCAGCTTTTTAACGCAAAAAGACAAATTTAGGATATTGCAACCTTCCCCATAGAAGTCAAAAGTGGGAAAAAACACCCTACTTGAGCGCAAACCCGACATGAAAATAGGAATATTTCACATTCCAATGTTCCTCACATAGCAGAATATGTTCTATGTATTCATAAATACTTATTTCTAAATGTATCTGTTGGTAGTTTTGGTAAAATACGTTTATATTTATATATACAGTATATATATATATATATATATATATATATATATATGTCAGTATTTATGATAAGAACCTTCAGTAGTGCTCTCCAAATAATATATCAGCCTATGGCATGGTTATAACACAATATATTTAAATAATTATCCTTTAAAATAAACCCTCAATCAATATGCATCTACTAGGAACCATAAAATTAATATAAATACCTGAATTCTTTTATTTAGTTAATATCTATAAACATTTTGAAATATATTTATATAATACCAGAATATGAAACACTATTATACACATTAAAAACAACTATTAAGAATAAGATACGCTATGCTTCTTACAAAGCTTTTATTTTAAACTTTCATAACCATCTAGTATATAATCATATGACATGATTCAGGTATCCCATGCAGGCAATTCATCTGAAAAATAGAAAAATGATGTTACAAATAATTAGACCATGGGATTATTACAGTTTGAATCTATTTTTCATATATCTATTCACTGCAGCAATTATTTATTTAGTATAATACGTACCATTTCAACATATATATATACATATATGGGCTATTTAAATCACTTCAAACATATCTGAAACTATTGGCCTCATTCCCTTTGTAAAATGTATTTAATTTTACTTATGCTACATGGATTGTAAATGCTAATCTGTTTGCTCTCAGTAAGTTTCAAAGTTACACTATAGCACGTGTCTTTGCTGGCTAAGGTCTTCACTGCCCCACCCACATAGAATGGGGTAAATCCATGAGTAGTTGTAAAAGTCACAATACAACATATTTTATGTTTAGCTAGCAATACCGACATGTATTTGATGTTTAGGGGCAATTAACACCTATGTGCATAAAAACTGTTTCCCTATGATTTTGACCAGCTTCAAGAGGGTATTCCAGACACCTCGTCCTCACCTCGTCCTCACTCACAGCATGGGGTACAGAGTGCTATGAAATTTGCACTTCCTAATTAAGAAGCAAATGTTTCAGTGTCAGAGGGAAATTTTAATTACAAATCTGGTATGGATTTCATTTTCACACTCTAGCTAGAAATGTCTCTGGAGACATTTTGTCTGCAATTGAGTTCTGGAATGTGTATTCAACTTGTGGGGGTTTTGCGAATCAAATCCTGATATCAGAATTTCAACCTTATTTCAGTAATATCTGATAAAAATATGGTTTCATACATAAACATATTTCCCTGTCCTATTGACATACATATATATATATATATATATATATATATATATATATATATATATATATATATATAGTGAAGATTGGAGTAGCCATGTTAGTCCAGTAGAAGATAAGATGCTCAAAAAACAAAGTATTGCAGTATGCAGTATACCTTTTTTATTGGACTAACATAATATTTCAAAGACAAGCTTTCGAGAGTTTTCCTCTCTTCCCCAGGTCTGAAGCAATACTGATCAATCTGATATAGATACACATCACATACAACAAATGGAAGGGAGGGAGGGGGTGAGAGAGGTGTCATAAAAAGCAGAGAATGTGTCTCCGCTCTCGAAAGCTTGTCTTTGAAATATTATGTTATTCCAATAAAAAAAGGTATCACTGCATACTGCAATACTTTGTTTTTTGAGCATGTTATATATATATGTGTATATATATATATATATATATATATATATATATATATATATACCGTATTGTTCCGCATATAGGCCGCACTTTTTTCCCTTGATTTTGACCTTTAAAGTTGCAGTGCGGCCTATATGCGGGGCGCGGCCTATATTCGGCATTTTTTGTTGTTTTTTTTTTATTTTGCTTAAACCTGCCTTTTATAGTAATAACCGGGTAAGGAATGTACCGGTAACTTATACAGTGGTATGGGTATGCAGTAATATGGTAGCCCTATATGTTAGAGTGATCCCTGAGCAAGTAACTACGGACTCTGCATGCCTTTGCGTTCAGACACAGCTCCTACTTTGATGTCATCATCATCTACAGCCACATCTGCCGCTCCGTCCCTGCAGACTGCAACGTCTGTGAAAGAAGCATTTAGCAACGTCTTCGGTTCACTCCTAGAAGACTGCTAATGCTTAGTCGCAGGTATTGGTAACATTAGCAGTCTTCTAGGAGTGAACCGAAGACGTTGCTAAATGCTTCTTTCACAGGCGTTGCAGTCTGCAGGGACGGAGCGGCAGATGTGGCTGTAGATGATGATGTCATCACAGTAGGAGCTGTGTGCTGAACGGAATGGCATGCAGAGTCCGTGGTTGATACAAGTACCCATGCAGAGTCCATGGTTGATACAAGTACCGGCACAAGGAGGATGATTATACCGGTAGGGTGATTATAGGAATGTGCCTTATGGGTATTGCAGTGTGGGTAGGGAGGAAGTGGGCAGAGCACAGGATGTCCCATGTTAGTCAGTTTTGCCTGTGATATTGATATTTTTTCCCCCCTCACATACCTGATAAAAATACTGAACTATTAGGTTAAATAAAAATTTGTAGCTTTTATACTGGTCTGTTAAAATAAAACAAAGGAAAGATGCTGAACTCCTTAGTATGGTAATTTCAAATGTGAAAAAGCCTTTATTTAGCCATTATAGCTTTAATGCCTGAATAAAGTTTTTTTTTTCACATTTGAAATTACCATACTAAGGAGTTCAGCATCTTTCCTTTGTTTTATTTTATACTCTTGGTTCTTGGGGAAGTGGAAAAGGATCCCCCTGGGAGATGGCACCCTACATTGGGACTCTGCTGGTCTCACTTGCAAACATTGCAGCTTTAAAATTTAATTTCTTTAAAATGGCACCAAACTTTAAGGGTGCGGCCTATATTCAGGTGCGGCCTATATGCGGAACAATACGGTATATATATATGGACTTTGGGACATCACACTGGTGATGTTGCTATTCTAACTATTTGGGGACATTTGATAAAGATGCCAGTAGGGCATCGAAACGGCATGCTCTATTCCCTATTTTAATCTGTGTTAAATAAAAGCTATTTTTTATACAAGCCCGGTGAGTGCAGTTGAATAGCCAATAGAATTTCAGTAGCTCTCATCCTATTGGCTGATTTGAACAGCCAATAGGATTTCAGTAGCTCTCCTCCTATTGGCTGATTTGAATTTCAAAAATCAAATCAGGCAATAGGAATGCAAGGGATGCCATTTTTGAAAAGGCTCCCTTGCATTGACCATATGAAGAGGACGCTCCGCGCTGGATGTCTTTGAAGATGGACCTGCTCCGCTCTGCCGGGATGAAGATAGAAGACACCACCGGGATAAAGATAGAAGATGCCGTCTGGATGAAGATAGAAGACACCTCCTGGATGGATGAAGACCTCGCCTCCTGGATGAAGACTTCTCACCGCCTGTATGTCCAGACTTCAGAAACTGTAAGCAGTTCGTCGGGGGTTTATAGTTGGGGGGGGTTTAACTTTTTTTGGGGTGTTTTTTTTAGATTAGGGTTTGGGCTTTTTTAAAAGAGCTAAATGCCCTTTTAATGGCAATGGATAGCTTAGGTTTTTGTTAGAGTTAGGTTTTTTATTTTGGGGGGTTGGTTGGGTGGTGGATTTTACTGTTTGTGGGTCTTTGTATTTTATTTACAGGTAAAAGAGCTGATTTCTTTAAAAGGCCCTTTTAAGGGCTATTGGTAGTTTATTGTAGGCTAGGGTTTTTTTATTTTGGGGGGGCTTTTTTATTTTTATAGGGCTATTAGATTAGGTGTAATCGTTTTTATTTTGGATAATTTCGTTTGTTATTTTTCGTAATTTAGTGTGTGTTATTTTTTGTAATATAGTATTTTTTATTTTTTGTAATTTTAAACTTAATTTTTTTTAGAAGTCTTAGTTTTTTTAATGTGTAATTTAGTTTATTTAATTGGTAGTTATATTAATTTTAGTATAATAGTTATGTTAGGTTAATTGTGAGTTTAAACTTAGGTTTTTTTAATTTCACAGGTAAGTTTTTATTTATTATAATATAGGGATATTGTAATTTTAATTAAAAGTTAGGGGGTTGTTAGGTTTAGGGGTTATTCGCTTAATTTAGTTTTTTTGCAATTTGGGAGGCTGGAGGTTTAGGGGTTAATAGCTTTATTTAGTGGCGGCGATGTTGGGGAGCAGTGGAATAGGGGTTAATAGCTTTATTATAGTGTCGGCGATGTTGGGGTGTGGAGGAATAGGGGATAATAACTTTATTATAGTGATGGCGATGGGGAGCGGCGGAATAGGGGGAATATTATATATCGGTATATATATATATATATATGGAACGCAAGCATTTTAGCCTCACCGCACAACTTCTAATGCCGGCGCTATGGAAATCCCATGCAAAAACATCATTTTTGTGAGTGCGGGATTGACGTTGCATTACAGGCTAAAATGGTTGCGGTATAGCTATACCGACAAGACGCGTAATGGCTGTGTTACTGTTTTAACGCTGAAATGGACATTTTTCAGCGTTAAAACTAATGCAAAACTCATAATCTAGGTGTATGTTAGTTATCTAGATGATTTCTCCATTATTCGGTTATAAATACTAATAAATATTATGTGAATATTTTGCATTGTTGAAATGAGTGCATCTTGTTACTGTATTTCTCAAACCTCAATAAAAAAAATATTCTTTAAAAAAAATCTAGAGTGGCTCAGAATTTAAAACCGTCTTATTACTCTCCTTTAAACTTGTATAACAGGCTCTTCTAAAAGATAGAAATAGAGAATATAATTTTCTTGATCAAGGTACAAATGAGATACACATTTGCAGTTGTTTCCATTTGTTTAAGATTGTAATAATAAAAAACTGTAGATATGATGTTTTATCATCACAAACTATATATCTGAAAATTTTGGTCAGATTATTTTTTTATTACAGATGAAAAATCAACAATTGATTATTGTATAACTGTGTGAAGAGTATCATAAATAATAGTGTTATTATTTTAATATTAATGTATTAGGAATTAAGATATAGCAAAGCATAATTCAGCTTAATGTGAATGTAATGTAGTGTAGCACAGTCTTTAACAATGCTTAAATCACTATGGTACAACATTCTGCTGAAAATAGCAAGACCCTGGGGCACAGCTTTGGTGGCAAGAAAAAAACAGTTTGATGCAGTGAAACAACCAAGTATAAGTCTTAGACTATATTTAGTCTGTTTCTTTGTCAATTGTATGAACTATTTATATAATATTATTGGCTAGATTACGAGTGTCCCACTAAATATTGCACTCAAGGTATAAGGGGTATTTTCACAGCTCTTTGTGGAAATAGCCCACATATTCAGAATTGAAAGTAAACATGTTCGCTTGAGGGCAATCTAATTAAATGAGCATTGGGTTAGCAGAACTTCTGAAGTCTGGTTAAAGGGATACTAAACCCAATTTTTTTTCATTCATGATCCAGATAGAGCATGCAATTTTAAGCTACTTTACTCCAATTATTAATTTGTATTTGTTCTCCTGCTATCTTTATTTGAAAAGCAGGAATGTAAAGGTTAGGAACCAGCCCATGTTTGGTCCAGCATCCTGTATAGTGCTTGCTTATTAGTGGCTACATTTAGCCACCAATCAGCACGCACTACCCAGGTGCTGAAACAAAATTGGGACGGCTCCTAACCTTTACATTCCTGCTTTTTAAATAAAGATAGGAAAAGAATGAAGAAAAACTGATTAAAGGAGTGAATTAGAAAGTTGCTAAATTTGTATGCTCTATCTGAATCATGAAAGAAAACATTTGGGTTTAGTATCCCTTTAACTGCTATGCAAGACTAAAAAGTTGCACAAAAACATCAAAAATACATTTAAAAGTACAGTTGCACTCATAATAACACTGTCTGATAAAAAATAATTTGAAAAAAATTATGCATTAAAAAGTTATAAGGGCTTAAAGAAATGAGATCTCAGGTGTTAGAAAAAAAAGGAAGACAAGGGGCTCTAACAAAGATAGATAAGGGTAGATAGATAGATAGATAGATAGATAGATCGATAGATAGATAGATAGATAGATAGATACCCATGTCTAAATATGTATTTAAGTATTTATGTGTTTTACTGTATATGAACTGTACATATTTAACATTCCAATGTTCTTCACTTACAGGATAATGTCCTTTTCATTGTAAATGCATATTTAGATATATATATATATATATATATATATATATATATATATATACAGAGAGAAGCACGCTCACATGAATGAACAACCAGCTCAAGAACATTGTTAGCCTGTTCTATGGTGATTTACCCCCTGGGTGCAGCTTTTTTTTAGCCCAGTAATGCTTTTCACAGAGTATAACTTTCATGTAGAATATCAGTCTGAACAAGGAGCACAGCAACCCCAGATGATCGTTCCAGCCTTAACTGGGCCTCGTCAGTGAGGTGTAGCCATATTCCTCTAAGAATACTGGGCAAGCAGTCCACGTCTGGCTACTGAGCGATTGTACTTTCCTGGAAGAACGCTTCTCTCATTGTATGCATTTGTATTATGACCCTGGGGATTTCTCCCTAAGTGTGATGGGGAAACCAGACATGGACTCCTTCCCCAGTGTACTTAGAGGAATATTGCTGCAGCTCCCTGACATGGCCCAAATGATTATCTGGGCTTATCATGTTCCTTGTTAAAAGGAGAATTGCCTGATATTTCGAGCTGGACTGACCTTACTAGGCGGGATAAGACTGATATACTTCAACTGGGCTAAAAGAGGCTGTTCCTAGGTGATAACTCACCATAGAACAAGCTACTGAGCTGTTGTTCGTTCCTGGTAGAGCGCTTCTCTTTTTGTATATATATATATATATATATATACCTATGGATATATAAGTATAGATATGTATTTTTTTATGAGCCGTTTCCGATATAGAAATAAATATATATTTAATAATAAAAAGTACTTTATGTTCTATGTATCTAGATTTTTATGCGGTCGTGTTAGCACACATGAAAATTTTGTAATCTTAAGATGTGGTATTGAAATATTAAATATAAAATATAAAAAAATAATAATAAAAATTATTAAACATACTGTAAAATATTCTAAATAATATTTATGTTTAATAATTGTTAATATTTTTTATTAATTTTTAATTTTATATTTAATATTTCAATAACATGCCTTAAGATTACTAAGCATTTAACTCTAAATCGCGAAACACGATGCGCAAAACGCATATTTTCCATTCCTATCTTCTTTTTATAGAAAGTAATGTGCTTTTCATTATTAAATATACATTTATATATATATATATATATATATATGAATTTACAATAAAAAAGGACATTATTTTGTATGTGAGGAACATTGGAATGTGACATTTTCATAACTCCAGTCGGGTTAGCGCGTGAGTATAGGTTTTTTGTTTTTTTTTCAGTTTCTACTCTCCATTGACTTATATGGGGAGATAACGGTCACAATAATTTGTTAGCGCATGTCAGGTTTTGCTTGCGTGCAAACTTTTTACTTTCAATGTGTAATATGCGTGCTACCCGACCAACGCAAAAAGCCTTTGTTTAGTAATATTATTGCTCGAACGGGAGAGCTAATTTGCACTCCACTCATAATCTAGCCCTAAATAGGTTATATTGTATATACAAATACATTTAGATAAAAAATAGAACTTCTAACTAATATTAAAGGTTCCATTATAAGGTCATATTTTCAAATGCATATAACCTTTGATTAAAAGAACCAATTTGGCACACACTATTTTAATTCTGCAGTTACTACAATTGCCTAAAATTGTTATGAAATCTGCACAGTTTTTTAAAAGGACAAGTCAATTATATGCCATTGCCAATACTGTACAAATATAGATTCATTTTACTATATTCTTTAAAGAGCAACGTTCCTTTAAATAAGGACAAAATGTAATAAAAGCAAAATAATAATTGAATTATTGTAAAGTTAATTTAAATGGCGTTTTTAGACTTTTTATTTACATTTTTGATCATCACCACTTGGGCTTGCTTAGTGTATGTACAAGTGCAATTATTGGGAGTTATACCCTGTGGACGCTAAAAATATTTTATTGTATTTATTTATTTTTAAACACAGATCCAAGAAATGTCATATTTATTAGTTTTGAATTGATTTATGTCCATAGTTTGAATCGGGGACGGAGCTACTGGTGGTGTAGCCGGTGTGGCGCCACCGGGGCTGAGTGAAAGAGGGGGGACATCAAGCAACACAGAAGTAGACTTTGCTGAAGCAGGGCAGGGACCTTGCACTCACATTTTATACATTTTTAAGCTCTTACTGTATTTCATTTTTCAATTCCTGTACGCAGGCACATAAGTGTGATGGGTGCAGTAAAGCCATGTGTGGGACTGTGCGCGCAGGTCACTACTAAAGCACAGCTGAGTAGCGTATGCCTCTTACAGCTGCACTGTCTTCCTGTCTCTCACAGCACAGCCAGACAGAGTTCTAGGGATGGGTGAATGTTTCCCAAGATTCGAAAAAGTAAACATTTTTTAACACGTTCGTTCGTTTCAAATTTCAAATGTTTGTAGAACATTCTAACATTCGTTTCATGTATTCGAATTATGCAATATTTGAATTAGAAAAATTCGAAATAAAAAAAATTGAATTTATATATGTGTAATAGTATTTCTAATGCTTCTTTAAATGTAATATTCAAATTATACAATATTTGAAATAGAAACATTTGAGTTGATATATTTGTATCTATTATGTATTAATTTACTTAATTCCCCACTACATGAACTATTGAACTACTGAATAGTATTTGTTAAATCGAATGTTACATTCAAAATTTTAAATGTTGATATTCAATCTAAATATGAACATTTGAATTCGAAAGTGACATTCGAAAACTGTAAATAGCATTTTTAAGAATATTTGTTCTGCATTCGATTATGTAAATCGAATTTCTACAATAACATTGGTTCTAACATTGGAATTTGAATATAAACACATTCGCCCATCCCTACAGAGTTCTCTCCTGCTTTTGCCCTCCTCCTCCAGTGTGGAGCTGTCACTGACTGCAGCTTACAGGGCAGTAGTGATTTACTGTTCCAGACAATACAGAAGGTAGCTGGATGACGTCATTTAAAGGAACCGTCATTCGGCGAGTAGGCGTCGGGAGAAGAGGATGTTCCATGTCGGATGGAAGATGATGGCTCCCGAAGAAAGAAGATTGAAGATGCCGTTGATAGAAGACTTCAGCCGGATCATGGACCTCTTCAGCTCCCGCTTGGATGAAGACTTCAGCCAGATCATGGACCTCTTCAGCTCCCGCTTGGATGATGACTTCAGCCGGATCATGGACCTCTTCAGCCCCCCGCTTGGGCTTGGATCAGGACATCGGAGGAGCTCTTCTGGATCGATCGGTGAACCTGGTATGGTGAAGATAAGGTAGGAAGATCTTCAGGGGCTTAGTGTTAGGTTTATTTAAGGGGGTTTGGGTTAGATTAGGGGTATGTGGGTGGTGGGTTGTAATGTTGGGGGGGGGGTATTGTATTTGTTTTTTTACAGGCAAAAGAGCTGAATTCTTTGGGGCATGCCCCGCAAAGCGCCCTGTTCAGGGCTGGTAAGGTAAAAGAGCTTTGAACTTTAGTAATTTAGAATAGGGTAGGGCATTTTTTTTATTTTGGGGGTCTTTGTTATTTTATTAGGGGGCTTAGAGTAGGTGTAATTAGTTTAAAATTGTTGTAATATTTTTCTGATGTTTGTAAATATTTTTTTATTTTTTGTAACTTAGTTCTTTTTTACTTTTTGTACTTTAGTTAGTTTATTTCATTGTATTTATTTGTAGATATTGTATTTAATTAATGTATTGATAGTGTAGTGTTAGGTTTAATTGTAGGTAATTGTAGGTATTTTATTTTATTAATTTATTGATAGTGTAGTGTTAGGTTTAATTGTAACTTAGGTTAGGATTTATTTTACAGGTAATTTTGTAATTATTTTAACTATTTTAGCTATTGTACCTGGTTAAAATAAATACAAAGTTACCTGTAAAATAAATATAAATCCTAAAATAGCTATAATATAAATATAATTTATATTGTAGCTATATTAGGATTTATTTTACAGGTAAGTATTTAGCTTTAAATAGGAATAATTTATTTAATAAGCGTTAATTAATTTCGTTAGATGTAAATTATATTTAATTTAGGGGGGTGTTAGTGTTAGGGTAGACTTAGCTTTAGGGGTTAATACATTTATTAGAATAGCGGTGAGCTCCAGTCGGCAGATTAGGGGTTAATGTTTGAAGTTAGGTGTCGGCGATGTTAGGGAGGGCAGATTAGGGGTTAATACTATTTATTATAGGGTTAGTGAGGCGGATTAGGGGTTAATAACTTTATTATAATAGCGGTGCGGTGCGGTCGGCAGATTAGGGGTTAATAAGTGTAGGCAGGTGGAGGCGACGTTGTGGGGGGCAGATTTGGGGTTAATAAATATAATATAGGGGTCGGCGGTGTTAGGGGCAGCAGATTAGGGGTTAATAAATATAATATAGGGGTCGGTGGTGTTAGGGGCAGCAGATTAGGGGTACATAAGTATAACGTAGGTGGCGGTCGGCAGATTAGGGGTTAAAAAAATTTAATCGAGTGGCGGCGATGTGGGGGGACCTCGGTTTAAGGGTACATAGGTAGTTTATGGGTGTTAGTGTACTTTAGAGCACAGTAATTAAGAGCTTTATAAACCGGCGTTAGCCCAGAAAGCTCTTAACTACTGACTTTTTTCTGCGGCTGGAGTTTTGTCGTTAGATTTCTAACGCTCACTTCAGCCACGACTCTAAATACCGGAGTTAGAAAGATCCCATTGAAAAGATAGGATACGCAATTGACGTAAGGGGATCTGCGGTATGGAAAAGTCGCGGCTGAAAAGTGAGCGTTAGACCCTTTTTTTAATGACTCCAAATACCGGCGGTAGCCTAAAACCAGCGTTAGGAGCCTCTAACGCTGGTTTTCACGGCTACCGCCAAACTCCAAATCTATGCCATAGTATCTTTATTTGAAAATCAGGAATGTAAGCATAGGAAAGCCAGCCTATTTTTTGTTCAGCACCTGGGTAGCGCATTTTGATTTTGATTAACCACCAATCAGCAATCGCTACCCAGGTGCTGAATCAAAAATGGGCTGGCCTCTAAGCTTACATTCAAATAAAGATACCAAGAGAATGTAGAAAAATTGATGATAGGAGTAAATTAGAAAGTTGTCTAAAACTGCATGCTATGGGGCCCCTGTTTCCGCGCAAGCCTTCATTACTGGTCCACTAATTGTAATTGTAATTGTATTTATTTGTAGGAATTGTGTTTAATTAATTTATTGATAGTGTAGTGTTAGGTTAATTGTAGGTAATTGTAGGTAGTTTATTTAATTATTTTATTGATAGGGTAGTGTTAGGTTTAATTATATCTTAGGTTAGGATTTATTTTACAGGTAAATTTGTTATTATTTTAACTAGGTAACTATTAAATAGTTCTTAACTATTTAATAGCTATTGTACCTGGTTAAAATTATTACAAAGTTGCCTGTAAAATAAATATTAATCCTAAAATAGCTATAATATAATTATAATTTATATTGTAGCTATATTAGGATTTATTTTACAGGTAAGTATTTAGATTTAAATAGGAATAATTTATTTAATAAGAGTTAATTTATTTCGTTAGATAAAAATTATATTTAACTTAGGGGGGTGTTAGTGTTAGGGTTAGACTTAGCTTTAGGGGTTAATCAATTTATTAGAATAGCGGTGAGCTCCGGTCGGCAGATTAGGGGTTAATAATTGAAGTTAGGTGTCGGCGATGTTAGGGAGGGCAGATTAGGGGTTAATACTATTTATGATAGGGTTAGTGAGGCGGGTTAGGGGTTCATAACTTTATTATAGTAGCACTCAGGTCCGCTCGGCAGATTAGGGGTTAATAAGTGTAGGCAGGTGTCGGCGACGTTGAGGGGGGCAGATTAGGGGTTAATAAATATAATATAGGGGTCGGCGATGTTAGGGGCAGCAGATTAGGGGTACATAGGGATAACGTAGGTGGCGGCGATTTGCGGTCGGAAGATTAGGGGTTAATTATTTTAAGTAGCTGGCGGCGACGTTGTGTGGGGCAAGTTAGGGGTTAATAAATGTAATATAGGGGTCGGCGGGGTTAGGGGCAGCAGATTAGGGGTACATAAGTATAACGTAGGTGGCGGTCGGCAGATTAGGGGTTAAAAATTTTAATCGAGTGGCGGCGGTGTGGGGGGACCTCGGTTTAGGGGTACATAGGTAGTTTATGGGTGTTAGTGTACTTTAGGGTACAGTAGTTAAGAGCTTTATGAACCGGCGTTAGCCAGAAAGCTCTTAACTCCTGCTATTTTCAGGCGGCTGGAATCTTGTCGTTAGAGCTCTAACGCTCACTTCAGAAACGACTCTAAATACCAGCGTTAGAAAGATCCCATTGAAAAGATAGGCTACGCAAATCGCGTAGGGGGATCTGCGGTATGGAAAAGTCGCGGCTGAAAAGTGAGCGTTAGACCCTTTAATCACTGACTCCAAATACCAGCGGGCGGCCAAAACCAGCGTTAGGAGCCTCTAACGCTGGTTTTGACGGCTACCGCCGAACTCCAAATCTAGGCCTTAAAGGATGGGTAATCACACATGTTCATGCATACAATAATGCGACAGGATACTACAATCTCAATGCAGCATAAGTAGCAGATCCAAATGTTTACATACTGGAGACAGAAGATAAACACCCCTGAAGAGTTTCCCCATACACTGCAGTGGTATAGAGTAAGAGATGATCGACCTTCACAAACTGTGACCCTGAAGGTAGGATATGTAATAATAACTCTTCTGGATACAGTGTAAACCAGGGCACATACCTGTCGTTCCCTCCGGACCTGTAGAGGCATGCACTCAGAGCGGCTGTAGTGTAACCGCTTCTCCTCTGATAGTTACTGCCACGCTGTCCTGCCGAATACACTTGGCTGTGTCCTGGATCCATCTCCAATGGCGGGCAAGCCGGTCTCTCTCTCTTCCGCTCCAAACCTTTGCTGTGTGTGATTAGCGGTCAAACTTGCACTCTGAATCTGTGCTCACTCCAGCGGCCAAATAGCAAATATACTGAGCAAAAAATAGAGGAGAACAGACAGAGTATACTGCAAGTTAAAACAATTTATTTACAGATAGCGCCGTAGTGCAGCATGACTGAAAAATATATATATATACAACACAAGTGTGGAGGGGATAGACACCCCGGGGTTAGAATACAGATATCATCTAAAGGCTGAATACAAACAGGTAGACGCGTTTCAGCATATAGCCTTACTCTTTACCTGACAGTGAGATGTATATCTAGAGACAATCTTCTAGGACCATCCAAAGGTAGGGTAAGAAAGCATAAGACCATGGAAAGCCAGAATGATAGAGTGACCTTCATGACTGAGTATTCCAGACAATATAGGGACATCTGTCAGATAGTTGACAAACATTTTGGTTTGCTGTCTGCGGATGACAATCTCCAGCAAGTGGTTATGAGGGGATTAAGGCACTGATATAGGAAGAATATATAAATTGGCAACATAGTGGCACTGACCAGATTAAGAAAAGGGGGACATCTACCTCTTCCTGGCTGAGCTGCAAGGGCACCTTCCGCTGCTACCATCGTACTTGTGTGGCATGTGAGAGGTTGACCACAGGAGAGCAGTTCAGTTCATTGGGCACAGGACAAACATACAAGATAGACTCTTGTCTCAACTGTAGATCTACATATGTTATATATGTTATTAATTGCAATGACTTCTCTATTCAATATGTAGGGCTAACTACCAGGGAGGCCAGGACCCGCATTAAAGAGCACTTAGCTGACATAAGAGCAGGAGTATTGACAACCCCCCTGGTGAATCACTTTGCAGGGAAGCACGCAAAAAATGTTGTATCCTTCACATGGACTATCATTGAGCGGATACCTCCACTCAGGGGGGGACAGGATAGGATCCGTAAGCTGGGTGAGAGGGAGGCCTTCTGGATCTTTAAGTTGAGAACCAGGGTTCCAGAAGGCTCAACTCAGAGTTTGACCTCATCAATTTTTGGTGAGACCTCTACTACCCTTAGTATATTGTTTAGCTAATAGCTGACACTTTGTGGAGCTGACTGTCCCTCTGGGAGTGTTTTGGGGATCTGTATCATGTTTACCATGTGCTAGTAATCTCATTTATATGTATTATTTTACATTTTTGCTAGGTCTCTGTTTGCTTTATAATAAGTTGAGTCCTACATGATCACATATGATCCTTTTCAATATACCTTTCTAGTCCTGCCATCTTGGAATAATAATAATAATAATTACTCCTCTGTATTTAATATTTATTTTTCAGGGAGTAGTTCCCACTATGAATAGTACCTATCTATTAGGCTGCTGTAAGAGGTGAGCCGGTCCCGGCAGCCAATTAATTAATTAACTTGGGATCATAGTTAAAAGTAAAAAACCGGAGAGAGATTGATTGTCTAGTATTAATTACATGAGACATTCATAAATAATTAATATCCCCTCTCGGTAAATGGTGAGCTCCTTTGTTTCTCTTTGTAATTTGTGGTACAAATGTCAAGGTGTATATATACTCATCATACAGGTTAAAGTAAGGTATTCTCATTTATTCACATACACATTTTTTCACACTGTTTCCGTAGGTTTACATCTCTACACATCACTATCAGCGCTTGGAGAAAAGTGGCCTGGTAGATTGCAAGTGTTGTATTGTCGGTATTATGCCAATGGATACAATAGAGAGCGTGACAAAATAAGTCTTTATGCACGGGAACGGTTGATCGCATAAATGGTCCGGCATGCAAGTGCTCATCACCTAATATTTACGCTGTGTATAAATATATGTTTGGATTCTGTGTAAATAATTAGATTAATGTGTAATGAGTGCTGGAAACTTTGTATTGGGCTCGTAGTTCTAAATCGTTCCTATTGGTCACATTTGGAAAGGGGGTGTGAACCCGGTGTCCAATCAGGAGTGGAGCTGATAGTTTTATGGAGCACTGTGTAAATCTTTTAGTTAGGTAAAGAGTAAGGCTATATGCTGAAATGAGTCTACCTGTTTGTATTCAGCCTTTAGATGATATTTGTATTCTAACCCCGGGGTGTCTATCCCCTCCACACTTGTGTTGTATATATATATATATTTTCACTTATGCTGCGCTACGGCGCTATCTGTAAATAAATTGTTTTTACTTGCAGTATACTCTGTCTGTGCTCCTCTATTTTTTGCTCAGTATTGTTTTTGAAAAGCTCGTGGTAATCATAAAAGAGTGTTTACAGATTTAACAGAAAGATATGTAGAACTGTGAGAAGCTACCGTGTGATAAGCCTTGTTAAATTAGCTATGTAGATCTTACTGCTAAATCCTGTTATTTAACGTCTCACTACAGTTTTTACTTTACATTTCAGCCTTATGTGATTTGCACTCACTTATTATTTTAGTTAATATGTAAAGCATTTTATTGCTTGATTTAACAAAAACATAAATTGAAATAATTTATAACAGTAAAAAAAAAAAAATTTGAATAGTAATTAAAGGGACTTTAAACTTAATATTTTATTTCCCAGAAACGGCTAGATAACAAGGGGAGCGCAGGTATTGCTCAAGCACATTCAATACCACTGTTGTGAGTTGTAGCCAGTTATGTTTTGTAGGTTATAACCTGTTTTCCCATTTTAATTTTATATATATATATATATATATATATATATATATATATATATATATATAAGTATTGCAGTATGCAGTAATACTTTTTTTATTGGACTAACATTATATAGTAAAATAAAGGCTTTCAATATATATATATATATATTTTTATATACTGTATATATATATATATATATATATATATATATATATATATATAAAACATGGAAGGGAACTGCACTCCAAGACTAGACCAGGTACACATCCTGTGACTCAGCAACATCCAGCCCTGGGTGCTAAATGGCACTCCCAAAAAAGCTGTGATGTCACCAGAGCCACAGGCAGTTAACCCCAGTCCGGAATGGGTGCAAGAAACAAGGGGGATTACAAACAAAAACTAATACAAGACATAGAAACACCCAGCACTCACCAGCTAGCTCACAGCTAAGATAAAATCACAACTGGAAAGGTTAGTTACCGCATCTGGCCAAATGGGAAAGCTCAGGCACCACGTCAAGGTCCTTTCCATTGCCTGAGTCCCTAACACAGCCACACCATCATGCGAGCTCACAAAGCCAAACAGACTGAGAACAAAGAAGGGGTGCACAGGTGGATGTAATCACCCAGAGAAAATACAAAACATGGAAGGGAACTGCACTCCAAGACCGGACCAGGTACACATCCTGTAACTCAGCAACATCCAGCCATGGGTGCTAAATAGCACTCCCAAAAAGCTGTGATGTCACCAGAGCCACAGGCAGTTAACCCCAGTCCGGAATGGGTGCAAGAAACAAGGGGGATTACAAACAAAAAGTTATACAACACATAGAAACACCCAGCACTCACCAGCTAGCTCACAGCTAACATAAAATCACAACTGGAAAGGTTAGTTACTGCATCTGGCCAAATGGGAAAGCTCAGGCACCACGTCAAGGTCCTTTCCATTGCCTGAGTCCCTAACACAGCCACACCATCATGCGAGCTCACAAAGCCAAACAGACTGAGAACAAAGAAGGGGTGCACAGGTGGATGTAATCACCCAGAGAAAATACAAAACATGGAAGGGAACTGCACTCCAAGACCGGACCAGGTACACATCCTGTAACTCAGCAACATCCAGCCATGGGTGCTAAATAGCACTCCCAAAAAGCTGTGATGTCACCAGAGCCACAGGCAGTTAACCCCAGTCCGGAATGGGTACAAGAAACAAGGGGGATTACAAACAAAAAGTTATACAACACATAGAAACACCCAGCACTCACCAGCTAGCTCACAGCTAAGATAAAATCACAACTGGAAAGGTTAGTTACCGCATCTGGCCAAATGGGAAAGAGTCAGGCACCATGTCAAGGTCCTTTCCATTGCCTGAGTCCCTAACACAGCCACACCATCATGCGAGCTAACAAAGCCAAACAGACTGAGAACAAAGAAGGGGTGCACAGGTGGATGTAATCACCCAGAGAAAATACAAAACATGGAAGGGAACTGCACTCCAAGATCGGACCAGGTACACATCCTGTAACTCAACAACATCCAGCCATGGGTGCTAAATAGCACTCCCAAAAAGCTGTGATGTCACCAGAGCCACAGGCAGTTAACCCCAGTCCGGAATGGGTGCAAGAAACAAGGGGGATTACAAACAAAAAGTAATACAACACATAGAAACACCCAGCACTCACCAGCTAGCTCACAGCTAAGATAAAATCACAACTGGAAAGGTTAGTTACCACATCTGGCCAAATGGGAAAGCTCAGGCACCACGTCAAGGTCCTTTCCATTGCCTGAGTCCCTAACACAGCCACACCATCATGCAAGCTCACAAAGCCAAACAGACTGAAAACAAAGAAGGGTTGCACAGGTGGATGTAATCACCCAGAGAAAATACAAAACATGGGAAGGAACTGCACTCCAAGACCGGACCAGGTACACATCCTGTGACTCAGCAACATCCAGCCCTGGGTGCTAAATAGCACTCCAAAAAACCCCAGTTAACCCCAGTCCGGAATGGGTGCAAGAAACAAGGGGGATTACAAACAAAAAGTTATACAACACATAGAAACACCCAGCACTCACCAGCTAGCTCACAGCTAAGATAAAATCACAACTGGAAAGGTTAGTTACCGCATTTGGCCAAATGGGAAAGCTCAGGCAAAAAAGAGCCCCTAATCAAAGAATTACAAATTGAACAACCAAGACAGGGAAAACCAAGAAAGGCATATGGACATTGGAACCATTTTAGAATTTGTTAATTAATTTAATAGTTCTGCAGCTGGGCTAAGTTTGACATTGACATATATGACTAGATTACAAATGGAGCATATATATATATATATATATATATATATTTAAAAATACTTAGAACATATTCCCCTATATGAAGAGCATTGGAACGTGAACTATTTACAATACAGGCACAGTTAAACACTTTATTAAATATAAATATTGCATAAATATGATTTTACATGTTTTCAGCTACTTGACGGCAAAGGGCTCCAATGCACTTATATACACTCACCGGCCACTTTATTAGGTACACCTTGGTAGTACCTGGTTGGACCCCCTTTTGCCTTCAGAACTGCCTTAAAGGGACAGTCAACACAAGCATTTTTGTTTTTTAAAAAGAAAGATAATCCCTTTATTACCCATTCCCCAGTTTTGCATAACCAACACAGTTATAATAATAAAAGTTATACATCTGAAATGACCTTGTATCTAAGCTTCTTCTGACTAAGAGCATTGTGAGACTGGTGAGACAGAAATTATTATTTTTTTGCCAGACACAGCAATCCTTTGTACATCAGGCCCTTGGTGAGCAATACATTTACAAATAATAAGTTAATCATATTTATACATAGTTTATAAGTTGTAGGTGCAATTGGACATTTATAATCAGGCACATTAATGGTTAGATTTTGAACTCTGCTAGAAGTAAGCTTTTTGTGCGTGTCGAGTAGTGCGCTATTACAAGTTGAAAGTAATGGCAGGGGAATATAATTTTTTTTTTGGGGGGAAGGAGGGTGGAAAAATGTGTCTTTTCCTGTGTAGCGAAAAATTCTAGCCCTGGCCCTGGCTAAGATGATAGTTAAAGTGATTGTAAACTTTAACTAATTAAAGCCTAGTATCAAATAATACTCTTAAAAACAGGGGCACTATAATTTATTAAAGTTTACAATGATGCTTATTTTTTTCAAATACTTACCTTTGCGTTAACGTAAACATAATGCCAATCCTCCGCCCACATCTGCTGCTTTTATTAGCATATCGATGACGAATCCTGCTTCCTCCAATTGCTGCGTTGCCCCACGAGCTGGGTGCCAAAGGTGACACACAATGATTGGAGGAAGCCAGATTCATCATCGATCTGCTAAAGAAAGCAGCAGATGCGGTCGGAGGATCGGCGTTATGTTTACCATAATGAAAAGGTATTTTAAAAAATAAGCGTCTTTGTAAAGTTTAATGAGTTTTGATACTGGGCTTTAATTCGTTAAAGTTTACAATCACTCACCTAGATTACGAGTTTTGTCGGTAATGGTGTGCGGTGCTAACGAGCAGTTTTCCCTCAACGCTCACCTACAGACAACGCTGGTATTACAGGATTTTAGAAACCCGGCGTCAGCCACAGAAAAGTGAGCGGAGAGCAAAATGTAGCTCCACATCTCACCTCAATACCAGCGCTGCTTATGGTAGCGGTGAGCTGGCAAAACGTGCTCGTGCACGATTTCCCCATAGGAATCAATGGGGCAGAGCCGGCTGAAAAAAACCTAACACCTGCAAAAAAGCAGCGATAAGCTGCTAACGCAGCCCCATTGATTCCTATGGGGAAATACTTTTAATGTCTACACCTAACACCCTAACATGAACCCCGAGTCTAAACACCCCTAATATTACACTTATTAACCCCTAATCCGCCGCCCCCGACATTGCCGACACCTGCATTATATTATTAACCCATAATCTGCCGCTCCGGACACCGCCGCCAGCTACATTATACTTATTAACCCCTAATCTGCTGCCCCCAACATCGCCGACACCTACATTTTATTTATTAACCCCTAATCTGCCGCCCCAAATGTCACTGCGACCTACCTACACTTATTTACCCCTAATCTGCCGCCCCCAACGTCGCCACCACTATAATAAAGTTATTAACCCCTAAACCTAAGTCTAACCCTAACCCCCCTAACTTAAATATAATTTAAATAAATCTAAATAAAATTACTATCATTAACTAAATTATTCCTATTTAAAACTAAATACTTACCTATAAAATAAACCCTAAGATAGCTACAATATAACTAATACAAGGAGTGCAGAATTATTAGGCAAGTTGTATTTTTGAGGATTAATTTTATTATTGAACAACAACCATGTTCTCAATGAACCCAAAAAACTCATTAATATCAAAGCTGAATAGTTTTGGAAGTAGTTTTTAGTTTGTTTTTAGTTATAGCTATTTTAGGGGGATATCTGTGTGTGCAGGTGACTATTACTGTGCATAATTATTAGGCAACTTAACAAAAAACAAATATATACCCATTTCAATTATTTATTTTTACCAGTGAAACCAATATAACATCTCAACATTCACAAATATACATTTCTGACATTCAAAAACAAAACAAAAACAAATCAGTAACCAATATAGCCACCTTTCTTTGCAAGGACACTCAAAAGCCTGCCATCCATGGATTCTGTCAGTGTTTTGTTCTGTTCACCATCAACATTGTGTGCAGCAGCAACCACAGCCTCCCAGACACGGTTCAGAGAGGTGTACTGTTTTCCCTCCTTGTAAATCTCACATTTGATGATGGACCACAGGTTCTCAATGGGGTTCAGATCAGGTGAACAAGGAGGCCATGTCATTAGATTTTCTTTTTTTTATACCCTTTCTTGCCAGCCACGCTGTGGAGTACTTGGACGCGTGTGATGGAGCATTGTCCTGCATGAAAATCATGTTTTTCTTGAAGGATGCAGACTTCTTCCTGTACCACTGCTTGAAGAAGGTGTCTTCCAGAAACTGGCAGTAGGACTGGGAGTTGAGCTTGACTCCATCCTCAACCCGAAAAGGCCCCACAAGCTCATCTTTGATGATACCAGCCCAAACCAGTACTCCACCTCCACCTTGCTGGCGTCTGAGTCGGACTGGAGCTCTCTGCCCTTTACCAATCCAGCCACGTGCCCATCCATCTGGCCCATCAAGACTCACTCTCATTTCATCAGTCCATAAAACCTTAGAAAAATCAGTCTTGAGATATTTCTTGTCCCAGTCTTGACGTTTCAGCTTGTGTGTCTTGTTCAGTGGTGGTCGTCTTTCAGCCTTTCTTACCTTGGCCATGTCTCTGAGTATTGCACACCTTGTGCTTTTGGGCACTCCAGTGATGTTGCAGCTCTGAAATATGGCCAAACTGGTGGCAAGTGGCATCTTGGCAGCTGCACGCTTGACTTTTCTCAGTTCATGGGCAGTTATTTTGCGCCTTGGTTTTTCCACACGCTTCTTGCTACCCTGTTGACTATTTTGAATGAAACGCTTGATTGTTCGATGATCACGCTTCAGAAGCTTTACAATCTTAAGAGTGCTGCATCCCTCTGCAAGATATCTCACTATTTTTTACTTTTCTGAGCCTGTCAAGTCCTTCTTTTGACCCATTTTGCCAAAGGAAAGGAAGTTGCCTAATAATTATGCACACCTGATATAGGGTGTTGATGTCATTAGACCACACCCCTTCTCATTACAGAGATGCACATCACCTAATATGCTTAATTGGTAGTAGGCTTTCGAGCCTATACAGCTTGGAGTAAGACAACATGCATAAAGAGGTTGATGTGGTCAAAATACTAATTTGCCTAATAATTCTGCACTCCCTGTGGTTACATTGTAGCTATCTTAGGGTATATTTTTATTTTACAGGCAACTTTGTATTTATTTTAACTAGGTACAATAGTTATTAAATAGTTATTAACTATTTAATAGCTACCTAGTTAAAATAAATTCAAATTTACCTGTAAAATAAATCCTAACCTAAGTTGCAATTACACCTAACACTACAATTAAATTAATTACCTAAACTAAATACAATTAAATACAATTTAAATTAATTATCTAAAGTACAATAAAAAAACAAACACTTAATTACCGAAAATAATAAAATAATTACAAGTTTTTTAAACTAATTACACCTAATCTAATCCCCCTAATAAAAAAAAGCCCCCCAAAATAATAAAAAGCCCTATACTAAATTACAAATAGCCCTTAAAAGAGCCTTTTGTCGGGCATTGCCCCAAAGTAATCAGCTCTTTTACCTGTAAAAAAAGTACAATACCCCCCAACATTAAAACCCACCACCCACACACCCAACCCTACTCTAAAACCCACCCAATACCCCCTTAATAAAACCTAACACTAACCCCTTGAAGATCACCCTACCTTGAGAAGTCTTCACCCAACCGGGCCGAAGTCCTCAATGAAGCCAGGCAAAGTGGTCCTCCAGACGGGCAGAAGTCCTCATCCAGGCGGCATCTTCTATCTTCATCCATCCGGCAGGGAGCGACTCCATCTTCAAGACATCCAACGCGGAGCATTCTCTTCAAACGAAGTCCAATTGAAGAATGAAGGTTCCTTTAAATGACGTCATGCAAGATGGCATCCCTTGAATTCCAATTGGCTGATAGAATTCAGTTGGACTTCATTTGAAGAGGATGCTCCTCGTCGGATGTTTTGAAGATGGAGCAGCTCCGCTCTGGATGGATGAAGATAGAAGATGCCGCCTGGATGAAGACTTCTGCCCATCTGGAGGACCTCTTATTCCCGGCTTTGATGAAGACTTCTGCCCATCTGGAGGACCACTTCGCCCAGCTTTGTTGAGGACTTCGGCCCGGTTGGGTGAAGACTTCTCAAGGTAGGGTGATCTTCAAGGGGTTAGTGTTAGGTTTTATTAAGGGGGTATTGGGTGGGTTTTAGAGTAGGGTTGGTTGTGTGGGTGGTGGGTTTTAATGTTGGGGGTATTGTACTTTTTTTACAGGTAAAAGAGCTGATTACTTTGGGGCAATGCCCCGCAAAAGGCCCTTTTAAGGGCTATTTGTAATTTAGTATAGGGTAGGGCTTTTTATTATTTTGGGGGGCTTTTTTATTTTATTTGGGGGATTAGATTAGGTGTAATTTTTAGTTTAAAAAACTTGTAATTTTATTTTTCTGTAACTTAGTGTTTGTTTTCGTACTTTAGATAATTTATTTAAATTGTATTTAATTAATTTAATTATAGTTTAGTGTTAGGTGTAACTTAGGTTAGGTTTTATTTTACAGGTAAATTTGTCTTTATTTTAACTAGGTAGTTATTAAATACTTAATAACTATTTAATAACTATTCTACCTAGTTCAAATAAATAAAAAGTTGCCTGTAAAATAAAAATAAACCCTAAGCTAGATACAATATAACTATTAGTTATATTGAAGCTATCTTATGGTTTATTTTATAGGTAAGTATTTAGGTTTAAATAGGAATTATTTAGTGAATTGTAGTAATTTTATTTAGATTTATTTAAATTATATTTAAGTTAGGGGGGTTAGGGTTAGGGTTAGACTTAGATTTAGGGGTTAATACATTTAATATAGTTGCGGCGACGTTGTGGGCGGCAGATTAGGGGTTAATAAATGTAGGAAGGTGTCAGCGATGTTAGGGACGGCAGATTAGGGGTTAATAAATGTAGGTAGGTGTCGGCGATGTTAGGGACGGCAGATTAGGGCTTAATAAAATTTAACTAGTGTTTGCGATGCGGGAGGGTGGTGGTTTAGGGGTTAATATATTTATTATAGTGGCGGCGATGTCCGGTTCTGCAGATTAGGGGTTAAAATTTTATTTTAGTGTTTGCGATGTGGGGGGGGGCCTCGGTTTAGGGGTTAATAGGTAGTTTATGGGTGTTAGTGTACTTTTTAGCACTTTAGCTAAGAGTTTTATACTACGGCGTTAGCCCATAAAACTCTTAACTACTGACTTTTAAATGCGGTATCAGTCTTGACAGGAGAGGCTGTACCATTCACTTTTTGGAAGACTCGAAATACCGGCGCTATGCAAGTCCCATTGAAAATATAGGATACGCAATTGACGTAAGTGGATTTGTGGTATTTTCTAGTCTGACCAAAAAAGTGAGCGGTACAACTGTACCTGCAAAACTCGTAATACCAGCGTTAGCAAAAAAGCAGCGTTGGGACCTCTCAACGCTGATTTTTAAGGCTAACGCACAACTCGTAATCTAGCCAACTTTAAGGATAAAGATACGTTACCAATAAGGTTGAGTAGCTTTGTATTAGTAATCCATTTCTATTGTTTCTGAATAATTTTATTATAAGTTTACTTTGTTACAATAACATAAGATTATCATAGTCACTCAAATGCATGTTTTATCATATGATAATATACCATTGTATACAAATCTATTCAGCTTTAAAATATATATATATAATTTAAAATGGTTTCCATTTGAAATTATTACTGTATGTGTAGGTTTTATTTAAAAAAACAACTCCTACTAGTATAATGGTTGAAAGCCAGAAATTGCTGAAAGATCTATCATATTAATATACTAAACCTCCATAAGCAGGGTTTTAAATTAGTAAAGTTGTATTTATTTAATTATGTATTGATATATATGCATCTTATAAATGCAACGTCAGCACAATTTTACCTTACAATGCATATTTTGCCTATAAAACCATTAAACTAAAAACAATGTACTATAAAATTGGTTTCCTTTAATGTGTTTCCAATGACTTGTTATATCAGCTGCAGAGTATAACATAAATTAGATATTGTTCCTCTAGGTATATGTTTTCATATGACATAGCTGAAATAAAATCCTAATTAAGGGCTAGATTACAAGTGATGCTCTAAAGTTAGTGCGGGTCGGGATAAGCAATATTAAGACCGTGCTAACTTGCACGCGTGTTATAAGTTGAAATTAAATGGATGTACTCGAGAGGAAAAACAATTTTGCACTCCACTTGTACTCTGACCTGAAATGGGCTGAGCTTCCAGGGAGAGCAGAATACATCAGACAATCTCTCTATATTTGCATGCTATCCTCCTTATCTTTTCTCAGTATAAAAAGTGAGACCAATACTTGCGCAGAAAATGGAATATTATAATTTTAGTACCTATTTTTTCCAATGCACTATTGGGAGTGTGATTACTTCAGCACATTAGAATTTTTCACATTCCAATGTTCTTCACATAGCAGATAATGTTCTATTTATTCATAAAAAGAGAAAGTCTCCTATACACAAAATGTTCAATAGGACATCAATTTGCAAACAACTGCCAAATTCAATCTTCAGGCAGTTCTCAGAATATACTATAAACTCCCCCATCACATGTAAAAGAAGTAATTTACCCCCACCAAAGTGTTCTGTTTTACAGCTGTACTCTCACGCCCTTTAAATGCCCACAACAGGGTGCGGTGTCACCTCTGTCTTGTGTTTATAGTCTGTGTCAAACCAACTTCGAATACCACACTTCTCACCACTCTCAGCGTGTGTCTCCGGCATGACTGATGCGTGGCTCGCAGCTTGTAAACAATGATGTCATCAAAGGGGAGGAACTGGCCCGATCCTTGTCAGTAGCTTGAATAGCAGAGCAAGACCCAACTGTTCAAGTGGGAAAATATAACTTTTATTCATCCAATGGATAAAAACAGCAGAGAAGTTCCCAAACAGAAAACATGCTGAGCGTAGCACTACTGGCTTATGCATTTCGGCAATCAGCCGTAGTCATAGCCATAAGCTATATATATATATATTCATATATATATATATATATATATATATATATATATATATATATATACACACAGTATATAATGATTATAAATAGGTATAGATATATACAGATATAAATAGGAATATATATTTATAAAAATTTAGAACATATGCTGTGACTTGCAGAACATTGGAATGTGAAATATATATATATATATACACACACACAGCGTAACACTTTACTAAATATGAATATTGCATAAATAACAGCAGATATATCTAAAGAAAAATGTACTTATGAATAAATAGAATATATTCTGCTATGTGAAGAACATTGGGATGTAAAATATTCATATTTTCATGTTGGCTTAGCTCACTTGAGAATATGCAATCAGGTTTGTGCACGAGCAGAGTGCTAAGTTTTTTTCCACTTTTTTGCTCCATTAATTCCTATGGAGGAATACGTTACCGCCCGCGCGGTATTCTAAGTTCGGCTTTTTGCATGCATTGGGTTAGCGCACAAGCAAAACTGTTTATATTCAACTTGTAATACGAGCGCTAGCGTTACATGAAATCCAACATTTTTCTTTCATTATTCAGATAAAGAATACAATTTTTAAAAAAGTTTCTAATTTACTTCTATTATCAAAGTTCTTTGTTCTCATGTTATACTTTGTTGAAGAGTTATCATGCACATACCTGAATCACTACATGACAGGAAAAAGTGCTAATGAATAACATTGTTGCAAAACTGTTGCCATATATTTCTGCAGACACGTGCACACTTCTAAGTTTACATCCCTGATTTTCAACAAAGGATAACAAGAAAACAGAGAAAATGTGATAATAGAAGTCAAATGGAAAGTAGTTTTATATTGTATTCTCTATCTGTATCATAAAATAAAAATGTTGGGTTTTATGTCCCTTTAAATACCACTTCACTTGTAATCTGGCACATTGTCGTTGACAATTTTTTTTCACAATGATCTTTTATGAGGTATTTTTGTGCATCTAAAAACAATTGCTGCTTTAGTATGGCTCCTTGTCAGGGCTAGTGAATCAGCTAATAAGTAAGCATTTCTTGTATCCATTTTCTATAATTTCTTCAATGAATTCATCTGTGAAGCAAAAATGAATGGAATTATTATTGAGTCAAAGCATTAGGATTTGCTGCCATCTACTGTTTAAAATATTTTAAATTTATGTTATTCATTTTTTAAAATATTCATGTACATATTATTGTATATATCTATTTTTAATTTTTGTAATTCCTTTTATAATAAGAAAAAACTGTAAATGCTTTTACAAATATACAAATTTGATTATGTTTTTTAAAACTTATAATAGCTTACAAACAAGGAGCACCAAAACACATCTAGCACCATTCTCAAGAACAAAATAACTATTACTAATGTTATGATGAATGTATTGAATATATATTAAGCCATGGAGTAAATATAATTTATTCAGTTTGAGCACATTTTAAAATATATGCCCTCAAAGAAAATATAGCCCATATTGCCTCAACACATTTTATGGATTCCTGAAACACTGTTTAATACTACATGCCATAAGAAAGCAAATACAATTCTCAGCTTGACTAATATACAACTTTTTTGTAACAACAACATTTATTACCTGAGTTGTTACCTGAGTATCTATACTATAATTGCATTTGTAACGCGCCTGTCAAAGAATGTTGGCTGCACACACAGCCAAAAGAATTCACCTGGATGCAGCAGTGGATTTCGAAAATGCCTGTCATTTTCGGAATCCACCGTGATGCAGCGAGGGCAAACGGAGCATTAAAAAAAAAAAACTAACCACCCGCAATAAGTATTAAAAAAAAACTAACCTCCCGCAATAAGTATTTAAAAAAAACAACTAACTTTTATGATACAATCATGTGGAGTAGTTGATACCTGGATGGGCTACCCGGCAGAGGTGGTATTGTGGTCTCAGCCTGGAAAGGGTTAAGGTGAACGGGTTTTTTTCTTTGTGTGAAATCTGTTTTCAGACAACCTGTAAGCTGAGACCCCCCCTCCTTCCCCCTCCTTAGCCTGTTACAAGTCTGAGGTGAAGTGTTCTTTGTGTAACTGTGTGTAGGACTGCAAAACGTTCCTCTCCTTGGAGACTGATACTGGGAGCTAAGATTGTGGTATTGGCTAAGCCTCGTCTTAAATTACAACAAGGGCGGTGTCTTTGACAAGACAAAGAAAATTTAGTTTAAGGGTATGTAACAGAAAGACTTTTAGGTAGAATTGCCCTGGGACCAAAGCCACTAACATCAGGAACGGCAGTTCTCCACATATCTAAAGGAACTTGATAATAAGTTGGATATTGTGTGTGCAATTCTTTTCGTGTCCCATTTTCTTTTTAAAGAATTGTAACTTTGCAATTGTATGTTATTTTGAATGTCTTTATAATTCTCGCACTGTGTAACCTGTATTGATAATTTTATTATTAAACACATAGAAAGTCTCATTCTGTATTTTGGGCTTTAATATCCGAATTCACACTCCTGTTGAGACAAGGTTAAAGGCACGTTACCAAATTGTTAAATAGTGTGAGTTTTTTGGGGTTCCCAAAATGCCCCTTTAATTTAGAAGTTTTGGTGATGGCAGAAATTGTAGAGCAGTGTGGACAGGATTTGGGGGTTAATGTGGTGTCCCTTTTAAGGGTTGCAAGGTTATGGGAACCAGAGCTGTGTGCCATTAACTCCTTCATGCCCACACCCCTCTATTGTGACATTGAGAAGGTTTGATTCGTCACAAACTGGCTGGCAGCGGTGGGGATATTTAGAGTCTTTTAGTGCTATTTGTATAGTACTAAAAGAAATTTCATGCTTTTAAGTAATTTCCCAAAGACAGAACTCAGTGCCTAATTACAGAGACATACAGTGCAAAGAAGCAGTTCTTTTTCCCTCCCTCTTGTTGTTTGTTGCTACGCTTTGTATGGAAGAATATAAAAGAATGCCTGAATGGTCTCTGGAGTTTCTTTGCAAGAAAAGAGGAATTACAATTCTTGGCAAAGGGAAAGAACAGCTGATAAGGAAATTGCTGGAGGCAGATGCCTCACAAGAGAGTTTGAAACAGTCACAGAAAGGGTTACTGTGGAAGCTGTAACTCAAGACCTGGTACCTAACACTGTTGACCCTCCTGTAGCCCAAGGACTGTTACCTGGTGCTGTTAACCCTGTAAGTGTCAGGGAGTATGAGTGAAGTGTTCTTTGTGTAACTGTGTGTAGGAATGCAAACGCTCCTCCCCTTGGAGACTGATACTGGGAGCTAAGATTGTGGTATTGGCTAAGCCTCATCGTAAATTATAACAAGGGCGGTGTCTTTGACAAGACAAAGAAAGTTTAGTTTATGGGTATGTAACAGAAAGACTTTTAGGTAGAATTGCCCTGGGACCAAAGCCACTAACATCAGAAACGGCAGTTCTCCACATATCTAAAGGAACTTGGTAATAAGTTGGATATTGTGTGCATAATTCTTTTCATGTCCCATTTTCTTTTTTAAAGAATTGTATCTTTGCAATTGTATGTTATTTTGAATGTCTTTATAATTTTGCACTCTGTTACCTGTATTGATATTTTTGTTATTAAACACATAGAAAATCTCATTCTGTCTTTTGGGCTCTAATATCTGAATTCACACTCCTGTTGAGACAAGGTTAAAGGCATGTTACCTAATTGTTAAATTGTGTGAGTTTTTGGGGGTTCCCAAAATGCACCTTTAATTTAGAAGTTTTGGTGGTGGCAGAAATTGTTAGAGCAGTGTGGACAGGATTTGGGGGTTAATGTAGTGTCCCTTTTAAGGTCCTTTTGTAGAGTTGCAAGGTTAAGGGAACCAGAGCTGTGTGCCATTAACCCCTTCATGCCCACACCCCTCTATTGTGATGTTGAGAAGGTTTGATTTGTCACACTAACCGCCCGCAAAAAGTATTAAGAAAAAAACCTAACCGCCCGCAATAAGTATTAAGAAAAAAACCTAACCGCCCACAATAAGTATTAAAGGGACAGTCTAGTCTAAATTATACTTTCATTATTCAGATTGGACTTTTAATTTTAATCAACTTTCCAATTTACTTTTATAATCAAATTTGCTTTTTTCTCTTGGTATTCTTATTTGTAAACTAAACATAGGTAGGCTTGTATGCTAATGTCTAAGCCTTTGAGGGCTGCCTCTTATGACATGCTTTTTAAATCACTTTTCAACACAAAGAGACAGAAAGTACACGTGGGCCATATAGATAACACTGTGTTCAGGCACAGGGGGTTATTTAAGATTTAGCACAAGACAATACTAAATGCAAGTCAATAAATAATAAACAGTCACATTCATGTGATCAGGGGGCTGGAAGATGGTTCCTAGATACAAGGTAATCAAAGAGGTAAAAAGTACATTAATATAACTGTGTTGGTTATGCAAAACTGGAGAATGGGTAATAAAGGGATTATCTATATTTTAAAACAATAACAATTCTGGTGTAGACTGTCCCTTTAAGAAAAAAAAAAAAACAACCAACTACCTAATAAAATTATTAACCCCTAAATCTGCCAACCCCAACATTGCAAACTATCTAATACATATATTAACCCCTAAACTGCCATTAACCCACATCGCTAAGTAACCTAATAAATCTATTAACCCCTTAACCACCATTAATCCACATCGCAATTAATATAATACATATATTTACCCCTAAACCGCCAAACCCCACAACGCAAATAACTAATCACTAAGCCCCCTAACCTAACACCCCCTAAATTAACCTCATTACATAAATTAAAATAATCCTAAATTACAATTAAAATAAAAAATTTAAACTAATCTAAAATTACAGAAAATAAAAAAGTCTAACATTACAGAAAATAATAAACCACATTATCCAAAATAAAAAAATTAAACCTAATCCATATAAAAAAGCCCCCCAAAATAAAAACACCCCTAATCTAAGAATAAACTACCAATATACCTTAAAAGGGCTTTTTGTAGGGCATTGCCCTAAAGAACTCAGCTCTTTTACATTACAAATAAAGCAAGTCCCCCCAACAGTAAAACGCCCCACCCACCAAACCCCCCAAAATAAAAAACCTATCACTAAAACAACCTAAACTACCCATTGCCCCTAAAGAGGCATTTGTATGGGCATTGCCCTTATAAGGGCATTCAGCTCTTTTTCAATTGCACAAATCCCTAATCTTAAAAAAAATATATAAAAAAAACAAACTAACACTAAGCCCCAAATAGGTACTCACGATTCCTGAGGTCCAGCTGAGAAGGTCTTCTAGGCAGGTCCATCATCTTCTATCTTCTACCACAGTGAAGGAGCAGAGGTGTGGAGCTGTCTTCCCAGATATGGCGCTCCTCGGGCGGCGCTCCTCGGCGGCGGCGCTCCTCGGTGGCATGGAGGCTCCTCTTCATGTGATCATCCGCCGCACACTGAAGATTGAATGCAAGGTACCCCATATTTATTGGGGTATCTTGCTTTCCTTTTGGCTGATATTTTAAAATCAGCCAATAGGATGAGAGCTAATAGGATTTCAGTAGCTCTAATCCTATTGGCTGATTTTAAAATTTCAGCCAATAGGAATGTAAGGTACCCCAAATTGATTGCAGTACCTTGCATTCAATCTTCAGTCTACAATGGACATCGGATGAAGTGGAGCCTCCATGCCACCAAGGAAGGCCTCCACCGCCAATGAACACTGCTGAGGACCGCCGCCGCCAATGATCGCTGCTGAGGACCATCGCCGTTGAGGACAGCCTCTGAGGATCCAGGCATCGGGAACACAGCTCTGCACCTCCGCTCCGCGCTGCCTTCACTCCAGATGAATATAGAAGATGATGGATCCGTCTGGAAGAAGACCTTCTCTGCCCCGGACTTCAGGAACCGTGAGTACCTATTTGGGGCTATTTTTTGTGGGGTTTTTTTATTTTTAAGATTAGGGATTTGTGCCTTTTGATAAAGAGCTGATAAATAACCAGCCATTACAAGTAGCTGGTTATTGCTACCACGAGATCAGCTCTCTAGTTAATTTTATAAATGTGCCCCAAATGCCCCCAAAATGCAGTGTAGTGTTTTTATTAAAAAATGGTAGCATTTTTATTTTTTAATAAAATAACTGCAATAGGCAGTATTTTGGGGGTAAAGTTGGCGGTTTAAGAGTGTTAGAAAAAAGCTGCACTGACAAAGCAGGGAGGAGCCCTGTGAAACGCGTTAGGCCACGCCGATTTGATGCTATGGGGTACTTGTGTGAGCAGTGTGGTGTGGTAGATCTGAGCCGGCTTGTACAGAAAACCGCTCCCGCAGCCACACACCTCCATTTTGTAGTTTTTAGTAGTACCACAGCTTAGTGATACCTATTACCCTTGTGAGGATACCTTGCAGTGAGAAGACTAGCTGCGGTTTGTCTATATATGCCCACAGCAATCGTTATCAGGCATATAGGGGGAAGACGAAGGGAGGAAGCACTGGATGTGGAGTGTCGTTTGTGTACTACTTATAAACCAACGCTTGAACATACCTCATATGTTTGAGGGCAGACTTGTGAGTGTGCATTTTTTACACTATTTTCAGATTTTACAGATCATCTTTTTTGCTCTCCATATCACCGAAATCACACCAGTGAGATGCAAGGAGCTGCATATAAGGAAAACAGAGAACTGTGTGCATTTTGAAGAATCTAAGTATATTTCTCTGTCTCCCTCTCTCTATTGGGAGACGGCATTTAACATTACCATTACTATTTATATTTATTTTTTTTGATGGACTTATGAACTTTTTCATGTTTTTTTCTGTCTTTTTGTTTTAAGCATTGTTTTATTTACATGTTTTGTGGCGCTACCTGAATTGTTTGTCATTTGAAAAGTGCCTTTTCATTGTGGTCTATGGGGACTGGGTGTTCCCAGTAAATATATATGTATATATTTATGTGTTAATATGTTTATACACTTAATAACACATAAATATATATATATATATATATATATATATATATATATATATTAATATACATTAGCGCTGCAGCAGATCATGACCGCCAGACATTGATAAATTGGCCCCTATGTATAATGTGCACAAGCCTTCAATGTTAAGACCGCTTATGTTATTTGCATAAGCCTTCAATGTTAAGACCCTTGCTTCTTAAAGGGACACTAAACCCCAATTTTTTTCTTTCATGATTCAGATAGAGCATGCAATTTTAAGCAACTTTCTAATTTATTACTATTATCAATTTTTATTCGTCCTCTTGCTATCTTTATTTAAAAAGCAAGAATTTGATGCATAGGAGCCGGCCCAATTTTGGTTGAGAACCTGGGTTATGCTTGCTTATTGGTGGGTAAATGTAAGCCTCCAATAAGCAAGCACTATCCGCGGTGCTGAACCTAAAATGAGCTGGCTGCTAAGATTAACATCCCTGCTTTTAAAATAAAGATAGCAAGAGAACGAAGAAAAATTGATAATAGGAGTAAATTAGAAAGTTGCTTAAAATTTCATGCTTTATCTGAATCATAAAATAAAAAATTTGGCTTCAGTGTCCTTTTAACTTATGTTTCTGGAGAGCCTGACAGCTCGCGCGGAAACAGCTGCATCCGCAGCTTAATAATTTGGCCACGTATGTATTGAGCCTAAAAAGTTGTCTTTGTTTTATGCTTCAAACTATTTTGATTGATTTTGTTGTGGTGCTGCTGCCAATTTTTGTATTTGTTATGTATTCTCATACGGAGCAGAGAGTGGACGTTAAAAGGAGTGCAATTTTACAAAGAAAACAATACAATATTGACTTAACAGGTCTCCCCAGATCTGTGAAATTCATAAAAATTGCTTCTTGGTGGCACTGATTTTTATGGGTTAAATGGACAGTTTGCCCAATGATTTTCTCCCCTTTAAATTGTTCCCAATTATCCATTTTACCTGCTGGAGTGTATTAAATTGTTTACAAATAGCTCCTTTCCCTTTATTTTGGCATTTGAAACAGCTTATTTAGCCTGTGGTACCCTCACCTATACTGAAAGTTTCTATACTGGAGTCTACGTTATTGACAAGCCTAAATAAATTGGAAAGTTGTTTAAAATTTCTATGCCCTATTTGAATCATGAAAGTTTTTTTGGACTTGACTGTCCCTTTAAGTAATAGGGGGTCTATTTATCAAGCTCTGTATGTTTCTGGCGAGCTTTCAGGCTTGCCAGAAACACAAGTTATTAAGCAGTGGTCTAAAGACCGCTGCTCCATAACCTGTCCGCCTGCTCTGAGGAGGAGGACAGACATTGCCGGAAATTAACTCGATCCAATACGATCAGGTTGATTGACACCCCCTGCTGGCTGCCGATTGGCCGCGAATCTGCACGGTGCAGTGATGCACAAGCAGTTTCACAAGAACTTCTGGTGCAATGATAAATGCGGACAGCGTATGCAGTCGGCATTTATTGATGTGCGGCGGACATCGTTCGCTATAGCAAAATCATAAATGGACCCCATAAAATGTTTGTTTTATGTTGTCCTCTATAAGTATTGAGCTTTGGTTTACTGGAAAATAAACAATAAGGAAGCAAGTCTGTGATAACATAATAAGATCTGATATTATCTTCAAGCTTAACCCATTTTAATAGGTTGTGGTTTAAAAGCACAACACCAGCTAATTCATATAAACAAATAAACCTGACAATGCAATTTCTCATAAGTTGGTATAACAAGTCATTGAAAATACATTAAAGGGACATAATACCCAAATGTTTAAACACTTGAAAGTGATGCAGTATAGCTGTAAAAAGCTGACTAGAAAATATCACCTGAACATCTCTATGTAAAAAAGAAAGATATTTTACCTCAAAAGTTCCTCAGTAGCCACATCCCATTGTAAAGGATTTCTAAGCAGCATATTAGTATGTCTGTCCTGGGACAGCTGAACGGATGAGCCTCGTGAACTCTCATATTATTTCACCAATCAGGTAAAGGAAGCTTACTATGAAATCTCATGAGAGTTAAGTCAAATCTCATGAGATCACAGTAAGAGTTCATGACCTCAGCACTGCTGATGCTGATAGGCTGCTGTTCATTTCTTCATTTTTTTTTTTTTTTTTACCTGCAGCTGGTAGCAGCTGAGTATAACTTTTTACACAGAACTTACTCTGCTGAGCTGAGGAGATTGTGAGGTAAAATATCTTCCTTTTTTACATAGAGATGCTCAGGTGATATTTTCCTGTCAGCTTTTTACAGTTATACTGCATCAGTTTCAAGTGATTTAGCATATGAGTATTATGTCCCTTTAATGGAAAAACACTTTTACAGTATACTGTTCCTTTAATCAACTATTTCTTTCTGATTTCTGCTTTCTTCTGTGATTTTGTCAAGAAGTAGCCAGAGCCGAGGGCCCCAGAGAGGTGCGCTAGTATATGGCCAAAAAGATTCCCCTGATTGTGGCAGCACTCTCAACAGAAGCAGGCGAGATGGTGGATCCTGTAGGAGACAGAAAGAGAGAGGCGCCAAATAGGACAGTACTGTCTGATAGAGCTGCAGCGGCACCAGTGGAGCGGAGCAGCGAAGACATCCAGCGTGGAGCGTCCTCTTCATATGGTCCCCACCGTACACTGAAGCTTCAATGCAAGGTAGCCATTTCAAAATGGCGTACCTTTCATTACTATTGACTGATTTGATTCTTTAAATTCAAATCAGCCAATAGGATGAGAGCTTCTAAAATCCTATTGGCTGTTCAAAACAGCCTGCTTTGATCTCTCCTTGATCTCTCCCTGGTGAGAGCCGACTGGAGCCCTTACATCTACAGTAGTGACCATCAAGGTGCCTGTTTACCCGTGGCGATGGATCTCTCCCTGGTTGAGAGCTGGGTGTAAAAATATCGAGGTGTGCGGGGAAATTCCCGGCCGTCCTGAAAAGAACTCGGCAGCTGATATAGCGGTGAGCGAAGGAGGGTTGGAGTGCGCAGCTGATACTGCAAGGGCCCTGGTCTTGAGAACCTGTCGGTGTGTTCCCCGGAGCATAGAGGTGGTGATCAGCACTCTATACATCACCCGGTATACAGTGAAGTGGCTTGGATACATCCGTGTCAGTCAACAGCTGTCTTCAGATCTTCTCCATACTCAAAGCCACGGAGGGTTATACTACAGGGATCTCGTCCAAGAGCAATAATGGTTCCTAATATTTTTAAGAATAAAGGACCACTTTCTGCTGCATGTATCTCTGGCTACTTTTCTCTCAGGCAGCATATTGGTAAGATTGTTCCTGGTTTTTTTTTTTTTTTCTCTTTCCTGGCTGACCCTGGTTTATTCCTCATTGAACATGGCTGCTGGACTATAACTCTTAGAATGTACAACAGTTTAACATCAGTTTAACATCAGTTTAATAAGAGACATTGCTATAATACTGACATTACTAATTACTGGCAAGTTTATTTACGCCTACTGCCTGGTTCCTATATTTTGCATTATCAAAAGGGACTCTGAACTGCTATGTCTGTCCTAAAAATACCGTGCTGATATGTATATCATATTACATTTATTTCTCGTTTTTTTTTTTTTTTTTTTTTAAATAAATGTAAGTGAGGACCTTCACCTCACTAAATTTACTTTAAGTCTAATTTAAAGGGTGGATAATCTACTGTTTCACTGTTCTATGAAAAGAGCATTTATATGAAAAGTCTAGCTTTAAAATATTTTTGCTATGTTCAACGTGTAACTGGGCTAAATATCAAATACCGTTCATGTGCATTATCTATGACTGATTGATGTATGACTTCTATCTCTGTGGTCTTATACTATAGCAAATAGACATTGCAGGAAAGGAATTCTGTTGTAGAAGGTATGCTAAGAGGTTTAAATATGCAACATTGTCTTAGCGTTAGCTTTCTGAATTAAATATTAACAAAACGTTAGTAAACTCAAAACTTAATCCCCAGCCTGCTATTTGATAGTTACACTCTAATGGATTTCTGTTTTTGCTTTTCTTGTATTGTTGCAATATAGGGAATCCTGTGTCCAGAGGGACACACGCTAACTATACATATCACTATTTTTGCTACTTGTTTCTTTTCTCGCTTACATTTTATAATCGGTACTTATTATTCACTATATTCAGTGTAAATTTGTCTATCTTTTTTACCTTTTTACCTACTATCGGCCCATATATAAGGCACTGTGTGTTGAGAAGGTATTAGAATAACCCTATCTAATATTACACTTTTAGTGGTTAAAACACAACATATATTATCTTTATTCACTGTACACGCTATAAATGTCTTTACCCTTTTGATGATACCAGGGTATTAAATGTGCTACAATTTAAATATCTATTGATAAACATTTCACTACACCCATTTTTCTCTATCAAATACATATTTTGTATTTTCTTTTTTTCCCTCTCACATCTTCCTTATGGATAAATTTATCTCTGGCTATAAAACAACTCTAGCTGATATGCCACCCAAAACTAGAGAAAGAAAGAACAGGACCAGCACTGATAATCTAGTTAATATAACTCCGATACGTAATGTTTTAGAGACACAGGGGAAGGATACCCAGGATATTGTAAAACAAATTTCGGATCTTATGATCCCCCAATTTGAATACCTTAAGGTAGAAATAGTAAATCTTACGTCTGAGATTAAACAGTTTACGCATAGATTAAACGATGCAGAGCAACGTATATCAGACTTAGAGGATACTAATGAACAACAGGCAGCGACTATAAGAGAGCAAACAATTCAGATTACAAATATACAATATAAGCTGAATGAGCTTGAGGATCGAAATAGACGCAATAACATAAGAGTAATTGGTATCCCTGAAACCCCCACTTACTATGACTTAATTGACTTTATTTCTAAAACCCTACCTCAGGCGCTAGGCATGGAACCCAATTTACTCCCTTTGATAGTAGAAAGAGCACACCGCATAGGCCCAGTAAAACATCTACCTGATGGCTCTATTAAGAGCAGGCCGGTGATTGCAAGGTTCTTGAATTTTCAGGACAAACTTAAAATTATGCAGACCTATATAAAAAAAATCCCTTTCTCAATTCATGATAAAAACATACTTTTATTCCAAGATTTTTCAGTAGAAACTTCTTTGCAACGTAAAGAAATAACACCTCTCTGTTCTAAATTAATTGCTAATGGTTTTAAGGCTACCATTATATACCCTGCTAAATTTAAATTAATCACTGATAATGAGATCCTGATTATGAATAACCCAGAAGAAGTAAGAGATTATGCAAAAAAAAATGGCATCACCCTATAAAAATGGTAATGAATATAAAATAATTCAGATTTTTAGATTTAAATACAAAAATGCTGGAACTCTCTATGGTATGACTATGGCTTTAATTTTTTGCCCAGGTAAAAATATCACTAAGTGTAGACCTAGATGGATTTTTTTATTTTATGTCATCCTTTTTCCCTTTTTTTTTTTTTTTTTCTCTCTTCCTCTCTCTCTCCTCTTGGAAATAAAGAGCTAAGCAAGTTAATTTTAATATAACTATAAATTATGGTTAACTTGGCTTCCTGGAATGTAGGGGGTATCACCTCGTCACAGAAAAGGAAAAAAATACTTACACAATTAAAAAGATACAAAACTGATATTGCCTGTATACAGGAGACTCATCTAAATGAAGTAGAACTATATAAACTTAAATCTGGTTGGGTTGGTGAAGTGATAGGTACCCCCTGTATAGATAGGAAAAAGGGAGTTGCTTTTCTGTTCCGCAAAAATCTCCCATATGTAATCAAAGAGGTTGAATCTGATAAAGAAGCGAGGTACTTAATTATACAACTTACATTAGAAGGTTCTTCTTTAATATTATGTAATCTCTACGGCCCTAACAAAAAAGATAAGAAGTTTTGGGAAACTTTGCAAGCTAAGTTGCTTCCCTTCCTTAACCGTAATTTAATTGTTGTAGGTGATTTTAATTTAACAGATTTTCCTACCCTAGATAGACTTAAACCATCCTTGAATAAAGACAATAAACTATAGACTAAACTTCTCAAAAATTTTAAAAATTTATTACACTTAAAAGACATCTGGCGTATAAAAAACCCTGACCTAATTAAATTTTCATGTGTATCTCATGCACATCAAACAATGTCACGCATTGACTTTTTTCTAACTGATGAAAAATTAATGACCTACGATATGCATGCTGATCTTCATGAGATTATTATCTCGGATCATGCAATTATCACCTTAAATATAAAATTAAAAACGCCACAAGAAAAGAATTTTAATAAATTCTTTTTCCCAAGATATCTTGCTGAAAATGTACAATTTAAGTCATGGCTTAAAAGAAAATGGTCAGAATTTCTACATATTAATTTAACACCTGGGATTAATACAGAAACAATATGGGAAAGTTTCAAAGCAGTTATAAGGGGGGAAATTAAATCTTATCTAGTCTGGCAAAAACGTAAACACACTAATAGGGACATTGAAATAGCTAACCATCTCCATAATGCTTATAACTCTTATATAAGTGACCCTTCAAAAAGACTTTGGGAAGCTTACCAGGAAGCCAAAAAATTAAGAGAAATCTTCTTGAGCCAAAAAGTGGTAAAAGAAGATCTCAAAACTAGATCTTTCTTTTTTTTCCGCCATAGCGGCAAAGCTGGAAAACACCTAGCCAATCTGACAAAATCTAAAAAAAAAAAAAACATGATTGGAGGTTTAAAAATATTGTCAGATAGGATTACTAGCAATAAGGATATAATCAACTATATCTTAAAATATTTTAAAGAGTTGTATTCAGAAACTGAAATAAATACGGAAATTAAAAATAAATTTTGGGAAAAGATTCAGGTCCCTATGCTAGATAAAGATAAACTTGTTGAACTGAATCTGCCAATAACCAAAAGTGAGGTAGAAGCAGCAATTAGAAAAGGTGTTTTCAATAAAGCATCTGGCCCCAACCAGATCCCTATTGAACTATATAAAATCTTAATAGATGACATCTCTGATACTTTAGTAGATCTATTTAACCAATACTTCCTAAATAAGGTATCTTGTTCTCGATATTTTTCAGCATCATTAATTTCAAGAATAGATTCTATGCGGACTCAGCCATTATTTCAATAGACGCACAGAAGGCCTTTGATTCCATAACGTGGGATCATCTGTTTATGACATTAAATAAGTTTGGAATCAATGGGCCTTTCTTACAGTTAATTTCTCAAATATACAAGACCTCTACCGCCTCTCTTATTGTAAACGATATTCTCTCAGAATCTTTCCCCCTTCAAAGGGGATCCAGACAAGGCTGCCCACTCTCCCCGTATTTATTCAATTTAGCACTTGAACCGCTGGCGATTCTGCTTAGAAAAGAAATAGATGGGATAAACTTAGGTAAGGAAAAAATAATAACACTCCTATATGCAGATGATCTATTAGTTTTACTTTCAGATACTAAAAAGAATATTCCTTTATTATCACAGATTCTACAGGACTTTGGTAGCTTCTCGGGCTATAAAACAAATACACAGAAAACTGAAATTTTTTGGCTCAATAAAAATAAAGACTCTCTTAAGACTACTCCATTTAAGGAGACTAAAGATACATTTACATATCTTGGAATTAAATTTTCTATCAATTGGGAAGAATGGTACGACCTGAATTTTCCCCTCGTTTTCTTAAGAATTAAGCATGATCTAGAAAAATGGGAAAAATTCAAACTATCCCTTACAGGCAAAATTAATTTAAGAAAAATGCTACTATTCCCGAAACTCCTTTATCTTATGCAAAACCTTCCTATTTTTATTAGAAGAAAAGATTTAAAGGCATATAATCAAATGGTCATTAAGTTTTTATGGGGAGGAAAAAGAAAAGCTATATCTCTTAAAAAATTGTGCCTCGACAGATTGAATGGAGGACTTGCAATGCCAGACATTGAGATATATAACCTAATTTGTGTTGGTAAAATAGCACTTGACTGGATAGTAAGTGGAAATTATTATTCCTCAATAGAATTAGAGGAAATATTGTGTTTCCCTTACTCCCCTATAGCTTTACTTCACTTTAATGCTGATAAATCCCCCACAAAAATAAAAAATTGAAAATAATACATAACGTAATAGTAGCATGGAATAAATTAAACAAGCTTCTGGACTCTGAGTCCTCATATTCAAAATATTTATCCTTGGTAGGTAACCCCGGTTTTATACCAGCATTAAACTCTAAAATTTTTAATGATTGGTCAGTGAAAGGGCTCAAAAATGTCTACCAATTGGTGGACCAAACTACAAGAAACTGTAAAAGCTTTGAAACATTAAAACCGGAATTTGGATTAACAAACAAGGAATTTTACGCATATCTACAGGCGCGTCACTACCTGCAACAACTGTTACCTAATAATATGATAGAAGGAACAATGGATGTTCTAGAGCCAGTATTAAAACTATTTAATTCTGGGAAATATGCAATATCCCTATTCTATAAGATAGTTATATCTTCATTGGGTACAAGAAACTTACATTTTATAGCTAATAATTGGCAAACGTATCCGGAAAGAATTAAGGAAAGTTTTAAGGCATTAGACCTAGCAACAATCTCCATTTCTTTGAGAGAAACCCACACAAAACTTATTAATAAAGCATATATTACTCCGGCCGTAAAGGCGAGATGGTCAGTAACAGGAATATTTTGCCCTAAATGTAAGAGGCTAAGAGTAGATCTATACCATTATTTCTGGGAATGTATTAAGATTAAAAGATTTTGGTTTAAGGTTAATGCTTGGTATAATAGAATCAATGTTACTAATATTCAGATGACAGAAGAAATTATCTTCTTCTTTGCTAAGGAAGGACATCCTTTTAAGAATGTACGTCAGTTAAATAGTATAATTATAACAAGCAGGTTGCTGATTTTAAAATATTGGAAGTCTAATAAAGCCCCCAGTCTGAGAGAACTCAAACAAAAATTATGTAACCAAATTATTCTGGAACAGATGGACATCTCTGTTAACTCTGAAGCCCTCATAAATAGGTTTTTTAAGAAATGGAAAAATATAATTTTAGAGCTCTCAGAAGAAAATCAGAAACAACTAATTGCACCATTTAGAGGGTCCACTTTTTCTTTCTTTTGAAACAGCAATTATAAATAATGAATTCTATGGATAAAGAGATAAACCAAGAAATTGAGGAGGGAGAGGATATAATTAATTTTTTTTTTTTTTTTTTTTTTTGTTTTATTTTGTTTTGTGCTTTTGTGTTTGTTCGGATTTACAAAATTTAATAAAATAGTCAACAGTATAAGAATGTATCAAGAGTAGAGGGTCTAGTGCCCGACAAGTCTTAAGTTCAGTACTTAAAAAGTGTGTCTTAAACTAAGATCCTTTGTTGTGAGTTTTCTCTACTATATGTTTATTCTCGTGGAAATTTTCTTAAGGGAAAATTTATGGTTTTATTTTGTATATGTAATTCCATGATGTTAGTGGAACAGAAATATTTGATTTCAATGTAACTTATGAATGCTGTAAGAATTTGTTCTGTTTTTGATTTGACAATCTTGTTATACTGTTGAATTATAAATAAAAATATGGAAAAAAAACAGCCAAAAGGATGAGAGCTACTGAAATCCTATTGGCTGTTCAAATAAGCCAATAGGATTTCAGTAGCCTTTTTTCAGATGATGTGGATGGGAGGAGTCTGCTCTTAAAATGGTGTTGCCACTAATCTCCTTCCTATAGACTTCTGTAAAAATGCTATCTTGAACATGAGACAATAAAACATCCAGATATGGCATATTTGTTTCAGAGGTATTATAGGTAAATCTTAAATTACCCATGTTGTTATTCAAATATTCCATGAAAATTTCTAATTCTACAACTGGTCCCTCCCATATTAAAAGAATATCATCTATAAATCTGGTATAGAATTTAATATTGTTTGCAAATAGATTTTCTTCACTAAAGATGAATATTCTTTCAAAGTCTCCTAAATAAAGGTTCGCATATGACGGGCAAATTTTGCCCCCATCGCTGTTCCTCTAAGTTGTATAAAAAACTCGCCGTTAAAGATAAAATAATTATGCTCAAGTAAAATGGAAATAACCTCTAATATATATTCAATAAATTCTTGACCATAATCAGAAAATCTTACTAGCATGTTCTTTACAGCTATCAGACCTTTATCATGAGGGATGCAGGAGTAGAGCGAAACAACATCAATAGTTACAAAGATTTTATTTTTACCCCAATTTACCTTCTGCAATAATCTAAGAAGATGCTTAGTATCTTTCAAGAACCCAGGTAAAGATTGTACCACCGGTTGCAACTGTGCATCCACCCATTGTCCTAATCTTTCCCCCAGGGAACCAATAGCTCTTTTTTAATCTTTGTACAATAAAGTCGACGTTTTATATTACTATCTCATCTCCTGTTTGATGCTTTTATGGACATCGCTATATTTTGCTGCTTTTTAGGTTAATTTACAGTTTAATGTTATTTTTATTTCACAGGTAAGTTTTTATTTATTTAAATATAGTTATTTTGTAATTTTAATTTAAAGTTAGGGGGTGTTAGGTTTAGGGGTTAATAGTTTAATTTAGTGTTTTTCGATGTGAGGGGTCAGTGGTTTAGGAGTTAATAGGTTTTTTTTAGTGGCGGAGATGTGGAAGGCAGAATAGGGGTTAATAACTTTTTTTTATAGTGGCGGTGATGTCGGGGAGCGGTGGAATAGGGGTTAATACCTTTATTATAGTGGCTGTGATGTCGGGGAGTGGCGGAATAGGGGTTAATAACTTTTATTAGTGTCAGCGATGTAGGGAGTGGCAGATTAGGGGTTAATAACTTTATTTAGGTGTCGGCGATGGCGGGGGTATCAGATTAGGGGTGTTTTGACTTGGGTTTTATGCTAGGGTGTTAGGTTTAAATGTAACTTTTTTTCCCCCTATAGATATCAATGGGGTTGCGTTAAGGAGAATTTTCATTCCGCACTTCAGTGGTTTTTTTCTAACACTCTCTCCTCATTGATGTCTATGGGGGAAAGCGTGCACAAGCACGTCAAAGCTTTTTAACTGTTTTTAAATTTGAATTTTGGATCAATTAAATTGAAAGGGTTATAAAAAACATTCAGCGAGATTACAAGTTTTGCATTAAAGGCTGTGCGGTGCTAACGAACATTTTTTTCTCACCGCCCACTTAAGACAACGCTGGTATTACAGGTTTTTTTAAACCCGGCGTTAGCCGCAAAAAGGTGAGCGTAGAGCAGAATTTAGCTCCACATCTCACCTCAATACCAGCACTGCTTAAGTCAGCGGTGAGTTGGCTGAACGTGCTCATGCATGATTTCCCAATAGAAATCAATGGGGGAGAGCCGGCTGAAAAAACCCCAAACACCTGCAAAAAAGCAGCGTTCAGCTTCTAACGCAGCCCCATTGATTCCTATGGGGAAATACATTTTATGTCTACACCTAACACCCTAACATGAATACCGAGTCTAAACACCCCTAATCTTACACTTATTAACCCCTAATCTGCCGCCCCAACAACACCAACACCTGCATTATATTATTAACTCCTAATCTGCCGCTCCGGACACAGCCACCACCTACATTATCCCTATGAACCCCTAATCTGCTGCCCCCAACATCGCCAACACCTACTTTTTATTTATTAACCCCTACCCTGCCGCCCCCAATGTCGCTGCAACCTAACTACACTTATTAACCCCTAATCTGCCGCCGCCAACATTGCCGCCACTAACTTAATATAATTTAAATAAATCTAAATAAAATTACTACAGTTAAATAAATTATTCCTATTTAAAACTAAATACTTACCTATAAAATAAACCCTAAGCTAGCTACAATATAACTAGTAGTTACATTGTATCTAGCTTAGGATTTATTTTTATTTTACAGGCAACTTTGTATTTATTTTAACTAGGTAGAATAGTTATTAAATAGTTATTAACTATTTAATAACTTCCTAGTTAAAATAAATACAAATGTACCTGTAAAATAAATCCTAACCTAAGTTACAATTACACCTAATACTACACTATAATTAAATAAATTAACTAAACTAACTACAATTAATTACAATTTAAAAAAATTATCTAAAGTACGAAAAAAAACAACACTAAATTACAGAAAAAAATAAAATAATTACACAAATTTTAAAAAGTAATCAGCTCTTTTACCTGTAACAAAAAAATACAATACCCCCCAACATTAAAACCCACCACCCACACACCCAACCCTACTCTAAAATTTACCCAATCCCCACTTAATAAAAGATGGAGCTGCTCCTCGTCGGATGGATGAAGAGAGAAGATGTTGCCTGGATGAAGACTTCTGGCCATCTGGAGGTCCTCTTCTGCCCGGATCTGATGAAGACTTCTGCCCCTCTTAAGGACCACTTGTGTCCGGCTGGGTGAAGATGTCTCAAGGTAGGGTGATCTTCAAGGGGGTAGTGTAAGGTTTTATTAAGGGGGGCCAGGTAACAAAGTGATGAGCTGCACCAAGGTTCTGCTTAAAAAACTTTTATTGTAAGTCACAGAAACTTCCTTGAGGAAGTAAATTCACAACAAAAGAAGGGGGCTTGGTGGTGTGTGAGGATAACACCCAAAGAACTATTGCTGACGCGTTTCAGCCCACAAGGCCGTAGTAGTAGCATAAAGCTCATAATCCCAATTACCTATAAATACCTGGTGCATAATTGTGATTGGATAAAAACATTTTATCCTGGGCGTGTCCTCAACACACCTATTTGTTACAGTTTCAAAAAACCTTATTTCTAAGTAGAAACAGTTATTGTATACTGTTTAAATAGTAACAAAATATAAATATATAAACAATTGCAAACTAGAACATACATAGTGAGTTTGTATACATGGAACTTGAATAGAACATTTGATAACTCTAACGGTTCAGTGAGCATTCTCAAAATACAATAATTAAGATTTTAACCTGCTCAATTGAGAACAAACATTCCGTTGGTATTTAAACATGTACTCACTAGAATCTGGTTATTATTTAATTTAATTTGTTGTTTTTTGAGGTGAAAGCTTTGACAATTTGAATTGCAAAAATAAATAAATAAATAAATAAATAAATGAAAAATTATGAAAAAATAATAATAATAATTATTGAGAGAGGGAGAGAGTGTGTAAACCTGACTAGAAAAATATTTTTGTTTATTGATTTGAAGAAATAGCAGGCTACCTTTTAGAGATCCCCCCTTGGGAATACACAGACCGAAAACTACTCCCAAAAATTGATAATATCACATTCCGAATTTAATCCTAATGGAATTCTGGTTTTCAGTCTGTGTATCCAGAAGGCCTCTCTTTTAGCTAAAGGCTTGTCCCTATCTCCACCTCTTACTTTGCACGTCACCTTTTCAATAATGGTCCACCTTAAAGTATCAGCTTTTTTATTGTGTTTCTGATTAAAATGCTGTATGAGTGGAGTTGTCAGTTTTCCTGCCTTGATGTTATTTATGTGTTCACGAATTCTATCACGTGTTTCCCTGGATGTAAGACCTGTGTATTGTACACCACATTGTACACAGGTAAGCAAATACACTACATAAGTGGCTCTACAATTCAGGCAAGAATAATGCCTGAATTGATCTCCTGTTGCTGTGCTCAAAAAGCCTTCTCCACTTTGGAGATAGCTGCAAGCTATGCACGACACATAGCTGCACTTGTAGACTCCCTTGAACCTTAACCATGATGAGTGGTCTGTCTTTGTAGAATGTAACTGGGTGGGAGCTAGGATATTACCTAGTGTCTTACCTCTCTTAAAGGCATATCTACACCCTTCGGTGACTATATCTTTAAGATCATCTTCGGCTGATAACATATGGAAATGTTTCCGTATGATATTGCAGACCTGATGGTACTGATTGCTATATCTGGTGATAAAAGAAACACCCTTAGAAACATCTTGTTTTTTTGGTTTATCTGTTCTTAAAAACTCTGACCTGCTTCTTTTAGCTATTTCCATCCTAGTAAGAGACACCTCTTTCCTTTTGTAACCTCTCTGGCATAAACGATTTTCTAGATCCAAAGCTTGTTCCTCATATTCTTCTTGTGTGGTACAATTCCGTCTTAGACGTATAAACTGCCCTTTTGTTACAGACCTGAAAACTCTCTTTGGGTGACTGCTTCTTGCGTGGAGCAATGTGTTTCCAGAGATGGGTTTTCTGTACACCTTTGTGATCACTTTACTTCCTTTACTCATGAGAGTAACATCCAAATAATTTAATTGGACTGTATTAAACTCAAAAGTAAATTTGATTCCTACAGTATTGTCATTGAGATACATTAGAAAATCTCTGGCTTCTTTTTCATTGCCCTCCCAGATGATCAAAAGATCATCTATGTAACTTCTATAGTATTTTATCTTCGTTATCCAGGGTCCACCACATCCATAGATGTGGGACAGCTCCCACCAACCCATAAAAAGGTTGGCATAGGAGGGGGCAAACTTGGCCCCCATAGCTGTCCCACATCTCTGGAGGTAGTGGACCCCTTCAAACATGAAAAAAGTGTGAGTCAGTAAAAATTCTGTGACCCTTAGAACATACTGACAAAACTGAGGATCAAATTTAGTCATCCTTTTTAGAAAAAACTATATAGCCTCCAGCCCTTTGTTATGAGGTATGGATGAATATAATGCAGTTACATTTATGGAAAACCATCCAAAACTGTCTTGCCAGGAGATAGATTCAAGTTCAGTTAAGAGTTGCTTTGTGTCTCCCAGATAGCTGGATAGATTAGAGACCAGTGGCTGTAAAATGGAGTCCAACCACTGTGACATTGGCTCAAAGAGAGAGCCAATGCCACTAATGATTGGACGACCCTTTACTTCTGTCAAAGACTTGTGAACCTTCGGCAGGAAGTTAAAGATGGGCATTACCGGGGAGTCTACCATCAAGAACTCACATGTTTTATCATCTAGATAACCTGCCTCTCTTCCATCATCAATAAGATGTAATAATTCATGACTGAACCTCACTGTGGGATCATTTGATAATTGTAAGTATTGTGATGGGTCCGATAGTTGTCGTGTTGCCTCCTGAACAAAGAAGCTTTTGTCCATGACAACCACAGACCCACCCTTGTCTGCTGATCTCGTGACCAAATTTTTGTCCCCTTTGAGATTTTTAAGTGCTACGGTCTCTTCTCTACTTAAATTCTGATGTGTAGTAGATCTAACAACATAGGCTAATTCAGTCAAATCCTTCTCTATTCTCTTTTGAAACTGTTCAAGAATATTTCCTCTTACTTGTATGGGATAAAATTTGGAGGCACTGGAAAACATAGGACCACCGGACACCATTTGAGCGTCCGAATGCACTTCAACATTAGAATTCTCAGAATACAAATTCTCCAATGTCTCCAAATCACACAATTCTTGAAATGTAAATGCCTTATTTGAAAAAGATTTACTTTCATCCTCAAAAACAACACGATCCAATTCATCATTACCTCTACTACTTTTAGCAAAATACTTTTTGACTGTTAGGTTCCTGATCAGCTTATTGACGTCCACCAGTGTTTGAAACAGATTGAATGTTTCCGTTGGCACAAAACTCAGGCCATAATTCAAAACTTGTGTTTCAATAGCACTTAGTGGACGTGATGAAAGATTTATCACTGAACCTAACAGTACTTCGTTTTTGATCTGCCCCTCCTGGGGGGTTGTCGCTGTTGTAAGGGACCTTCTTTTAGAATCCCTTTCCCTTTTATATCGCTTCCCCCCCCTCCTTAGAATCCTTCTGGGACTTTTGAAAAAACCTGCGCTATATCCGATTTATCTTGTTCTCTCTGGGTCCCTGGGTTAGTCACTTGTCCCAAAGCTAATTGGTATCTGGGAGCCCCAATTTCTGTATGTGACTTGGCTATTGGGGTTAAAGTGTTATCTTGATTAAAGCTTGTAGCCCTCTCCTGTACTACATTCTCTTCTTCTCCTGACGTAGAACAGTCACCTGAGGACTCCGCCTCACTTTCATTGAAAGTTACCTTTTTAGACTTAAAGGCTGATTTATTCTGTTTTTTACCTGACTTTTTCCCTTTTGGGAACCTTTTCTGATCATTCTCTCTCCTATAGTTTGTTCTTTGTTTCCTATTCCAGATATAAATTTTATTATTCTCATAATCACTTAAATCCCTCAGGTACTTGTCATGTTTAATTTCCATAATTAATGTTTTAGACTCTGCTATTGTAATATGTAATATTGAATCAAATTTTTGAAACTGTAACTCTTTGCTACGTACATTCAATTCAATTTGTAAAACATCAATTTCTTTGGAAATAGTGATTAACAATTTAGATTTAAACTCAATTAACATTCCCATCAATTTCAGTGAGCAGTCAGATAACACCCCATTCCAGACCCTTATAAACTCTTCATCTTCCACCAGGAAAGTGGGAAATTTGTTAACCCTTAAACCTCGGGGTATCATACCCTGCTTTAGATACTTCTGCAGTGTCCAAATGTCCCATTTGAGTCTTATTTCTTTGTCTAGAAGAGACTCTAAATGCTCAAATAGCTTGCTAAGGGTATATGTTGAAAATTCAGAGGAGAACACATTCTCAATTTCTGTGGTGTGCTCCAAACGTTCATCTGAAGTTTGCAAAGAATAAAATTTTGTTACTTCCATGTCCCCTGTTACATGTTCCATACTTTTTGTTGTCCCCTGTGACCAGTGCCGCGTGTAAGCCAGAAACAGTGTTTTAGTGCTCAACCACAACTCTACAGGAAACAAGCTGTGTGTAAATGAAAGTCAAATCCTGTGTGAGCACCTTAAACGACTGCACAGTCTTAATATGAAGAATATGATAACATAACATAACAACAAATTAAATTAAATAATAACCAGATTCTAGTGAGTACATGTTTAAATACCAAGGAATGTTTGTTCTCAATTGAGCAGGTTAAAATCTTAATTATTGTATTTTGAGAATGCTCACTGAACCGTTAGAGTTATCAAATGTTCTATTCAAGTTCCATGTATACAAACTCACTATGTATGTTCTAGTTTGCAATTGTTTATATATTTATATTTTGTTACTATTTAAACAGTATACAATAACTGTTTCTACTTAGAAATAAGGTTTTTTGAAACTGTAACAAATAGGTGTGTTGAGGACACGCCCAGGATAAAATGTTTTTATCCAATCACAATTATGCACCAGGTATTTATAGGTAATTGGGATTATGAGCTTTATGCTACGACTACGGCCTTGTGGGCTGAAACGCGTCAGCAATAGTTCTTTGGGTGTTATCCTCACACACCACCAAGCCCCCTTCTTTTGTTGTGAATTTACTTCCTCAAGGAAGTTTCTGTGACTTACAATAAAAGTTTTTTAAGCAGAACCTTGGTGCAGCTCATCACTTTGTTACCTGGAATCTATGAAACGGAGCATGCACACTGGTAATCTGTAACCGCCATTCCATTAAGCCAGCACCTGCCGGTTGATCTGACAGTTGAAGGACCCAGAAGCCATGAGCGAGGTGCCGGTGACGTCACACGCCGAGTTACCGCGAGTGGAGTAAGGCCCAGGAGGAGAGCAGTGGAAGAGCCGGAGGTACCAAGAAGGGCTCTGATCGTGTCAACCCGTTGCCTAAGGTATACCCATATGTGAATACACACTCTCTGTGGACGGGCTTATTTCTTCTTTTTCGGCTGCGGTATTCGGCAGAGATCCGGTATTATCCTTCAGCTGGGGTGAGTCGTTATCTAAGATAACTTGGTCCGGTTATTACATACATTGGGACATTATGTTATCATATTCTTCATATTAAGACTGTGCAGTCTTTTAAGGTGCTCACACAGGATTTTACTTTATTAAGGGGGGATTGGGTGGTTTTAGAGTAGGGTTGGTTGTGTGGGTGGTGGGTTTTAATGTTGGGGGGGATTTTATACTATTTTTTACAGGTAAAAGAGCTGATTACTTTGGGGCAATGCCCCGCAAAAAGCTCTTTTAAGGGCTATTTGTAATTTAGTATAGGGTAGGGCTTTTTATTATTTTGGGGGGCTTTTTTATTTTATTAGGGGGATTAGATTAGGTGTAATTAGTTTAAAATTCATGTAATTATTTTATTTTTTTCTGTAATTTAGTGTTGGTTTTTTTTGTACTTTAGTTTATTTAATTTAATTGTAATTAATTGTAGTTAGTTTAGTTAATTTATTTAATTATAGTGTAGTGTTAGGTGTAATTGTAACTTAGGTTAGGATTTATTTTACAGATAAATTTGTCTTTATTTTAACTAGGAAGTTATTAAATATTTAATAACTATTTAATAACTATTCTACCTAGATAAAATAAATACAAAGTTGCCTGTAAAATAAAAATAAAACCTAAGCTAGATACAATGTAATTATTAGTTATATTGTAGTAATCTTAGGGTTTATTTTATCGGTAAGTATTTAGTTTTAAATAGGAATAATTAATTTAATTGTAGTAATTTTATTTAGATTTATTTAAATTATATTTAAGTTAGGGGGTGTTAGGTTTAGGGTTAGACTTAAGTTTAGGAGTTAATACATTTAATATAGTTGCAGCGACGTTGGCGTCGGCAGATTAGGGGTTAATAAATTTAGGTAGGTGTCGGCTATGTTAGGGGTTAATAAAATTTAACTAGTGTTTGCGAGGCGGGAGTGCGGCGGTTTAGGGGTTAATACATTTATTGAAGTGGCAGCGATGTCTGGTCGGCAGATTAGGGGTTAAAAATTTATTTAAGTGTTTGAGATGTGGGTGGGCCTCGGTTTAGGGGTTAATAGGTAGTTTATAGGTATTAGTGTACTTTGTAGCACTTTAGTTAAGAGTTTTATGTTACAGTGTTAGCCCATAAAACTCTTAATTACTGACTTTTAAATGCGGTAGGAGTCTTGACAGGAGAGGGTCTACCGCTCACTTCTTCCAAGACTCGTAATACCAGCATTAGGCAAATCCCATTAAAAAGATAGGATACGCAATTGACGTAAGGGGATTTGCGGTATGCTCGAGTCGCGGAAGAAAAGTGAGCGGTACACCTGTACCTGCCAGACTCGTAATACCAGCGGGCCTTAAAAAGCAGCGTTGGGACCTCTCAACGCTGCTTTTTAAGATCTAACGCAAGACTCGTAATCTAGCAGATTTTTTTTTTACAAAAAATCTTTTTACTGTTAAATTACAAATACATTTCTGTGTACCTATAAATAACTGAATATAATTTAATGTTTGTGTTTAAATACATTTAAAGCCTTTTGCCAATAAATTACTGTCTTTTTTTAGTTATTTGCTTGAAAGATAAATTATAACCCTTTGTATTTTTAAGTCTTCCTTTTCCTTTGTTTTTCTTCCTCCTCTGAGCTATCTGCAGTTCTGTCTCTTTTTTGTGGGAAATTAATTTTAATGGTGAAAATCTGATTGAATGGAACCAAACTTTTAGATTGTTTTCCCTGATTACACCTTTTTATATTTATAAAAAATAGCAACTATCACTAGATTTAAATATTAGGTTTATGGTATAAGGTTTAGTTTGCTAACCTAAACTATATTTTTTATATTATGAAACGCGTATTAGATTACTATCAGGTTTATTCTGGGAATTAAACCTCTAGGATTAAACCAAGGCATATTTCCTTTGGTATTCAGAATTATTAATGTACAGGTAGTTTCTAGTCCGTTTTTGTTCTTTTGCTTTGCAGATGCTGTTTAAAGTACTAGAGAGAGTTCAGCTACTAAGTTTGGTCTCATTTTTCTCTTACCCCTAGCCCTTCCTTGGTTACTGTACTTAACTTGCAATATCCCAGTAAGGATTTGCAGTAAGTTAGACCTCTCAGCCATTGATTCCATCTTGTTATATTTTGGGACAACAGTATACCACCAGATGCTGATGAAGACACGGCCATGCCAGGAAAAAGGTTTACTGTTTTGTTACAAAATCTCTTAAAGGGACACTGAACCCAATTTTTTTCTTTCGTGATTCAGATAGAGCATGAAAATTTAAACAACTTTCTAGTTTATTCCCATTATCAATTTGTCTTTATTCTCTTGGTATCTTTATTTGAAATGCAAGAATGTAAGTTTAGATGCCGTCCCTATTTTGGTAAACAACCTGGGTTGTCCTTGCTGATTGGTGGATAAATGAATCCGCCAATAAAAAGTGCTGTCCAGAGTACTGCACCAAAAATAGCTTAGATGCCTTCTTTTTCAAATAAAGATAGCAAGAGAACGAAGAAAAAATGATAATAGGAGTAAATTAAAAAGTTGCTTAGAATTGCATGCTCTATCTGAATCACGAAAGAAAAAAAATTGGGTTCAGTGTCCCTTTAAATATTTCTGGTATTTAGATTCACCTATTTTGTTGTTTAATTTGGTGCCCTTATAATATTCAAACTTTTTACTGCAAGCCCCTTTGGCAAGTAAAGGGTTAAGTTCTATTCCTAACTTGTTTATTTTCTTTTCCAATGTTTCATTTCTTTATCTTCATTATCTTGAAACAGTTGACTCACTAGTTCTAAAGAACATTTGTGTAGAGCTGGATTTCATTTCTGCATGAAATCTTTATCCTCAATACCAAAGGCGGGAAATTTTTAAACTCTCAAACCTCTAGGGGAAATGCCCAAATTAAGGTATCTAAGGCATTATAAACAAATGCTGAATATGGCCATGGGTAGTGGGATTCAGATCTTTTCGACACCTGATTTATTTGCGTGAAAGATCTGGATTTGCACAGATGTTTGTGTATTACACATTTACACTAATAAATAGGGATGTGCATTTAATTTAGGAAGAATAAAAGAAAATAACGAAAATTACATTTTCATTTTATATATTTATTTATTTTTTGCATACCGAAGATGCAACCATCCGGAAACTAAACTGAAATGAAAACATAAATAATTGTGCATTATTTTCTTTTGCATTTTCATTTTCAGATTCTGCTTTTTAGGATGCAGGGAGGCTTCAGCCAATGAATGAAAACCAGGAGGAAGCAGTGAATATATTGACAAGTTCTCTCAGCCTGTCAGTGGAAGCTTGTGATGTTTTCTGCCCATTCAGCATTCTCAAGGGGATGGATTGAAGTCAGAGGGAATTTTAAGATGCTGCCTAACATTTTCAGCCTCAGACTAGTGTGTATCAGTGTGCTAGCAGTACCTGTGTCTGCTGTGCCCCTTCACTGAGAGACATTTGCTACTTTTTGCTAATATATAATATACTAATGCTTGTGCCACTGCCTGCTTTAAAGAGAGATTTGATTAGAAGAATATAATATATATACAAACGGCTAGATTACGAGTTGTGCGTTAGGCTGAAAAAGCAGCGTTAACAGGTCCTAACGCTGCTTTTTCCCTACTGCTGCTATTACGAGTCTTGCGGTTTAGGGGCACCGCACACTTCTTTGGCCTTACCGCAAAACGACTTACAAAAACTTTGTAAAGTCTTTTTTCTATGGGACTTCCATAGCGCTGATATTACGAGTCTGTCCTGGGAGGCCAAAAAATGAGCGGTACACCCTACCCCGTCATAACGCATTTAAAAGTCAGTACTTAAGAGTTTTATGGTACAACGCCGTAACATAAATCTCATAACTAAAGTGCTAAAAAGTACACTAACACCCATAAACTTCCTATTAACCCCTAAACTGAGGCCATCCCGCAATTGCAAACACTAAAATAAAATGTTTAACCCCTAATCTGCCACTCCGGACACCACCGCCACCTACATTATATTTATGAACCCCTAATCTGCTGCCCCCAACATCGCCGACACCTACATTATATTTATTAACCCCTAATCTGCCATCCCCCAATGTCGCCGCAACCTACCTACACTTATTAACCCCTAATCTGCTGCCCCCAACGTCGTCGCCACTATAATAAACATATTAACCCCTAAACCGCCGCACTCCCGCCTCGTAAACACTGGTTAAATATTATTAACCCCTAATCTGCCATCCCTAACGTCACCGCCACCTACCTATATTTATTAACCCCTAATCTGCCGCCCCTACTGTCGCCGCCACTATACTAAATGTATTAACCCCTAAACCTAAGTCTTACCCTAACCCTAACACCCCCTTACTTAAATATAATTACAATAAATCTAACTAAAAATTCCTATCATTACCTAAATAATTCCTATTTAAAACAAAATACGTACCTGTAAAATAAACCCTAAGCTAGCTACAATATAACTAATAGTTACATTGTAGCTATCTTAGGGTTTATTTTTATTTTACAGGCAAGTTTGTATTTATTTTAACTAGGTAGAATAGTTATTAAATAGTTATTAACTATTTAATAACTATCTAGCTAAAATAAATACAAAATTACCTGTAAAATAAAACCCAACCTAAGTTACAATAACACCTAACACTACACTATAATTAAATAAATTAACAACAATTAAATAAATTAAATTAAATTAGCTAAAGTACAAATAAAAACCACTAAATTACAGAAAATAATAAACAAATTACAAGATATTTAAACTAATTACACCTAATCTAATAGCCCTATCAAAATAAAAAAGTCCCCCCAAAATAAAAAAAAACCTAGCCTAAACTAAACTATCAATAGCCCTTAAAAGGGCCTTTTTTGGGGCATCACCCCAAAGTAATCAGCTCTTTTACCTGTAAAAAAAATACAAACAATCCCCCTAACAGTAAAACCCACCACCCACTCAACCAACCCCCCAAATAAAATACTATCTAAAAAATCCTAAGCTACCCATTGCCCTGAAAAGGGCATTTGGATGGGCATTGCCCTTAAAAGGGCAGTTAGCTCTTTTGCAGGTCCAAACCCTAACCTAAAAATAAAACCCACCCAAAACCTAACACTAACCCCCTGAAGATTGACTTACTGTTCTGAAGACCGGACATCCATCCTCAAGGAAGCGGCAGAAGTCTTCATCCAACCGGGTCAAAGTCCTCAACAAAGCTGGGAGAAGTCTTCATCAAAGCCAGACGAAGCGGTCCTCCAGACGGGCAGAAGTCTTCATCCAGACGGCATATTCTATCTTCATCCATCCGACGTGGAGCGGGTCCATCTTCAAGACATCCGACGCGGAGCATCCTCTTCAAACTAGGTCTTCTTACTGAATGACTGTTCCTTTAAGTGAGGTCATCCAAGATGGCGTCCCCTATCAAAATAAAAAAAGCCCACCCAAAATAAAAAAAACCCTAGCCTAAACTAAACTACCAATAGCCCTTAAAAGGGCCTTTTGTGGGGCATTGCCCCAAAGAAATCAGCTCTTTAACCTGTAAAAAAAAATACACACAACCCCCCCAACAGTAAAACCCACCACCCACACAACCAACCCCCAAATAAAACCCTAACTAAAAAATCCTAAGATCCCCATTGCCCTGAAAAGGGCATTTGGATGGGCATTGCCCTTGATAGGGCATTTAGCTCTATTGCGGCTCAAAGCCCTAACCTTAAAATAAAACCCACCCAATACACCCTTAAAAAATCATAACACTAACCCCCGAAGATCCACTTACCGGGAGAAGTCTTCATCCAAGCGGCAATATGTCCTCAACAAAGCCGGCAGAAGTGGCCCTCCAGACGGGCAGAAGTGGTCCTCCAGACAGGCAGAAGTCTTCATCCAGATGGTATCTTCTATCTTCATCCTTCCGACGCGAAGCGGGTCCATCTTCAAGAGATCGGGCACGGAGCATCCTCTTCCAATGACGACTACCAGACGAATGAAGGTACCTTTAAGTGACGTCATCCAAAATGGCGTCCCTTAGATTCCGATTGGCTGATAGAATTATATCAGCCAATCGGAATTAAGGATGAAAGAATCCTATTGGATTAATCCAATCAGCCATTAGGATTGAGCCCCCATTCTATTGGCTATTTTAATCAATTAAACTATTAACCCCTAAACCTAACACCCCCTAACTTTAAATTAAAATTACAATATAACTACCTTTTAAATAAATAAAAGCTTACCTGTGAAATAAAAATAAAGCCAAGTTTAAACTATAAATTAACCTAACCTTACTATTCTAATAAAAATATATTACCAATTAAAAAATGGAAATTATAAATTTAAAAAAACCTAACACTACGAGAAAAATTAAACAAGAAATAATAAACACTAAATTACAAAGAATAAAAAACACTAAGCTTACAAAAAATAATAAACTAAATTATCAAAAATAAAAATAATTACACCTAATCTAGTAGCCCTATAAAAATAAAAAAGCCCTCCTCCAAAAAAAAAAACACCCCCTAGCCTACAATAAACTACCAACAACCCTTAAAAAGGCCTTTTGTAGGGTATTACCCTAAGTTAAACAGCTCTTTTACCTGTAAAAAAAATACAAAGTCCCCCAACAGTAAAACCCACCACCCAACCAACCCCCCAAAATAAAAAACCTAACTCTAAAAAAACCTAAGCTACCCATTGCCCCTAAGGGGCATTTGTATGGGCATTGCCCTTTAAAGGGCACTCATCTCTTGTTCATTGCCCTTAAAAGGGCATTTAGCTCTTTTTCTAAAGCCCTAAAAAACCCTTAAAAAAAAAAAAAAAATACCTAACACTAACAACAGAATATCTACTCACGGTTGCTGAAGTCCGGACATCCAGGCGGCGAGAAGTCTTCTATCTTCATAACGGCGGAGCAGCGAAGGCATCCAGTGTGGAGCCTCCTCTTCATACGGTCCCCGCCGTACACTGAAGCTTCAATGCAAGGTAGCTGTTTCAAAATGAAACCTTGCATTCCTATTTGCTGATTTGATTCTTGAAATTTAAATCAGCCAATAGGATTAGAGCTTCTAAAATCCTATTGAATGTTCAAAACAGCCAATAGGATGAGAGCTACTGAAATCCTATTGGTTGTTCAAATCAGGCTAAAAATTACAAATTACATGCAAAATGCTTGCGTTATAGCTATACCGACACGAATTGCAATAGCTGTGTTACTGCTTTTATGCTAAAATTGGCAATTTTTTAGCGTTAAAAGCCGTAACGCAAAACTTGAAATCTAGGTGTTTATTACTTACTAACGGCTAGATTTAGAGTTTTGTCGGTAAGGACCCGCGTAGCTAACGCCGGCTTTTTTCTGACCGCACCATAAAAATAACTCTTGTATTGAGAGTCCACATAAAGGCTGAGTTAGGCTCCAAAAAAGGAGCGTAGAGCATATTTAACGCAGCTTCAACTCTCGATACCAGAGTTGCTTACGGACGTGGCCAGCCTCAAAAACGTGCTCGTGCACGATTCCCCCATAGGAAACAATGGGGCTGTTTGAGCTGAAAAAAAACCCTAACACCTGCAAAAAAGCCGCGTTCAGCTCCTAACGCAGCCCCATTGTTTGCTATGCGGAAACACTTCCTACATCTGCACCTAACACTCTAACATGTACCCCGAGTCTAAACACCCCTAACCTTACACTTATTAACCCCTAATCTGCCGCCCCCGCTATCGCTGACCCCTGCATATTATTATTAACCCCTAATCTGCCGCTCCGTAAACCGCCGCTACTTACATTATCCCTATGTACCCCTAATCTGCTGCCCTAACATCGCCAACCCCTATATTATATTTATTAACCCCTAATCTGCCCCCCACAACGTCGCCTCCACCTGCCTACACTTATTAACCCCTAATCTGCCGACCGGACCTGAGCGCTACTATAATAAAGTTATTAACCCCTAATCCGCCTCACTAACCCTATAATAAATAGTATTAACCCCTAATCTGCCCTCCCTAACATCGCCGACACCTAACTTCAAACATTAACCCCTAATCTGCCGACTGGAGCTCACCGCTATTCTAATAAATGTATTAACCCCTAAAGCTAAGTCTAACCCTAACACTAACACCCCCCTAAATTAAATATAATTTACATCTAACGAAATTAATTATCTCTTATTAAATAAATTATTCCTATTTAAAGCTAAATACTTACCTGTAAAATAAATCCTAATATAGCTACACTATAAATTATAATTATATTATAGCTATTTTAGGATTAATATTTATTTTACAGGTAACTTTGTAATTATTTTAAACAGGTACAATAGCTATTAAATAGTTAATAACTATTTAATAGTTACCTAGTTAAAATAATAACAAAATTACCTGTAAAATAAATCCTAGCCTAAGTTACAATTAAACCTAACACTACACTATCATTAAATTAATTAAATAAAATATCTACAATTACCTACAATTAAACCTAACACTACACTATCAATACATTAATTAAATACAATATCTACAAATAACTACAATGAAATAAACTAACTAAAGTACAAAAAATAAAAAAGAACTGAGTTACAAAGAATAAAAAAATATTTACAAACATAAGGAAAATCTTACAACAATTTTAAACTAATTACACCTACTCTAAGCCCCCTAATAAAATAACAAAGCCCCCCAAAATAAAAAATGCCCTACCCTATTCTAAATTACTAAAGTTCAAAGCTCTTTTACCTTACCAGCCCTGAACAGGGCCCTTTGCGGGGCATGCCCCAAGAAGTTCAGCTCTTTTGCCTGTAAAAAAAAAACATACAATACCCCCCCCCAACATTACAACCCACCACCCACATACCCCTAATCTAACCCAAACCCCCCTTAAATAAACCTAACACTAAGCCCCTGAAGATCATCCTACCTTGTCTTCACCATACCAGGTTCACCGATCCGTCCTGGCTCCAAAATCTTCATCCAACCCAAGCGGGGGCTGGCGATCCATCTTCTGGTGGCTGAAGAGGTCCAGAAGAGGCTCCAAAGTCTTCATCCTATCCGGGAAAAAGAGTAGATCCGGACCGGCAACCATCATCTTCCAAGCGGCATCTTCTATCTTCATCCGATGAGGACCGGCTCCATCCTGAAGACCTCCACCGCGGACCCATCTTCATCCGGCGACGTCCAACTGAAGAATGGCAGTTCCTTTAAGGGACGTCATCCAAGATGGCGTCCCTCGAATCCCGATTGGCTGATAGGATTCTATCAGCCAATCGGAATTAAGGTAGGAATATTCTGATTGGCTGATGGAATCAGCCAATCAGAATCAAGATCAATCCGATTGGCTGATCCAATCAGCCAATCAGATTGAGCTCACATTCTATTGGCTGATCGGAACAGCCAATAGAATGCGAGCGCAATCTGATTGGCTGATAGAATCCTATCAGCCAATCGGAATTCGAGGGATGCCATCTTGGATGATGTCCCTTAAAGGAACCGTCATTCTTCAGTTGGACGTCGCCGGATGAAGATGGGTCCGCGGTGGAGGTCTTCAGGATGGAGCCGGTCCTCATCGGATGAAGATAGAAGATGCCGCTTGGAAGATGATGGTTGCCGGTCCAGATCTACTCTTCTTCCCGGATAGGATGAAGACTTTGGAGCCTCTTCTGGACCTCTTCAGCCGCCGGAAGATGGATCGCCAGCCCCCGCTTGGGTTGGATGAAGATTTTGGAGCCAGGACGGATCGGTGAACCTGGTATGGTGAAGACAAGGTAGGATGATCTTCAGGGGCTTAGTGTTAGGTTTATTTAAGGGGGGTTTGGGTTATATTAGGGGTATGTGGGTGGTGGGTTGTAATGTCGGGGGGGGGTATTGTATGGTTTTTTTTACAGGCAAAAGAGCTGAACTTCTTGGGGCATGCCCCGCAAAGGGCCCTGTTCAGGGCTGGTAAGGTAAAAGAGCTTTGAACTTTAGTAATTTAGAATAGGGTAGGGCATTTTTTATTTTGGGGGGCTTTGTTATTTTATTAGGGGGCTTAGAGTAGGTGTAATTAGTTTAAAATTGTTGTAAGATTTTCCTTATGTTTGTAAATATTTTTTTATTCTTTGTAACTCAGTTCTTTTTTATTTTTTGTACTTTAGTTAGTTTATTTCATTGTAGTTATTTGTAGATATTGTATTTAATTAATGTATTGATAGTGTAGTGTTAGGTTTAATTGTAGGTAATTGTAGATATTTTATTTAATTAATTTAATGATAGTGTAGTGTTAGGTTTAATTGTAACTTAGGCTAGGATTTATTTTACAGGTAATTTTGTTATTATTTTAACTAGGTAACTATTAAATAGTTATTAACTATTTAATAGCTATTGTACCTGGTTAAAATAAATACAAAGTTACCTGTAAAATAAATATTAATCCGAAAATAGCTATAATATAATTATAATTTATGTTGTAGCTATATTAGGGTTTATTTTACAGGTAAATATTTAGCTTTAAATAGGAATAATTTATTTAATAAGAGTTAATTTATTTCGTTAGATTAAAATTATATTTAACTTAGGGGGGTGTTAGTGTTAGGGTTAGACTTAGCTTTAGGGGTTAATACATTTATTAGAATAGCGGCGAGATTCGGTCGGCAGATTAGGGGTTAATAATTGAAGTTAGGTGTCGGCGATGTTAGGGAGGGCAGGTTAGGGGTTAATAAATATAATATAGGGGTCGGCGGTGTTAGGGGCAGCAGATTAGGGGTACATAGCTATAATGTAGCTGGCGGCTCTTTGCGGTCGGCAGATTAGGGGTTAATTATTGTAGGTAGGTGGCGGCGACGTTGTGGGGGGCAGGTTAGGGGTTAATAAATATAATGTAGGGGTCGGCGATGTTAGGGCAGCAGATTAGGGGTACATAGGGATAATGTAGCTGGCGGCGGCGTGCGGATGGCAGATTAGGGGTTAATAAGTGTAGGTAGCTGGCGGCGACATTGTGGGGGGCAGATTAGGGGTTAATAAATATAATATAGGGGTCGGCGGTATTAGGGGCAGCAGATTAGGGGTACATAAGGATAACGTAGGTGGCGGTCGGCAGATTAGGGGTTAAAAATTGTAATCGAGTTGCAGCGATGTGGGGGGACCTCGGTTTAGGGGTACATAGGTAGTTTATGGGTGTTAGTGTACTTTAGAGTACAGTAGTTAAGAGCTTTATGAACCGGCGTTAGCCCAGAAAGCTCTTAACTTTCTGACTTTTTTCTGCGGCTGGAGTTTTGTCGTTAGATTTCTAACGCTCACTTCAGACACGACTCTAAATACCGGAGTTAGAAAAATCCCATTGAAAAGATAGGATACGCAATTTACGTAAGGGGATCTGCGGTATGGAAAAGTCGCGGCTGAAAAGTGAGCGTTAGACCCTTTTTTGAGTGACTCCAAATACCGGAGGTAGCCTAAAACCAGCGTTAGGAGCCTCTAACGCTGGTTTTCACGGCTACCGCCAAACTCCAAATCTAGGCCTAAGATACTAAGTAAAAAAAACAAAAACACAAGCAACACATTTCACTTCAATACACCATGACAGTGACATATAATATCTTGGCAGCAAATAATTCTTTTAATGTCATTAAAAAACAAAAATGTATAAAAATAACCCTGACAAGAAGGGTCCTGCCCCCTCCAATCGCTGCTGCAACAGATTGATTAATTCCCCAGCTACTTCAGGAGCCACAACACCATCAGTGGCAGCCCCACTACAGACACAGCCACAACAGCAATAATGGTGCGACCCTCTGCCACTGCCACCAGCAGTAGTGCTAGAGACAGGGGTGGACGGTGTGTTGTTTCAGTGGCTGGGACCAGCAGTGTTGGCGGTGACACCCCACCACTCAGAAAGCATGCTAGTTCTTCCTTTCTTGAATCGCAGCCACAGCCACCATCTGAGACAAAAACTAGTAGTGTAACAACTGGCAGAATGTTTGGAATGTTTGTGTCATGACCTGCGGCCAGTGTTACACGTAATTTATTTATTACTGAGTCACACTTAAAAAAGTAGCAGTGCAAGAACCACCAACATTGCTACTGTGACTAAACCACCGGAAGTGTCCATAGACTCCTCCACTCCTCAACTTCAGTGCCACAGTCAGGTGCAGACCCTAAGTACATTTTTTGGTTTTACCAAAAGTGCTGTGCTCAAAAATTCAATGTAGAAATAACAAATAAGTAAAAAAAAATAGTACAAAGAATGACTAAACTAAAGGTAATAAAATGATTACAGCTTCAAAATGGCCAAAATGTGCATTGTAGTGTAAAATGAAATTATTAGTTAAAACAAACATTTTGGACAAAATTAATCTGAAATGAATGCGACAATGAACTAAAATTTAATAATTATTTTTTTTAAAAACTAAAATTTTAGATGCAACAAATATTTTTCCCATGCACATCCCTACTAATAAATCCAGCCCTGAATAATATCTATTATCTTTTTTACTTCCTTTAAATAAAGTTTTTGCAGTTTGGAGATTATTATTTCCAATCCTAGATTTTCATATTTTACACAAAAGTGTCATTTTATTTTGACTGTCTAGCTCTACAGTTATTAGTGTTTTCTAGCCATATTGTTATATGGAGAAAACAATAGTACAAAGAAAACAATATTACATGAGAAATTATGAATAAATAGAACGTATTCTTCTATGTGAAGAACATTGGAATGTGAAATATTCATATTGTCATGTTGGGTTAGCGCACATGAGAATTTGTGATCGGGTTTGCGTGAGAGTGGGGTGTAATGGTTTTTCCTACTTTTTTTTTCTCCATTTAATTCTATGAGAGAATACGTGAACATATATGTGATGTTCTAAGTTTGGCTTTTTAGCGCTTGTCAGGTTAGTGCGCAAGTGAAAACAGTTTATTTTCAACTCATAATACGAGCGCAACCTGACGTGCGTAAAAAGCTTACTTCTAGTGCAGTTAACGATCAAGCGAGAGCGTTAAATAACGTTCCCCTCATAACCTGGCCCTTAATTATTGAAATGCATTGAACTTTGCAATATTTTATTGGAGCTTTATTTATTTGTGAGTGTCTAACTTTTAATTTGAATGAACCTTCTGCATACATCAGGCTCCCTGTGAGTATTTTCATTTTTAGTACCTACCATATTTATAACTTGCTACAAAATTGTGTTTTCAATTTTCAGCATCAAACAAAAAAAGCCAAAGTCAGACAGAAGTTGGTGCTTAACTCCTACAGAAGAAGATTACAGGAGTGCAATTTTGCCTACATATTTAAAGGGACACGCAAGTCAAAATAAACTTTTATGATTCAGAAAGAGCAGGCAGTTTTAAAACTCTTTCCAATTTACTTCCATTATCAAATTTTGCACAGTCTTTTTATATTTAGTTTTTATGCAACATTGGCCTAAATTGTGTTTTAATATTAAACACAAATTTAAAATGCATCATTTCACTGTGTTAAATAGTGTGCGCTTTTACAGTGATGAAACTTGCCAGGCTCCATTGGTCGCCAACATTAAAAATTCCTGCTTTGTATATCATTTTTCATTTATTGAACATTTACATGTATAATGAAATGTATTTTTGTTAAGTAAACCATTTGTTGCTAAGCAACAATCATTTTAAAAATTTAGTTAAGTATCTTTAAATTAAACAAATGCTCTATAAATTCATTAGCAAAAACTGCTTTTACAAGGGTAGTTGGTTGCATTAGCAAAAAAAGCAGAAAAATCTGTATGTAATTTTCTGATCTAAGGCTGAGACAGAAAAACTGCTATGGGGGATTAGAATTATTGCTTTTTCATCAAAGTCAGTAACTTATAAGGCAAACTAAAAATTGTTGCTATCTACTGTAGTGTGTATAGTTTAAATGTAAAGAAAGAGTCCTATGTTTATAGACAATTATCCATATGCACACTTTTTTTATTATTTCTTTTTAAAGTGAAGGTCAATTTTCATGTGAAAGTGCCTGGTTTTTATAAAAAAAAATATTAAAAACAAGGGCACTTTCATTCATAAAAAATGACATTTCAGCCATTTGTTTAAAATATACTTAGCTTTTCTTCTTGAAGCCGCTCCAGTGCTTCAACAGCCCGTCGCAAGCTTCTTCATACGTCAGCAATGACGATTCCGGCATCCTCCAATCACGGCTTCCACCTCGGGGTAAGGTGGAAGCCGGTTTCGTCATTGCTGAGTAAGTAAACCAGGAAGAAGCAGGCAGGGCATCGTTTCAGAATGGCGATCCGGCGTTTCAGAAGAACAAGGTAAGTATTTTTAAAAAAAGGTGCTATGTCAATTTTCATGAATGAAAGTGCCCCTGTTTTTAATAGTTTTTTTAAAAACCAGGCACTTTCACATGAAAATTGACCTTCACTTTAAATATATGTTTATTGATCAACAAAAAGGTACATTAATACAAATCACATCATCATCTGAGAACAATACAAAAGAAAATAGACAAGCAAGACAGGGTATCACATACGATAAACACAACATCCAGCTATCTAATTTAAAATTAAAGGATTAGATATCCATAATGTCCAAAATCAATATTTTACATGTACCCATTTGTTGGATTGTTTTTCCCAATTTTCTCTTCCCCAAAACAAAAACCTTGAACAAAACATAAAAAAAGGGCAAAATCCGCAACCCCTCTCCCTCCATCATTAGCATTTAGCAATTCTATTCCTTACAGCAACGTTTTCCACTGTACTGTAATCAATACCAAGAATTTGCAAGAATCTCTAAGATAAAGTGAGTAGAGTGTCTCAAAGGATAAAGGATTTGGAGTTGAAATTCCATTGGAAAATACATAATCACCTTATCCCACTTAGTCATAATTTGTTTTACTTTGCAGCAACATATTGCTCCATTGCTATTTGAAATCTGGTCTCTTTTAGAAAAGAGGAAAGGACAAGAGGAAAGAGCCATTCTTGTCCTTCCAAGTTTTGAGAATCATTTGTCTGGCCTGGCAATAAAGATAGCTGTATTAACTAGATCTCTATTCTGAATATCTAAGTTGTTACAAAGAAAGATAATATAATATTTATTAAATGTGAGATTAGAAATTAAAAAATATATTCAACCAAAATCTGATTCGAACCCACAGTTTTTTAATCTTTGGGCACTGCCAAAAACAGTGTACTAATTCTGTTTCCTGTGAGTTACATCTAGTACAGCAGAATTGATTATTAGCTTTCCGTTTAGATCTCATAGAAGGTGTAATATAAGATCTATTTAATAATTGTAAATGTGCTTCCTTCCATGTTATTGATGAGGTGAATTGGTTTATTCTAGAAAAGTCATTTTTAAAGTCATCAAAATTAAGGTTTTTAATGTCCCATTTAGTGTAGAGATCTTTTGAATCTTTTTTGCCCTGCTTTGAAATACATACTTTATAGAGAAAGGAAGTAGAGTGCAAACCTGCCTGATATATTTTAATTACTGTATACAGATCTCTGAGTATCCAATTATCTTTATCCAAGAGCTTATTTGTTACTATAAAGTGTCTCACTTGTAAGTAAACAAAGACATATTTATTAATGGACCAAGTGTTAAAAAAGTTTAATGGAATTTGTAGTTTCATCTTTGAATTGGCTAAACAAATTAAGACCTTTTTGAGACTATTTTTTGAAGATCCTAGAATCTAGCCCAGGCTCAAATTCAGGGTGTCTTTGGAGCAGTAAAAATCTAGAAACAGAATTATCTATTTCCAGGCTCTTACATACTCTGTTCCATGCCTTGACTATGTAAAGTATAGTATATTTAGGAAGCTTAATTTTAACTTTCTCGATTTTTGGGATATGTAATAGGGCTCTGAGAGAATAGGGGAAAGACAAATTATCTTCAACTACATAGTTAGAGATATAATTAGTGCCAACTAGCCAATCCAACGCAACTTTCGCCAGGCTAGTCCAATTGTATATTTTAAAATCTGGAAGCCATTCCATCATCTTCCTTAGCTCGAGAGAGCCTATGGGTAAAGATACGTGGTTTCCCTTTGCCCCAGAAAAATCTGGTGCAATGAGAATAGAACATTCTTATGTCTTTGTTGCAGATAAAGAGTGGTAGATTCTGTATAAAAAAAGATTTGGGAAATATAACTATTTTAATCAGACTTCATTTTTGCACAGAGATATAGAGGGAGTCTCAACCAATCCCATAGTAAACTGAAAATTTTAGCCCATATCTGTAGATAATTTAAATCGTACCATTGATTAGGATTTTTGGAGAGCATTATGCTGAGATATTTAATCTTTTCTATGGCAAGGGAAAATTGAGTTTCTATAAGATTATCTTTATGCTTGATAATCCATAAAATTTCTGATTTATTAGCATTGACCTTATACCCTGAGAAAGAGCTATATATCCTTAAAATATCTAATAACTTTGGTATTGATTATTTTGTGTTCCTCATATACAATAGAATATCATCGGCATAAAGAGATAATACAAACTTTTTGTCCCCAATCGAGATACCCTCTAGCCTATCTCTGCATAATACTGCCATGGTCTCTAGAGAGATGTTGAATACGAGTGGTGATAATGGGCATCCTTTCCTTGTTCCCTTCTGAAGTGAGATAGGTGGTGAAGTACTGCCATTAACAACAATGGAGGAAACAGGGTTTTTATATACTAATTTAATTAAGTTTGAGAATTATCCAGTCAACCTGAATCTCTCAAGAGAAGTGAATAAGTGATCCCATGAGATTGAATCAAACGCCTTTTAAGATGGGATTTAGATTCACAAGTATATAATTTAGAGTCTGGATTTTTAAGGTGCCAGATATATATGTTTTAATTTTTTGATAAAATTTCGAACAAATTTCGCTTCTCTGTTTTATCTGTTGAGATTTTTTTATTTTTTTTTCTATCTATCTAACCTAGGTTGTGGAGATAGATTAAAATCCCCAGCTAGTATGAGATTGGCATCTACATGTTGTAACAATTTTAAATACAGTATATCCCAAAAATCTAACTGCAGTGTATTTGGAGCATATATCTTGCAGAGAACAAAGCATATATCTTGAATTTAAACCTCCAATATTAAAAATCTACTGTTCTTATCAATATCTTTCGAAAGAATTTGGTAGTCTTTACTAAAAAGACAGGCAACTGGGGACTTCCGGTAGGCGGAGCGGTGGGTCAGCAGCACAGAGAAAGAGCTCCGTGCCTCGCAACTTGGTAAATACCACTAAACTGCTGCTGACCACACTATCCCACACGCCATCCTTGTTGGGAAGCTTGCTGGACATCAGCCAAACTGGACTTCTGTGTGAAGGGCCGAATATCGCCCTTGCCCCTGGAAGGGAATTTAAAGTGCGCAGTGGTGCGCATATCGCGGCCGCCATCTTGGATCGGGCCGACATCACAGCAGCCCCTACAGCGGTTCACCCAGATCTGGAAAACAGCCATCCTCATCAATCGGAGCCACAACGGAGTGGGTGAGTTGCGGCAGACCGCAAGGCTGGCCCTTTTCTATGTCCGTTTGAGTCAGAATTGTTGAGAGAGGGGAACGGAGAAGACTCTATGCAGAAAGGAAGAGGGAACTTGCAACTGAATACCCCTAATGCACACCCTTAAAGTCCTCCATACATATACATAATCGGACCTAATTAAATCCCCAGGCAGAACCCACTACACTCTTTGGGGCAGAAATTGTGTAAGACTACCCTACGTCATCTAGAAGCCCTACAGTTATAAAAACACCTGTTTTGCTTTGCATTTGCTCCCTTGATTGTAACAAACAGGCATACATGCTATATGAACACTTGCATTGCTTAAAAGTGGAGGAGAGAAGAGTAAAGCTTCTGATTTATATCAACACCTATATGCATGATAACCTTCACTACACAGTGTGGGAGGTTGGTTCTTCAGGGCACTCCTAAGAAATACAGAAAAGCAGCAGTTACAAGGCAGATTTCTCCAGGCTGTTGTGGAGAGGCTACGAGACTGTGCACAATAAATCTTTATATTCTCGCCCCAAAGACACATACTAACGTATTGGGAACTTTGCATATATAATACAAGTGACTGGCTTTGGGGATTTATATGAAGCTAGACAAATATTTTCCGCCTATTTCCAGTTCGTTGGCGGGAAAGATGACATCCAGAAATAAACAAGCGGATAAAAAGAGACCAGCTCCAGACTTACATGCTGAGTCCCCGCCATCCCCTAAATCCTCAAATTTGATCACAACAGACTCCTCTGCTTTGCTTCAGGAATTAAAATCATTCTTTTTGCCAAAAATGGAGTCACTCCACAAGCTGGGGGTGGACACACTTACTAGCGAGGTCCGTCAGTTCTCCACCAGAATATCCCAAGTTGAGCAGCGTATTTCAGATGTTGAAGACAGACAAGTGGCAGCTTCTACCTCAGTAAGACAACTCGTACGCCAAAACCAAATATTGCAAGAAAAGGTAGAGGACCTTGAAAATCGCAGCCGAAGAAACAATCTCAGAGTAATTGGCGTCCCGGAAACAATTAAAAATAAGGATCTGCTAGAGTTTACAGCCCTTACAATCCCTAAATTGCTAAAAATGAATCAAGATCATTTGCCCCTGGATGTGGAACGAGCCCATCGCATAGGCCCAGATAGAGGCCTTGAGACCATGAACTCTCGCCCATGCCAAGTAATTTTCAAGTGTTTGAATTACCAAGAGAAATTGGTCCTATTACGAGCATACAGGGCACATTCTGGGGACTTGATTTTCGAGGGGAAAAAACTCCTAATATTCCAGGACTTCTCAGCAGAGGTGTCTAAGCTCAGAAAAGAATTTGCCCCATTATGCTCCCGCCTGCATAAAGAAGGGAAACAGGCTTCTTTATTATACCCGGCTAAACTGAGACTGCAAACACCCGCGAGCCCAAAGTTTTTCACTACCCCCAAGGATCTACAGGACTTCCTAGACCGGGAGGGACAGGATATTGCCCGCTGAATTCTTTGTAAACCTTACCATATTTTTTCTAACTTTATTATGTCCATATGGACAAATGGATGTACTCGTCACCCTCTGTGGTGAGAAGAGATGCTGAAAGGAACTACAACGACATTGGACTATCTCTGAAGTTCATGCACTGTTTAATAGTGCATCTGGTATCTACACTATGGAGATTACTATCTCCCTCAGGTTTGTTCGGTTGGCAAGAAACAGCCAGAGACAATGGACACATGATGACTCTGTTTTCAATTATTTATCTGTTTTCATTTGGTTATTTGTTGTGTAGGCTTGAATGTATGATAGTGATCGATATTGTTCTTTACTTGTTATTATACTTAAAACTGATGATCTATAGACATTATTCTATGAATAAATCAGCTCCTCGTTGTTGTTCACCTAAGACCAGGCCAAACAGTGAAATGCCCTCTCCTGGCATACGAAAAAAGCTTATCAATATCACTATTACTTTAGGTTTGAAGCTGCTGGGAGTGTATGTCGAGTGTGAATGGGTTCCCCTGTGGAATAGAACCATGTCAAGACCATATATTAGACCCTTTTTGCTTAAATTTGCTAGAACTCAAGAGCATACTTTGTATCCTACTTCAGGGGCAATCGAATGTTGTGTGCATGGCCAATTCAGACATGAAAAGATTACACCTAGTGAGCTGGCATGTATTAGTGAAATGTATGTCAAATTAGCCTCTAAAAGACTAGAACCCTTGCGTTTCTCAACAGCCATTGTGAGATTGTGCTGCTTCACGAATTATGCCTTAGTCGTGGGAAAGGGTGAGACGACCCCCCTACAGTTTGTTACCTCAATATGGCAACACCTGCGATCTCGCATACTGACTCTTGTGAAATGCTTGCAACTATACTTGAATATAAAGGAAAAAAAGCTGAGAATATGCTCTCAATCCTATATGCAAATGATATATATGACTGTTGTAGACATTTGTCTGCTATGTAATTGTGTTGGGCCCTCAAAGATAATGATACCTACTGTATTAATATACTCTTGTATTTATTTCCAAAGATGGGTGCGTCTCCACTCTGAGGGGCTTACACAGCAGGAACCCCCGACACTACAGAACTCCTGCTACTGGGTTAACCGACCTTCTCCTTCCCCAACTAACTATAAGTACGGTCCCCTGGCACCCGCTGTTATTACATGGACCCTACAACACACTCTGACACGTACTTGTTCTACTATAGTGGCCTTCCTGCTCCTGGAGAAACATCCTTTAGTAGTGAGATCCCAGGGAACATTAATCCCAAGCGCATTCCTCCCTATAACTTACTTATATTATGGCGCAGCGCTGTAGCATAGTTTCTTGGAATGTTGGGGGAATTACATCCCCCGCTAAGCGAAGCAAAATTTTACACCACTTAAACACAATCCAGACAGACATTGCGCTCCTTCAAGAGACCCACTTAACAGAGGAGGAACACAATAAGCTTAAAATAAGGTGGGTTGGACAGGTCATAAACACACCAACCACAGGCAGAAAGAAGGGAGTTGCGATACTAGTCAGGAAGGGACTAGATGTTAGGTTCACCAATACCTCTATAGATGCGAAAGGCCGGTACATTATAACAAACCTTCATATAGCCTCCAGAACTTATCTATTGTGCAACATCTATGGCCCAAATAACCTCTCCCCTCAATTCTGGCAACAGATGCAAACGAACTTAACTAGACGAAGCGAATTTCCATTAATTATCGGTGGGGATTTCAACATGACACAACTCTCCCCACTTGACAGATTTGCAGAGACTGCACCTTCCCTAGCTGCAGGATCGAGCTCCCAGAGACAGAAAAGTGAGACAAATATAACCTTGGGGTTTAGAGAGGGGTTGGGGCTGGTTGACTTATGGAGATTGCGCAACCCAGACCTCAGAGATTACACGTGTATGTCCAAATCACACCACACACTGTCTAGGATTGATTATTTTCTCACGACTCCAGACCTCACTCCTACCATCTCACTGAGTAAAATACATCCCATTACCATCTCAGACCATGCCCCCATCTCACTCCTGCTTGATTTCCCCCCCCCCCCAGAAGGCTTACAGAGAACATGGAGATTCCCCACACACCTCTATAACAATGTAGATTTTCACCAGCAGTTGACCTCTTACTGGATAGAGTATAACACAGATAACACACAACATCGCAACAATGTAGATCTTTTTTGGCATGCTTCAAAGGCGGTGTTGAGAGGGAGGGTCACAGCTTATGCATCGCACCACAAAACCCTGGCCAAGAAAGTGACAAATCAATTGCTGGGAGAACTAACGGAGGCATATAATGCTTACCTACACCATCCTACTGACCAGACTAGACAGCACTACTACGAGTTAAAAAAAGAGAGAGACACCCATATCCAAATGGTGGATAATATTCACACCATTCACCGTCAAGGTAAATTCTATAGATTTGGAAACAAAGCAGGGAAAATTATGGCAAATATGGTCAAAATTGTCACCCCCCGAGCTAACATCCCAGCAATAGCTACCGCAAACGGTCTATGCACAGATACCCCCTCAATTATGCGAGAATTTGTAACATACTACACTAAATTATACTCTAAACAAGACATTTCAGAACACCATAAGAATCAGTTCTGGAAAGAAGTTGACATCCCTGCTCTACAACAGGAGCAATTAACCACCCTTAATGCCCCAATACAAATACAGGAGGTCACGAATGCCATAAAAAATGCCAAATTAGGAAAAGCGTCAGGACCTGATGGTCTTCCCGCAGAATACTATAAAATCTTACAAGCAAATATAGCACCTGTTTTGGCAAAATTATTCTCAGAATACTTAGAGGGGAACTCAATCCCAGACCCCAGATTTACAGACGCCACCATATGTGTTCTTCCAAAGCCAGATAGGGACCCTACCCTGCCGGAATCCTATAGGCCGATTTCCCTCTTAAATGGGGACTATAAATTGTTCACCAAAATTTTAGCAAACCGGCTGGCGGACGTACTCCCTTCGCTGGTCCATCCGGACCAGACAGGGTTTGTCAAACACCGCTCCTCAGTGGTCAACTTGCGCAAAACACTTGCAGTTATAGCACAATACCATCAAGCCCATACTAACCCCTCCGCATCGCCACTGGTAGACGCATGTTTGCTCTCTGTTGATGCGGAGAAAGCATTTGACAGGGTGGAGTGGGACCATCTCTATACCTCCCTGGCTAGGTTTGGCATAACAGGTCAGTTCCTGGATGTTATCCAGCAACTATATCGAATGCCCTCGGCATCAATTATCATAAACGGCGGTCTGTCCCCCTCATTTCACTTAGAAAGAGGTACTAGACAAGGCTGCCCATTGTCCCCACTTCTGTTCGATCTGGCCATAGAACCGCTGGCGTGTTATATACGCCAACACTGTGCGGGCTTCCAGGTTCATGGGCGACGCCTACATATTTCCCTGTTCGCAGATGACTCTTGTTATATATTAGTAACCCAGCTCTAAGTGTCCCTAGACTATTAGACATCATGGTAAACTTTGGTACCTTCACGGGGTATAAAATAAATGAAACCAAATCTGAAGTGAAATGGCTAAAAAACGAGGAAGGTGCAACCCTTCAAAATACAAACCTTAAAATCACAACAGGCACATTCAAATATTTAGGTATCCATATCCATGTCGACCCGACCCGTATATATCGTCTTAACATCCCAAAGGTCATACTTAGTGTGCAAAATATCATACGGGGATGGAGAGGTCTCCCCCTCTCCCTTCATGGTAGAATTCACCTATTGAAAATGATAATCCTACCAAAAATACTATACCCCTTGCAAATGCTTCCTCTCCTGCTCCACAACAAAGACATACAAACCATCTCCTCCACTTTTGCATCATTTGTATGGAATCAAAAGAAACATAGAATTAGCATACCTAAACTGTCTATGCCATTGGGAGCAGGGGGTTTCATGTTCCCAAACATCCAATGGTATAACTGGGCGACATTAGCCAAGTTGGTCTTGGGGTGGCTAACTAGATCTGACTACTTTAGCCCCGCGGTAGAGATGGATAGTGCAGCGCCAATGAACCTAGCTTACCTTCCACACTCCACACTTCAGGCCTTGCCACACCATATTTCACACAATATACTGTTTAGGGATCCGATCAGGGCCTGGCACAAACTGTGTCGTTTTTGGAAAATAGACCATACTGTGACCAAATATTTGCCAATACAGGGGAACCCTAAATTTATACCCGGCTACACCACTCGAGCTTTTCAGAGATGGGGAGCAGTAGGCTTGACATCTGTAGCACAGTTAATTAACCCTCTTACGCTTGAACTCACCCCCTTCCAGACTTTGAGGGAAAATTATGCTATTCCTCTTGACACAAGGTTTGCCTATTTTCAGTGTAGGCATTATGTTAGGGCTCTTATAACAGAAAAGCAGCTTACGACTACGAGTAACAGCATAGATAGGTTATTTCGCATAGCGAACCAGGGATCTCACTCTATTACTCGCATCTACTCTGAGATCACGCAGCAACTGGAACAGCCTGTCCTACAAACAATACACAATCGGTGGCAAGGGATGAGAGACATTGTGATTACTTCTCAGGAAATAATAGCTAGCTTTCAGAAAGTTAGGATGGCCACTCTTTCAGCATACTCAAGGGAAGCACATACCAAATTAATCCACCAGGCATATGTCCTTCCAAGCCTAAGACTAAAATGGGTCCCGCAAGCAGTTGACAAATGTAATAAATGTTCTTTCCCGTCCCCAGACCTTATTCACATGGTATGGGACTGCCCTGGACTGAGGGGATTGTGGGGAAGGGTTAAACACTGGCTCCAGAAAGTATTGCGACAAGAGATAACCCTAACCCCTTCTAATATTATCTTTCTTCATGACCTGGAAGTTGCACCACAGTCCCAGAAATTTTTACACTTGATAATTTTACTTACTAGGAGACTAGTCATGCAATATTGGGCTGACAGTAAATCCCCTCCTTTTACAAAATTAATACAAGCAATACATAGTCAAGCTCTACTGGAGCAAGCGGATGTACAGGGAGATCTCGACAAAAGAATAAAAGCTTTCATACATAAATGGGAACCATATTTGATGTATGTCCCCCCACGCATTAGACAAAAGTTACTATACCCCTTTCGGAATTCATCGTTTATGCTAGAGGAAAACCTGAATGGCAAATGGTTCTCCTCGCCTTCCTAACTATCCTCCCCTTGATCTCATACGCTCTGAGTAGACACATCTCCCATCGAGTGAGATGGGGTGCCAGGGTCCCACAAATCCCTACCCCCCCCCCCTCAGGAGTGGAGATGCCCTGCTGTGATGTGTGTGGTATGTATGTTATGGTTATTGTTTTATGTTTTTTATATTATGTTATGTATTGTTATGTTACAAAAATAGAAAAATTGAACCAGATTTACTTCCTGCTGGGGAACTACCTCACTTGAAGGGACCTTCCCTATCCTTTTGGACGGGAAGAATGTTGTTACCTTCACAACTGTATCAAACATATGTAAAAATGTAACTTCTGTCAACCGAAACTCCCATGTAGGAATGGATCTGGAATATAAATAAAGTTTAAAAAAAAAAAAAAGACAGGCAACTCCTCTTTTCCTTGCACATGCAGGGGTAGCAATCACCTCCCCAATCCAGCCGAATTTGAGTTTTTCTGTTTCTGTCAAATTAAGATGCGTTTCCTGAATCATAGCTATATCCAAGCAGCAACGCTTCATATGATTAACAACTCTTTTTCTTTTGACTGGAGAGGTGATCCCCCCCTACATTCCATGAAATAAGATTAATGGAATCCTTCATCCCTTAAATTAGGGGGCGGAGCAAGGGGGGCAAAAAAAATGGAATAAAACCCACAACACTAAAAGAACCAACCATACATTCTATCCTTTTTATCTTAAATAGAATAAGTATATAGCAGAATCTCATTCCTCCGTCTCTCAGTTTCATGCTATCCTTTTTAACTTTCATTTTGACAGCCATTAGATTATTAGACAGTGGACAATTTATTATCCGCGCAGTTTGGTATCCAATATACAGCGTAAGGACTTACGTGGCGAAAATGGAGAAATCTTACTCCATTTTCCCCTCGCCACAAATTGCAGGCGTAGTAAGCCTTACGCTGAGTATTGGAGCCCCGTAACTCACTAAACTACCTGCAAAATAAAACCTAACACCTAACGCATGCGCAATGTCTATCTACCTGTCAACCGCAATCCCCCGCCGCAATCCCTAATAAAGTGTTTAACCCCTAAACCGCCACTCCCGGACCCCACCGCCAGCTACATTAAATGTCTAATGCCCTAATGTGATCCCCCTACACCGCCGCCACCTATATTAAAATTATTAGCCCCTAATGTGAGCCCCCTACCCCGCCACCCCCTATTTTAATTACATTGCCCCCTAATGTGAGCCCCCTACCCCCGCCACCTATTTAAAACTACATTACCCCCTAATGTGAGCCCCTACCTCGGCGCCACCTATATTAAAATAATAACCCCCTAATGTGAGCCCCTACACTGCCGCCACCTACATTAAAATGATTAACCCCTAATCTAATCCCCCTACACCGCCGCCACCTATATTAAAATAATTAACCCCTAATCTAATCCCCCTACACCGCCGCCACCTATATTAAAATGATTAACCACTAAACCTAAGTCTAACCCTAACATCCCCTAATGTAATTATTATTAAAATAAATCTAAATAATATTAATAATATTAACTAAATTATTCCTATTTAAATCTAAATACTTACCTATAAAATAAACCCTAAGATAGCTATTCTAATCAGCCAATAGAATTACAGTAGCTCTATTTCTATTGGCTATTCAAATCAGCCAATAGAATTAAAGTAGCTTTCTTCCGATTGGCTGATTTAAATTTGAAAGTTCAAATCAGCGAATAGGAATTCAAGGGACGCCATTTTTAATCGCGTACCTTGAATTCCTATTCAGTGTACGGCGGCGATCGTATGAAGAGGATCCTCCACGCTCCATGGCTCCGGTCTTCAGTTCCAGCATCGCCGATCTTCAGTTCCTGCATCGCCGGTCTTCAGTTCCAGAGAGGACGGTCTTCAGCTCCGCGGTCATCGGTCTTCAACTCCTCCACTCCGTGCCGGCTGGTTCCTGGAAGAAGAAGAGGTCCCCGCCTGAAAGAAGACTTCTCCGCCTGGAACAGGACCTTCTCCGTCGGTCTTCAGGAGAGGTAAGGACCACTTGGGGGTTAGACTTAGGTTTTTTTAAGGGGGGATAGGGTGGGTTTTAGAGTAGGGGTGTGTGGGTGGTGGGTTGTAATGGGGGGTTTTTCTTTTTTTTTACAGGTAAAAGAGCTGATTACTTTTTGTAATTTAGTTTAGGGTAGGGACATTTTTTATTTTGGGGGGCTTTGTTATTTTATTAGGGGGCTTAGATTAGGTGTAATTAGCTTAAAATTCTTGTAATCTTTTTTTATTTTTTGTAATTTAGTGTTTGTTTTCTTTTGTAATTTAGTTTAGTGTATTTAATTATATTTTAGTTTAGATAATTGTAGTTTATTTAATTAATTTATTGATAGTGTAGGTGTATTTGTAACTTAGGTTAGAATTTATTTTACAGGTAATTTAGTAATTATTTTAACTAGGTAGCTATTAAATAGTTATTAACTATTTAATAGCTATTGTACCTAGTTAAAATAAATTACCAAGTTACCTGTAAAATAAATATAAACCCTAAAATAGCTACAATGTAATTATTATTTATATTGTAGCTATATTAGGGTTTATTTTATAGGTAAGTATTTAGATTTAAATAGGAATAATTTAGTTAATATTATTAATATTATTTAAATTTATTTTAATAATAATTACGTTAGGGGGTGTTAGGGTTAGACTTAGGTTTAGTGGTTAATCATTTTAATATAGGTGGCAGCTGTGTAGGGGGATAAGATTAGGGGTTATCATTTTAATGTAGGTGGCGGCGCGGTAGGGGATTAGATTAGGAGTTAATAATTTTAATGTAGGTGGCGGCGGTGTAGGTGCTCACATTAGGGGGTTATCATTTTAATGTAGGTGGCGACGGGGTAGGGGGATTAGATTTGGGGTTAATAATTTTAATGTAGGTGGCGGTAGTGTAGGGGCTCACATTAGGGGGTTATCATTTTAATATATGTGGCGGCGGGGTAGGGGCTCACATTAGGGGGTAATGTAGTTTAAATAGGTGGCGGCGGGTTAGGGGCTCACATTAGGGGGTAATGTAGTTTAAATATGTGGAGGCGGTGTAGGGGGCTCACATTAGGGGGTGATACAGTTAATATAGGTGGCGGCGGGGTCCGGGAGCGGCAGTTTAGTGGTTAATATATTTATTGTTAGGAGTGAGAGGGGGGATTGCGGATAGAGGGGTATACGTGTCGGGCTATGTTTGGGAGGTGTGTTAGACAGTAACGGGAGATTTAATATTTTAGTCAGTTTTTGTAGGCGGCGGCAGTTTCTAAAGTGCCGTAAGTCACTGGCGACTCCAGAAATTTGTACTTACGCAGATTTCTGGACATCGCTAGTTTGTCAGACTTACAGCACTTTAGCAACTGCCGGCGCCGTATATGTGATAGCTCGCTGTGGGAGCTGAAACTACGGGCAGCGCAGGTTTCCACGCTTGCGCCGAAACCTGCGTCGTATATCGGATCACGCCCCAGATCTTTAACTTTGCAGGATATATCAAAGAAACTTGTATATCACGATTTATGAGTTGGATACATAATGAAGCCATCTCTTTCCTCTTATTTAATGTTTCTGCTGAATAATCCTGAAAAATCAATATACGGTGACCATTAATTAAAAAAGGATTTGTCTTGTGATACATACTAAGAATTTTCACTTTATCCCGGAAGGTCAAACGTTTAAATAATATTGGTCTTTTATGATTAAACTGTGTCCCCACTAAGATCTAATGGAACCCAATCTATGAGCTCTTTCTATGAGAAATAGGTGTATAGGCATATGGCATGTGGCAGTGTAAATAAGGTAAAATGAAGTAGATCATTATATTCTGGAGATTCTGGGAGTCCAATAATTTTAAGATTGTTCCTATGTGATCTGTCTTCCAGATCATCTATTCTTTTCTGGAGACTCTAAAGTTTTTCTTCCTATTCTTTAATAGTCTCTTGCTGTATATTATAGGTGTCCTCTAAATCTGAAACTCTGCCCTCTACTTCAACAATTCTTGTTCAAAACTGTCTAACCTCGGTTGAGAGCATAGAAACATAGAAACATAGATATTGACAGCAGATAAGAGCCATAGGCCCAGCAAGTCTGCCCGACCTTACCTAACAGTATAAACTTATCTAGTTCGTAGGATAGCCCTATGCTTGTCCCATGCATTTTTAAAGTCCCCCACAGTGTTTGTTGCTACTACCTCTTGAGGAAGTTTATTCCATAAATCAATCACTCTTTCTGTAAAGAAGTGCTTCCTCAAATTACTTCTGAATCTACTACCCTTTAGCTTGAGCTCATGACCCCTTGTTCTTGAATTTTCCATTTTATGTAAAATACCCACAGCCTCAGTTTTACTAAACCCTTTAATGTACTTGAAAGTTGCTATCATATCACCTCTTTCCCTTCTCTCCTCTAAGCTATACATATTTAGGTCATTGAGCCTATCCTGGTAAGTTTTATTTTTTAGACCATGTACCATTTTGGTAGCCCTCCTTTGCACAGATTCAAGTTTGTTAATATCCTTCTGAAGATATGGTCTCCAGAACTGCACACCATTACTCAAGATGAGGCCTAACTAATGATCTATAAAGTGGCATAAGAACCTTACTATTTCTGCTGCAAATACCTCTACCAATACATCCAAGCATTCTGCTAGCCTTACTCGCTGCATTACTACATTGTTTACTAAGTTTTAAATCATCTGAAATAATAATTCCCCAAGTCCTGTTCCTCGTCTGTAACAGTCAGTAAAGTGTCATTGAGTCTGTAATTAACATTTGGATTTTTCTTCCTAAATGCATTATTTTACACTTTGCTGTGTTAAACTTTAGACCCCAGTCGTTTGTCAATCCTCCAATTGTTGTATATCACTTCTCATTTTGTCTACTCCCCCTGGAACATCCACTCTGTTGCAAATTTTTGTATCATCTGCAAAGAGACATACTTTCCCCTGTAGCCCTTTGCTGATATCGCAGATAAATATGTTAAACAAAACAGGCCCCAGAACTGACCCCTGAGGAACACCACTAGTAACAGCCCCTTCTGCTGAATGAACTCCATTTACTAAGACACTTTGTTTTCTGTCCTTAAGCCAGCATTCCACCCAGTTCACAATTTTTGAATCTAGACCAAGGAGATATAGTTTGTGAATAAGTTTATTGTGTGGGACGGTGTCAAATGCTTTGCTGAAATCTAGATATGCTACATCAACTGCTCCTCCCTTGTCTAATACTTTTGTTACATAATCAAAGAAGTCAATTAGATTAGTCTGACATGATCTCCCTGAAGTAAAACCATGCTGATTTTGGTCCTCTAAATTGTTTGTCTTTATGTAAGTCATAATTCTTTCTTTTAAGAGGCTTTCCTCTTAAAAGAGCATGCTTATTTTTTTTTTGTAATACCCTCAAACTGGGACAAAAAAATTCTGATATTTGCTTAACTAGGCTGTTTGTGTCAATATGGAGAGTTGATTGCAGATTAAATTCGATAGAGCCATCTGTAGTTAGCTCTAAACTATTATGTGCTACTTTTTTAGCCTTTTGTTTGGGGGGCATTATTGGTGATCTAAGTTTGTTTGAGCTGACAAATCTGTCCATGGACTTAGTAGTGTCTCTCAATGGAAATAGAGGGAAGACAGAAGAGCAGAAGAGTCAGCTGGAAAAAAGTGCCAATTTAAATAGTGAGGCAAAATAAACAAGATTAATTTATGTTGACTCACCGTCAGCGTGTATGTGCCAAAAAGAAAAAACAGAACAAACAGTGATTATAACATCAAAGTGTACTCTGCAGAAGTGCAGATTCTTGCCCTTTCCCTTTTTTCCCCCTATCAAACAACTTGTGTATGTGAATGTGAGGGTAGTCCTCCCAAAGGATGCTAGAATTCCTTATATATTGACATTATTCAAGGGCATAAAAGCCACATCTTCTCTCGTATCTATATAACAACCTCAATAGACAGTGAATCAGTCCTCAGAGTATAACAGATCCTACAGAATCTATAGACACTAGTGAAGGCCATACTTCTGTGCTTTCTTTGGAAAAACTGTTTACTTAGAAGAAGAAATCAGAAGGGTATATACCCCAAAACATATTTGCATAAAGGTGGAATCACTATACTACCAACAGCCACCTTTTGAGCTGTACACCGACCTTTTAGTTTTAATGGCCTTCAAAAATCATATACCTTTAATCAATAATAATAATAATAATAATAATAACAGTAAATCTTGTTATTTCACTATTACTCTCCAAAGGTAGTTATTTGTACACTTCAAAGCCAGTTAATATTTCTGTTCAATATAATTTCTAAATATTTTTAACGCATTTTCTATAGGCTTAAGAAGAGTCAAGTTTAGGTTACTGTATACCCAGCAACTTTATATCTTATAAAACCCCAACACTCTTACAGTATAACATAGAGAGACATTTTTAACCACTTAGTCTCTCAGAAACTCAGTCTTCAATCAGTTTGAGAACCTCAAAAATCAGGTACTCTATATCCTGACTAGGAAAGTAGACAAGAATGTCTGTTGGCGCATAGGAATATCTGTTGGCTACCAAAAATAGAGTAGTTTTCAGGGTTGCGCACGGAAAGTGAATTTATGCCCCAACACAAGTGCACGGAGCGTTGCGCTCCAACTGTCTAGCCCTTAAAGGGACAGTCTACACCAGAATTTTTATTGTTTTAAAAGATAGATAATCCCTTTATTACCCATTTCCCAGTTTTGCATAACCAACACAGTTATAATAATATACTTTTTACCTCTGTGATTATCTTGTATCTAAGCCTCTGCAAACTGCCCTTTTTTTCAGTTCTTTTGACAGACTTGCAGTCTAGCCAATCAGTGCCTGCTCTCAGATAACTTCACGTGCACAAGCACAGTGTTATCTATATGAAATATGTGAACTAACACCCTCTAGTGGTGAAAAACTGTTAAAATGCAATCTGAAAGAGGTGGGCTTCAAGGTCTAAGAAATTAGCATATGAACCATCCTAGGTTAAGCTTTCAACTAAGAATACCAAGAGAACAAAGCAAAATTGGTGATAAAAGTAAATTGGAAAATTGTTTAAAATTACATGCTCTATCTGAATCATGAAAGTTTATTTTGGCCTAGACTGTCCCTTTAATATTATTATCAAATGTTCTTCATTCTCTTGGTATCCTTTATTAAAGAAGCAGCAAAGTAGTACTCTGAGCTAACTATACACTTTAGGTAAGCCAGTGACAAGAGGAATAAATGTGCAGCCACCAATCAGCAGCTCCCAGCAGTGCATTGCTGCTTTTGAGCCTACCTAGGTATGCTTTTTAAACAAAGTATACCAATAGATCAAAGCAAATGATATAATAGGAATACATTGGAAAATTGTTTAAAATGTTATGCTCTATCCAAAACCTGAAAGAAATAAAAGGGGTTTTTATGTCAATTTATTAAAACCCTTTGACGTCCACCAAAAAATCCCTAATGTGTTTTTGGGAGGTCAGTATCCCATTTTTTAATAATAGATCCAAAATGATTAAACTCCTGAACCCTGTTTCTCTGTTTATATTCTATTAGCATTACAAATTTTAATGGGATTTCCATGGATGTTTTATTGTACATTACAAATAAATAAACACTTCCTGCTATGTTTCAATAATTTCCTTTATAAATAATGTTTAAACACTTTTTAATTTAAGTCCCAATAAAAAAAATAACTCTCTATCGGCTAGAATACGAGTTTTGCGGTAAGAGGGGTGCGTTGCTAACTTGCACTTTATTCTCACAGCTCACTACATACAGTGCTGGTATTACAGGTTTTTATAAACCCCGGCATTAAAAGGCAAGAAGTGAGCGTAGAGAAAAAATGTGCTCCATACCGCACTCCAATACCAGCGCTGCTTAAAGTGAAGGTAAATTTGGAACATGTTGAAGACAACAAAGCAATAATTGTATACTATAATAAGCTAATCGCTAGCTTTTTTTCAAAAAATTATTCTATATTAGGGAAATAAAACCTATATATAAAACCCATACCATTGCTATCTTTACTCATCCCAACCGCTATTTCCGGATTTTCTAATGAGTGTAACTTAGGTTAGGTTTTATTTTTACAGGTAAATTTGTATTTATTTTAGCTAGGTTAGTTAGTAATAGTTAATAACGTTTTAGTAAGCTAAGTCTACCTAGTTAAAATAAATGCAAACTTGCTTGTAAAATAAAAAATAAAACCCTAGCTAGATACAATGTAAACTATTAGTTATATTTTAGCTAGCTTAGGGTTTATTTTATAGGCTAAGTTTTTAGTTTTAAATAGGAATTATTAGTTAATGATAGTAATTTGTATTTAGATTTATTTAAATTATATTTGTTAGTGGGTGTTAGGGTTAGGTTAGACTTAGGTTTAGGGGTTAATAAATATAGTATTAGTGTCGGCGACGTTGGGGGGGGCGACAAATTAGGGGTTTAATAAATGTAGGTAGGTGGCGGGGATGTTAGGGGCGTCAGATTAGGGGTTAATAATATTTAACTAGTGTTTGTGAGGCGGGAGTGCGGTGGTTTAGGGGTTAATATGTTTATTCTAGTGGCGACGATGTCGGGAGTAGCAGATTAGGGGTTCATAATTTTATGTTAGTGTTTGCGATGCGGGGGTCCTCTGTTTAGGGGTTATTAGGTAGTTTATGGGTGTTAGTTTACTTTTTAGCACTTTAGCTATGAGTTTTATGCTACAGCTTTGTAGTGTAAAACTCATAACTACTGACTTTAGAATGTGTTACCAATCTTGACGGGATAGGGTGTACCACTCACTTTTTGTCCAAAAAAAAAAAAGCTTGTAATACCGGCGCAATGGAAGTCCCATTGAAAAAAGTCTATATGCAAATTGCGTAAGTTGATTTGCGTTAAGGCCAAAAAAGTGTGCGGTGCCCCTAAACCTGCAAGACTCGTAATACCAGCGGTAGTGAAAAAGCAGCGTTATAACTTGATAACGCTGCTTTTTCAGTATAACGCAAAACTGGCAATCTAGCCGTATATGTTCAATTTTGCAACTTTAAAGAGACATGAATCCTAAACTTTTTTTTATGATTCAGATAGATTGTATTTCTATTATCTAATTTGCTTTGTTCTGTTGGTATTCTTTGATGAAAAGCTTACCTAGGTAGGCTCGCTCACGAGCTGGGAGCTAGCTGCTGATTGGTGGCTGCACATATATGCCTCTTCTCATTGGGTTACCAATGTGTTCAGCTAGCTCGCCGTTGCGCATTGTTACTCATTCAACAAAGGATACCAAGAGAATGAAGCAAAATTGATAATAGAAGTAAATTGGAAAGTTGTTTAAAATTTCATTTTGTATCTGAATCATGAAATAAAAAAATGGGATTTCATTTCCCTTTGTTATTATTATGAATATTATTATCTTTATTTGTAGCGTGCAAACAGATTCAGCAGTGATCTGACAGAAAATGGAAGACAGACTGGGACATAAATATTAGAGTGCCCTGTTCCCTTACCAGTGTGGTGGTTGGATCACAAGGCCTGTGGTGAGTTCCAGAAGACAGGTGCAAGTTATGAGATGGGAGTTGAAGGTGGTAATAAGAGGGACTGAGAGATGTAGGCCACAAACACAGTAAAAAAGTCAGCTAAGGGTGTATATAGAGATCACATGAGGGATGCAGTATTGTGGAGGGCTTTGTAGGTTAGGGTAGGATAATGGAAGCCAATGTAGGGACTGGCATGCCAGTATAACTGGATAATATAATATCCGTTTCTGGGAAACTATTGACCATTAAAGGGACATTGTACACTAGATTTTTTTTTGCATAAATGTGTTGTAGATGATCCATTAATATAGACCATCTGGGGGTGTTTTTCAGATTGTTTCTGTGTATAATGGGTCTATTCATATGCAGGGGAGGGGGGGAGGCTCTGCTCTCAGCCCCTTTCAGTGGGTGTTTCAGCCAAACCCATCAACAGTGCTAAATTGGGAGCTTCTAAGTAAGTTTTTAAAAGGTTTTATTTTGTATTTTTATATCAGTATCTGTGGATATTATTCTTTATAGTAGTGTCTATTAAAATTGGTGTATACTGTCCCTTTAAGTCTGATATCAGTGGTGAGGAAGCTACTAGAGGGAATTGTAAAGGATTATACTGAAAAGTTGATTCATGAACGCAAAATCATGACTGGCAATAGATAACCCCAATCTATTTAATTATGAGGAAGTAAGTAGGAATGTAGACAAATAATCAGTATTGCACCCCATTATTTTTGATAAATTTTAAATGGCCTACAGGTATGGTTAGATGACAAATTATACTAAATTGTAGAGGTTTGTATAGATTGGTTAAAAAAAATGATAATTGTGCTGCTAAACGATAAATTAGAGATAGCTACACCTTTTAGAAGCAAATTTAAGCTACCTGTTACTTGATTGTGACATATCTTGAAAAACCATAGATGGGAAAGGATGTAGGGATTCTTGTACACAACAAAGCAAATTTAATAAATGTGAAATTGTTTCCAATAGTGGTTCAGTTATATGTAATTGTTGTTGCAGGGTGGTCAAATGAAGAATCAATGCCGTAAAACACATGTAGACATTTTTCTGTGTGTGCAGCTGCATTGGCTCTTTTTGTTCAATTGCTTACAAAGGAGTTAAGCAGCATAACCGATAGAGAACCTTTGTAGCATGATAACGTACGGATTTGTGTAGCCGAGACAATTTCACAAAATATGCCTGATGGGGGCATGAAAAATGTGATTCCATATTGTTTCCTACAACATCTTATGCTTCTGGCAAAGTGAGGCATTCAGAACAACCTACACATGTTATCTATCCTGTTTCACATCATTTGCCCATATTTCACATGGATTGTAAAACCGATTGGCTTTGCTGATAGAGAGCTGGCAGGAGTACTGTTTATTTCAGGAAACTGTTTATGACAAGAGGTCACACATTTAAGCTAGAGAAAAGGGGATTAAACCAACAGCAACAAAATCCTTTTTTTTCACTGCAAGACCAATCAAACTGTGTAACTCTTTGCTTGAGAAGATAGTAAAGATAGTGACTGCTAATACAATGACTTATTTTACTTGGGTTTTAATAAATAAAGAAACATTGAATTATATATATATATATATATATATATATATATATATATATACATATATATATATATATATATATATATATATATATATATATATATATATACAGGGAGTGCAGAATTATTAGGCAAGTTGTATTTTTGAGGATTAATTTTATTATTGAACAACAACCATGTTCTCAATGAACCCAAAAAACTCATTAATATCAAAGCTGAATAGTTTTGGAAGTAGTTTTTAGTTTGTTTTTAGTTATAGCTATTTTAGGGGGATCTCTGTGTGTGCAGGTGACTATTACTGTGCATAATTATTAGGCAACTTAACAAAAAACAAATATATACCCATTTCAATTATTTATTTTTACCAGTGAAACCAATATAACATCTCAACATTCACAAATATACATTTCTGACATTCAAAAACAAAACAAAAACAAATCAGTGACCAATATAGCCACCTTTCTTTGCAAGGACACTCAAAAGCCTGCCATCCATGGATTCTGTCAGTGTTTTGATCTGTTCACCATCAACATTGCGTGCAGCAGCAACCACAGCCTCCCAGACACTGTTCAGAGAGGTGTACTGTTTTCCCTCCTTGTAAATCTCACATTTGATGGTGGACCACAGGTTCTCAATGGGGTTCAGATCAGGTGAACAAGGAGGCCATGTCATTAGATTTTCTTCTTTTATACCCTTTCTTGCCAGCAACGCTGTGGAGTACTTGGACGCGTGTGATGGAGCATTGTCCTGCATGAAAATCATGTTTTTCTTGAAGGATGCAGACTTCTTCCTGTACCACTGCTTGAAGAAGGTGTCTTCCAGAAACTGGCAGTAGGACTGGGAGTTGAGCTTGACTCCATACTCAACCCGAAAAGGCCCCACAAGCTCATCTTTGATGATACCAGCCCAAACCAGTACTCCACCTCCACCTTGCTGGCGTCTGAGTCGGACTGGAGCTCTCTGCCCTTTACCAATCCAGCCACGGGCCCATCCATCTGGCCTATCAAGACTCACTCTCATTTCATCAGTCCATAAAACCTTAGAAAAATGAGATATTTCTTGGCCCAGTCTTGACGTTTCAGCTTGTGTGTCTTGTTCGGTGGTGGTCGTCTTTCAGCCTTTCTTACCTTGGCCATGTCTCTGAGTATTGCACACCTTGTGCTTTTGGGCACTCCAGTGATGTTGCAGCTCTGAAATATGGCCAAACTGGTGGCAAGTGGCATCTTGGCAGCTGCACGCTTGACTTTTCTCAGTTCATGGGCAGTTATTTTGCGCATTGGTTTTTCCACACGCTTCTTGCGACCCTGTTGACTATTTTGAATGAAACGCTTGATTGTTCGATGATCACGCTTCAGAAGCTTTGCAATTTTAAGAGTGCTGCATCCCTCTGCAAGATATCTCACTATTTTTGACTTTTCTGAGCCTGTCAAGTCCTTCTTTTGACCCATTTTGTCAAAGGAAAGGAAGTTGCCTAATAATTATGCACACCTGATATAGGGTGTTGATGTCATTAGACCACACCCCTTCTCATTACAGAGATGCACATCACCTAATATGCTTAATTGGTAGTAGGCTTTCGAGCCTATACAGCTTGGAGTAAGACAACATGATTAAAGATGGATGATGTGGGTCAAAATACTCATTTGCCTAATAATTCTGCACTCCCTGTATATCTAAATAAATATAAATATATATAATACATATATATATATATATATATATATATATATATATATATATATATATTTTGCATTTTTGGGGTGGAGGGGAAGGTGACGGATCTCAAAAAAAAGGTGCCGGTACTCATTGATTGTTGATTGATATATTGTGCTCAGTAACTTTGATAAAAGCAAAGGGAGAAAGTTATTTTAAATGCTTGATATATTTTGTAGATCCCTCTTGTAAAAACTAGAGTATTTACATGATGATTACAAATATTACATAAAATATTATAATATTATATGGCAGTAGCCCCCCCCCCCCCCCATAGCTATGCACTTTTAAATTAACATAACAATTGTACATACAGATACGGTATATTTCTTTAATCACACTCAATTTTAAATGTAACATATGTGTGCTAATTAAGTCCTAGGAAGTGCAATTAATTTAAATCACCCTAGGTCAAACCCTAGAAATAAAGGTGAATTCCAAAAAAAAAAACACCATCCAGCGATTCACCAAGTGATAATAGAAAGTTACAGTATATCAGGGCTGTTCATAAATACATATAGATGAGGGAGAGCTACTTCTCCATAAGTATCCGAAACTTAAAATGCTGTAAAACAAAGAAGAAGTATACCATTTATTTATTACTGACCCTATATTAAAGACAGACATAAGATAATAAATAATCTATGTCAGTGATGGCTAACATTAGCACCCCATATGTTTTGGAACTACATTTACCATGATGCTTATTCACTCTGCAGTCTAGCATCATGGGAAATGTAGTTATTAAACATCAGATGTGCCAAGGTTTAGCCATCACTAGTATAGGTGATCTGCAATATAATTGGCTATAACTATTCTTTTTATTGCACTCTTGGATTCTTAGTCGCTATGAAACAGATTCTTTCAAGGTCTCTTTAATGTTGTCATAAAATGTAATTTTAAAATGAACTATTTTATCAGTAGTTGCCTATTATTATATATAATAAAGGTTTTCTTTATATAAACTGTTGTGTTTTTTTTTAAGGTTCACAAAATATCAGGAAACCCTAGTATGATTGCAACTCACAAAACTCAAAAAGAAAAGCTATGAAAATAAATTCTGAAATGCTTTCATTGTCATACTATGTAAGTATTAATGAAATCAGAAAATATTCAGACTAGATTTTACCTTAAGGATACTTTTGTCAGATTGTTTTACTGTATCTTAGTATTGCAGAGCAAGAAGTTAAAACGAATAACATATAATCTCATAAAATACAGTTTTGGCTGACAATAACTTCATTGTTGATGTAGCACTTTGCAATATAGCTTTGCTGTTCCATAGTTTTATTTTGAAAGGGTCTATTTGTTTTGACAAATTGATCAACCTCAGGGTGAGTTGTGCATTGGAGGATTGATTTTACATCTCATCAGTTATCTAACAAGATGTGAAAAAAATGCCAGAAATATGGCAATATTACAGATATTAAAAGTTTGGCTTCAAATATAAGGCTGACTAAACAACTAATTAAAATATCAAGATTACCGAATGAGTGAATAATTCTAATTTACATAATCATAAAAAGAAAATAAATTATCACCTTCTTTTCCCTATGGATTTTCGTACACATTATTTTATATGGACTACATAAAAAATGAAATTAAAAATCTTATTCAACAAACATTTAAATATTTATCCTGTGTAACGTTTGTAAACAACTTTAAAAAAAATAATAATAAAAAATTATGGGCTTACAATTGCAATCTATTAATGTACTGCATCTTTTTGATAGACATCTATTATTAATATTACGCCTACATGTTTGCATCAAACTTAGAAAAAAATATATAATTTAATGAACAACTGTAAAATATGTAGGATAAAATTGTATGTATTGAAACAATTGGTTATCAATTTGTTAATACAATTTGTGAAATATATTACCATACAGCCATGGGCAAAAGGCGGGAAATGCCCCCACCCCTAAATTTTGCCTATTCCCTCTGCTGCCGCAATCCTTTCATGTTCCCCTACAACTCCATAAGCCATTCCTCACCCACATTGTCATGCAAGGTGCACTGCTAAAGGGAATGAGGTGCTGGTGTGGCTAAATACTTACTTGCAGGATTGTAGTAAATAATGCAGCAACTAATTACAATAAGTGTTTTCTGGTGTGTGTCATGCCACTCTAGCTGTTGCTAGGGACGCGGCGCCTGCTGTTCTGCTCGTTGCCTAGGGGGGAGTCGCTCCCTCCGTTCTGAAGACGGTCAGGATTTCCTGTGGCGCAAATCCTGCATCTATGTAAGTTACTCACTTGCTACCTATCACTGCAGAAGTATAGGTGTTACTTAGTGTTCTCCTGGGTGTTATTATTGCTGTATGCTGGACTGTTATATTGTTGCTGACCTCTGCTTGTCTGACCACTCTGCCTGTTAACCCCTAAACTGCTGGATTGATATACTGCTGCTGAACTTTGCTTGTCTGACCACTCTGCCTGTTAACCCCTAAACTGCTGGATTAATATGATGCTGCTGAACTCTGCTTGTCTGACCACTCTGCCTGTTAACCCCTAAACTGCTGAATTGATATACTACTGCTGAACCCTGACTGTCTAACTACTCTGCTTGATTAACCCCTATTGTTCTGGATTGCCTCTCTGTTGCCAAACCCTGCCTGTCTGACCATCCTAGTAGTCCACCTCTGGACTGCTTTACCGTTGCCAAACGCTGCCTGCCTGACCATTCTAGTGGTTTACCTCTGGACTGCTTTACCATTGCCAAACCCTGCCTGCCTGACCATTGTAGTGGTTTACCCCTGAACTGCCTTTCTCTGATTCCACCCCTGAACTGCCTTTCTCTGATTCCCTGCCTGTTGCCGCTGAAGACTATAATGCCTGTGGTCAGTGCCGCTTACCTCATCTTGCAAACTTTCTCTGCTCTGGGATATTCCCTAGGATAAGGAGACTACTGGCCGAGTTCGGTCTGATAGTGGAATATCCCATGAGCATTACATTATACTTGGGCCATGGAGCCAAATGAGGTAGCAAGAGCAGTTTACCTTCAAGGACAGATGTTGGGAAGCCATATCACACAGTTGCAGAGTGTGGATTCCAAACTAGAGGGTTTTACCGCGTAACTCTCTGCACTAGTTGCAGCAAGGAATACCACTCCTGTTCTTCCCCTGCTTCTGGAAGCATTCCCCGGATACCATTCCCTGCCAAATATGAAGGTACTATTGATTGTAGGGGTTTTCTTAACCAGTGCAGGCTGCACTTCCGTAACGATCCTCACACCTTTCAGTCTCACAAATCAAGGGTCACCTTTATCATTTCCTTACTGAAAGACATGGCCCTAGCCTGGGTCTCTCCCCTTTTGGAACAGAACGCTCCACTTCTGCATTATGCTGATGCCTTCATTTGTGCATCTTCTTCTGTGTTTGGGACTTCTGGCCGAACTTCAGCTGCAGAATTTTCTCTCCGTGATCTCCGCCAGGGCAATAGAACTGTGGCACAATTCACCATCGAGTTTTGCACCTTAGCACTTGAAACCATTTGTGATGGCAGCTTTTAGGAGGGGTCTGCATGAACGCATCAAAAATTAACTCACTTATCGTGATATTCCTTCTTCTTTGGATGACTTTATAACACTTTGTATCAGTCTGAACTTTCGCTTCCAGGAGAGACAAGCCCAGAGAGACAGAACTTGGAGGGTCCTTCCCTCCCGTCCTTCTATTCGTCCGCTTTCGGCAGTATCCTCTACCCCTTCAACAGCTCCAGTTACCCCAGTGGAGGAACATGGATCTTTCATCCTTCAAACCCTCAGAGTCTGAAAGACAGAGAATAAGGAGATTCAGACTATGGGGCATATGTATGAAGGTCTGGCGGACCTGATCCGACACTGCGGATCAGGTACACCAGACCTCGCTGAATATGGCGAGCAACACGCTCGCCGTATTCAGCATTGCACCAGCAGCTCACAAGAGCTGCTGGTGCACACACCGCCCCCTGCAGACTCGCGGCCAATAGGCCCACCAGCAGGGGGGAGTCAATCAACCCGATCGTACTTGATTGGGTTGATTTCTGGCGATGTCTGTCCGCCTGCTCAGAGCAGGCAGACAGGTTATGGAGCAGCGGTCTTTGTGACCGCTGCTTCATAACTTCTGTTTCTGGCGAGCCTGCAGGCTCGCCAGAAACACGGGGCATCAAGCTCCATATGGAGCTTGATACATATGCCCCTATGCTTTTATTGTGGATCAAAACACCCACCAACTAAAGAATTGTGACATTCGGCCGGGAAAAGCCAATGCTTAGGGGATAACACTGGGGTACCTCTGAGCATGATCACTACTAAATCCCCTCAGGATACCTGTTACCCTTACCTTCCTTCAGAATACTGTCCACACTCAATCCTTTATTGATTCAGGGGCAGCTGGAAACTTTCTGGATCACTGTTTTATGATTCAAGCTGGCTTGCCTCGTCTGCAAAAAAGACATTGTCTCAAAAAACTACTCTTGGTGGCACCCCACTTGGTTCAGGGTTGATCCTTTTTGAGTCAGCACCCCTGACCCTGACTGTGGGAGTCCTTCATACCAAACAGCTGCAGTTCGAGGTCATTCATTCCCCAGCACAGCCTGTCATCCTTGGTCTTCCTTGGCTTTGTATACACAATCCCCAGTTCGACTGGGCTGAAGGACAACTGGCCTCCTGGGGGACCTCCTGTTTTCACTCCTGCCTTGCTAAAGTCACTCCTCTGCTCTGCATCCCCATAGCCAGTATACAGACACCTCCAAACCTTCCCTCAGAATATGCAGATTTTGCAGATGTATTTGAGAAAAAAGCAGCCAACGTGCTGCCACTCCACCGTCCTTATGACTGCAAAATTGACCTCTTTCCCAGAGCCCCTCTTCCTAAAGGGATGACTTATCCACTCTCCAAAGCTGAAACCAAATCCATGGAGGAGTACATCTAAGAGAACCTAGCTAAAGGTTTAATTCACCCTTCCTCCTCTCCTGGTGGGTCAGGCTTCTTTTTTGCCAGTAAGAAGGATGGTGGGCTCCGACCCTGCATCGACTACAGGGCCTTGAACAACATAACTATCAAGAATCACTATCCCATTTCTTTGATCACCAAACTGTATGACTCACTCCAGAATGCTTGCTTCTTCACCAAGCTGGACTTATGTGGGGCATACAATCTGATTCGTATCTTCCCAGGCCATGAATGGAAGACCGCCTTCAACACAAGATCAGGGCATTATGAATATCTTGTAATGCCCTTTGGGCTGTGTAACACCCCTGCAGTCTTCCAGGCATTTGTCAACAATGTCTTCCGTGACCTCCTCAATCTCACTGTCATCGTCTACCTGGATGACATCCTTATTTTCTCTTTCACTCTGGAGGAGCATCATAAGCACATGAGACAGGTAATTCAACGTCTCAGACACAATTCTTTGGTAGCCAAACTAGAAAAATCTGAGTTTGACCAAGTTCAGATCCAGTTCCTTGGTTATGTCATCTCAAAAGAAGGTTTTGCCATGGATCCTGCTAAACTCACCACAGTTTTAGAATGGCCTCAACCTACTTCATTAAAGGAATTACAGAGATTCTTGGGGTTCTCCAATTATTACCGCAAGTTTATAAAGAACGTTTCTCAAACCGTCGCTCCACTCACGGAATTGACAAAACGGAACAAAGACTGTAAACATTGGCCCCCTGAGGCCATATATGCCTTCACTTGTCTAAAAAAGGCTTTCTGTTCTGCTCCTGTGCTCTGCCATCCTGATCCTGACCTACAGTTCACTTTAGAGGTTGATGCCTCTGAGATAGGGGCTGGAGCAGTTCTAACCCAAAGGGATCCTTTAACCTCCAAGTCACACCCTGTAGTCTTTTTTCCAAAAGCTTTACTCCTGCAGAGAGGAATTACGATGTGGGTAATCATGAACTCTTAGCCATTAAGATGACCTTGACTGAATGGCGTCATTGGTTAGAAGGCACCACCAATCCCATTCATATTCTCACCTACCACAAGAATCTGACTTACCTAGAGATTGCTCATAGACTCAATCCTCGACAGGCCAGGTGGGCATTGTTCTTTTCCCATTATAAATTTGTTGTCTCTTATCTTCCTGGGACAAAAAACAAGAAGGCTGACGCCCTTTCCCGTCAGTTTCCTCACTCAAGTGATTCCTTTGAAGCTCCTATTGAACACATCATACCTCCCTCCTGTGTGATTGCTCAACTGAATACCACCCTTCTTCAAAGACTGCAACGTGCCCATTCTAGTAAACCTCCTGAAGCCCCCGTGGCTTCCAATATCTTTTTTGTACCTCTGAACCTACGCACTCCTGTGTTGTCCTGGGCTCATGATAGTAAACTCTCAGGACATCCTGGTTTGACAAGGACTTTTAAGCGCCTTTCCCAACTTGTATGGTGGCCTACTATGAAGTCTGACACTCAGGATTATGTGAAAGCCTGGAAGAGATAAACACAGAGGCGCCCAATGGCCTAATACCAAAAACACAAGGTGGATTCAATTAGGCAAAAAAATATACTCACAAACAGATTGCACCCAAAAGTGCAAAATAAGCAGACTGGAACCTCACAGTTGCCCAGAAAACTGGTAGAACACAGCCAGGAGTTGAAAAATGAATCCTTGCCAGAGAAGTCCAAGATTGTCCTAAAATGAGAGAAGCAGAGCCAACATAGCCCAGCACAGTTTGGCACAACAGTGTGTATGTAAGGGGAAAAGGCACACTTACATGTCCCAAAGCACCTCCAGGTGCAGTAAACACAGGCTGGAGCTTCTCAGCCGCCCAGCTGACTGATTTCAATAGTATCAGCAAATGCAGAAATGATTCCTAACAGTATTAGAGATGAAGTATCCCCAAATAAAATGTAGCAGCAAGTGTAAAAATTAAAAGTAAACTTTATTTAAAAGCAAGTTTCTCAGCCTCTGTAGGGCTGTTTCCTCAGGCTATGATAAAAAATAATGAACATACACTAAATAAAACACAATGTGTGGGCTGATTGGGAGATGGTAATGAATATCATGTGTATCCAATCTTAATTAGCTAGATTGCTATGATACACATACAGAGTATTGTTAACAATGATGCTATGTTTGTCTATATAATGGAATACATACATCAAAAAACTTATTTTTTATATCTATTATGTATATACACAGTTTCATAATATTTGTGCAATAATTATACAATAATATAAAATATCAATGTGACCAGATCCCTCATATATTATATATTCCAAATGTCACATTGTTTGTCATCTCCATATATGCATTGAACTTTATAGTATAATATAGCCCCACAAACACAAATAAAAACCCTACCAATCATACTCCCACAGATATAGATAAAGAGTTAGATCAATATGCGACCAAACTACAGAGAAAACCATCCCCTCCCCCCCACACCCCCTCCCTTCATTCATCCAGATCGGAAATGATCATTGGTAGATGCCAATCATATAATACTATCAATGGTGCGTATTGCGCAAATCACAGTGTTGTGACCTTCTCACCGGTGTATGATGGTACTTCAGTACCATTTCTGTATATTTAATGTGGTCAATGTATAAATAAATAAATATACAGAAACGGTACTGAAGTACAATCATACACCGGTGAGAAGGTCACAATACTGTAATTTGTACACCTCTGATGAAGAAGGGAAATAATTAAAAGCCCTTCGAAAAGCGTAAGGTTTAGATTCATTTGAGAAATTGTTTTTGAGGCTGATGGCCTCTCTATGAGAAGGATTTTTAACATGGCAAGGATATTACTAACGATTTCCAATGTGTTGTTTGATGCATATTTGAACATGCAGAGAAATTGTGATTTTTAAATGTTCTAAGGATACCTCATTGCATTGAGGTTGAAAAGTGTGAGTTTAAATAACTACGGCCATTATTGTATGTAAATCATAATAAAAGGGTATAACACTATTAGCCTTCCTGGTTTTGTGTTTTCTCTTTTCATTTATGGCCTTGTCGTTATACATGTGAATGGAGGGAGACTGTTTTTGAGGAAAATATCGGAAGTTTCTGCCTGCCGTGTGATCTGAATATCGAAACCACCTAATCTCCTACCCATACTCTGAGAGTGCCTGATACTTACCTTATATGTGATTGAGGTTAAATCAAGTAAGTGTACATCTAACAGGGGGAAAGAGATTATATCCCCATCGTTGGCACAAGATACCAAGATATAAGGACTTATTTTGCACCATACACATATATATTTTTACGGATAAACTTTTATAATATCAATGCATTTATACATTTTATGTTTTTAAAGAGTGTATTTATAATACTGTTTAAATCAATTTATATGTTTATCAAATTTGGATTTGAAGGTTGATATATATATATATATATATATATATATATATATTAACTGGGACCTGTAGAATTTCTGAATCGCACAGTGGCTTAATATGAATTCTGTTCTTTTTAAGATTATTATATAATACATTGGGACATTTTTCTGTTTAACATTTATATCAGGTTGTATAGTGTGATCTCTTTGATTAAGTGCCATCTCCAACTCTTGTACTTGTATACATATATATATATATATATATATATATATATATATATATATATTCAGACATCATATTATATATGAATATAGAAATTTGGGAGATTGTCTAATTTTCTAATATTACTTGAAGATTTGATAAGCTTGATAGGTGACTATTTTAGTCGGTCTAAAATGTTTAACTGTGTCAGAATAATAACCTCTGTATCTCTTTATTTTTCAGACATATAATAACAAGATGTCCTATGAATATGGACCATAGACAAGATTCATGCATTCAGGATTTATTAGAAATATGAAATATATTATATTCATGTTGGGATGCAGTGCAGTATTGAATATAAAACATGCTGTATTTGTATGAATATATATCAGGATTTTAAATGGATTTTCAGCTAATAGTTAGTAGTATAAATTACTCTGATGTAATATGATATTAAAAAGAATACTGATGTTTCATTTTAAAATATTCAGAAGGAATAATATGACATAGTACAATAAATTTGAACATGTAAATTATTAATGTAAAGAAATTATGGCATTTATTACACAATTTAAAGAAATATTTTTAAATGTTAGAAATTATTAAATGTATTGCTGTGTTGTTTGTCATGCTGCCCCCCGATGGCCAAAACCCGGTGTTGCGATGCAAGAATTACAACCGAAAAAAAAACAATTGGTTGATAACAAAGATGCATTTTTCCCTAACAACCATATATCCCAGGTTGTCCAATCAGAAGGGACAAGGATCCGTAAGGGCTATCCAATTCATCAGTGATGGTACAAAACAAAAAGGGGTGGGGTAATAATATCACATAATAAAAACCCCAAGCATAGAAAAGGCTGGAGGCTGTCTGTGTGCAAGGACTGTGACTGCTAAAAACTTGGCTGCGTTACCTACAGGTACAAAAGGCATAATAGCTACCTTCTTTTCCACATGCAAAAACTCAATTTTGGTAATCTGAGGCGAATTGGATAAACAAAGAAGTTTTTGGGAGATTGAACTACAATTTGGTTCAAACTGGTGATGTATGGTTGTTATATTTTTTTTTTTTAATATTTTAAACAAAGGTAATTGGTAAAACCATAGTCAAATTGTAAGTAATAGATTAAAGAGAGCAGTTTATATTTTAGCTTGTATTCATAGCCTGTATATTTTAAACTAATCCTAAATTTTAAGTTGTTTATCTTTGCAAAATATAGATATATATATATCTTAGAATTGGTTTTAATTATAAGTAAATGAGAATGTATTTCAGTTTAAATAAATGGACATTTAAGGTAACTGTTTAAGGTAACTGTTTACAGAATATATGTACTTTTAGTGTCCTAATTAGAATTGTATCAGAATCAATTGTATCTAAATAGCTGAGTGCATTGCTTGAATGTTAGTAGCTGAATTTATTGGAGTCTCATTGTGATATTTTAAATGCAACTCTGATTTGGAAGGCTATTGTGAATAAGGCAACTTTTATGAACTTTGCATAGCATATTTTAATAGTTTCAAATGTGTATAGTATTGATTCATATCCTGGATCCTACAAATATATTTCAATGTGTTTATATTTCAATGTATTTCAACTAATAAAAAAGAATTCAGGAATTTATATTAATTTTATGGTTTCTAGTATATGCATATTTTATTGGGGTTCATTTTAAAGAAAAATGATTAAATATATTGTGTTATAACCCGACCATATACTGACAATAGAGTTGTAATCAAAATGATTCAACCCCCATTGCAAATAAGGTTTATTGTTAACATTTAGAGGTTTTCAGCTGTTTGCAATGAACAAATCAAACAAAAGCAATTGAAATGCTTCAAGTGGTTTAACCAAATTATACTGAAAACCCAACTTTTAATGAATTCTGCAGTCTCAAAAAAATTCAAGTGTTAAAAGTAAAAAGTAAGGGAAAACAAACTACATTATAACCCCATAATCAGAATTATTTATCGCAGAAATTTCAGTGATAACGCTAGGGTACAATAATCCTAGTACCTTAATATTACAGAGATGGGGGGTGCTCACTGTCCTAATATGGAATTGATACAAACAGAAGAGAAAAGGTGGACATTATGAGACAAAATATATTTATCATAGTAACGGCAGGGAAGACCACCAAGAAGGATGTGAAAAATTAAAACATGACATTTATTAGATACTATAATAAAACACAACAGTGTCCAGGTGTGTAAAACTTAGATTTAAAATATAACAAAAAGGGGGGGAGGGGTTAGAGTCCCATCAAACCCGGGTACATATCAGTAATATGTATGTATGGATCCAAATGATAACACATTGAATATAGGTTTAATATACACTAAAGAGAGCTCACAGGTTGCAAAAGATATAACACAAAAACAGGTGTTGTCTCAAGCACACCTGATGCAACTAATCAAGGGCTTCATTAGTTGCACCAGGTGTGCTTGAGCTAGAACACATGAAAATACCTTAACTGACTAGAGGTTTGTTGAGTGTCACGTTTGACTGCATGTTAGAAACATGGCAAGGTCAAAAGAATGGTCCAAAAAGTTAAGAGAAGCGATAATAGCCCTTCACAAACAAGAAACAGATTACAAAAAGATAGCGAAGACACTAAATGTTCCTAAAGACACTGTTGGAAGCATAGTTTGCAAGTTTAAAGTCAAAGGAACAGTGGTTAAACTACCTGAATGGGGCAGAAAAATTAAGCTGTCAATGGCAGCAACCAGATTTCTGAGAAGGCAGGTTGAGAAAAACCTTCAAGTGACTGCAAAAGACCTGCAGCAAGACTTGGTGGCAACAGGCACTGAGGTTTCAGTTTGCACAGTAAGGCGTATACTAAATGCAGAAGGTTTCTATGGCAGAACTCCAAGATGTACACCACTACTGACCCAAAAGCACAAGAAACGTCAGCTCCAATACGCTCAAAATCATATTAATAAGCCACAGACATTTGAGGATTCTGTTTTGGGGAGCGATGAAAGAAAACTGGAACTTTTCGGCCCGATAGATGAGTGGTATGTCTGTAGGAAGTAGAATGAAGCATACGCTGAAAAAAACACTCTGCCTACTGTAAGCATGGTGGTGGCACGCTGATGCTATGAGACTGCTTTGCATCCTCTGGCACTGGAATCCTGCAGCATGTGGAAGGCAAGATGGATTCATTGAATTATCAGGAAATCCTAGGAGAAAACATCATGCCATCTGTGAGGAAGCTGAAGCTTGGGTGTCATTGGATATTCCAACAGCACAATGATCCCAAGCATAGCTCAAATCCCACCAAGGCTTGCAGAAGAAGTCCTGGAAGATTCTACAGTGGCCATCACAGTCACCTGAATTGAACCCCATAGAAAATCTCTGGTGGGATTTCAAGAAGGCAGTTGAAGCACGCAAACCCAATAATATTACTGAACTGGAGGCCATTGCTCATGAGGAATGGGTTAATATTCCTCAATAATGCTGCTAGAAGCATTTGTGTTGAGCTATTTCAATTGCTTTTGTTTGATGAGAGAGAGAGAGAGAGAGAGAGAGAGAGAGAGAGAAAAGTTGCCGTTACTCACTGATTATTGATTGATATATTCTGCTCTGTAACTAGCATTTTATGCTAAACACTGATTTTTCAAATGCTCAGATGTTTATTTCATACACAGAGTTTGGTTCAATTCAACTTTTTAGTTGCTATTAAGAGTTACTACAAACCGTGAAAAAATACATTTATCAGTTCAGTACTTTTTGAGATACTAAGATAAGAAAATGTTAGATTTTTCAATATCACCATATTAGATTTTTTAGAGAAAACAACAGTAAAACATCATGATATTGCCACGGGATATAAATAGACTTAATGTGGTATTTTTTATTATTGAAAACAGTTTTGTAGTAAAGGGACCTGCAATTAATCAAGGGCATTATGGAACTATGTGGGGCGCAAATAAAGGACTTGCCTCTGGCTGCCTCATGGTCTACACCTGTAACATATATTCTGGTATGGTATGTCTCTTTAAGACCTGCTCTATAAACTCCCACAATTCCTAGCACTCTCTGTCAATTAATTTCAGTTGTGTAGTAAGATACAGCGTTCACTTGTGTATCTAAACTCTGAAGACTTGATCTATTACATTCATTTGGATTATCCTAAGCTCTTCACGAGCCAAAGAACAACCAGTATCCAGTTTCCAACAAAATCTGTTAGCATCATTTGGAACCAGCTGCTAGAAAGGAGAATATTTGAAATAAGCAGCCTACCTTCTACTATTGCTAAACTTGCAATCTATTATCCATCTCCAACGTTCCTCTGCAATAACCCTCACCCCAGCCTGGATCATACAGCAATATATCAACTTAATTTGCGGTCACAATCGCATCTTCTAAAAGGACTTTATTGCTTGTTTTAAAACTGTTCACAGAGCTCCCGTTTATCTCCGCACCTGATTGGTTCACGGATACACACCTTCTCACTGACGTCAGCTGCAAGTTCTATTCACGGCGGTCGAATCCGCTCCTCCCTGTTACAACTAGCAACACAGCAGCATTGACCGGATTGGCTAAGATAGACACAGCCCAAACACATGCTGCAAACTAACTGCTTTCCACACGCAGCATTCTGAGCTCCTCCGGATTTAAAGAGACAGGTACTACTAATTTAAGTATATTCTCTTTCAAGCTATAATAACCTGAATTCAACATACAGCTAAAATAAGTGTATACTCTTCCAAACTATAATTAACTGAATTCATCTTCAGCCAAGTTTACAGGAATTTCACATCTCCTCCTGTAACCAAATAACCAGGAAATCCTTAAAGGGACATTCCTCCTACTTTTTCTATTCTATCAAACTCACAGTTAAAAACACAATTGATCTGCAGTTGTGATTCAACTCTCATATAAGTTAGAGGAAATCTTGTTACATTACATAATAATTGACCATATAAAAAAAAAAATGGATCCAGCAGATCTACCAAATGTTGTCTACAGTTTGTCCCAGTGTGTGGATCAATTAACACAGGGTGTCAGAGAATTGAAAGCGCAAAATGATACTTTAAAGGTAATGGTTAGGGATAACACACCAGAACCACAGGTATCCCTTCCAGACTTGTTCACCGGAGACAGGGCAAGCTTTAGACAATTCTGTAATGCTTGTATACTACTTTTCCAGATGAGACCTAAAACTTATTTCTCTGAAAGTATTAAAGTAATGACTGTTATATCCTTTTTAAGAGGGGAACCCCGCAAATGGGCAGATGTTTTTTTTTTGAGAATGAAGATCCCATACTAGGATCTCTATCAGATTGTTTTTCACAGATGGGGACTTTATATGTAGATACTCATAAACAACTTTCCACTGAAACCAATATGCGGTCACTCAGACAGGGCCGCCGTCCAGTAGAAGAATACCTAACAGAATTTAAGTTATACGCTAAGGACTCTGAATGGAGTGATGTATCGCTCCGAAATCAATACAGATTGGAGTTAAATGAGTCCCTGAAGGATGAACTAGCCCGCACTGATCTACCCAGGACACTGGAAGGCCTAATAGACCTCTCAATACATGTGGATAGACGTTTAAGAGAGAGACGTGCAGAGAGATCACACTTTGATACTCCACAGAAATACTACTCATCGAACACAAGACCTTCAACTCCAAAGGACTCACCAATCCCTATGGATCTCGGAGTTATGAAGGGTCCCCTTCAACCAGAAGAAAGGCTTTGAAGGAAAAGGGCGAACCTTTGTATATATTGTGCTTCTCCAGCACACACTGTAAAAGAATGTCCCATTCTACAACGCCAGAAGAGCAGTAAGTTACTATTCCATAAGAATAACTGTTTCACCAATAAAGTCTTTAGCTCAGCTTATTGTACTTTACCTCTGTCATTGCAGTGGGATCTACTAACACTTCGTACTGAGGCCATCGTGGATTCTGGAGCATACTCTAATTTTCTGGATGTTTAAATAGTAAAGAAAAATAAAATACCTTTGTGTGCAAAAGTTACACCCATGTCTATAAGAGTTTTTGATGGCTCGTACATTAATACAGGTCCTATCACTCATCATACCATTCCCCTTAAAACAATAACTGAGACAGGACACACAGAATACATCACTTTTGACATCATACCGTCGCCCTTATTCCCAGTAGTTTTAGGTCTCTCCTGGCTACAACTTCACCAACCAAAAATAGATTGGGGTACCTTGCAAATAAAATTCGATTCATCATATTGTCAGATGACTTGTTATCATCGTCAGAATATATTACAAATTTCAGAATTTAATCTACCAGAACATTATCAGGATTTCACAGATGTATTTAGTAAAAAAGAGGCAGAGTCTTTACCACCTCATCTTATCTACGACTGCCCTATTGAACTACATCCAGGTGCCACCATTCCGTATGGGCACATTTACCCGTTATCTCAACTGGAACTCCCAACATCTTAAATCATATCTGGATGAAAACCTGAGGAAAGGTTTCATCAGGCCTTCCACCTCTCCAGCAGGAGCTGGCATCTTTTCGTCAGGAACAAAGATCTTTCCCTGAGGCCAATTATCGATTATCGGGAACTAAATAAACGGACGGTCAAGAACCGCTATCCTCTACCTCTAATACCGGAATTTGTGGAAAGACTCTGTGATATACTCAAAATTAGATTTAAGAGGAGCATAAAATTTAGTGAGGATTCGCGAGGGGGATGAATGGCTAACCACTTTCAGAACTCGCTACAGTCTGTACGAATACTTGGTGATGCCATTCGGGCTATGCAATGCCCCAGCCATGTTCCAACACTTCATAAATGACATCTTCAGAGATTTGTTGGACGTGTGCATGGTTGTGTACTTGGACGATATCCTAATATACTCAGACAATGAAGAGGATCAAATAAAACATGTGCTCTGGGTTTTAGGACGTTTAAGGACACACCAGTTATATGCCAAGCCTGAGAAGTGTCTTTTTCATGTTAACCAGATATCCTTCCTCGGTTATCATATATCATCTGCTGGACTGAAGATGGAAGATGGTAAAGTAGAGGCAATACAAACTTGGCCCATACCAACTAACACTAAGGAAGTTCAACGCTTCCTGGGCTTTGCCAACTTCTATCGGAAATTTATCAAAGGTTTTTCCACCATAGTAAAACCTCTTACTAAACTCACTGGATCCCAAACATCTTTCAATTGGAATTTTCAAGCTGATGAAGCATTCAATATGTTAAAGAAGTCTTTCACCACTGCACCTATTCTACAATTCCCAAATGCTGATTTGCAGTATATTTTAGAGGTTGATGCCTCCAACTACGCTAAGGGAGCCATCCTATCCCAAAGGAAGACCCCTTCTGATCCAGTCCATCCTGTTGCCTTCTTTTATAAATTGATGACACCTCCAGAATTAAATTATTCTATTGGTGACAAGGAACTTCTGGTTATCAGAAAAGCTTTTGAACATTGGCGTCATTTACTCGAAGGTACTAAAATTCCTATACTTCCTATATACAGACCATAGGAATTTGGAGTACTTACAATCTAGCAAGATCCTCTCTGCATGCCAACTCCGATGGAGTCTGTATTTTACACATTTTAACTTTCATATCACTTATCGTCCAGGCTCAAAGAATGGTAAAGCTGATCCTTTATCCAGAAGAATTAACCAAACTCCAACTCATTCTCTGCCAGGTTCTATACTCACACCTGAACATTTCTGTGCTATGATAACACCTTATGAATTCCTATGTAAACAACAAAAGGAAGACCTCACTTACCCTAAAGAGAAATTACAACAAAAGAATGATTTCCTTTATTATCACCAAGACAAGATCTTCGTACCATAATAATCATAATGATTCACCCCTTGCAGGACACCCAGGGATCAATAAGACGTTGGATCTTCTAAAAAGGAACTATTGGTAGTCCACCATGAATGAGTCTGTAAGAGAATATGTTAAAACCTGCGAGACTTGTGCTATCCTAAAGCCCGAAAAGGTTCGGCCATATGGATACCTAAAACCTCTACACATATCTGACCGACCTTGGCAGACTATCGGTATGGATTACATAGTTGATCTTCCACTATCTAACAACTGTAATACTATTTTAGTGGTTGTAGATCTCCTAACAAAAATGGCACACTTCATTCCTTACCGAAAGCTCCCCACTTCTTCAGAAACTGCCCAGTTATTTCTACATAACATAGTAAGGTTACATGGAATACCTTCCATCATTATTACCGACAGAGGTTCTCAGTTCACCTCCAAGTTTTGGAAGGCATTATGTAAGGTCCTCCAAATTGATCAGAGGTACAGTACAGCATTCCACCCCCAGAGAAATGGGCAAACAGAAAGGGTGAACCAATGGCTGGAACAGTACATCAGATGCTACTGTTCTTTCCATCAAGAACAATGGTGTGATAAGATTTCTACCGCAAAATATGCATATAACAATACGTTGAACGCATCTACAAAAATGACTCCGTTTTTTTCCAACTATGGATATCATCCAACTTTCCATCTTTTCCCTCATATGAATACCACTTCTCCAAAAGTCAATGAGACAAGCAACAGCTTAGCCGAATCATTCAGTTTCCTCAAAGAAAACATCAAAGAAGCGCAGATAAGACAGAATAAGTATTACGATACGAAAAGTAGGAAACCCCCAATTTATTCTGTGGGAGAAAAGGTCTGGCTTTCTACAAAAAAATTGAAATTGAATACACCCAGTAGGAAGTTCACTTAACTCTTTATCGGTCCTTTCCCTATCACAAAGGTGGTAAATGAAAATGCAGTTACCCTGGATCTTCCTCCTGAATGCAAGTTCCACCCAACATTCCATGTCTCCCTACTGAAACCATATACTGAAACCAGGCTTCAATCAGCCAATTCATTGCTTCCACCTATAACCATAGATTAAGAAATTTATGAGATTAGTTCAATTCAAGACTCCAGACTGTTCCAGGGAAAACTCCAATATCTGGTCAGATGGAAGGGGTATCAACCTGATGATGATTCCTGGGAACCTGCTGATAATATCTTTGCTTCAAAATTGATTTCTGCTTTCCATCATGCTAATCCAGACAGGCCAGGTCCTGGTGCTGCGGTGCAGCCCCTTTGATGGGGGGTCCTGTAACATATATTCTGGTATGGTATGTGTCTTTAAGACCTGCTCTATAAATTCCTAGCACTCTCTGTCAATTAATTTCAGTTGTGTAGTAAGATACAGCGTTCACTTGTGTATCTAAACTCTGAAGACTTGATCAATTACATTCCTTTGGTTTATCCTAAGCTCTTCATGAGCCAAAGAACAACCAGTATCCAGTTTCCAACAAAATCTGTTAGCATCATTTGGAACCAGCTGCTAGAAAGGAGAATATTTGAAATAAGCAGCCTACCTTCTGCTATTGCTAAACTTGCAATCTATTATCCATCTCCAACGTTCCTCTGCAATAACCCTCACCCCAGCCTGGATCATACAACAATATATCAATTTAATTTGCAGTCACAACCGCATCTTCTAAAAGGACATTATTGCTTGTTTTAAAACTGTTCACGGAGCTTCCGTTTTTCTCCGCTCCTGATTGGTTCTCGGATACACACCTTCTCACTGACGTCAGCTGCAAGTTCTATTCACCGCGGTCAAATCCACTCCTCCCTTTTACAACTAGCAACACAGCAGCATTGAACGCATTGGCTAAGATAGACACAGCCCAAACACACGCTGCAAACTAACTGCTTTCTACATGCAGCATTCTGAGCTCCTCCGGATTTAAAGAGACAGGTACTACTAATTTAAGTATATACTCTTTCAAGCTATAATTACCTGAATTCAACATACAACTAAAATAAGTGTATACTCTTCCAAACTATAATTAACTGAATTCATCTTCAGCCAAGATTACAGGAATTTCACATCTCCTCTTGTAACCAAATAACTAGGAAATCCTTAAAGGGACATTCCTCCTAATTTTTCTATTCTATCAAACTCACAGTTAAAAACACAATTGATCTGCAGTTGTGATTCAACTCTCATATAAGTTAGAGGAAATCTTGTTACATTACAACACCTCTCCTAAGAGGCACAAAGCATAGAGCATCTTGTTGCTGTACTGAACTTCACAGGTTATAGGCACTTATATTGCAGTCACTACTTTAATTGTAGTAGAAATGTATCAGACTACTGCATCAAAAATTGTGTTTCTCTCATGCTACCAATACAGGCTATAGCTCAAATTCTGCATTTAAGTATGCAAACTGCAACATTGAGATATTTTACCCTAAAAATGTCTCAATAGCCACATGCCTTTGTAAAGGGACTTTAAGGATCCAACCAGGATGCTTGTGCATTTGGCATGTGCAGGCACACGGGTCAATTTATCAAGCTCCATAATCTGTCCATCTGCTCTGAGGCGGCGGACAGAAATCAACCCGATTGAATACGATCGGGTTGATTGACACCCCTGCTAGCAGCCGATTGGCACAAGAACTGCTGGTACAATAATAAATCCTGTCAGCGTATGCTGTCGGGATTTATCAACGTGCAGCGGACATGATACGCTACATCGTATCATGTCCGCTCTCAATTACATAAATTGACCCCATGGTCTCTTTATTTCCCTCCTCAGTTTAAGGAAGTTTTTTTCAAAATCTAATGAGATTATGGATAAATCCCTCAAGATCACAGAAAAGCAAAGTGTGGACTCTGCACTGATGATAATGATTGGCTATTTTTTTCACCATGTAGATAACACTTATTCTAGGGAAATGAACAAACTTGGAAGTTAAATATCTTCATGTTTTCTGAAGAGATGTTTATATGATATTTTCTAGTCAGCTTTTAACAGATATGCTGCATTACTTTCAAGTGATTCAGCATATGGGTAGCATGGTCTTATAAACACTATCGGTGAGATTACGAGTTTGGCATTAACAGGGCTGCGTTGCTAACGAAGCTTTTTTTCTAACGTTACCTTAAGCCAACGCTGGTATTACAGGTTTTTTTAAACCTGTCGTTAGCCGCAAAAAGGTGAGCAAAATTTAGCTCCACATCTCACCTCAATACCAGCGTTGCTTACGGTAGCGGTAAGCTGGCTAAACGTGCCCGTGCACGATTTCCCCATAGGAAACAATGGGGCTGAGCTGGCTGAAAAAAAGTCTAACACCTCTAAAAAGCAGCGTCCAGCTCCTACGCAGCCCCATTGTTTCCTAAGGGTAAATAAAAAATATTTCTGCACCTAACACCCTAACATGAACCCCGAGTCTAAACACCCCTAATCTTACACTTATTAAATCCTAATCTGCCGCCCCTGACAGCGACCTGCATTATACTATTAACCAATAATCTGCCGCTCCGGACACCGCCGCCACCTACATTATAGTTATAAACCCCTAATCTGCTGCCCCCAACATCGCCGACACCTACATTATAGTTATCAACCCCTAATCTGCCCCCCCAACATCGCCGCAACTATATTAAATTAATTAACCCCTAATCTGCCGCCGCCGCCAACGTCGCTGCCACTATAATAAAATTATTAACCCCTAAACCTAAGTCTAACCCTAACCCTAACACCCCCTAACTTAAATATAATTTAAATAAACCTAAATAAAATAACTATAATTAAATAAATTATTCCTATTGAAAACTAAATACTTACCTATAAAATAAACCATAAGATAGCTACAATATAACTAATAGTTACATTGTAGCTAGTTTATGATTTATTTTTATTTTACAGGCAACTTTGTATTTATTTTAACTAGGTACAATAGTTATTAAATAGTTATTAACTATTTAATAACTACCTAGCTAAAATAAGTACAAAATTACCTGTAAAATAAATCCTAACCTAAGTTACAATTACACCTAACACTACACTATCATTAAATAAATTACCTAAAATACCTACAATTAATTACAATTAAATTCAATAAACTAAATTACAGAAGAAAAAAAAACACTAAATTACAGAAAATAAAAAAAGAATTACAAGAATTTTAAACTAATTACACCTAATCTAATCCCCTTAATAAAATAAAAAAGCCCCCCAAAATAATAAAATTCCCTACCCTATACTAAATTACAAGTAGCCCTTAAAAGGGCCTTTTGCGGGGCATTGCCCCAAAGTAATCAGCTCTTTTACCTGTAAAAGAAAAATTACAATACGCCCCCAACATTAAAACCCACACACCCACACCTACTCTAAAACCCACCCAATCCCCCCTTAAAAAAACCTAACACTACCCCATTGAAGATCTCCCTACCTTGAGCCGTCTTCACCCAGCCGGGCACAAGTGATCATCCGATTTGGGCAGAAGTCGTCATCCGATGGGTAAGAAGAGGACATCCAGACCGGCAGAAGTCTTCATCCTATCCGGGCAGAAGAGGACATCCGGACCGGCAGAAGGCTTCATCCAAGCGGCATCTTCTATCTTCTTCCATCCGACGAGGAGCGACTCCATCTTGAAGACATCCGGCGCGGAGCATCCTTCCAGCACGACGGACTAACGACGAATGACGGTTCCTTTAAATGACATCATCCAAGATGGCGTCCCTTGAATTCCGATTGGCTGCTAGGATTCTATCAGCCAATCGGAATTAAGGTAGGAAAAATCTGATGATTTAATCAGCCAATCGGATTGAAGTTCAATCTGATTGGCTGATTGGATCAGCCAATAGAATGCGAGGTCATATTGCGAGGTTTATTGAATTTAATTGTAATTAATTGTAGGTATTTTAGGTAATTTATTTAATGATAGTGTAGTGTTAGGTGTAATTGTAACTTAGGTAAGGATTTATTTTACAGGTAATTTTGTACTTATTTTAGCTAGGTAGCTATTAAATAGTTAATAACTATTTAATAGCTATTGTACCTAGTTAAAATAAATACAAAGTTGCCTGTAAAATAAATATAAATCCTAAGCTAGCTACAATGTAACTATTAGTTATAGTGTAGCTATCTAAGGCCTAGATTTAGAGTTCGGCGGTAGCCGTCAAAACCAGCGTTAGAGGCTCCTAACGCTGGTTTTGGCCGCCCGCTGGTATTTGGAGTCAGTGATTAAAGGGTCTAACGCTCACTTTTCAGCCGCGACTTTTCCATACCGCAGATCCCCCTACGCCATTTGCGTAGCCTATCTTTTCAATGGGATCTTTCTAACGCCGGTATTTAGAGTCATTTCTGCAGTGAGCGTTAGAGCTCTAACGACAAGATTCCAGCCGCCTGAAAATAGCAGGAGTTAAGAGCTTTCTGGCTAACGCCGGTTTATAAAGCTCTTAACTACTGTACCCTAAAGTACACTAACACCCATAAACTACCTATGTACCCCTAAACCGAGGTCCCCCCACACCGCCGCCACTCGATTAAAATTTTTAACCCCTAATCTGCCGACCGCCACCTACGTTATATTTATGTACCCCTAATCTGCTGCCCCTAACCCCGCCGACCCCTGTATTATATTTATTCACCCCTAACCTGCCCCCCACAACGTCGCCGCCAGCTACTTACAATAATTAACCCCTAATCTTCCGACCGCAAATCGCCGCCACCTACGTTATCCCTATGTACCCCTAATCTGCTGCCCCTAACACCGCCGACCCCTATATTATATTTATTAACCCCTAATCTGCCCCCCTCAACGTCGCCGACACCTGCCTACACTTATTAACCCCTAATCTGCCGAGCGGACCTGAGCGCTACTATAATAAAGTTATTAACCCCTAATCCGCCTCACTAACCCTATCATAAATAGTATTAACCCCTAATCTGCCCTCCCTAACATCGCCGACACCTACCTTCAATTATTAACCCCTAAACTTCCGATCGGAGCTCACCGCTATTCTAATAAATGGATTAACCCCTAAAGCTAAGTCTAACCCTAACACTAACACCCCCCTAAGTTAAATATAATTTTTATCTAACGAAATAAATTAACTCTTATTAAATAACTTATTCCTATTTAAAGCTAAATACTTACCTGTAAAATAAATCCTAATATAGCTACAATATAAATTATAATTATATTATAGCTATTTTAGGATTAATATTTATTTTACAGGCAACTTTGTAATTATTTTAACCAGGTACAATAGCTATTAAATAGTTATTAACTATTTAATAGTTACCTAGTTAAAATAATAACAAATTTACCTGTAAAATAAATCCTAACCTAAGATATAATTAAACCTAACACTACCCTATCAATAAAATAATTAAATAAACTACCTACAATTACCTACAATTAACCTAACACTACACTATCAATAAATTAATTAAACACAATTGCTACAAATAAATACAATTAAATAAACTAGCTAAAGTACAAAAAATAAAAAAGAACTAAGTTACAGAAAATAAAAAAATATTTACAAACATAAGAAAAATATTACAACAATTTTAAAATAATTACACCTACTCTAAGCCCCCTAATAAAATAACAAAGCCCCCCAAAATAAAAAATTCCCTACCCTATTCTAAATTAAAAAAGTTACAAGCTCTTTTACCTTACCAGCCCTGAACAGGGCCCTTTGCGGGGCATGCCCCAAGAATTTCAGCTCTTTTGCCTGTAAAAAAAAACATAGCTTGCATTCTATTGGCTGTTCCGATCAGCCAATAGAATGCGAGCTCAATCTGATTGGCTGATGGGATCGGCCAATCGGATTGAACTTGATTCTGATTGGCTGATTCCATCAGCCAATCAGAAAATTCCTACCTTAATTCCGATTGGCTGATAGAATCCTATCAGCCAATCGGAATTCGAGGGACGCCATCTTGGATGACGTCCCTTAAAGGAACCGTCATTAGTCGGGAGACATCGGAAGAAGAGGATGGATCCGCGTCGCCTGCTTCAAGATGGACCCGCTCCGCACCGGATGGAAGAAGATCGAAGATGCCGCTTGGAGAAGATGTTTGCCGGTCCGGATGTCCTCTTCTTGCCGGATAGGAGGAAGACTTTGGAGCACCGGATTATGGATCGCCAACCCCCGCTTGGGTTGGATGAAGATCTTGGAGCCAGGACGGATCGGTGATACCTGGATGGTGAAGACAAGGTAGGAAGATCTTCAGGGGCTTAGTGTTAGGTTTATTTAAGGGGGGTTTGAGTTAGATTAGGGGTATGTGGGTGGTGGGTTGTAATGTTGGGGGGGGTATTGTATTTATTCTTTTACAGGCAAAAGAGCTGAAATTCTTGGGGCATGCCCCGCAAAGGGCCCTGTTCAGGGCTGGTAAGGTAAAAGAGCTTGTAACCTTTTTAATTTAGAATAGGGTAGGGAATTTTTTATTTTGGGGGGCTTTGTTATTTTATTAGGGGGCTTAGAGTAGGTGTAATTAGTTTAAAATTGTTGTAATATTTTTATTATGTTTGTAAATATTTTTTTATTTTCTGTAACTTAGTTCTTTTTTATTTTTTGTACTTTAGCTAGTTTATTTAATTGTATTTATTTGTAGCAATTGTGTTTAATTAATTTATTGATAGTGTAGTGTTAGGTTAATTGTAGGTAATTGTAGGTAGTTTATTTAATTATTTTATTGATAGGGTAGTGTTAGGTTTAATTATATCTTAGGTTAGGATTTATTTTACAGGTAAATTTGTTATTATTTTAACTAGGTAACTATTAAATAGTTATTAACTATTTAATAGCTATTGTACCTGGTTAAAATAATTACAAAGTTGCCTGTAAAATAAATATTAATCCTAAAATAGCTATAATATAATTATAATTTATATTGTAGCTATATTAGGATTTATTTTACAGGTAAGTATTTAGCTTTAAATAGGAATAAGTTATTTAATAAGAGTTAATTTATTTCGTTAGATGTAAATTATATTTAACTTAGGGGGGTGTTAGGGTTAGACTTAGCTTTAGGGGTTAATCCATTTATTAGAATAGCGGTGAGCTCCGATCGGAAGTTTAGGGGTTAATAATTGAAGGTAGGTGTCGGCGATGTTAGGGAGGGCAGATTAGGGGTTAATACTATTTATGATAGGGTTAGTGAGGCGGGTTAGGGGTTAATAACTTTATTATAGTAGCGCTCAGGTCCGCTCGGCAGATTAGGGGTTAATAAGTGTAGGTAGGTGTCGGCGACGTTGTGGGGGGCAGATTAGGGGTTAATAAATATAACATAGGGGTCGGCGATGTTAGGGCAGCAGATTAGGGGTACATAGGGATAACGTAGGTGGCGGCGTTTTACGGAGCGGCAGATTAGGGGTTAAAAGTGTAATGCAGGGGTCAGCGATAGCGTGGGCAGCAGATTAAGGGTTAATAAGTGTAAGGTTAGGGGTGTTTAGACTCGGGGTACATGTTAGAGTGTTAGGTGCAGACGTAGGAAGTGTTTCCCCATAGGAAACAATGGGGCTGCGTTAGGAGCTGAACGCTGCTTTTTTGCAGGTGTTAGGTTTTTTTTCAGCTCAAACAGCCCCATTGTTTCCTATGGGAGAATCGTGCACGAGCACGTTTTTGATGCCGGCCGCGTCCGTAAGCAGCTCTGGTATCGAGAGTTGCATTTGCGGTAAAAATGCTCTACGCTCCTTTTTTGGAGCCTAACGCAGCATTTGTTTGAACTCTCGATACCAGAGTTAAATTTATGGTGCGGCCAGAAAAAAACCCGCGGAGCGTTAACAGCCCTTTTACCGCCGAACTCCAAATCTAGGCCTTAGAGTTTATTTTATAGGTAAGTATTTAGTTTTAAATAGGATTAATTTATTTAATTATGTTAAATGTATTTCGTTTAATTTAAATTATATTTAAGTTAGGGGGGTTAGGGTTAGGTTTAGACTTAGGTTTAGGGGTTAATAACTTTAATATAGTAGTGGCGACATTGGGGGTGGCAGATTAGGGGTTAATAAATGTAAGTAGGTGTCGGCGATGTTAGGGACAGCAGATTAGGGGTTAATAAAATGTAACTAGTGTTTGCGAGGCGGGAGTGCGGTGGTTTACGGGTTAATACATTTATTAAAGTGGCGGCGATGTCCGGTCGGCATATTAGGGGTTAATAATTGTAGGTAGGTGGCGGCGACGTTGGGGGTGGCAGATTAGGGGTTAATAAATATAATGTAGGTGTCGGCGATGTTAGGGGAAGCAGATTAGGGGTTCATAGGTATAATGTAAGTGGCGGCGATGTCCGGTCGGCAGATTAGGGGTTAAAAAATTTATTTTAGTGTTTGCGATGTGGGGGGCCTCGGTTTAGGGGTTAATAGGTAGTTTATGGGTGTTAGTGTACTTTGTAGCACTTAGTTAAGAGTTTTGTGCTACGGTGTTAGCCCATAAAACTCTTAACTACTGACTTTTTTTTTTTTTTTAGAATCAAAGTTTTTTATTGAGGAATACCAGATATACAGGCGTATCATACAATAAACATTATACATAGAATTGAAACACGTCACCACTGAGGCTTTGTCAAGCCATTAACCTCTAGTATAATATGAAGTAATCGCATTCTGGCATTACCTCTTTTTCGTTTTGTTTCCTATGTTATAACACAGAAAGAAAAAAAAACATACCATTCACAGTTTAAATATCCAAAACAAATCGTATATCCTATAGTATGGTAGACTAAATATGACATAAAGATGTATTTGGATTCGATATAAATAAAAAGTGATATAAGAAAAACTGATAACAATATATTGACCATTGCGGATAAACACCGCTTATTTGTTCACTTACAGTGAGGGTGAACAGTAGTTAAGTGTGAAGGCGGGGGGCTTAGCCATAAGTTATATTGGAACCAACAAGTTTCCCAGGTTGTTATCATAATGGCTAATCTTTATAAGTATGCTTAAGTAGAAACCCACTAAAAGTCCCTGAGCTTTTGTGTATGACCTGAATAAGATTACATTCTGGAGCAGTTATTCTCAAAGAGGGGTAATAGGATGTATACACTATGAGATATAAGACAAATAATAGTGTACTTGGTATAAAATGAGATATAGGAGGCTTCCAGATAGGCTCCTCTCCTGGGGAGATGACACCTACAGGCGATAAGGGAATAAGGAGTAGGGGTATGACCCGCAGGTAACAAGTACCTGCGGGAAAGGGAGGAAAGGAGCCGAACAATAATAAATGATGTGCTCTAGTAATGAGGTGGTGCTGTGTCTGGAACCACATACCTGCAATATCAGGGTTTGTAAGGTATGGCAATTATATACATGCTAAAACTTCTAGCGGGTACAGGCTAAGTGATATCATAACAGGAACTAGGATATTGAAGGTTATCCCAGCTATAAACATCTATCCTACCATATCCAACTTTGGGCATGCACAGATATCTATAGTTATCATGAAATGGCATAGGAACATATGAAACAATAAATGCCAATGGTTCTTTGATAGCTCTGTAGCCTCCAATCTATAGTTAGTCTATATGTTGTAACTGTACATAATTAAGCAGGAAGGCTCAGACATCTCGGCCGCAGACCTCCAAGCCCCCACACACAGACATAAGACCAAAAGCATCACAAGAGTATATATCCGGGTATGTAACTAGTAGTGCCAGAGCAAATATTTTTATACACTTCTGAGTCAATTGTTAGCGTAAGCCTAGCTGAATGTAAATAGTGCATTGTAAACTGGCATATAAAGGAGAACTGCTATTTAGGCAGTTGTGAAATACTATCAGATAAAATCAAATGCTGGGCTGTAAAAATTTTCCTCCAGGAGGAATAGTAGATATTAACAACTTTCATATTAGGCATATACATTGGCAAACATGAATTTATTAAAACAGCTTTAGAAATAGTACATGTCTCATAGAGGGTGAACTCTGCAAGAAGTTATATGAGCGCCCAATATACTAATACAAACATACTCAAAGACATAATATAAATATGAAGGGTTAGACTCCTCTAAGGGGGAGAGAGAATGTGCATATAATCTAATATTTCCACACACTGCAAACAATAACAACTGGGTACCTAATTAGTCTTATAAGTATATAGCATAAATCAGACCTGGGATTACTAAAATATAACACAAAAGTGAAGAATACAGCTAACATATTGGTTCTATGTTTGAATTTTAAGGTATCAGGGGCCACCTATTGTTGATATATATAGTTGTGCAGAAACAGTCACAAAGTTAGTTCATATTAATGAAAATGTTCAGGAGATTTCAACATTGGACAGATCATATAATACACCCTGACAGCACATAGATTATTGGACAAATCGCTCCTGAGATTTATCTATTATTCTAAATGGAAACAGAGGCCTGTGGAGAAGTTAAAAAACAGACAAACCAAAAACAAAACAAAAACGTTAAACCCTAAACACTGTCTGCGTATCTGTATAAAGCAAGCAATAGGATATATAGTCTAAGCATATTTTCTGCAGTATATCATACGAGGTATAACAGGTTGGGCACTTTTTTCAAGCAGTTTGTATCTTTTGTTTTTTGTTTCTCCTATTAAAAAGACATAGGGGGTATCAAGCATGGTGAAGTGAACCGCAACCATGATAAATATGCTAAGCCGGAAACCCTGAATAATTAAAGCATGGCTCTAGAAACATATAGCATCAGCAAAGATGACAGTATTATTTTGTTATGTAGAATAAAGGGCTTAATAGCCAGTGTCATTAAGCTTACAAGTTCTAATATACTAAATAAAAAGGGAAAAGGTCACTACAGGGTCTGCCCGATCAAAGTATACATTGAAGGTTCATCCTATACCCTTTTGAGACTTGCTCAGTGAACAGGGCTCAGCACACGCAATATCCAGTTCGTAGCAGTCTGTGAGAGCTGGTTTGAAACATGAGGCTGCTGCATCTGCATAGTTGTAATGCACTACATCAGCGCAAACCTGACTGGATGGCGGAGGAAAGACAGAAATCCATGTCCAAGTCCCCGACTGCAGAGAAAGTGCAAGCTCTGGGTTCTCCTTACACCCTAACAACAGCTCTCCGGAATCAGGGGGCATGCTGAGTTGTTTCACTACCGAGAGGGGACCGATCTCAGCATGTCGGTAGCACTCTGTATTCTGCGGGTCCTGTTCTGGTGATGATGCGACACCCATAGAAGTGACTGTGTAATCCAAATCCAAATCTAACTCCGGGTGTATGTGGGACATGCTCTGAGACCTTGTATGTGTGTGTTCCATTAGTAATAGGGATCTTGCCACCGGAGGAGCAGGCTGTGTATTCTGCAGCACTTCCATAGCCGACTGCTCTGTTAAGGGCCCTGTTGTCGCGTTAGAGAGGCCTTGAGTCAGAGCATTCTGATCCGATGCGCTGAGACTCCTCTTACCGCTGGGGACTAGCTTATCCTCATAAGACCCATTAGGGTAAACACTGATCTTGCTGTTAAAAGCTGCAAGGAGGTCCATATGGCAAAAGTCCATCTGATCTGCTAGCTTTTTGAGTGCTGCTTGCAGAGTGGCGTAGTTTCCTTCCATGTTGAGTGTTTTCATAAAGCCGCGTGGCTTTCTTCCTATGAATCTATATAGCTCCTCAACAGAGTGGTCATTCAGCTCCTAAATAGCACACACTGAGGCTGGGGTGTTCTAGTTGCTGTTAGGAATCAATTATAAGGTGATATAAATGCTATTTAGATGGTATCTAATGTCTGCCATTTCCAGGTTATCAGAGCTCTGTGATTTAGCAGCCATCCATGTTGGCAGTTGGCTCCGCCCCCCAACTACTGACTTTTAAATGCGGTAGGAGTCTTGACAGGAGAGGGTCTACCACTCACTTCTTCCAAGACTCGTAATATCAGCGTTAGGCAAATCCCATTAAAAAGATAGGATACACAATTGACATAAGGGGATTTGTGGTAGCCTTGAGTCGCGTAAGGGGATTTGCGGTAGCCTTGAGTCGCGGAAGAAAAGTGAGCGGTGAGCCTGTACCTACCAGCATTAGAAAAAAAAAAGCAGCGTTGGGACCTCTTAACGCTGCTTTTTAAGGCTAACGCCAAACTCATAATCTCGGTGTATAGGAGCATTCAAACTGAGGAATAAATTCCAAGGGGAATAGTGAATCTACCATTGGAATTTCAAATAATAGATATTCGCCCATTCCTAGGTGCAATAAATACAATATATATAGAGACAAAGTTACCAGCAAACACTTACAGTCTTTAATTATTCTTATTTTTTTTTTTACACCAATCCCTTATTTAAGATGTTTTCTTTCATGTCCCTCGAGATATCTAAAACATAGCTGTAAAATACAACTCTGATCAATAATATTCTATACTCCACTCAACACAATCGCCTAGATTTAGAGTTCTGTGGTAGCCGTCAAAAGCAGCGTTAAGGGGTCCTAATGCTGCTTTTGGCCGCCCACTGGTATTTAGAGTCAGGCAGGAAAGGGTCTAACGCTCACTTTCAAGCCCTGACTTTTCCATACCGCAGATCCCCTTACGCCAATTGCGTATCCTATCTTTTCAATGGGATCTTCCTAACGCCGGTATTTAGAGTCTTGGCTGAAGTGAGCAGTAGACCCTCTACCAACAAGACTCCAGCCGCAGAAAAAAGTCAGTAGTTAAGAGCTTTCTGGGCTAACACCGGTTTATAAAGCTCTTAACTACTGTGCTCTAAAGTACACTAACACCCATAAACTACCTATGTACTCCTAAACCAAGGTCCCCCCACATCGCCGCCACTATAATAAAAATTTTTAACCCCTAATCTGCCGACCGCACACCACCGCCACCTACATTATAGCTATGAACCCCTAATCTGCTGCCCCTAACATCGCCGACACCTACATAATATTTATTAACCCCTAATCTGCCCCCTCCAACGTCGCCGCTACCTACCTACACTTATTAACCCCTAATCTGCCGACCAGACCTCGCCGCTACTCTAATAAATGTATTAACCCCTAAACCGCCGCATTCCCGCCTCGCAAAACCTAGAATAAATTGTATTAACCCATAATCTGCCATCCCTAACATCGCCGCCACCTAATTTAAAGTATTAACCCCTAATCTACCGACCGGACCTCGCCGCTACTCTAATAAACGTATTAACCCCTAAAGCTAAGTCTAACCCTAACACCCCCCTAAGTTAAATATAATTTTAATATAACGAAATAAATTAAATATTATTAACTAAAGTCTTCCTATTTAAAACTAAATAATTACCTGTAAAATAAACTCTAAACTAGCTAAAATATAACGAATAATTATATTGTAGCTATTTTAGGATTTATATTTATTTTACTGGCAACTTTGTATTTATTTTAACTAGGTACAATAGCTATTAAATAGTTAATAACTATTTAATAGCTACCTAGTTAAAATAATTACCAAATTACCTGGCGCCCCTTGAATTCCGATTGGCTGATAGGATTCTATCAGCTAATCGGAATTAAGGGAGGAAAAATCTGATTGTTGATTTAATCAGCCAATCGGATTGAAGTTCAATCTGATTGGCTGATTGGATCAGCCAATAGAATGCGAGGTCATATTGCGAGGTTTATTGAATTTAATTGTAATTAATTGTAGGTATTTTAGGTAATTTATTTAATGATAGTGTAGTGTTAGGTGTAATTGTAACTTAGGTAAGGATTTATTTTACAGGTAATTTTTTACTTATTTTAGCTAGGTAGCTATTAAATAGTTAATAACTATTTAATAGCTATTGGACCTAGTTAAAATAAATACAAAGTTGCCTGTAAAATAATTATAAATCCTAAGCTAGCTACAATGTAACTATAAGTTATATTGTAGCTATCTTAGGGTTTATTTTATAGGTATTTAATTTTAAATATGATTAATTTATTTAATTATGTTAAATGTATTTCGTTTAATTTAAATTATATTTAAATTAGGGGGGGTTAGGGTTAGGTTTAGACTTAGGTTTAGGGGTTAATAACTTTAATATAGTAGTGGCGACGTTGGGGGTGGCAGATTAGGGGTTAATAAATGTAAGTAGGTGTCGGCGATGTTAGGGACGGCAGATTAGGGGTTAATAAAATTTAACTAGTGTTTGCGAGGCGGGAGTGCAGTGGTTTAGGGGTTAATACATTTATTAAAGTGGCGGCGATATCCGGTCGGCATATTAGGGGTTAATAATTGTAGGTAGGTGGCGGCGACGTTGGGGGTGGCAGATTAGGGGTTAATAAATATAATGTAGGTGTCGGCGATGTTAGGGGAAGCAGATTAGGGGTTCATAGGTATAATGTAAGTGGCGGCGATGTCCGGTCGGCAGATTAGGGGTTAAAAATTTTTATTTTAGTGTTTGCGATGTGGGGGGCCTCGGTTTAGGGGTTAATAGGTAGTTTATGGGTGTTAGTGTACTTTGTAGCACTTAGTTAAGAGTTTTATGTTACGGCGTTAGCCCATAAAACTCTTAACTACTGACTTTTAAATGCGGTAGGAGTCTTGACAGGAGAGGGTCTACCATTCACTTCTTCCAAGACTCGTAATATCAGCGTTAGGCAAATCCCATTAAAAAGATAGGATACGCAATTGACATAAGGGGATTTGTGGTAGCCTTGAGTCGCGTAAGGGGATTTGCGGTAGCCTTGAGTCGCGGAAGAAAAGTCAGCGGTGAGCCTGTACCTACCAGCATTAGAAAAAAAGCAGCGTTGGGACCTCCTAAGCTGCTTTTTAAGGCTAACGCCAAACTCGTAATCTCGGTGTATAGGAGCATTCAAACTGAGGAACAAATTCCAAGGGGAATAGTGAATATACCATTGGAATTTCAAATAATAGATATTTGCCCATTCCTAGGTGCAATAAATACAATATATATAGAGACAAAGTTACCAGCAAACACTTACAGTCTTTAATTATTCTCATTTTTTTTTACACCAATCCCTTATTTAAGATGTTTCCTTTCATGTCCCTCGAGATATCTAAAACATAGCTGTAAAATACAACTCTGATCAATAATATTCTATACTCCACTCAACACAATCGCCTAGATTTAGAGTTCTGTGGTAGCCGTCAAAAGCAGCGTTAAAGGGTCCTAATTCTGCTTTTGGCCGCCCACTGGTATTTAGAGTCAGGCAGGAAAGGGTCTAATGCTCACTTTCAAGCCCTGACTTTTCCATACCGCAGATCCCTTACGCCAATTGTGTATCCTATCTTTTCAATGGGATCTTCCTAACGCCGGTATTTAGAGTCTTGGCTGAAGTGAGCAGTAGACCCTCTACCAACAAGACTCCAGCCGCAGAAAAAAGTCAGTAGTTAAGAGCTTTCTGGGCTAAAACCGGTTTATAAAGCTCTTAACTACTGTGCTCTAAAGTACACTAACACCCATAAACTACCTATGTACTCCTAAACCAAGGTCCCCCCACATCGCCGCCACTATAATAAAAAAATTTAACCCCTAATCTGCCGACCGCACACCACCGCCACCTACATTATAGCTATGAACCCCTAATCTGCTGCCCCTAACATCGCCGACACCTACATAATATTTATTAACCCCTAATCTGCCCCCTCCAACGTCGCCGCTACCTACCTACACTTATTAACCCCTAATCTGCCGACCAGACCTCGCCGCTACTCTAATAAATGTATTAACCCCTAAACCGCCGCATTCCCGCCTCGCAAAACCTAGAATAAATTGTATTAACCCATAATCTGCCAACCCTAACATCGCCGCCACCTAATTTAAAGTATTAACCCCTAATCTATCGACCGGACCTCGCCGCTACTCTAATAAATGTATTAACCCCTAAAGCTAAGTCTAACCCTAACACCCCCCTAAGTTAAATATAATTTTAATATAACGAAATAAATTAAATATTATTAACTAAAGTCTTCCTATTTAAAACTAAATACTTACCTGTAAAATAAACCCTAAACTAGCTAAAATATAACGAATAATTATATTGTAGCTATTTTAGGATTTATATTTATTTTACTGGCAACTTTGTATTTATTTTAACTAGGTACAATAGCTATTAAATAGTTAATAACTATTTAATAGCTACCTAGTTAAAATAATTACCAAATTACCTGGCGTCCCTTGAATTCCGATTGGCTGATAGGATTCTATCAGCCAATCGGAATTAAGGTAGGAAAAATCTGATTGTTGATTTAATCAGCCAATCGGATTGAAGTTCAATCTGATTGGCTGATTGGATCAGCCAATAGAATGCGAGGTCATATTGCGAGGTTTATTGAATTTAATTGTAATTAATTGTAGGTATTTTAGGTAATTTATTTAATGATAGTGTAGTGTTAGGTGTAATTGTAACTTAGGTAAGGATTTATTTTACAGGTAATTTTGTACTTATTTTAGCTAGGTAGCTATTAAATAGTTAATAACTATTTAATAGCTATTGTACCTAGTTAAAATAAATACAAAGTTGCCTGTAAAATAATTATAAATCCTAAGCTAGCTACAATGTAACTATTAGTTATATTGTAGCTATCTTACGGTTTATTTTATAGGTAAGTAGTTAGTTTTAAATAGGATTAATTTATTTAATTATGTTAAATGTATTTCGTTTAATTTAAATTATATTTAAGTTAGGGGGGGTTAGGTTTAGACTTAGGTTTAGGGGTTAATAACTTTAATATAGTAGTGGCGACGTTGGGGGTGGCAGATTAGGGGTTAATAAATGTAAGTAGGTGTTGGCGATGTTAGGGACGGCAGATTAGGGGTTAATAAAATGTAACTAGTGTTTGCGAGGCGGGAGTGCGGTGGTTTAGGGGTTAATACATTTATTAAAGTGGCGCCGATGTCCGGTCGGCATATTAGGGGTTAATAATTGTAGGTAGGTGGCGGCGACGTTGGGGGTGGCAGATTAGGGGTTAATAAATATAATCTAGGTGTCGGCGATGTTAGGGGAAGCAGATTAGGGGTTCATAGGTATAATGTAAGTGGCGGCGATGTCCGGTCGGCAGAAGGGGTTAAAAAAATTTATTTTAGTGTTTGCGATGTGGGGGGCCTCGGTTTAGGGGTTAATAGGTAGTTTATGGGTGTTAGTGTACTTTGTAGCACTTAGTTAAGAGTTTTATGTTACGGCGTTAGCCCATAAAACTCTTATCTACTGACTTTTAAATGCGGTAGGAGTCTTGACAGGAGAGGGTCTACCACTCACTTCTTCCAAGACTCGTAATATCAGCGTTAGGCAAATCCCATTAAAAAGATAGGATACGCAATTGACATAAGGGGATTTGTGGTAGCCTTGAGTCGCGTAAGGGGATTTGCGGTAGCCGTGAGTCGCGGAAGAAAAGTGAGCGGTGAGCTTGTACCTACCAGCATTAGAAAAAAAGCAGCGTTGGGACCTCTTAACGCTGCTTTTTAAGGCTAACGCCAAACTCGTAATCTCGGTGTATAGGAGCATTCAAACTGAGGAATAAATTCCAAGGGGAATAGTGAATCTACCATTGGAATTTCAAATAATAGATATTTGCCCATTCCTAGATGCAATAAATACAATATATATAGAGACAAAGTTACCAGCAAACACTTACAGTCTTTAATTATTCTCATTTTTTTACACCAATCCCTTATTTAAGATGTTTCCTTTCATGTCCCTCGAGATATCTAAAACATAGCTGTAAAATACAACTCTGATCAATAATATTCTATACTCCACTCAACACAATCCCCTAGATTTAGAGTTCTGTGGTAGCCGTCAAAAGCGGCGTTAAGGGGTCCTAATGCTGCTTTTGGCCGCCCACTGGTATTTAGAGTCAGGCAGGAAAGGGTCTAACGCTCACTTTCAAGCCCTGACTTTTCCATACCGCAGATCCCCTTACGCCAATTGTGTATCCTATCTTTTCAATGGGATCTTCCTAACGCCGGTATTTAGAGTCTTGGCTGAAGTGAGCAGTAGACCCTCTACCAACAAGACTCCAGCCGCAGAAAAAAGTCAGTAGTTAAGAGCTTTCTGGGCTAAAACCGGTTTATAAAGCTCCTAACTACTGTGCTCTAAAGTACACTAACACCCATAAACTACCTATGTACTCCTAAACCAAGATTTCCCCACATCGCCGCCACTATAATAAAAATTTTTAACCCCTAATCTGCCGACCGCACACCACCGCCACCTACATTATAGCTATGAACCCCTAATCTGCTGCCCCTAACATCGCCGACACCTACATAATATTTATTAACCCCTAATCTGCCCCCTCGAACGTCGCCGCTACCTACCTACACTTATTAACCCCTAATCTGCTGACCAGACCTCGCCGCTACTCTAATAAATGTATTAACCCCTAAACCGCCGCACTCCCGCCTCGCAAAACCTAGAATAAATTGTATTAACCCATAATCTGCCATCCCTAACATCGCCGCCACCTAATTTAAAGTATTAACCCCTAATCTACCGACCGGACCTCGCCGCTACTCTAATAAATGTATTAACCCCTAAAGCTAAGTCTAACCCTAACACCCCCCTAAGTTAAATATAATTTTAATATAACGAAATAAATTAAATATTATTAACTAAAGTCTTCCTATTTAAAACTAAATACTTACCTGTAAAATAAACCCTAAACTAGCTAAAATATAACAAATAATTATATTGTAGCTATTTTAGGATTTATATTTATTTTACTGGCAACTTTGTATTTATTTTAGCTAGGTACAATAGCTATTAAATAGTTAATAACTATTTAATAGCTACCTAGTTAAAATAATTACCAAATTACCTGTAAAATAAATCCTAACCTAAGTTACAATTAAACCTAACACTACACTATCAATAAATAAATTAAATAAATTAACTACAAGTACCTACAATTACCTACAATTAAATAAACTAAAATAAATTACAAAAAAAACAAACACTAAATTACAAAAAATAAAAAAAGATTACAAGAATTTTAAGCTAATTACAGCTACTCTAAGCCCCCTAATAAAATAACAAAGCCCCCCAAAATAAAAAAAATTCCCTACCCTAATCTAAATTAAAAAAGTTAACAGCTCTATTACCAGCCCTTAAAAGGGCTTTTTGCGGGGCATGCCCCAAAGAAATCAGCTCTTTTGCCTGTAAAAAAAACACAATACCACCCCCCAACATTACAACCCACCACCCACATACCCCTACTCTAACCCAAACCCCCTTAAATAAACATAACACTACCCCCCCTGAAGATCTCCCTACCTTGAGTCGTCTTCACCCAACCGGGCACCGATGGACCAAACCGGCAGACATCTTCATCCAAGCGGCATCTTCTATCTTCATCCATCCGGAGCGGAGCCATTTTCTTCCAGCCGACGCGGATCCATCCTTCTTCCCCGACGCCTACTCGCCGAATGAAGGTTCCTTTAAATGGTGTCATCCAAGATGGCGTCCCTCAAATTTTGATTGGCTGATCCAAGTTCAATTGGATTGGCTGATCCAATCAGCCAATCAGATTGAGCTTGCATTCTATTGGCTGTTCCGATCAGATTTTCTTACCTTAATTCCGATTGGCTGATTTATTTATTATTGATAGTGTAGTGTTAGGTTTAAGTGTAACTTAGGTTAGGATTTATTTTACAGGTAACTTTGTAATTATTTTAACTAGGTAGCTATTAAATAGTTAATAACTATTTAATAGCTATTGTAACGAGTTAAAATAAATACAAAGTTGCTTGTAAAATAAATATAAAATAAATATAAATCCTAAAATAGCTACAATATAATTATTCGTTATATTGTAGCTATATTAGGGTTTATTTTACAGGTAAGTATTTAGTTTTAAATAGGAAGACTTTAGTTAATAAGATTTAATTTATTTCGTTAGTTTAAAATTATATTTAACTTAGGGGGGTGTTAGGGTTAGGGTTAGACTTAGCTTTAGGGGTTAATACATTTATTATAGTAGCGGCGAGGTCCGGTAGGCAGGGGAAATACTTGAAGTTAGGTGGCGGCGATGTTAGGGAGGGCAGATTAGGGGTTAATAATATTTATTATAGTGTTTGTGAGGCGGGAGTGTGGCGGTTTAGGGGTTAATACATTTATTAGAGTAGCGGCGAGGTCCAGTCGGCAGATTAGGGGTTAATAAGTGTAGGTAAGGTAGCGGCGACATTGGGGGGGGCAGATTAGGGGATAATAAATATGATATAGGTGTCGGCAATGTTAGGGGCAGCAGATTAGAGGTTCATAGGGATAATGTAGGTTGCGGCGGTGTACGGAGCGGCAGATTAGGGGTTAATAGTGTAATGTAGGTGTCAGCGATAGCGGGGGCGGCAGATTAGGGGTTAATAAGTGTAAGGTTAGGGGTGTTTAGACTCGGGGTTCATGTTAGGGTGTTAGGTGCAGACTTAGAAAGTGTTTCCCCATAGGAATCAATGGGGCTACGTTAGGAGCTGAACGCTGCTTTTTTGCAGGTGTTAGGTTTTCTTTTCAGCCCAAACTGCCCCATTGTTTCCTATGGGGGAATGGTGCATGAGCACTTTTTTCCAGCTAGCCGCTACCGTAAGCAACGCTGGTATTGAGAGTTGAGGTGGTGGTAAATATGCCTGTACGCTCCCTTTTTGGAGCCTAACGCAGCCCTTCAGAGAACTCTAAATACCAGCGTTGTTTAGAAGCAGCGCTAGAAAAAAAAGACGCGTAGCTAACGCATATAAAATTGAGGAATAAAATTGTACTAAGTTGAAGCAAGCTGTATAGAGTGAAAGGTGAGAATAAGAAGACACTATTACAAAGAAGTAGAAACATAGAAAAAATGAAAAACTCACAAGGGCAGCTCTAAAAATTGGATTGGCCAAAAATGATATAAAGAAAGACGGGTATTCAAGAAATAAATAGAAGACAGAAACTCAGAAGGAACAAGATTTGCAAAGCATTGGCTTAGACATTAGATGATGTTGGGTACATACACTAACAAGTTTAAAAAAAAAAAAAAAAAAAAAGAACACAGATATGAAATGTTAACACATGTTGATTTTTTTTACTGAAAATGAAAAACAAACACAGTAAATTTCAGCTAATTTTGATTTTGAAAATCTGATTAAAGGGACATGAAACCCAATTTTTTTTCATGATATTCATTCAGATAGAGCATTCAATTTTAAACACATCTCCAATTTACTTCTATTATCTAATTTGCTTTGTTCTCTTGATATCCTTTGTTGAAAATCATGCCTAGGTAGGCTCAGTAGCCGCAATGTACTATTGGGAGCTAGGTGTTGATTGATGGCTGGACATATGTGCCTCTTGTCATTGGCTGTGCAGATGTGTAAAGCTTGCTCCACGTAGTGCATTGATGCTCATTCAACAAATGATACCAAGAAAATAAAGCAAATTTGATAATAAAAGTAAATTGGGAAGTTGTTTAAAAATGCATGCTCTGTTTGAATTATGAGAGCAAAAATTCGGGTTTTATGTCCCGTTAAATTGTAGTATAACTTCAAGATTAGCTTCTTCAGAAAGAGTATTCATAACTTGACATTACACAATATGTCTACAGTACCCTTGATACTTCATCACAAAATGATTCGATTAGTCCAAAAAAAAAATTAAATCACTGGATTTACGGTGAAGCAAAGTAAAGTACTTGTTAATAATTTACATGGCGTGATGTTTTGGGGAAGGGAGGGTTTTGCCAAAACGTCACGCCATGTGAATAAATAAAGAGCACTTTACTTTGCTTCACTGTAAATCCAGTGAGTGCCATTTATTTCATTGGGATATTGTTGGTTTTGCAATCCTATTGGGACACTGTGTTAAAATTTGCCCATAGCAATATTCTTGGGGGCCACTTAGTGGTGGAAAATACATAACAGAGAATCCTCAGAAGATTTTACTGGTTTGGTATTTTTGCAGCAATAAAAAATTACTGCTTTTCATGCCTTGAATGTGAACGTACTGTTCCATTTACTGCTTACTGTAATTTCTTAGTGCCCTTACCTGTTAAAGAGGTTCAATTTGAACGTATTGCAATGGATTTTGTGGGGTCACTTGTAAAGTCTGCTAGAGGGCTTCAGAATATTTTGTTAATACTGGACTATGTGAGGCAGCCAGGTAGAAGGATGGAGGAGCAGATTTACCATGTTAATTTATTTAAGCTATGGAAAGAAAGGGAGGTCCTGGTTACTACAGAGGTAAAGACTTATACTGTTGAGGATAAATGTGATTTCTGAAGTTAATATTTCAGAAACCTTGTCTGTACATCAGAAGTAAGAGGTTAAAGTTCCTAAAAGTAAATAGAGAGTTGTTTACTACCGTCCCAGGTAAAATTAATGTTATAAAACCTGACATTGTAACAGAACCAGGAAAGAATATTAATCTTAAGCCATACAGAATACATGAGGCTCGTAGGCCGGCCATTAGATCAGATGTTAAAAATATGTTAGATTTGGGTATAATAGAAGAATCTCAAAGTGACCGGAGCAGTCTAATTGTACTGAGAATTGATGAGTTGGTGGAGAGACTAGGAAAGGCCTGACCACAATTGACTTCACCAAGGGCTATTGGCAGGTGCCACTAACAGAGCAGGCAAAAGAGAAGACTGTATTTTCTACACCTGGCCTATTTCAATACAGTCTTGCCGTTAGGATTACATAGTGCACCTCCCACATTCCAAAGTATGATCAACATAATATTAAAGTCACATGCATACTATGCATACTTAGATGACATTTTGATACACAGTGATGTTGTAATACACAGTGAGGATTGGGAATCCATTCTTCCATAATAAAAAGCAGTCCTGAATTTAATACAAAATGCTGGTTTCCCAGCTAGCCCTAGCAAATGTACAATTGGCCTAGTAGAGGCTAAATACCTGGACTATTCTATTGGTAGAGGAATGGTGAAACCCCATGTTGTTAAAATTGAAGCCATACAAAAGTGTCCAAGGATATCAAAGATAAGAGAGGACGCATACACTATATATACACTGTACAACAACATACATGACTCATTCAATATATGGCACTTGTACCTATTAACATACAATTATATCAAAGTCCCATGTTGAAAGTGACTATGATAGTGCAAAAATCAGGTATGTCCTCAGTGTGAATGATGGCTGCACTCCTCTTCACAGAAGATACTGGAAAAACTGTAAAATAGAAGAAAGAGAGGGGCGCCTCATGTGTAGAATCACCAAATCAAAAAAGCCAAAGCTTATGCATTCGAGCCAAATTGGTACTCACATTTAAAATAAGCACCCCAATGTGCTAATGGAAGCAGACTGAGATAATATGGTGTGTCAGTACACCCACTCCAGGATATCCCCGCCAGGTGTGTAATGTCCAACAGCATACCTATGTGCTGGTAGATGCAGACTGATAATTTTAGGTTAGGGTGTATCAGCTCACCCACTCCAGGTGTTACCAACGATATGGTCCAAAAACAGGATAAATGCACAAACAGCCCAATATTGGGAAATGAGAGGTAAGATAGAAACCACTATACTTGTGTTATAGTAGAAAACATTTTTATGAAAAGACTGAAAACAAAAATTGAAATTACAAATTAAAATATTAAAAGAATATAATAACAAGTAGTGGTCAAGGGGATAATCCCCTCTAATGCAACATGTTCCTCTGCACTGAAGGACTGTTTCCTCAGGCATGTATACACCTTACCTCTATCCTGCTGTTTAAACCTTTGTGCTACCAATACACAATTGATTTAAGAACAACACCCACAATGGGCGGGTCCATAAAACACATGTTATGTATTAATCCAAACAAACCAAACATATTATTCTTATACATAAAGCATTGTGTTTAGAATATTCAAATACATCATCATCATCCTGTTAGTTAGTCAAACTTTAAGTTGCAACCATATCCCTCTCCACCATAATGAATTTCTCTGTTAACACATCTACATTCCCCATTTTTTCTATATTGTTACTTTTATTAATATGTACCTATCAGTTTGGTGTCCTATATTGACGGCTAGATTACGAGTCTTGCGTTAGCCTTAAAAAGCAGCGTTGAGAGGTCCCAACGCTGCTTTTTAATGCTGGTATTACGAGTCTGGCAGGTACAGATGTACCACTCACTTTTCTTCCGCGATTCGAGCTTACCGCAAATCCCCTTACCTCAATTGCGTATCCTATCTTTTCAATGGGACTTGCATAACGCCGGTATTACGAGTCTTGGAAGAAGTGAGCGGTAGACCCTCTCCTGTCAAGACTCCTACCGCATTTAAAAGTGAGTAGTTAAGAGTTTTATGCGTTAATGCCGTAACATAAAACTCTTAACTAAAGTGCTAAAAAGTACACTAAAACCCATAAACTACCTATTAACCCCTAAACCGAGGGCCCCCCCACATCGCAAACACTTAAATTAAAAGTTCAACCCCTAATCTGCCGAACGGACATCGCCGCCACTGTAATAAATATATTAACCCCTAAACCGCCGCACTCCCGCCTCGCAAACACTAGTTAAATTTTATTAACCCCTAATCTGCCGTCCCTAACATCGCCGACAACTATCTACATTTATTAACCCCTAATCTGCCGCCCCCAACGTCGCCGCTACTATATTAAATTTATTAACCCCTAAACCTAAGTCTAACCCTAAGTCTAACCCCCCTAACTTAAATCTAATTTAAATGAAACTAAATAAAATTTCTACAATTAAATAAATTAATCCTATTTAAAACTAAATACTTACCTATAAAATAAACCCTAAGCTAGCTACAATATAACTAATAGTTAAATTGTAGCTAATTTAGGGTTTATATTTATTTTACAGGCAACTTTGTATTTATTTTAACTAGGTACAATAGTTATTAAATAGTTATTAACTATTTAATAACTACCTAGTTAAAATAAGTACAAATGTACCTGTAAAATAAATCCTAACCTAAGTTACCATTACACCTAACACTACACTATCATTAAATTAATTTAATAAACTAAGTACAATTAACTACAATTAAATTAAATAAACTAAAGTACAACCCCCCCCCCACTAAATTACAGAAAATAAAAAAATAATTCCAAGAATTTTAAACTAATTACACCTACTCTAATCCTCCTAATAAAATAAAAAAGCCCCCCAAAATAAAAAAAATTCCCTACCCTATACTAAATTACAAATAGCCCTTAAAAGGGCCTTTTGCAGGGCATTGCCCCAAAGTAATCAGCTCTTTTACCTGTAAAAAAAAAATACAATACCCCCCAACATTAAAATCCACCACCCACACACCCAACCCTACTCTAAAACTCACCCAATCCCGCCTTAAAAACCTAACACTAACCCCTTGAAGATCACCCTACCTTGAGATGTCTTCACCCATCCGGGTAGAAGAGGTCCTCCAAGTGGCAGAAGTCTTCATCCAGACGACATCTTCTATCTTCATCCATCCAGAGCGGAGTGGATCTATCCTCAATCCAGCTGACGCGGAGCATCTTCTTCAAACGAAGTCCAAGCGAAGAATGAAGGTTCCTTTAAATGACGTCATCCAAGATGGCGTCCCTTGAATTCCGATTGGCTGATAGGATTTTATTAGCCAATCAGAATTAAGGTAGGAAAAATCCTATTGGAACAGCCAATAGAATGCACAATAGAACAATGGAACAGCCAATAGAATGCAAGATCAATCCTATTGGCTGATTGGATCAGCCAATAGGATTGAACTTCAATCCTATTGGCTGATAGGATTTTTCCTACCTTAATTCCTATTAGCTGATAGAATCCTATATGCTCAAATTCCTTTCGGTAGAATTTTTCCTTTATCACAAACTAAACTCCAGTATTTGCGTGACTACCTTGATGAGAATTTAAAAAAAGGTTTTATTGTTCCTTCCACCTCGCCAGCAGCTTCCGGCATCTTCTTTGTAAGAAACAAAGATAAAACACTTAGACCAATCATTGACTACAGAGCTCTAAATTAAATAACAATAAAAAAACGATATCCGCTTCCACTCATCCCTGAACTTCTTGAACGTCTAAATTGTGCATCTGTCTACACTAAACTAGACCTAAAAGGCACCTATAACTTAATCAGAATCAAGGAGGGGGATGAGTGGAAGACAGCATTCAGAACAAGATATGGGATATTTGAATATAAAGTAATGCCTTTCGGCTTATGTAATGCCCCTGCAACTTTCCAGCACTTTATTAATGATATTTTCAGAGACCTCATTGACATTTGTGTAGTTATCAATCTTGATGACATCCTGGTTTATTCCAAACACATACAGGAACATGTAAAGCACGTTTGCTGGGTATTAACACGTCTAAAAGACCATAGATTATTCGCTAAACTAGAAAAATGTCAATTCAACGTACACAAAATTACGTTTTTAGGTTATATCATAACCCTCGACAATGTACAAATGGACATATAGGACTGTTTAGAAAGAGTAAGGGACTTTGGTAGCACTCATTACTATCCTAGAGATAACACTTAAAAAATAAACTTTAATAGTATAATTTTAAAATTACAGATAACCTCTGTGTTCCACACTATATTTAACACCCTTCCCCTAAAATAGCATGTGTCACTTCCCTGTTTCCTGACCGATAGCAGGAAACATCGGCTTCAGGTGACAGAAGTGTTGCACGCAGTTAAAATAAATAAACTTAGCCAAAGATAATTTTGAACAAACGCGTTTCAGCTGATGTAACGGCCTTTCTCAATGTTAGACTTAATGGAAATGATCAAGCCGAAGCCTCTCCAGATACGATCTTATAAGGGCCTTTCAATTTTTGAACATCCAATCCAGCGTGGGTATTTCCACACACCCTCTAACTTGATCAGTTGCCGGTAAATGTTTAGCCCTAATAGGATGAGCTAGATGTCATATAATGTTTGCTTTTGTAGCCAATCATATACGGTCATTAGAATATACCTCTATTTGTTAAATTCCGCTACTAATGTACAGCGTTTGTGAGGTTGTCTAATAAATAGTTAATTCTGATGACGTTTAAGCAACTCAGTAAAATGAGCATTATATGGAAACAGTTACAATGTTATTACTTCAGACATTAATACTTACATATCGAGCGATTTATTAATTCTTTAAGTTCTGTGTAATATGTATTATATTAAAGAAACAGAAATAAATTGGCACTGTGACAGTAATATCTGTAGGAATTAAAGGATTAAAAAATCCCTGGTGCTTACCCTTAAAGTAATATATAGTATATGGAGGAATAGAGGAGATGGGACAAGAAGGGGTTAAATAGCACTCATTCCAATATATATTGTGTGATACTAGTTGAAAGATATTTCAACTTAAGAGTTAGAGTAATTTAAAAAATTGAATTTTTATTGTTCACATTATTAAAATACAACATCTATAACCACTAGTGAAAAATTCTAATATATTAGGTTCCCAACCAAGACCAAATAATACGGTTACTATAGAAGAAGGAGACCACAGTGCAGCCACCCCCCTGTATTCCTGGCCGGTATCAGGATAGAGATGGCCAAAAGCACTGAGTTCCTAAAGTAGCCTTAAGCTAGAGAATACGGAAACAGCTAATATACTTAAATTTAAAATTTAAAACCAAACATTAACACTATTGCACAAACGCGTTTCGGCCGAGTAGCGGCCTTTCTCAATGTGCTGCTAAAAATTTGACAAGACGAGTCGTATGTGGGACGGTCCTTAAATACCCTATTTTGTTTTCCATAGGCCAATCAAATCGCAAACATAGTTAACGCCCACCATTGAGCGAATCATATGTGATGTGATGTCACTGAGGAGAAGGGAGGTGCCGTGCATAAGCGTATGTGTTGATAGGCTGCTAATGTGATATGCCTTAACCAATCCCTAACGCAGCATTTCTGGGATAGTTTACATGCAACATTGTCGCTATAACATCACGATCATCCTATTTCAGAACTTTACCACATACATCAATTTTATTTTCCCATACTTTGCGTGCACTTTTAAGAAGTGGGTGCGTCCGCCGCTCTGATTATTCCATATGAAAGTTTATTATTATATAGGTTACTTGGTAAGGTTACAACAATAATTATTGCTTTCATAAGTTATTTGCGGCGAAGCAGACCTGGCTATCCATAACATGTATCAAGAGTAGGCGTGAGATGGATGATATTAAAATACATTGTGATAGTCATTATGAACCACATATTATTCAAATATTGTTTAGATAAATTTGTGGTACTTGAAATCACAGAATGTAAATAAAGCTATTATAATAGAAATTTGTTTTGACATATCTCTTTAGTTTCAAAGATTATAGTATATTTTAGTGATACCTCAAAAAATATGTATATAGATCCACCCAATAAAAAGGATTTTATCGGTATATTATGACTGCTGCATATATTAATGTCACTATGTATTCCCCACCTATGTGCACTTTTATGATATACCAGTGCATCTATAGGATTAATAACCAATTTTGGTTATTTTTAATTTTTATAAGGGTCATATGATATGCAACTCCTATTATTTAGATGGATTTAACATAATGTCAAAAACTTTCTAAAGCTTAAAATATAAATATTTAACCCAATACACTGACTATAAATACTATGTTAGGACTATTGTTAATGGATGTAATAATAATAGCATATATAATCAAAATATCCTTTGTGTAAATATACCAAGAGGATTTTAGTAGTTGTGGCTTCTGGGTGCACGTCAAAGGATGGAAAAAGAAACTTGATTTAGCTGAACATTAGAGAGTACAAACTATTAATATTAGAAAAAAAAATATATAAAAACATTTGTTTATAGGAACACCCAAAAATTATTGTCCTCATTCATGCCATTAAGCATTACAGAGTTCAAATTAAAGATCCATTTCGCTTCCTTTTTTAATAAGGCCTGCTCTATATCTCCACCACGGATACCAGGTTGTAGTGTCTCTAAACCCCAACACCTAAATGTACTCGTTTTTTCCATTATGGTGTTGTAGAAATGCCTTGCAACGCTGGTAATTTGCTTACCCTTTTCCACATCTTTGGCAGCATTTCTAATGTTGCTGAGATGTTCAGTCATTCTTATGCCCATCGCTCTAGTGGTCATACCCACATAGAATAAATTACCCAAAGTAATCAGCTCTTTTACCTGTAAAAAAAAAATACAATACCCCCCAACATTAAAATCCACCACCCACACACCCAACCCTACTCTAAAACTCACCCAATCCCGCTTTAAAAACCTAACACTAACCCCTTGAAGATCACCCTACCTTGAGATGTCTTCACCCAGCCGGGCAAAAGTGGACCTCCAGAGGGGCAGAAGTCTTCATTCGATCCGGGTAGAAGAGGTCCTCCAAGTGGCAGAAGTCTTCATCCAGACGACATCTTCTATCTTCATCCATCCAGAGCGGAGTGGGTCCATCCTCAATCCAGCTGACGCGGAGCATCTTCTTCAAACGAAGTCCAAGCGAAGAATGAAGGTTCCTTTAAATGACGTCATCCAAGATGGCGTCCCTTGAATTCCGATTGGCTGATAGGATTTTATTAGCCAATCAGAATTAAGGTAGGAAAAATCCTATTGGAACAGCCAATAGAATGCACAATAGAACAATGGAACAGCCAATAGAATGCAAGCTCAATCCTATTGGCTGATTGGATCAGCCAATAGGATTGAACTTCAATCCTATTGGCTGATAGGATTTTTCCTACCTTAATTCCTATTGGCTGATAGAATCCTATATGCTCAAATTCCTTTCGGTAGAATTTTTCCTTTATCACAAACTAAACTCCAGTATTTGCGTGACTACCTTGATGAGAATTTAAAAAAAGGTTTTATTGTTCCTTCCACCTCGCCAGCAGCTTCCGGCATCTTCTTTGTAAGAAACAAAGATAAAACACTTAGACCAATCATTGACTACAGAGCTCTAAATTAAATAACAATAAAAAAACGATATCCGCTTCCACTCATCCCTGAACTTCTTGAACGTCTAAATTGTGCATCTGTCTACACTAAACTAGACCTAAAAGGCACCTATAACTTAATCAGAATCAAGGAGGGGGATGAGTGGAAGACAGCATTCAGAACAAGATATGGGATATTTGAATATAAAGTAATGCCTTTCGGCTTATGTAATGCCCCTGCAACTTTCCAGCACTTTATTAATGATATTTTCAGAGACCTCATTGACATTTGTGTAGTTATCAATCTTGATGACATCCTGGTTTATTCCAAACACATACAGGAACATGTAAAGCACGTTTGCTGGGTATTAACACGTCTAAAAGACCATAGATTATTCGCTAAACTAGAAAAATGTCAATTCAACGTACACAAAATTACGTTTTTAGGTTATATCATAACCCCCGACAATGTACAAATGGACATATAGGACTGTTTAGAAAGAGAAAGAGTAAGGGACTTTGGTAGCACTCATTACTATCCTAGAGATAACACTTAAAAAATAAACTTTAATAGTATAATTTTAAAATTACAGATAACCTCTGTGTTCCACACTATATTTAACACCCTTCCCCTAAAATAGCATGTGTCACTTCCCTGTTTCCTGACCGATAGCAGGAAACATCGGCTTCAGGTGACAGAAGTGTTGCACGCAGTTAAAATAAATAAACTTAGCCAAAGATAATTTTGAACAAATGCGTTTCAGCTGATGTAACGGCCTTTCTCAATGTTAGACTTAATGGAAATGATCAAGCCGAAGCCTCTCCAGATACGATCTTATAAGGGCCTTTCAATTTTTGAACATCCAATCCAGCGTGGGTATTTCCACACACCCTCTAACTTGATCAGTTGCCGGTAAATGTTTAGCCCTAATAGGATGAGCTAGATGTCATATAATGTTTGCTTTTGTAGCCAATCATATACGGTCATTAGAATATACCTCTATTTGTTAAATTCCGCTACTAATGTACAGCGTTTGTGAGGTTGTCTAATAAATAGTTAATTCTGATGACGTTTAAGCAACTCAGTAAAATGAGCATTATATGGAAACAGTTACAATGTTATTACTTCAGACATTAATACTTACATATCGAGCAATTTATTAATTCTTTAAGTTCTGTGTAATATGTATTATATTAAAGAAACAGAAATAAATTGGCACTGTGACAGTAATATCTGTAGGAATTAAAGGATTAAAAAATCCCTGGTGCTTACCCTTAAAGTAATATATAGTATATGGAGGAATAGAGGAGATGGGACAAGAAGGGGTTAAATAGCACTCATTCCAATATATATTGTGTGATACTAGTTGAAAGATATTTCAACTTAAGAGTTAGAGTAATTTAAAAAATTTAATTTTTATTGTTCACATTATTAAAATACAACATCTATAACCACTAGTGAAAAATTCTAATATATTAGGTTCCCAACCAAGACCAAATAATACGGTTACTATAGAAGAAGGAGACCACAGTGCAGCCACCCCCCTGTATTCCTGGCCGGTATCAGGATAGAGATGGCCAAAAGCACTGAGTTCCTAAAGTAGCCGTAAGCTAGAGAATATGGAAACAGCTAATATACTTAAATTTAAAATTTAAAACCAAACATTAACACTATTGCACAAACGCGTTTCGGCCGAGTAGCGGCCTTTCTCAATGTGCTGCTAAAAATTTGACAAGACGAGTCGTATGTGGGACGGTCCTTAAATACCCTATTTTGTTTTCCATAGGCCAATCAAATCGCAAACATAGTTAACGCCCACCATTGAGCGAATCATATGTGATGTGATGTCACTGAGGAGAAGGGAGGTGCCGTGCATAAGCGTATGTGTTGATAGGCTGCTAATGTGATATGCCTTAACCAATCCCTAACGCAGCATTTCTGGGATTGTTTACATGCAACATTGTCGCTATAACATCACGATCATCCTATTTCAGAACTTTACCACATACATCAATTTTATTTTCCCATACTTTGCGTGCACTTTTAAGAAGTGGGTGCGTCCGCCGCTCTGATTATTCCATATGAAAGTTTATTATTATATAGGTTTCTTGGTAAGGTTACAACAATAATTATTGCTTTCATAAGTTATTTGCGGCGAAGCAGACCTGGCTATCCATAACATGTATCAAGAGTAGGCGTGAGATGGATGATATTAAAATACATTGTGATAGTCATTATGAACCACATATTATTCAAATATTGTTTAGATAAATTTGTGGTACTTGAAATCACAGAATGTAAATAAAGCTATTATAATAGAAATTTGTTTTGACATATCTCTTTAGTTTCAAAGATTATAGTATATTTTAGTGATACCTCAAAAAATATGTATATAGATCCACCCAATAAAAAGGATTTTATCGGTATATTATGACTGCTGCATATATTAATGTCACTATGTATTCCCCACCTATGTGCACTTTTATGATATACCAGTGCATCTATAGGATTAATAACCAATTTTGGTTATTTTTAATTTTTATAAGGGTCATATGATATGCAACTCCTATTATTTAGATGGATTTAACATAATGTCAAAAACTTTCTAAAGCTTAAAATATAAATTTTTAACCCAATACACTGACTATAAATACTATGTTAGGACTATTGTTAATGGATGTAATAATAATAGCATATATAATCAAAATATCCTTTGTGTAAATATACCAAGAGGATTTTAGTAGTTGTGGCTTCTGGGTGCACGCCAAAGGATGGAAAAAGAAACTTGATTTAGCTGAACATTAGAGAGTACAAACTATTAATATTAGAAAAAAAAATATATAAAAACATTTGTTTATAGGAACACCCAAAAATTATTGTCCTCATTCATGCCATTAAGCATTACAGAGTTCAAATTAAAGATCCATTTCGCTTCCTTTTTTAATAAGGCCTGCTCTATATCTCCACCACGGATACCAGGTTGTAGTGTCTCTAAACCCCAACACCTAAATGTACTCGTTTTTTCCATTATGGTGTTGTAGAAATGCCTTGCAACGCTGGTAATTTGCTTACCCTTTTCCACATCTTTGGCAGCATTTCTAATGTTGCTGAGATGTTCAGTCATTCTTATGCCCATCGCTCTAGTGGTCATACCCACATAGAATAAATTACAGCTGCAGGTTAAACAATATATTACATTCATGGTTTTACAAGAAATGTGTTTTTGGATAGTCCATTTTCTCTTGAACCTATCTAACATAGTTTTCTTTTTATGAAAGCTATGAGGCAGTTAAATGACACAGATACCTACAAAAAATTAACCTTTAATCCCACAATCAAATTCCAGTGGGAACTTTCTTCTTTGTTAGATGATGGTAGAGAAAGGAATATTTTTACTAATAGTATTTGTGATTCATTATTTGTAGAACACCCTAGAATCACGGTATTCAAATTCCTACCAAAGGTACATAAAAGCATAACCAATCCCCCAGGGAGACCAATTATATCTGCAATTGGCTCTCTGGGGGAAAGGTTGGGAGAATGGTTGGATGTGCAATTACAACCAGTGGTTCAGTCCTTACCAGGCTTCTTACACGACACAAAGCATTTGATTCGATCTTTACATGAATACAAATGTGACACAGATTACAACTTTGTAACAATAGATGCTGTGTCCTTGTACTCATGTATACCACATGATCAAGGTTTGTTGGCTATGAAAGATATGTTGTCTAAATATTCTAATTATGATTCAAATCTAATTGATTTCATGTTGCAAGTAACCAGATTTTTGCTGCATCATAATTATTTTATTTTTGATGGTATATATTTTCTACAGCAGAGAGGCACTGCGATGGGGGCAAAATTTGTGCCCTCGTATGCTAATCTCTACTTAGCAGAATTTGAGGATAAAAAATTGTTCAATGTTGCTAATCCATTCAAGAAACATATCGTCTATTATACACGTTTCATAGACGATATGTTATTGTTATGGAGTGGTAAAGACAAAGATTTAGATGAATTTGTAGAATATTTGAACCAGAATGATGCCAACCTAAAATTCACATTCAGTAACTCCAAAGATGGTATACCATTTCTAGATGTTAAACTCAGTCAAAATACAGAGGGTATTGTCACAGAGGTCTTTAGGAAAGAAATCTCGGGCAACACTATTCTCAGAGCAGATTCTTGTCATCCATTTCATTTGAAAAAGGGGATACCAAAGGGTCAATATATTAGACTACGGAGGAACTGTAGTAGCTTGGAGAGTTATAAGAAACATGCAGCAGATCTCACCCTCAGACTGAAAGAGAGAGGTTATGATGAACAAAATTTAATAACAATATCTGAACAAGTGAGCAAATTTGACAGAAATAGTTTACTAAAAGATAAAGATAAAGACATCAGGATTAAGGATGGTGTCAATTTCATCACGTCTTACAGTAGACAATTTGATAACATTAGTAGAATTATTAAGAACAGATTACCTATTTTAGATAGGGATGTAGATCTAAAACATATTTCTACTAAATGTAACTTTATCTCTCGAAAAGCTAAAACCATTGGAGATATGGTCAGAAAGGATTTTAGCAAAAAGAGCTCACTCAGTACACAGTCAACTAATTGGTTAACATCAAAACCAGGCTTTTATAAATGTAATGTTAGACCTTGTAAGAGTTGCAGTCATGCCACAGTTGGGGATTCATTTACCTCTACAAGTACAGGCCAGATATTTAAGATTGAAGAGCATATTTCCTGCACTTCCACCTTTGTTATATATCTTTTAACTTGCAAAATCTGTAATTTTCAATATACAGGGTTAACATCTAGGATGCTCAAAGATCGAATAAGAGAGCACTTGCTTTCTCTTGAGGCAGAAATTCCCAAAACCCCTGTAGCTAAACATTTTGCTTTACATGATGATAAATCAGCTGGTTTTAAATTTCAAGGGATTGAGGCAGTTAAATTAGGACCCAGAGGTGGGAATAGATATGCAGCACTCAGTAAACGTGAAGTTTACTGGATTCACACTTTGAAAACTGGTGCTCCTCTTGGTATTAACAAAATTAGTGACATCAAATTGTTCATTGATAATATATAAATCTCAGAATATTGGGTTATTTTTGGATTCATGATATTTCACATTCAAATGTTTCTTATATATCGAGAATTTGAAATTTAAAATATATCTAAATTTTGGTATGGTTAAGATTATACATATTGACATAAATATTTCATTTATATTTGGATTCACAGGGGCAATCTGTTTGTGCCCCTCTCAATATACTTGTACTCTTTAGCATTTGACTTTTATATGGTATAATATGTATTGGGACACTTTGCGGATTCTGCTCTCAGTGTATATCTAAATAAATGATATATTTGTTACATGTGGGTTGATCAAGATTGACTAAAACATAAAACGTTTAATAAACTCCATACATTATATGTATGTTTTGATCATATTTAAGTTAGCGAATGATCACTGGGATTTATTCTCTGAATATCTAATTTAAGAGTAACAGAATGAGCCCTTGCCCACCAGACTTTAATTATACTATCGTTCTTAATGTGCAGATTTAGTAATACAATTTTATAAGAAAACATAGTCTTAGTATTTTGTATATATATGTATTCTTTTCTTATGTATATAATTTTTTAAAGTTTATTTAATATGCATAATTTATATTATTATTTCACACATTAGATTTGGTGTTTATTTATATTATTTTTCTGTTGTTATATTTAATTATGCGACAGGTGTGTATAGCTCATATCCTGTTTTTAAGGAGCCTTTACACACCTGTCAGGTAGCTCTGATGAAGTGCCCAATAGGGCAGGAAACGCGTCAGCGGTAGTCAGGTCTGTGTACTGTGCCTTTGTCTTTTTACTCACGGAGTCTAAATAAAGGTGAAGTTTTAAAACGTATCTCACCAGCCTTACTGTTCTTTCGAGTATTGGGTTCTATTTTGTTTCATTGAGAGGTGTTGTAAAATCTTTGTTCACTTATTGCCTTAATCGAGGGCTTGGCAGGGGAGCCCTTCCCAACACCTGTGAGACAAGCCGGGATGCTGCTGTGAACTCAGGCAGTATCTGTAACTGCTGCAACTGACTGCACTACTAAAGAGTGGATACAACAGTTCCGTTTTCCTGGATCTCATCGAATATTGGACATCATTCTCAGAATCAAGTGAGTTTGTTTACATATTTTATATTTGCTAGAATTGTCTGGCTTATGTTCACTTATCTCCAACGATGAGTCTTGCGAATGTAAGGGGTTAACGGATTTTGCAACCAGCTGCTACAGTATAACACAGGTTTATCACAATTGTTTCTAAATTGGACAAAGCGATACAGTGTCTCAGCCAGTACTCATTGATATATTGTGCTGTCTATTCAACATTGCTTTTTGCTTTTGATCCTCATATTGAATTACATGTCCAAATTGTTTGTTTTTAGTTTTCTTTTTAACCATGTGAGTGCATATTTTACAGTTACCACAGGCAATTGAACCCTTATACAAAGGGTTTTTTTGGCATTTCTATCAAAATAATTGACTGTTAACTGGTCACTAAGGTTGCAGGCTCGTCTATAGGTAAACATTGGTTTAGTGGGGAGTATAGATTTAAGATGTTCATCCGATTGCAGGATATGCCAGTGTTTTAGTAACACGTTAGAAACCTGGTTACTTTGACTACAGTATGTTGAAATGAATCTTAAGGGATTAATATCCCTATCTTTGTTTTTTGGGATTAAAAGTTCCTGTCTGTTTTTATTTAAAGCCCTCTGATAGGCCCCTTTTAAGGACTTTTTGGAATACCCTCGTTGTAGCAACCTGCTTCTCAGTTCATTTGCAGCCTTCTGGAATGATTCCAGTGATGAGCTATTCCTACGGATTCTTAAATATTCACCCATTGGCAGACTTTTAATCGTATTTGGGTGATGATAACTCCTTGCACTTAAGATATTATTTGTTGCCGTAGGTTTTCTGAAGGTGTCAGTTTCTAGATGATCATTATCTTTCTTAATAATTAGATCTAAAAATTCCACCTTTGTATCATCATGTGTCATGGTTAGATGAAGTCCAAAGGGGTTATCATTAAGTAAAGAAATTAGCTCATTCAACATTTCAATGGGCCCCTCCCATACAAAAAAGATATCATCTATATACCTGGACCAGTGGGTGATATATTGTGTATATTGTTGTAAAGTTTCGTGAAATACAACAGTTTCCTCCCACCAGCCCAGGTATATATTTGCATATGTGGGGGCACATGATGTCCCCATCGCCGTACCGCACGACTGCAAATAAAATTTCCCATCGAAAACAAAGTAATTATGTTCCAAAACAAATTCTAATAAATCCATTATGAATTGTTTGGCTTCATTGGGTATAGTATCATCCTTATTAAAAAAATGGGAAATAGCTTTGCAACCCAAGTTTCTCTCTATACTAGTATACAATGACTCCACGTCACAAGTGACAAGAGTTGACTGTTGGGTTACAGTTAGTGTATTGATTTTATTGAGGACGTGCATCGTGTCTTTAGTATGTGAGGGTAATGAATCTGCAACGTGTCTGAGTCTAGCATCCACGTATTTACTGGCCTTTTCCATTAGGGACCCAATGCCTGAAACAATGGGTCTCCCCGGTGGGCATGTTTGATTTTTGTGGATTTTTGGTAGTAAATACAGTGTTGCTGTATTTGAAACCAATTTATCTGTGGAAGAAAAGTCTGCTTTAAACTCTATAAATGAATGGACTGATGTCCAAATCAGAGCGACAAGGGGGGAAATATTGTGGTGTGGCCTACTAACATGTATATAAATGAGGCTAAAAAACAACTCAGTAACTCTAAAAACTACAAAACTCTATTTGGGAATCCAACTGAAGATTTTTTAAAGCAGTATAACAAACTAATTAATTCAGCAGCATCTGATGGTATTATTGACATAAAGGAACTTCAATATTTAGAAGTCAAACACCCAAAAGTAGCAACACTGTATTTACTACCAAAAATCCACAAAAATCAAACATGCCCACCGGGGAGACCCATTGTTTCAGGCATTGGGTCCCTAACGGAAAAGGCCAGTAAATACGTGGATGCTAGACTCAGACACATTGCAGATTCATCACCCTCACATACTAAAGACACGATGCGCGTCCTCAATAAAATCAATACACTAACTGTAACCCAACAGTCAACTCTTGTCACTTGTGACGTGGAGTCATTGTATACTAGTATAGAGAGAAACTGGGGTTGCAAAGCTATTTCCCATTTTTTGAATAAGGATGATACTATACCCAATGAAGCCAAACAATTCATAATGAATTTATTAGAATTTGTTTTGGAACATAATTACTTTGTTTTTGATGGGAAATTTTATTTGCAGTTGTGCGGTACGGCGATGGGGACATCATGTGCCCCCACATATGCAAATATATACGTGGGCTGGTGGGAGGAAACTGTTGTATTTCACGAAACTTTACAACAATATACACAATATATCACCCACTGGTCCAGGTATATAGATGATATCTTTTTTGTATGGGAGGGGCCCATTGAAATGTTGAATGAGCTAATTTCTTTACTTAATGATAACCCCTTTGGACTTCATCTAACCATGACACATAATGATACAAAGGTGGAATTTTTAGATCTAATTATTAAGAAAGATAATGACCATCTAGAAACTGACACCTTCAGAAAACCTACGGCAACAAATAATATCTTAAGTGCAAGGAGTTATCATCACCCAAATACGATTAAAAGTCTGCCAATGGGTGAATATTTAAGAATCTGTAGGAATAGCTCATCACTGGAATCATTCCAGAAGGCTGCAAATGAACTGAGAAGCAGGTTAATACAACGAGGGTATTCCAAAAAGTCCTTAAAAGGGGCCTATCAGAGGGCTTTAAATAAAAACAGACAGGAACTTTTAATCCCAAAAAACAAAGATAGGGATATTAATCCCTTAAGATTCATTTCAACATACTGTAGTCAAAGTAACCAGGTTTCTAACGTGTTACTAAAACACTGGCATATCCTGCAATCGGATGAACATCTTAAATCTATACTCCCCACTAAACCAATGTTTACCTATAGACAAGCCTGCAACCTTAGTGACCAGTTAACAGTCAATCATTTTGATAGAAATGCCAAAAAAAACCTTTGTATAAGGGTTCAATTGCCTGTGGTAACTGTAAAATATGCACTCACATGGTTAAAAAGAAAACTATGTTAGATAGGTTCAAGAGAAAATGGACAATCCAAAAACACATTTCTTGTAAAACCATGAATGTAATATATTGTTTAACCTGCAGTTGTAATTTATTCTATGTGGGTATGACCACTAGAGTGATGGGCATAAGAATGACTGAACATCTCAGCAACATTAGAAATGCTGCCAAAGATGTGGAAAAGGGTAAGCAAATTACCAGCGTTGCACGGCATTTTCTACAACACCATAATGGAAAAACGAGTACATTTAGGTGTTGGGGTTTAGAGACAATACGACCTGGTATCCGTGGTGGAGATATAGAGCAGGCCTTATTAAAAAAGGAAACAAAATGGATCTTTAATTTGAACTCTGTAATGCCTAATGGCATGAATGAGGACAATAATTTTTGGGTGTTCCTATAAACAAATGTTTTTATATATTTTTTATTCTAATATTAATAGTTTGTACTCTCTAATGTTCAGCTAAATCAAGTTTCTTTTTCCATCCTTTGGCGTGCACCCAGAAGCCACCACTACTAATATCCTCTTGGTATATTTACACAAAGGATATTTTGATTATATATGCTATTATTATTACATCCATTAACAATAGTCCTAACATACGGCTAGATTTAGAGTTTTGTCGGTAACGACCCGCGTAGCTAACGCTGGCTTTTTTCTGGCCGCACCTTTAAAATAACTCTGGTATTGAGAGTCCACAGAATGGCTGCGTTAGGCTCCAATAAAGGAGCGTAGAGCATATTTAACGCAAATGCAACTCTCGATACCAGAGTTGCTTACGGAAGCGGCCAGCTTCAAAAACGTGCTCGTGCACGATTCCCCCATAGGAAACAATGGGGCTGTTTGAGCTGGAAAAAACCTAACACCTGCAAAAAAGCCGCGTTCAGCTCCTAACGCAGCCCCATTGTTTGCTATGGGGAAACACTTCCTACGTCTGGACCTAACACTCTAACATGTACCCCGAGTCTAAACACCCCTAACCTTACACTTATTAACCCCTAATCTTCCGCCCCCGCTATCGCTGACCCCTGCATATTATTATTAACCCCTAATCTGCCGCTCCGTAAACCGCCGCTACTTACATTATCCCTATGTACCCCTAATCTGCTGCCCCTAACACCGCCGACCCCTATATTATATTTATTAACCCCTAATCTGCCCCCCACAACGTCGCCTCCACCTGCCTACACTTATTAACCCCTAATCTGCCGACCGGACCGCACCGCTATTATAATAAAGTTATTAACCCCTAATCCGCCTCACTAACCCTATAATAAATAGTATTAACCCCTAATCTGCCCTCCCTAACATCGCCAACACCTAACTTCAAACATTAACCCCTAATATGCCGACTGGAGCTCACCGCTATTCTAATAAATGTATTAACCCCTAAAGCTAAGTCTAACCCTAACACTAACACCCCCCTAAGTTAAATATAATTTAAATCTAACAAAATAAATTAACTCTTATTAAATAAATTATTCCTATTTAAAGCTAAATACTTACCTGTAAAATAAATCCTAATATAGCTACAATATAAATTATAATTATATTATAGCTATTTTAGGATTTATATTTATTTTACAGGTAACTTTGTATTTATTTTAACCAGGTACAATAGCTATTAAAGAGTTAAGAACTATTTAATAGCTAAAATAGTTAAAATAATTACAAATTACCTGTAAAATAAATCCTAACCTAAGTTACAATTAAACCTAACACTACACTATCAATAAATTAATTAAATAAAATACCTACAATTACCTACAATTAAACCTAACACTACACTATCAATAAATTATTTAAATACAATATCTACAAATAAATACAATGAAATAAACTAACTAAAGTACAAAAAATAAAAAAGAACTAAGTTACAAAAAATAAAAAAATATTTACAAACATTAGAAAAATATTACAACAATTTTAAACTAATTACACCTCCTCTAAGCCCCCTAATAAAATAACAAAGCCCCCCAAAATAAAAAAATGCCCTACCCTATTCTAAATTACAAAAGTTCAAAGCTCTTTTACCTTACCAGCCCTGAACAGGGCCCTTTGCGGGGCATGCCCCAAAGAATTCAGCTCTTTTGCCTGTAAAAAAAAACATACAATACCCCCCCCCCAACATTACAACCCACCACCCACATACCCCTAATCTAACCCAAACCCCCCTTAAATAAACCTAACACTAAGCCCCTGAAGATCTTCCTACCTTATCTTCACCCTGCCAGGTTCACCGATCCGTCATCAGAAGTCTTGATCCAAGCCTCGGAAGTGTTGATCCAAGCCCAAGCGGGGGGCTGAAGAGTGACGTCCATCCTCGGGCTGAAGTCTGGATCCAAGCGGCGACTGAAGAAATCCATCCTTGGGCTGAAGTCGGAAGTCCATCATCTGGATGAAGTCTTCTATCAAGCCGCATCTTCAATCTTCTTTCTTCTGGAGCGGAGCGGAACCATCTTCTTCCAAGCTGACGCGGAACATCCTCTTCAACCGACGACTAGACAACGAATGAAGGTTCCTTTAAATGACGTCATCCAAGATGGCGTCCCTTGAATTCCGATTGGCTGATAGGATTCTATCAGCCAATCGGAATTAAGGTAGGAATATTCTGATTGGCTTATGGAATAAGCCAATAAGAATCAAGTTCAATCCGATTGGCTGATCCAATCAGCCAATCAGATTGAGCTTGCATTCTATTGGCTGTTCCGATCAGCCAATAGAATGCGAGCTCAATCTGATTGGCTGATTTGATCAGCCAATCGGATTGAACTTGATTCTGATTGGCTGATTCCATCAGCCAATCAGAATATTCCTACCTTAATTCCGATTGGCTGATAGAATCCTATCAGCCAATCGGAATTCGAGGGACGCCATCTTGGATGACGTCCCTTAAAGGAACCGTCATTCATCGGGAAGTCGTCGGAAGAAGAAGATGGGTCCGCGGTGGAGGTCTTCAAGATGGAGCCGGTCCTCATCGGATGAAGATAGAAGATGCCGCTTGGAAGAAGATGGTTGCCGGTCCGGATCTACTCTTCTTCCCGGATAGGATGAAGACTTTGGACCCTCTTCTGGACTTCTTCAGCCGTCGGATGATGGATGTCTAGCCCCCTCTTGGGTTGGATGAAGATATCGGAGCCAGGACGGATCGGTGTGATACCCGGTGAGGTGAAGACAAGGTAGGAAGATCTTCAGGGGCTTAGTGTCAGGTTTATTTAAGGGGGGTTTGGGTTAGATTAGGGGTATGTGGGTGGTGGGTTGTAATGTTGGGGGGGGTATTGTATGTGTTATTTTACAGGCAAAAGAGCTGAATTTCTTGGGGCATGCCCCGCAAAGGGCCCTGTTCAGGGCTGGTAAGGCAAAAGAGCTTTGAACTTTAGTAATTTAGAATAGGGTAGGGCATTTTTTTATTTTGGGGGTCTTTGTTATTTTATTAGGGGGCTTAGAGTAGGTGTAATTAGTTTAAAATTGTTGTAATATTTTTCTGATGTTTGTAAATATTTTTTTATTTTTTGTAACTTAGTTCTTTTTTATTTTTTGTACTTTAGTTAGTTTATTTCATTGTATTTATTTGTAGAGATTGTATTTAATTAATGTATTGATAGTGTAGTGTTAGGTTTAATTGTAGGTAATTGTAGGTATTTTATTTAATTTATTTATTGATAGTTTAGTGTTAGGTTTAATTGTAACTTAGGTTAGGATTTATTTTACAGGTAATTTTGTAATTATTTTAACTATTTTAGCTATTAAATAGTTCTTAACTATTTAATAGCTATTGTACATGGTTAAAATAAATACAAAGTTACCTGTAAAATAAATATAAATCCTAAAATAGCTATAATATAATTATAATTTATATCGTAGCTATATTAGGATTTATTTTACAGGTAAGTATTTAGCTTTAAATAAGAATAATTTATTTAATAAGAGTTAATTTATTTCGTTAGATTTAAATTATATTTAAGTTAGGTAGGAGGGTGTTAGTGTTAGGGTTAGACTTAGCTTTAGGGGTTAATACATTTATTAGAATAGCGGTGAGCTCCAGTCAGCAGATTAGGGGTTAATGTTTGAAGTTAGGTGTCGGCGATGTTAGGGAGGGCAGATTAGGGGTTAATAATATTTATTATAGGGTTAGTGAGGCGGATTAGGGGTTAATAACTTTATTATGGTAGCGGTGCGGTCCGGTCGGCAGATTAGGGGTTAATAAGTGTAGGCAGGTGGAGGCGACGTTGAGGGGGGCAGATTAGGGGTTAATAAATATAATATAGGGGTCGGCGGTATTAGGGGCAGCAGATTAGGGGTACATAGCTATAATGTAGGTGGCGGCGTGCGGACGGCAGATTAGGGGTTAATTATTGTAGGTAGCTGGCGGCGACATTGTGGGGGGCAGGTTAGGGGTTAATAAATATAATATAGGGGTCGGCGGTGTTAGGGGCAGCAGATTAGGGGTACATAAGTATAACGTAGGTGGCGGTCGGCAGATTAGGGGTTAAAAAAATTTAATCGAGTGGCGGCGATGTGGGGGGACCTCGGTTTAGGGGTACATAGGTAGTTTATGGGTGTTAGTGTACTTTAGAGCACAGTAGTTAAGAGCTTTATAAACCGGCGTTAGCCCAGAAAGCTCTTAACTACTGACTTTTTTCTGCGGCTGGAGTTTTGTCGTTAGATTTCTAACGCTCACTTCAGCCACGAATCTAAATACCGGAGTTAGAAAGATCCCATTGAAAAGATAGGATACGCAAATGACGTAAGGGGATCTGCGGTATGGAAAAGTCGCGGCTGAAAAGTGAGCGTTAGACCCTTTCCTGACTGACTCCAAATACCGGCGCTAGCCTAAAACCAGCGTTAGGAGCCTCTAACGCTGGTTTTCACGGCTACCGCCAAACTCCAAATCTAGGCCATAGTATTTATAGTCAGTGTATTGGGTTAAAAATTTATATTTTAAGCTTTAGAAAGTTTTTGACATTATGTTAAATCCATCTAAATAATAGGAGTTGCATATCATATGACCCTTATAAAAATTAAAAATAACCAAAATTGGTTATTAATCCTATAGATGCACTGGTATATCATAAAAGTGCACATAGGTGGGGAATACATAGTGACATTAATATATGCAGCAGTCATAATATACCGATAAGATCCTTTTTATTGGGTGGATCTATATACATATTTTTTGAAGTTTCACTAAAATATACTATAATCTTTGAAACTAAAGAGATATGTCAAAACAAATTTCTATTATAATAGCTTTATTTACATTCTGTGATTTCAAGTACCACAAATTTATCTAAACAATATTTGAATAATATGTGGTTCATAATGACTATCACAATGTATTTTAATATCATCCATCTCACGCCTACTCTTGATACATGTTATGGATATCCAGGTCTGCTTCGCCGCAAATAACTTATGAAAGCAATAATTATTGTTGTAACCTTACCAAGTAAACTATATAATAATAAACTTTCGTATGGAATAATCAGAGCGGCGGACGCACCCGCTTCTTAAAAGTGCACGCAAAGTATGGGGAAATAAAATTGATGTATGTGGTAAAGTTCTGAAATAGGATGATCGTGATGTTATAGCGACAATGTTGCATGTAAACAATCCCAGAAATGTTGCGTTAGGGATTGGTTAAGGCATATCACATTAGCAGCCTATCAACACATACGCTTATGCACGGCACCTCCCTTCTCCTCAGTGACATCACATCGCATATGATTTGCTCAATGGTGGGCGTTAACTATGTTTGCGATATGATTGGCCTATGGAAAACAAAATAGGGTATTTAAGGACCATCCCACATATGACTCGTCTTGTCAAATTTTTAACAGCACATTGAGAAAGGCCGCTACCCGGCCGAAACGCGTTTGTGCGATAGTGTTAATGGTTGTTTGGTTTTAAATTTTAAATTTAAGTATATTGTTTCCGTATTCTCTAGCTTATGGCTACTTTAGGAACTCAGTGCTTTTGGCCATTTCTGTCACCTGAAGCCGGGGTATCCTGATACCGGCCAGGAATACAGGGGGGTGGCTGCACTGTGGTCTCCTTCTTCTATAGTAATCGTATTATTTGGTCTTGGTTGGGAACCTAATATATTAGAATTTTTCACTAGTGGTTATAGATGTTGTATTTTAATAATGTGAACAATAAAAATTCAATTTTTTAAATTACTCTAACTCTTAAGTTGAAATATCTTTCAACTAGTATCACACAATATATATTGGAATGAGTGCTATTTAACCCCTTCTTGTCCCATCTCCCCTATTCCTCCATATACTAATATGTATTATATGTCAGTATGGATTAAAGCATTTAGTATAGTGGCGTTCTGAGTTATTGTATAGTTTTTAGGATTATTTGTATAATGACAAATGATCTAACATTATTATATGATACTGGAACGAGTTTTATCACTCTGTTGATAAGATATATATCTTAGGTTTATACATTGTAGTAGAAGCAAAAAGACTATAACAGTAAGTTGTCTATATAGATTATTGTGATTTCAGGGCTAAGTTTATTATAAAAATGTGCCACAATATTATGTTGTTTAACAAATTCTGCCCCCTTGAAAATACCTAAGTACATAGATTCCAGAGAATGGTAATCTTTAATACATGCTTTTGTTACATATAGGTTACCTGTATGGAAAACATAAAACCTTATTTTGTGTTCATAGTATTAATGTCAACTACATTATACTCTCTAGTTGTAACTAAATCTGGTTGTCAATACAAAAGAAATTGTAGTACACTTGAAAGCTTTAAAACAGCAGCATCAGAACTAAGAGAAAGACTCCTGAAAAGAGGATATTAAAAAAAAAACCTTATTAGAGCTTATAATAAAGCATTATTAAGATATAGAAAATAACTACTCACCCCTAAAAACAAAGAGCAATCTAATACTCTAAGAATTGTATCCACTTTTTCAAAAGCAAGCGGTCATATTCAAAAAATTATTAATAAGCACTGGCACGTATTGCAAGCAGATGAATTACTAAAATCCTTAATATCTAATAAACCGCTATTCACATATAGAAGAGGTACCAACATCAGTGATTCTTTAACCAATAGTCACTTTGATAGGAATATAAATAAATCTCCAATATATAAAGGCTCAATAGCATGTAGTAATTGTAAGGTCTGTCAATACATGATCAAAAAACAAACAGTTACAGACAGATTTAACAAAACCTGGAAAATTAAGGATCATATAAACTGTAAAAGTACTAATGTGATCTATTGCATATCGTGCAGCTGTAATTTATGCTATGTAGGTATGACCACCAGAAATATGGGTACACGAATGACAGAACATCTCAGTAATATTAGAACAGCACAAAAAGACACAGAAAATGGTAAAAAAAATTACCAGTGTTGCAAGACATTTCTTACAATCCCACAACGGCAACACTAAAGCCTTTAAATGTTGGGGTATAGAAAGACTGAGACCAGGAATTAGGGGAGGTAAAACAGAACAGAGATTACTAAAAATGGAAACTAAATGGATTTTTAATTTCAATACTGTCATGGGATGAATGAGAATAATAACTATTGGGTAAAAATATAATAGAGTATGACACAGTACAGAGGCTAATAATACCATGCATGAGTATGACAAAAATAGGGTTGGATATTTAATCTGCCCTCCTCACACATAGCTATGGTAGTTTAACATGATTAATTATCAAGTATAGTTAATAATTATTATGACCCTACTGGTAATAACTAGATCGGGGTTAACCAGATTTAGTTACAACTAGAGAGTATAATGTAGTTGACATTAATACTATGAACACACAAAATAAGGTTTTATGTTTTCCATACAGGTAAACTATAAGTAACAAAAGCATGTATTAATGATTACCATTCTCTGGAATCTATGTACTTAGGTATTTTCAAGGGGGCAGAATTTGTTAAACAAGATAATATTGTGGAACATTTTTCTAATAAACGTAGCCCTGAAATTGCAATAATCTATATAGACAATGTACTGTTATAGTCTTTTTGCTTCTACTACAATGTATAAACCTAAGATATATATCTTATCAACAGAGTGATAAAACTCGTTCCAGTATCATATAATAATGTTAGATCATTTAGTCATTATGAAATCCTAAAAACTATACAATAACTCAGAACGCCACTATACTAAATGCTTTAATCCATACTGACATATAATACATATTACACAGAACTTAAAGAGTTAATAAATCGCTCGATATGTAAGTCTTAATGTCTGAAGTAATAACATTGTAACTGTTTCCATATAATGCTCATTTTACTGAGTTGCTTAAACGTCATCAGAATTAACTATTTATTAGACTACCTCACGAGCGCTATACATTAGTAGCGGAATTTAACAAATAGAGGTATATTATAACGACCGTATATGATTGGCTACAAAAGCAAACATCAGATGACATCTAGCTCATCCTATCAGGGCTAAACATTTACCGGCACGTGAGAGGGTGTGTGGAAATACCTGCGCCGGATTGGATGTTCAAAAATTGAAAGGCCCTTATAAGATCGCATCTGGAGAGGCTTCAGCTTGATCATTTCCATTAAGTCTAATATTGAGAAAGGCCGTTACATCAGCTGAAACGCGTTTGTTCAAAATTATCTTTGGCTAAGTTTATTTATTTTAACTGTGTGCAACACTTCTGTCACCTGAAGCAGACGTTTCCTGCTATCGGCCAGGAAACAGGGAAGTGACACACACTATTTTAGGGGAAGGGTGTTAAATATAGTGTGGAACACAGAGGTTATCTGTAATTTTAAAATTATACTATTAAAGTTTATTTTTTAAGTGTTATCTCTAGGATAGGAATGAGTTCTACCTAAGTCCCTTACTCTTTCTCTTTCTAAACAGTCCTATATGTCTATTTAAAGGGACAGGACCGATACTACTCTTTTATCTAAGTGGTATTTTTCCTACCTTTATATGTAGTGCCAGTAATAATTATTTTTCTTAATGTACAAATGGACCCAGAAAAGGTTTCTGCAATAATCAATTGGCCTAAACCCACTTCAGTTAAATCTCTACAGAGATGTATTGGTTTCTCCAATTTTTATCTAAAATGTATTCTAAACTTCTCTACCTTGACAAGACCCCTAACTAGTTAATTAAGAAAAACCAGAAATTCATCTGGACTCCAGAAGATAAAGATTCATTCCCACAATTGAAACATTTAACAACAGCACCAATTCTTAAGATTCCCAAACATAATAAACAATTCATTGTTGAAGTTGATGCATCAGATTCAGGTATTGGTGCAGTTCTCTCTCAACATTGTGATGAAACATCTAAGTTGCATCCCGTATCCTTTTATTCACGAAGATTGTTACCTGCAGAAAAGAATTACACAATTGGTGACAAGGAATTACTGGCAATTAAATCTGCTTTAGAAAATTGACGACATCTTTTAGAAGGTGCTTTGTTTCCAGTGAAAATCTATACTGACCATAGAAATTTGGAATTCCTTAAAAAGAGTAAAACTCATCACGCCAAGTCAGATGAGCTCAATTTTTTGATAGATTTGACTTTTCTATCACCTACAGACCTGGTAATCAAAATATCAAAGCTGATGCTCTCTCTCGTGTACATGATTCTCAACCATCAGAAGAAGACTGTGCTCATATAATTCCTCTCAGCAAGATAATAGGATATATCTCCCCATTAGAGAAACAGATTCTAAAGGCTACCACAACAGAACCTCTACCACAAAATTATGAGTTAGTAAAAGCCTCTTCTGGGCTATATTATCATAAAAATAAATTGTATATACCTTTCAGAGATAAAATACTACAACAGTTTCATGACAACCCTCTCTCTGGGCATACTGGAATAAAGAAAACTACCAAATTGATCAGGCGATTTTTCTGGTGGCCTCTAATGGATAAAACAATTACTGAATACGTTCAATCTTGTGAAACATGTGCAAGGAATAAACTAGAACAAAGAAAACCATTTGGATATCTCAATCCTCTGCCTATCCCTGAGACTCCATGGTCTACAGTGTTGATGGACTTCATTGTTGAGTTACCACATTCACAACAATACAATACCATCCTAGTAGTCATTGACCATCTTACAAGACTTGCCCATTTCATTCCTCTCAAACAATTACCAACAGCAAAGGAAACAACTATTGAATTTTTAAATCATGTAGTAAAACTTCATGGATTACCCACCACGATTATTACGGATCATGGAACACAATTCACTTCCCACTTCTGGAAAGCCTTATGCAAAACCTTAAAAATTGATTCCCGTTTGTCAACCTCCTACCATCCTCATACGAACTGACTCACAGAGAGGGTGAATCAAATCCTAGAACAATACCTCAGATGTTATGTGTCACATCTACAGGATGATTGGGTCACCTATTTAGCGATGACAGAATTCTCTTATAATAATTCTTTCTCTAGTTCCACTAAAACTACACCGTTCTATGTAACATATGGGTATCATCCTAAAAGCATAACCATGTCAACTATAGAAGATAATTCCCCCACTGCTCTTGATTTCGCTTCTAATCTGAAAGAAGCCATGGATACTTTAAAAATACACTTGAAAGATGCCAAACTTAACCAAAAGCATTACTATGATTTGAGGCATAGACCTAGTCCAGAGTACAAAATAGGGGACTTTGTTTGGCTGTCCACTAAATACTTGAAATTAGATCTACCTTCCACAAAATTGGATAATCAGTTTCTTGGACCCTACCAGATTAAAAAGATTATAAACGAATCAGCTATGCTCTTGGATCTTCCATCAACTTATAAAATAAATCCAGTTTTTCATGTCTCTCTGCTTAAACCTCATATACCGAATTCTCATTTTAACAGCAACAGCTACAAACCTCTTCCTTTACGAGTATAAGGATAAGAGTGAACCAGGCGCCAGCTAACGGAGGCTAGGTGATATATACAACTAATAAAAAACAGTGTTAAACACAAATGACAATGTGTTGCAGAAAATTACACTTCTAACAGAACAAATGCAGATAGTGTATTAAATTAATATTAAATGTCTTAGAATAAGACTCTGTTAGAATCCGGTAGGCTTGATCCACTACTAAAATATGATCTTAAAAATACATCCAATTGTCTTCTACGATTAAGTGTTGTATCCAAATAAAAAATGTGAATTAGGTGACCCAAAAAACAAATGGCTTCAGAAACTTGTCCCAAAAACAAAGCTGTTTATAAATCAAGTGGATCCAATCAATATTCAAAAAATAGTGGAAAAATTAAATAGAAAAATTGTGGAGCATGGTTGACAAATCCAATAGTGTGTCAGTAATTCCAAAAGACAAAAATATGTGTAGATTAATGAAGTGATCAATAGTGATCTTTCAACAAAAGTGCGTAGAGATCAATGAAAGCAAAAAATCAAAAAATAAAATTTCAAAATTAAATGAACCAGTGATCTTTCAACAAAGGTGCATAAAGAACAAAAAATCAAAAAATGTGTAGAGATTCAAAAATAGATAAACCAGTGGTGTTCACTATGTGCCAATAACTCTTTATCCGGTAAAGGAAGTGTGAGACTGGTGGTCTCCTGGGATTTAGAGAGTTTATTCACCAACGAAATACATAAAAATTAACCTGTGGAAAGAAAAATAGATCCAATGTGTAGTACATAAAACAATAATGGAATTCAATGAAATCAGGCTTACCAATGCTGGTCTACGCGTTTCGGCCCTGCTAGGCCTTTATCAAGACTGATTTCTGATAATCACTGATAGCCTTTTATACCCACTGACCGGAAGCGTTAATTATAAACTGACTTCCGTTTTCGTTGGGTTATTACTATTGTTATAAAGAATCCTTTTCTCTCTGATATACATTCTACAACCTTGTAGATACACAATTTCTGTTTATATGATAAGTGCAGCCTGTTTGTTAAATAGTAGTATTCTATTCAGTATCTTATAATAGCCTCCGTGTTATGGTGACGTCACTTCCGGTCGGACAATGTTGCCGCATATCTCGGCATGTTATAGATTATTAAGTGATTTAGGTTACCCTGTAAATGTGAATATACTAATGGCTACATAATCCACTTGAGGCACTTATAATTATGTGTCCGATTTCGCTAGTTTTCACTAAGTTTTTGGTTTAACAATGTGTATCGATATTTGACCAATCACATTGGACTATGTGCCGATATTTGACCAATCTCATTGGTCGTGACGTCACCTCTGGCCATACTAGTTATAGGTTCTCGACGGGGTGTGTGTTATATTTGCTTTTTAATTGGTCGAGAGGAGATGGAAGCTTTCTTATGGTATTTACGAAGTCGTGTAATATGCTTGCTCTTTATTTTGAGAAGAGGAGATGGGAACTTTTTCAATAAGAATTATCTGCAGGCTTGAGTCTCTTCATGAGTTATATATATATATATGTGTGTCCTAATTTATAAATGTTTTAGCTAAGTTCTGACCTATATTTCTCTTCTAGATAGATGACCCTGGAGTGAAAAAATTAAAATTAAAATTAAAATTGAAATTAAAAATAAAAATCAAAATAATTAGAAAATAAAATAAATAGTGAGTGAATTGAAAATAGATATTAGACTGAATTCTTAATTTCAGCTGACATCTTATTCTCACAAGAACTGTCTGCAAAAATAGACCTGATACTTGTATGTATTGAAATGGAGTACTAAGTGCTGACATATTTTATTAATGTTGGAGAGCTCAACAATGAAGTGATGAGAGTTGTGTAGCATATAGTGCTTTTTGAGAACCATTTCTGTGGCAACTGTATAATCCTAGGTTTCAGTTATTTCACAATAACAGAGAATATGTCTCTCCAACTTTCCGAAATTTTTGATCACCTTGGTAATATTAGCAAAGTACTCCATTCCTCTATCGGTGTATAACATCTAGAAGTAATTCCACAATATCTGCTGATATCTCCCCTCCGGGTTCTAACTATTTATTATTCAAGTCCCAATATTGTTCTAGCCAGAATGACAACAAATTCAGCATTGTCCAATATAATAGTGTTCTCGTCACTATGACAAGTAACATATATTTAGCCTCTGAATATAAAACTAGAAGTTGCTCATGCACAGTTCCCAATATAAATATAGAAGAGAAGTCCAAGAAACAATTAAGTGATAATCTGTGATATTAGAATATCAGCTTTATAAAATGTCTCTCCCTTCCCCTCACGCAAGAAGAATTTTGATACATCTTAAACAGGAAAACCATATGTGTCAAATAGAACTATAAATGATCTATTATCATACATAATCAAAACGATTTAATTACATCGATATTATTATTGCGTTCACTAAGAATAAGGTAACACATAAAGTAAAGTTTGATATACTTAATTTAAATAGCAACTAGCCCATACCTCCCGCTATAATGTCCCTGAAAACTGTCAACAAATAAGCTATCCATAGCAAGTTGGAGAGACATATTCTCTGTTATTGTGAAATAACTGAAACCTAGGATTATACAGTTGCCACAGAAATGGTTCTCAAAAAGCACTATATGCTACACAACTCTCATCACTTCATTGTTGAGCTCTCCAACATTAATAAAATATGTCAGCACTTAGTACTCCATTTCAATACATACAAGTATCAGGTCTATTTTTGCAGACAGTTCTTGTGAGAATAAGATGTCAGCTGAAATTAAGAATTCAGTCTAATATCTATTTTCAATTCACTCACTATTTATTTTATTTTCTAATTATTTTGATTTTTATTTTTAATTTCAATTTTAATTTTAATTTTAATTTTTTCACTCCAGGGTCATCTATCTAGAAGAGAAATATAGGTCAGAACTTAGCTAAAACATTTATAAATTAGGACACACATATATATATATAACTCATGAAGAGACTCAAGCCTGCAGATAATTCTTATTGAAAAAGTTCCCATCTCCTCTTCTCAAAATAAAGAGCAAGCATATTACACGACTTCGTAAATACCATAAGAAAGCTTCCATCTCCTCTCGACCAATTAAAAAGCAAATATAACACACACCCCGTCGAGAACCTATAACTAGTGTGGCCAGAGGTGACGTCACGACCAATGGGATTGGTCAAATATCGGCACATAGTCCAATGTGATCGGTCAAATATCGATACACATTGTTAAACCAAAAACTTAGTGAAAACTAGCGAAATCGGACACATAATTATAGGTGCCTCAAGTGGATTATGTAGCCATTAGTATATTCACATTTACAGGGTAACCTAAATCACTTAATAATCTATAACATGCCGAGATTTGCGGCAACATTGTCCGACCGGAAGTGACGTCACCATAACACGGAGGCTATTATAAGATACTGAATAGAATACTACTATTTAACAAACAGGCTGCACTTATCATATAAACAGAAATTGTGTATCTACAAGGTTGTAGAATGTATATCAGAGAGAAAAGGATTCTTTATAACAATAGTAATAACCCAACGAAAACGGAAGTCAGTTTATAATTAACACTTCCGGTCAGTGGGTATAAAAGGCTATCAGTGATTATCAGAAATCAGTCTTGATAAAGGCCTAGCAGGGCCGAAACGCGTAGACCAGCATTGGTAAGCCTGATTTCATTGAATTCCATTATTGTTTTATGTACTACACATTGGATCTATTTTTCTTTCCACAGGTTAATTTTTATGTATTTCATTGGTGAATAAACTCTCTAAATCCCAGGAGACCACCAGTCTCACACTTCCTTTACCGGATAAAGAGTTATTGGCACATAGTGAACACCACTGGTTTATCTATTTTTGAATCTCTACATATTTTTTGATTTTTTGTTCTTTATGCACCTTTGTTGAAAGATCACTGGTTCATTTAATTTTGAAATTTTATTTTTTGATTTTTTGCTTTCATTGATCTCTACGCACTTTTGTTGAAAGATCACTATTGATCACTTCATTAATCTACACATATTTTTGTCTTTTGGAATTACTGACACACTATTGGATTTGTCAACCATGCTCCACAATTTTTCTATTTAATTTTTCCACTATTTTTTGAATATTGATTGGATCCACTTGATTTATAAACAGCTTTGTTTTTGGGACAAGTTTCTGAAGCCATTTGTTTTTTGGGTCACCTAATTCACATTTTTTATTTGGATACAACACTTAATCGTAGAAGACAATTGGATGTATTTTTAAGATCATATTTTAGTAGTGGATCAAGCCTACCGGATTCTAACAGAGTCTTATTCTAAGACATTTAATATTAATTTAATACACTATCTGCATTTGTTCTGTTAGAAGTGTAATTTTCTGCAACACATTGTCATTTGTGTTTAACACTGTTTTTTATTAGTTGTATAAGCACATTGTTTTATACTGTCATGGATCCATGATTTTTAAATTTCTGTATATTGCTGTTATACATTGAACGTAATAAATTATTGTATTTTAAACTATTTCACCTAGCCTCCGTTAGCTGGCGCCTGGTTCACTCTTATCCTTATACTGTAACCCTTTGGTGATAGCTAGGGATCACCTTTTCCAGGCTTATAGGTGTTCACTGGCGCTTAGGTAATCATTCTATCACAATTCTTCCTTTACGAGTCGCAGATCACAAAGAATTTCTAGTTGAGGACATATTGGACTCACGCTTCAGGAGCAAGAAATTGGAATATCTCATCAGATGAAAGGGGTATGGTCCTGAGGAGGATTCTTGATAATCTATCACTGATGTTCATGCACCTGAATTCCTCCGACATTTCCATCTGCGCTATCCACAGAAGCCTCGCTGTAAATCCCCAGAGAGGATTCCTTGAGCTGGGGGATCTGTAAGGCTTCTACCTACATTCATAGATCATGATAGGAAATCCAGACGTTATATATAATAAGTAGTACTTCCCCTTAAATCCAATGCGGTTACAATCCGACTTCACACACTCACACACTTCAAGTAAAATATATACAAAGTCCAATCATAACAGCCAAATCCCCAGTAGTGGGTAATAACCAAAATGTAGAAATTATGGCAATATAAACTATAGTTATCGTATGTCTGTGAGTAAACGATAGTGATGAAAAGTAATAATCGAATGTACTTTACCCAAGTCTGTACATGTGTATAGTGACGCTTAAGGTTCGGACCTCTGTAGCAAGTTGTCCGCTCAGTGTGAAGTGAGCTGCCGTGTGAGTGTGACTTCCAGGACCCTGAGGATGAAGATCCGGCGGCTCCGTGATACACAACAATAGCTTAGTACAAACCAAGGTGAGAGAGAGTGCGGTAAGAGTTTACGATGTCAGAGAAAGGTACAGGATATGAGACAAGATTATATGAGAATGATCCTTAAGTTATAACGATATGAGACCTGATAAATAACAGTTGTAGGAAACAAGCAAAGATTCATACACTAACGCTCTTCAATTTTCAGGCAAGGAATGATTAGCTTTGGATCCCTTAAATAGGGAGGATCAATTATCTGGGAGGGGATATACCTTAAAGGTATATCACAACATTCCACTATAAGCCCCTCATTTCACCTGTATCACCTGTATAAACTTCATCAACACTCATACAAATTCTTCATAGAGTACAATACACGGCAATATGGCTATGTTCCAATTCAATATATATCTCTGAGGTTATAGTGTGCAAGCATACTATTGTAGACTGGTAAAATATATAGTGTATACTTTGTGTAGCTTCTGTGCATTAACACTCTGCCCAAAGGTAGTGCTAAATATAAGTATTGTCAATGTATATAACGATATCGTGCAAACACCAGAGCAAGTGTAATCAATTCACACAGGACATTTGAATAGCGGTTTCTTCAAATCTTAAGTGATCAAATCTTGTAACGGTACCTTAGTCACACGTAGATTCATCAGTGTACCCCCACACCGGACTGTACCTTGTAGCTTCAGACACTAATGCCCATCCGGTCCTACTTTCTGCAGGGAGGGGAAACAAGCCGCTAAGCTTCTATTGCTCCTTATGCGGATCCAAGACGCCATACACACCTGCTATTCAGCTCATTGATTAGACGCTGTGTGCAACACCTATACCTCAGAGACGTAGAAAAATTGGCAAATCCTTTCTTCTCAGCGATTTCCCATACACTGGTAAATAACATCAAACAAGTCAAATAAATCCGAAAAGATCAGAGGCTGCACTGTGGAGTATTAGTAAAAATGCAAAAACTTTATTCGGTCCAGTTTAAAAATAATATCCAAGCACACACAAGAAGTGTATTCACCCTAGCACACAGGAGCTGCTCTCCGACGCGTTTCCTGCTAAAAACAGCACTTCATCAGGGATAGCAGCTGATTCCCTCTATGGCCATTTATGCATGCAGATTAATTAACCCCTTCATTGACACTACATGTATCAAATCTATTAAGAGTATAGCGTTATGACAGATGTCTAAAGAGGGGTATACCAAATCTATTGTGCTAAATGGGACTATTTTCATATTCAAAAAATGAAACAACAGTATTTAAAATGTTATGAAAATATATACATATTTCTAGTATCATAATAAAGACAAATTGATGCAACTTTGTTAGGTAAGAGAGGTCAGGAGTAATTATGCATCTATTAGTAACACCCATAGATTACTATTACATTGATATGTCTGCAAATGTAGGAATCAATACCAACACAATACAATATGAAAATAGTAAGATGCCTGTATAGTAGAGCCTGTTATAATTTTAAGTTAAGTTATTGATTACTGTTATACAAATACTTGAAGACTTTTATCATACATAACGGAATAAATAAACTTCTTGTTACCGTAAGTGCTCAGTGAACTCTGGATTGATTTTGCAGTCTGGTAGACTACTGAAAAATTGTAATCTTGCAACAAGTATCTCTGCAACTGGTTGTACATTTTGGCAACCATAATGTAATTGGAACCTATACCCTTTAAGAAAAGTTGAGATAGACAGTTGTCAAAAATTCTATTATACCAACTTTGGCCTCGCTTCCATTGAGTCGTTAAAAATGGAGCCGTAAGCTACCAAAGCGGCCGACAGCTAAAAGTAATTTACGGCTCCATTTTAGTACCAGGTTTCCATTTAAATATTTTGTGGATAGCGTGCAGTCGCTCTTTTTTGTGTAGCTGTAAGTTAACGTTGTGTTAACGCTTCCATCTGATGTCGGATTTCTTGAAAATCAATTAGTTGCTAAGGTAACCCGACCTTATGCTATAGAATTTACGTTTAACGTCCGTGCGCCTTACCGGTGATCACCTCTCAAGAAAAATAAAAATACACTTATCCATATTTTTAATAATCAAATACTATTTTTTAATATAATTATATTTACCACTTCATAAATATAAGTAATATGTATTGCTGCCCTAGGCATAGGTCTAGTTTGCATTCTGTAGATATGTTCTTGCATATATTATTATATTTAAATATATACTGATATTTCTATTAGAATATAAGTTCAACTATTTCTATACATGAGACAACAATAAATATTAGTTATAACAATTTATTTCTACATTAAAACACTTGCATTATTTGCAAGTTTTATAATTTCAATATAAAATAGGTCTCAAAAAGCACAATTTTCCTCTTTTACACCTAGTTGAGCTGGGTGTAATATTTCTCAATGTATCGACAGCCTCCGACAGTATATTAACGGTTTGCGCTTTCATTGGAAACCTGGTATAATTTATCGATTAACGGCTTCTATTACTTTCTATGAGACGCAAAGATTTTTTCGGCAGCCGGAGTCCAGCTGCCGATATTGAGGTATAATGCACCATTGGAAACAGTCGATAAACGATATTGCTTTCGACAGCATATTTAACGGTTTGCGAGTGCACGCAAACTGAATTACGACTCAATGGAAGCGAGGCCTTTGATGGCCAAACAATAAATGTAATAGTGTAAACAATAGGATGATTATGACTGCTGGGATTGTATAACTATGTTATCTATTTAGATACCTGTATATAGTTGTAGGTCCCAAATTTTATTCATCACTTTAGGGCTGCCGATCTCAAGTCTGTGGATCCAAAAAGCCTCCTTTCTGTTTAGCTTTGCTAGTCTATCCCCCCCCCCCTGTGGTTCTTTTAGGAACCCTATCTATTATTTGGAATTGAAACAGTGTTAATATATATTCTAGCATTTCTTTAGTGTATGGATAACCACTGCGATATTGTGCAAAATGTTTAGCCACTGGGGTTTTGGGCTCAAGTGCTTCCAGTGAGAGTAGATGTTCGCGTATGCAATCTTTTATGGGTCTGATAGTTCTCCCTGTATACTGACACCCACAAAGTTTGCAAGAAATTAGGTAGACCACATAATCTGATTGGCATGTGAAGTGCTGGTATATTCTAAATTCACACCCAGTAGTATGGGACACAAATATTTCTCCTAACTTAACAAATTTGCAGGATTTACAAGGTCTTATCCCACATTTGAAAGTCCCTTTCTTTGTCTTAAGCCAGCTTTCTATCCTGGTAGTAGTTTGTTTATCAGGATCTGAAAAATTTCTATTTACATATTGGCCTAAGGTTTTAGCTCTTCTTGAAACAAATTTAACCCCATTGTTAGATATATTTTTTAAAGTGGGTTCCTTTTCAAGAATGGGAAGATATCTTTTCACTAAGTTACAAATTTTATTATATTGATTATTATACTGGGTGGAAAAGACAAGGCTCTCATCTGAGCTCTTGCTCTTAGGTTTGTTCTGAAGCAATCCGTCTCTATCCATGGATCTTATATTATCTTGGGTGGTCTGTAATATGTTCTTATTATAGCCTCTATTTATAAGACGATTTTTGAGGAGATCTGCATGTTTATCATAGTCTTCAGTACTACTACAGTTTCTCCGTAGCCTCATAAATTGGCCTTTTGGAATGGCCCTTTTTAAGTGTTTAGGGTGATTTGATTCTGCTCTAAGGATAGTGTTGCCAGCAATTTCTTTTCTTAAGGCTTCCATCACTACTACTTGTTCCCTTTTGTCCACCTTAAACTTCAAGTCTAAGAAGTTTATGTTATCCTTATTCTAACTATAAGTAAATTTTAGATTCATGCTATTATTGTTTAGTGTTTTAACAAAGTTTTCCATCTGAGTTACATTCCCATGCCAGATAATTAGCACATCATCGATGAATCTAGTGTAGAATTTGATGTTGTTTTTAAAGTCATTTAGGTCCCCAAATATCTTAAAAAGTTCAAAGTAGCTCAAGTAAATATTAGCATAAGAGGGGGCGAATTTCGCCCCCATAACTGTACCCCTATGCTGTAAATACATTTTACCTTCAAAAACAAAATAGTTATGGGTTAGCAGAAAATTAACCACATCAACCAAATAACTAATAAAAACAACATCAAAATTTGTATAGAATTTCAAGATTTCTTCCAAAGCTAGTAAACCCTGATTATGGGGGATACAGGAATATAATGAGACAATATCTATTGTCAGAAAGAAACAAGTATCTAACCATTTAAAGCCTTCAAGCTTCCTAAGTAGCTGTTTTGTGTCTCGTAAGTACCCTGGCATATTGGTAACTATGGGTTGCAAAAATCCATCAACCCATGCTCCTAATTTTTGACCTAGTGTGCCAATAGTGGAAATAATGGGCCTACCCGGTGGTTTTGATGGATTCTTGTGGATTTTAGGCAAGTGCTTGAAGGTAGATACTACTGGGAATTTTACTAGTAGTGAATCTGCAATCTTTTCATTAAGAATGCCCAATTTTAATCCCTCTGTCAGTATCTTATCCAATTCCTTTACAAATTTTATAGTAGGATTAAAGGTAAGTAACCTATATGTGTCCCTATCATTCAGTTGTGCATAAGCCTCTATTTCATAAGATACTCTATCTTGGACAACTATGGATCCACCTTTATCTGAGTTGGTAATGACTAAACTCTCATTTTTCTGCAGATACTGTAATGCCTGCCATTCTGTTATTGTTATGTTTTTGTTTCTTTTTCTCACAGTCATGGAGTTTAATCAATTCCTGTTCAACAATGGTATGAAACAGATCAATATTTTCACCCCTAGATTGTGAAGGATAGAAATATTTGTTTGTACATTTCATGTTACTTCTGGGCAGGGCCGCCACTAGAAATTTTGGGGCCCCTGACTTAACAATAGATCAGGCCCCCCCCCCTCTCCTTTGACATGTGCAATTTTTTACCAAGTGACTAAAACGTATATGCACTTTACTCTTAAGTGTCTATTTAAACTTGGAAATGTTGTAAAGGTAGTAACATACACAAACACAGACACACTCATACACTGAAACACACACACACTCACACATAAGGATTTACATATAGACACTCTAGCAGACACGCAAAGAAACACACTCAGACACAGACACCCAAACAGACACTCAGCACTTGTTTACATTGACCTGACAAGTAATAAGGTAAACTACAATTTTGTAAAAAAAAAAAAAAGGAGATTTAGAAAACAAAATATGGAGTTCTGATTATCTTTTTGTAAAGGAAGATGCCAACTAAATGATGACAACAGCATGCAGTAGCTGAAAGGAAGGGCCCTGAACTGCCTAAACAATAATTTAAGGGTTAAATTGTGAATTAGTGACTTCGGGAAGGTCTTGTTAGCTCAAAGTCTGTAGAAAGATGTGAATAATCAGTAGTAAGGTCAAAATGTCCTAAAAAGGAACAGACAATGGACACACACACACACAAACTTGCACATACAGTTCTGGGAACAATAAGGTTGCCTTCACCATGTCTAATACTATCTCTATATATGGCTGCTAAATCAGTTAGATCACATAATTCACTAAAATCAATTTTTTCAACATTTTTAAACATAGAGTTTTCTATACTAGATCCCACATTAATGTCAGGGCTATCAGGATTATCGATATCTCTCATTTCAGAAAAGTGTTTCTTTAACGTTACTTTTCTCATGAACTTAAGTCCAACAGTACATCAAATAGGTCAAAGTCATTAGAGGGAGCAAACCCAAGTCCTTTTGCCAGAACTTTATGTTGTTCATCCGTAAGCTGCATACTTGAAAGATTTATTATATTCTGCCTCTCTGACTCTTCCCATTTTTTTATCCCTTATTGGCTCTGCTGGGATATCTCGGTGTAGACATGTTAGGGTCTGATTCTGTGGTCTTGTTAGTTGATGGTGACGCATCCTGTTTGACCCTTTCAGAAATGGATTTTCTTTTTATATTTTCCTTTGGTCTTGCTCCCAGTTCTTTATTTGGGTGTTGTCTATCCTCCGACTCCACAGTATTGATCTCTGTGTTGGAACAATTAAAATCCAATCCTTGTTTTGAATCTGAGGAAATCGATACTTCTCCAGTAGTAGTAGTATTAGCAGAGCAATCTGTACAATCTCTGATGAAGCGCATGTGCCCATGCATGAAACGCGTAAGATAGGAGCTTACCTTGTGTCTCAATGAAGCCTGCTCCTAATAAACCTTGCTTACCTACTTCAAGACACAGCTTTCCTTTTTCCTCACCTAATGTTGCTTTCACTGAAAGTGACTGTTCTTTGCCCTGGACTACTCTTTTTATTCTTATGTCTCTGTTTCTTTGCCTTCTTATTATCAAAGGTGGCTCTATCACTCGTGTTCCAATTGTAAACTATATTTAAGTCATAGTCCTTACAGTCACGTTAATATTTATTGATCTTTCTTTCCATAATTTCTTTGTCCAGCTTTTCAAGAGTATCATTGAATTGTTTGTTGAATGCTTCATATCTCGTGTCATCTTTGGTTAAATCAATTTTCTCCTGCAAATCTGTAAGTTCTGCCAGAACTTTCTCTCTTTCTCCTTTCTTTTTGTTAAACAGCTTTCCCATAAGGATTAAGGAACATTTAGTTAAGGTCTCATTCCATTCTTCCATAAATATTTTATCCTCTTTCTCATTGGCAGGGTATATCTTCATTCTCAACCCTCTTAGAACTTTATTTTCGTTTATAGAAAGCTGTAAAAACTCTATTTCCCACCAAAGTCTTAACTCCTTAATACTCAATTTCTCTTTACTAGAAAAAAGATATACAATGTCTCCCTGTGTGCATTCTTGGGTTGTTGTGCTTTTAATTAAATTCTCCAACTTTGTGCGCCTTAGTGCAATAGTGCCATAAGCCATGTTAGTCGTTATGTAACTTTAATTTGTTTTCTCAACAAAGTCTTATTGATTTATAAATGCCCATATGAAGACAGGGAGGGAAATAAATTCAATGATACTTCATCAACACTCATACAAATTCTTCATAGAGTACAATACACGGCAATATGGCTATGTTCCAATTCAATATATATCTCTGAGGTTATAGTGTTCAAGCGTACTATTGTAGACTGGTAAAATATATAGTGTATACTTTGTGTAGCTTCTGTGCATTAACACTCTGCCCAAAGGTAGTGCTAAATATAAGTATTGTCAATGTATATAACGATATCGTGCAAACACCAGAGCAAGTGCAATTAATTCACACAGGACATTTGAATAGCGGTTTCTTCAAATCTTAAGTGATCAAATCTGGTAACGGTACCTTAGTCACACGTAGATTCATCAGTGTACCCCCACACCGGACTGTACCTTGTAGCTTCAGACACTAATGTCCATCTGGTCCTACTTTCTGCAGGGAGGGGAAACAAGCTGCTAAGCTTCTGTTGCTCCGTATGCGGATCCAAGACGCCGTACACACCTGCTATTCAGCTCATTGATTAGACGCTGTGTGCAACACCTATACCTCAGAGACGTAGAAAAATTGGCAAATCCTTTCTTCTCAGCGATTTCCCATACGCTGGTAAATAACATTAAACAAGTCCAATAAATCCGAAAAGATCAGAGGCTGCACTGTGGAGTATTAGTAAAAATGCAAAACCTTTATTCGGTCCAGTTTAAAAATAATATCCAAGCACACACAACAAGTGTATTCACCCTAGCACACAGCAGCTGCTCTCCGACACGTTTCCTGCTAAAAACAGCACTTCATCAGGGATAGCAGCTGATTCCCTCTATGGCCATTTATGCACGCAGATTAATTAACCCCTTCATTGACACTACATGTATCAAATCTATTAAGAGTATAGCGTTATGACAGATGTCTAAAGAGGGGTATACCAAATCTATCGTGCTAAATGGCACTATTTACATATACAAAAAAGTCTTCAAGTATGTGTATAACAGTAATCAATAACTTAACTTAAAATTATAACAGGCTCTACTATACAGGCATCTTACTATTTTCATATTGTATTGTGTTGGTATTGATTCCTACATTTGCAGACATATCAATGTTCTAGTAATCTATGGGTGTTACTAATAGATGCATAATTACTCCTGACCTCTCTTACCTAACAAAGTTGCATCAATTTGTCTTTATTATGATACTAGAAATATGTATATATTTTCATAACATTTTAAATACTGTTGTTTCATTTTTTGAATATGTAAATAGTCCCATTTAGCACAATAGATTTGGTATACCCCTCTTTAGACATCTGTCATAACGCTATACTCTTAATAGATTTGATACATGTAGTGTCAATGAAGGGGTTAATTAATCTGCGTGCATAAATGGCCATAGAGGGAATCAGCTGCTATCCCTGATGAAGTGCTGTTTTTAGCAGGAAACGCGTCGGAGAGCAGCTCCTGTGTGCTAGGGTGAATACACTTGTTGTGTGTGCTTGGATATTATTTTTAAACTGGACCGAATAAAGTTTTTGCATTTTTACTAATACTCCACAGTGCAGCCTCTGATCTTTTCGGATTTATTAGACTTGTCACCTGTATAAAGTCTGCATCCTGTGAACACATCTTTGCTTGATTATTTTGTCCTATACTTTGTATTGCAACTTCCTGTGAGGAGTCTCTATGCAAACTTCCGTTTACCAATGAGTTAAGCTTCCTTGTGCTCATATCGCACTTACACTTCGTTCTACACTACGCTGTGTTTCAACCTTCACTTATCCTCTCCTTCCGGACCTATGGTTACCTGTCAGAGAAACCTGGTTCTCTGTAGCGGTTAACTTCCTTCAGTTGCGGATCTTCATTCACCTCAGCTTTTCCGTTTGTATACAATACCTGACTACAGAATCATCCGGACTTGATACAAGAGTTGTCAAATCAAACCGCAAGTATACTGTGACTTTGTCTGAACTAACTGTTACTGTTTCTGATTTGTTATACAAACTGCAAGCAAACTGCATGTTATAAACTGTGACTCTGCTTCAGCTAAAACGCCACTTATAACTGTTACCTTGTGTGTCTGAGCTCTACTATAAGAATATTCACTTCAATAAGCATTGCTACGAACTGCCTTGTGTATTTAAAGTGATAGCCAACTTCACTATTTACATTTTCTACTGAAGCTGAACATTTACCACTCTGAATAACCTCAAGAAAAGATGAGGTGTTATTCTGAATATTGAGATACTTCACTGTTGAATCAATTGCAATATTTATAGATCCTATTGTTTCCACATATAACTCTGGGTATCAAATCTTGCTACAAAACAAACTAGTTTGTATATATAACTTTCGCTAATCAAACTCTTACAGGTAATCCACTCCACAGTTTGGATGTGGCAGAGATTTGCAGGTGAGCAATCCAGTTCAGTTTTTCCCTACAAACTAACACTTAGATTACGAGTTTTGCGTTAGAGGCTATGCGGTGCTAACGAGCAGTTTATGCTCACCGCTCACTTACAGACAGCGCTGGTATTACGGGTTTTTACAAACCCGGCGTTAACAGACAAAAAGTGAGCGCTGAGCAAAATTTCGCTCCACATCTCACTCCAATTCCAGCGCTGCTTACGTTAGCGGTGAGCTGGTTGTGCGTGCGAGTGCACAATTTCCCCATAGGAATCAACGGGGAGAGCCGGCTGAATTAAAGTCTAACACCTGCAAAAAAGCAGTGTTTAGCTCCTAACGCAGCCCCATTGATTCCTATGGGGGAAAAAAATTATGTCTACACCTAACACCCTAACATGAACCCCAAGTCTAAACACCCCTAATCTTACACTTATTAACCCCTAATCTGCTGCCCCCAACATCGCCGACACCTACATTATACTTATTAACCCCTAACTGTCGCCCCAACATTGCAGACACCTACATTATACTTATTAACCCCTAATCTGCTGCCCCCAAATCGCCGACACCTACATCATATTTATTAACCCCTAATCTGCCGCCCCAAACGTCGCCGCCACTATTCTAAATTTATTAGCCCCTAAACCTAAGTATACCCTAACCCTAACCCCCCTAACTTAAATATAATTTAAATAAATCTAAATAAAATTACTATCATTAACTAAATTATTCCTATTTAAAACTAAATACTTACCTATAAAATAAATCCTAAGATAGCTACAATATAACTAATAGTTTCATTGTAGCTAGCTTAGGTTTTATTTTCATTTTACAGGCAAGTTTGTATTTATTTTAACTAGGTAGAATAGTTACTAAATAGTTATTAACTATTTAATAAACTACCTAGCTAAAATAAAGACAAATTGACCTGTAAAATAAAACCTAACCTAAGTTACACTAACACCTAACACTACACTATAATTAAATTATTTCCCTAAATTAAATACAATTAAAAACAATTAAATTATCTAAAGTACAAAAAAAAACACTAAATTACAGAAAATAAACAAATTACAAGATTTTTAAACTAATTACACCTAATCTAATCCCCCTAACAAAATAAAAAAGCCCCCCGAAAATAAAAAAAAACCTACCCTACACTATATTACAGATATCCCTTAAAATGGCCTTTTGTGGGGCATTGCCCCAAAGTAATCAGCTCTTTTACCTGTAAAAAAAATTACAAATCCCCCCCCAACATTAAAACCCACCACAAGTACAGAGGAAAGAAGCAAAAAATGGGTGTTTATACAGTCAACAGACGAACAATTATGTGCAAGTATCCACAGTTGTAAATGAAAGCATAGCCCACCAACCCAGGTAGGTACTGTACATGACTTCCACCAACCAACTTAGTAAAAATCCTCTGTTGTCAAACAGTCACAATTCACAATAGTCACCCAGGGTTCCTCTCTCCCTGGAGACCAGTGAAGAACGCAGGAATACGGATCTTACAGTTACAGGCCAAAAACATCCAACAAGTAGGACAGCAATTAATGATTCATCTTGGCAAAGTAACATGAACTCCCCTTAAGCAAGTAGTAGGCAAATACCTCATATGTTGTTGCTCCAGCGGCTTTCCTGTTGTCACACCGGACTGCAACGATGTATGCCAAATTGCGGAGGGAAGGCTGTCATCGATCACTGGTCCTGCAGGCTGTTTCTTGAAGTCCGCCCGATCCACAGCTCACAGCCTCAAAATCAGTGCTCACTAAGGCCCAAAAATGCAAATAACGAACAAGAGAACAGAAGCACCTGATACTGGCTGTTGATATTAGGGTTATTTTAATGAACAGGGTATAACTACACAAAGTGCGGTATACAGAGTATACACAGGGATCATGTCCCTAGTAAAAATTAAACACACAATACAGAGGGGGTGAAAAATAGTGGAGCTAGTAACAAAAAAGCGGCTAACGTGTTTCGACGTGAGCCTTACTCATAGCCTCTTAAAACACAAATACACCATAGAAGTTTAAAAAACCTAGCTCATAATCTGATTGGTTCGCTGTAACTTGAGAGCCAATCTAAGACTACTAAACTAATTTAGAATTAACACACCCCCCCCCACCCCTCGTGAATGCACAATAATAAATAATTGTATGATAACAATCTTCATCACTGAGTTCTCCAGACCAATACATATGAACCGTAAAGAACTAGTCGGTTGCTTAACGTACCAGGACGCTGGTCGGATAGTGCCAAAAACAAGCCCCGCCGTCACGGAGATTCTCCACTCCATTCATTGACGGAGTCAGAATCCAGGGCTCAAGGTGGGAGTGAACACACGATCTGATCGTCTCTGATAGGATAGTACATGATAGCATAACCAATAGTATCACTAAAACCCGCCTACGTGTTATACGTCAATGCGGTTTGTAAACAAGGTAAGCCCAATAAAAATAATCATATAACCCCACTCTATAGAGGGAGTGAGGAAAAATCCAATCAGAACCGAGACTGTATAAGAGCGTGAAGAGAGCAAAATGTATAGAAATCTACGAATACAAAGGCGCAAATGCATAAATATAACCAAAAGACATGAATATGACCAAAAAACATGAATATAACCAAAAAAATAGGAATAATGTTGTAGTCAATTACCCATCCGAGGACTATAATCCGATCACTCTACAGTCCACAACAATCCTTTTCAAAGTGGATAAAACCGTAGATTAAGTGTGATCTATATCATACACATCACACACACAACGAAACAAATAAAAGAACAGTATGGACACAGAAGAGGAGCTCAAAAACCAATCAATCAAAATTATTAGCGAGGGAATATGACAATATCCACATCATCCTAGATAAGGATAAGAAAGAAGGGTTTTGATAAAAAAGAGAGAGAGAGACACCACTATACAGGCATGGCACATATACATAAACGGAGCAAACAAGCTGAAACCCATACAATGTAACATTGTCCAAAGATGTATCATTCAAACCAAAACCTAGAAAAGTTACAAAGCCTGTAAGTGCCTTCCATATCCCCCCAAAAATGGGAATGGATGTTAAGACAAATAAGTAAATACAGGAAAAATAGTGTTGAATTTAAGTAATTACGCAAAAGGAATATATCGGGATAGATACCCCCCCCTCTCTCTAGCAATCCAGATAGAGGTACCAAACCTAACGTGAGCCAAAGCCTAACCTGTAATTTAGTGTAACAACACTAGTAATTTACCGAAACCAAAAATTTACCTAGACCAGAAATTTATTTAGACCAACAATTTATTTAGACCAAAAATTAATCAAGTCAAACTCCGAATTGAGGCCACTTGGAATCCTGGTCTTTAACTTAAAGATCCAGAATGCCTCCTTTTCTCCAAGTTTGTTGACCCTATCTCCCTGGCCTTTTCTTAAGGGAACCTTATCAATAATGGTCCAAACAAAGGACCTTAGTGACTTATTATGAGTCTCAACAAAATGACTGACCAGGGGTGTAGTTTTAGAGCCAATCCTGATGTCTGACATGTGTTCCTTAATAGGAGTTCTGGCCTCTCGTGTTGAGAGTCCCACATACTGTAAGGAACACAAGCCGCAAGTGATGAGATAGACAATGTAAGTTTGTCTGCAATTCAGACAATATTTAATGTTGAATCTCTCCCCACTCGCTGTGGAGACAAACGTGTCCCCCACAGTGATCCTTTCACACGCCACACAAGTATGGTAATGGCATTTAAATACCCCCAAAGATGTCAACCAAGAGGATGTCTGATTGGGGAGCTCTCTCCAAATCTTGGTAGGGGCAACCATATTTCCTATCGTCTTGTTTTTTCTGTAGGCAAATCTGATACCCCTCTCCACTATGTCAGTCAGCCCATCATCCGCCGACAAGAGACCGAAATGTTTGTTCACTATCCGGCAGATTTCATCATATTGCTTGGAGTAGTCAGTGATGAAAGACACCCTGTCACCAAAATTTGAACCACCCCCCTTACTCCTCTTGCCTAAAGTCAGAAGTTTCTCCCTAGGGATCCTCTCTACATCCTTTCTTGCCCTCATAATCGTTGGTGAATCGTACCCTCTTTCTTTGAGTCTTAGAGCCAGGTCATCCGCCTGTTTCTCATATGCAGTACGAAACGTGCAATTTCTCTTCAGGCGAATGAACTGGCTCTTAGCCACACCCCTAAACACCCTTTTGGGGTGACAGCTCGAGGCGTGTAACAATGAATTCCCAGCTATGGGTTTACGGAAAACCTCTGTACTGATCCCCTGGCCCTGCACACCCTCCAGTGTGATGTCCAGGAAGTCAACACGTTTTTCCTGTACCTCAGAGGTGAAGCTTAATCCACAATCATTGTTATCCAGCCCGGCCACGAATTCTCCAAGTTGAGAGTCGGTTCCTCCCCAAACAAATAGCAGGTCATCAATGTACCTGCCGTACCAAACGATGTCTGCTCTGAAAGGGTTCCGTTCTCCAAAGACGTGGGACAGTTCCCACTATCCCATGAAGATGTTAGCATAGGACGGGGCAAATTTTGCTCCCATGACTGTCCCACGTCTCTGGAGATAAAACTGTCCCATGAACTCAAAATAATTGTGAGTGAGGAGGAACCGAGTTACCTCTACTACAAACTCCACAAACAGGGAATTGCTGCCAAAGTGTCTGTTGAGAAAGAAACGTACAGCCTCCAACCCCTTGTCATGGGGGATGGAGGTTTACAAGGATTTAACATCTACAGTGAGCCATCTGTAGTTGGTTTCCCATGTTAATTGACTCAATAGGTTCAAGACATGTTTAGTGTCTGGCAGGTGACTCCATAGAGTACTCACCAATGGTTGTAAAATATCATCCAGTCATTCCGAGAGGTGTTCAAGTAATGACCCGATACCGTTCACAATTGGTCTCCCCCGTACGTCCACCAAAGATTTGTGAACCTTTGGTAGATGGTTGAAAGTAGCGATTGTAGGGTTAGAAACAAGAAGGTATTCCTTTGTGTCAGGGTCAATAAACCCCCCTTCCACCCCATCATCTACAAGGGAGGCCAATTGTGACCGGTACGCTCGAGTGGGGTCCCCTGGCAACACTGTATAATCATCCGTATTTGTTAGTTGTCTCAGGGCCTCCAAAATGAAATCCTCTCTATTCTGCAAAACTATAGTGCCACCCTTGTCAGTGGCCCTAATTATAATCCCTTCGTTCTTTTTTCTGTTTCCAAGTCATGTTGCTTTGTTCTCCCCTCATAGATCTGTAGTATAGGCAAGTGAGGTCATCTTCTATTCTGTTTTGGAATTTCTCCAGAAGGCTACCTCTGCATTGGATAGGGTAAAAGCTAGACTTTTCCTTAAATGTTGGTAATCCAATGTTAGCAGTAGGGTAATTATCCCCACCTTCTGAGAGAGATTCCAAGGTCCCAATATCACAAAATTCTTGGAAATTGACAGAATTGTCCCTTAGGTTTCTACCAAAAAAAGAATGGCATCGTGACTCTCATCAGCAGCTCCTCTTGTGGGATACATCTTAAAGAATTTCTTTAAGGTCAAGTCACGTATCAGCTTATTAACACTAAGCAGTGTCCTAAATAGATCAAAGTCAGCTGTAGAAACAAAAGTCAATCCAAGGCTGAGAACTTCAAATTCCTGAGCATCCGGGGTGTAACTGGAAAGGTTGATGACATTCAGAACCTGTAGTTCCCCCTTCCTCTTCCCCTTCTCTGTGGGTATCTCCGCTGTTCTTTGTACTGATGATCTGTACCTTGACTCGTGCTTTGGTTTCCTCCTCCCCCCCCTTCTGGTGTTTTCTGGGGGATGGAAAAAACCTGTTCCAGTTGTGTTTGATCCCGAGCGCGACTGTCCACTCTTATCCCAGTGTCACTAGTTGGTTCTTCTCTATAGTTGGTCTGGGAGAAAAATTGTTGAGTAGGTGCCTTGAGGATGGGGAGGGTTTCCTTGGGTCTAACGCTCTGGACAGGTGAATGTTCCTCACCTCCTGACCCTGACCCTGAACCCTCAGATTCACCCTCACTCTCATAGAAATTCACCCTCCTTCCTCTATTTCTTCTGTGTCTGTGGCCACCACGTTGTTGGTTAGGATGGAAGGTATTCTTATTCTGTTCCCTTCTAAGGAGTGATCTGTCCCTTTTATTCCAAATGTAGACCCTGTTCAGGTCGTAGTCCTGTTGGTCCCGTAGGTACTTATTATGCTTTATTTGAAGGAGTAGAGCTTTCGCCTCAGCCACTACCCGTTGTAGCGTATCATTAAACTTAAGAAAGTTTACATCCTCACTTCGAGTGTTAAGCTCCTTTTGTATCTCCCTAATTTTATTGGCTGTATTCTCTAGTTCCTTCTGTTTGTAATCACAGATAATCTTCATCAGTTGGAAGGAACATTCCGATAGCTTGCTGTTCCACAATTCTATGAAGGTTTTATCATCCGTTAGAAAAGTCGGATACTTGTTTAGTCTTAATCCTCTGGGTATAATTCCCAGCTCCTGGTATTTATTAAGGGTATTAATGTCCCAGAATAATTTGTCTTCCTTCAGAAGCAAGAATTCCAGCTCTTCAAAAAGTGTTATTAGGTTATAATTCCTCTTATTGGTTGAGAAAATTTTGTAGCAATCCTTTGCATTCAGATCCCTCTCTTCCACGGACCTGAGTGCAAACAAGGTGGGCGCTCCCTCTGTATTGGTTATACCCTCATTGTCCATGATAGCTGTGGATCTGGGCGGTAAAGTAAAAACACCCGGAGTCAGGCCAGACCCCACACCTAAGTGTAAACGTTCCACAAGTACAGAGGAAAGAAGCAAAAAATGGGTGTTTATACAGTCAACAGACAAACAATTATGTGCAAGTATCCACAGTTGTAAATGAAAGCATAGCCTACCAACCCAGGTAGGTACTGTACATGACTTCCACCAACCAACTTAGTAAAAATCCTCCGTTGTCAAACAGTCACAATTCGCAATAGTCACCCAGGGTTCCTCTCTCCCTGGAGACCAGTGAAGAACGCAGGAATATGGATCTTACAGTTACAGGCCAAAAACATCCAACAAGTAGGACAGCAATTAATGATTCATCTTGGCAAAGTAACATGAACTCCCCTTAAGCAAGTAGTAGGCAAATACCTCATATGTTGTTGCTCCAGCGGCTTTCCTGTTGTCACACCGGACTGCAACGATGTATGCCAAATTGTGGAGGGAAGGCTGTCATCGATCCCTGGTCCTGCAGGCTGTTTCTTGAAGTCCGCCCGATCCACAGCTCACAGCCTCAAAATCAGTGCTCACTAAGGCCCAAAAATGCAAATAACGAACAAGAGAACAGAAGCACCTGATACTGGCTGTTGATATTAGAGTTATTTTAATGAACAGGGTATAACTACACAAAGTGCGGTATACAGAGTATACACAGGGATCATGTCCCTAGTAAAAATTAAACACACAATACAGAGGGGGTGAAAAATAGTGGAGCTAGTAACAAAAAAGTGGCTAACGCGTTTCGGCGTGAGCCTTACTCATAGCCTCTTAAAACACAAATACACCATAGAAGTTTAAAAAACCTAGCTCCTAATCTGATTGGTTCGCGGGAAGCACACCCTGTAACTTGAGAGCCAATCTAAGACTACTAAACTAATTTAGAATTCACACACACACACACCCCCCCGTCGTGAATGCACAATAATAAATAATTGTATGATAATAATCTTCATCACTGAGTTCTCCAGACCAATACATATGAACCGTAAAGAACTAGTCGGTTGCTTAACGTACCAGGACGCTGGTCGGATAGTGCCAAAAACAAGCCCCGCCGTCACGGAGATTCTCCGCTCCATTCATTGACGGAGTCAGAATCCAGGGCTCAAGGTGGGAGTGAACACACGATCTGATCGTCTCTGATAGGATAGTACATGATAGCATAACCAATAGTATCACTAAAACCCGCCTACGTGTTATACGTCAATGCGGTTTGTAAACAAGGTAAACCCAATAAAAATAATCATATAACCCCACTCTATAGAGGGAGCGAGGAAAAATCCAATCAGAACCGAGACTGTATAAGAGCATGAAGAGAGCAAAATGTATAGAAATCTACGAATACAAAGGCGCAAATGCATAAATATAACCAAAAGACATGAATATGACCAAAAAACATGAATATAACCAAAAAAATAGGAATAATGTTGTAGTCAATTACCCATCCGAGGAATATAATCCGATCACTCTACAGTCCACAACAATCCTTTTCAAAGTGGATAAAACCGTAGATTAAGTGTGATCTATATCATACACATCACACACACAACGAAACAAATAAAAGAACAGTATGGACACAGAAGAGGAGCTCAAAAACCAATCAATCAAAATTATTAGCGAGGGAATATGACAATATCCACATCATCCTAGATAAGAATAAGAAAGAAGGGTTTTGATAAAAAAGAGAGAGAGAGACACCACTATAAAGGCATGGCACATATACATAAACGGAGCCCATACAATGTAACATTGTCCAAAGATGTATCATTCAAACCAAAACCTAGAAAAGTTACAAAGCCTGTAAGTGCCTTCCATATCCCCCCAAAAATGGGAATGGATGTTAAGACAAATAAGTAAATACAGGAAAAATAGTGTTGAATTTAAGTAATTACGCAAAAGGAATATATTGGGATATATACCCCCCTCTCAATCTAGCAATCCAGATAGAGGTACCAAACCTAACATGAGCCAAAGCCTAACCTGTAATTTAGTGTAACAACACTAGTAATTTACCGAAACCAAAAATTTACCTAGACCAGAAATTTATTTAGACCAACAATTTATTTAGACCAAAAATTAATCAAGTCAAACTCCGAATTGAGGCCACTTGGAATCCTGGTCTTTAACTTAAAGATCCAGAATGCCTCCTTTTCTCCAAGTTTGTTGACCCTATCTCCCTGGCCTTTTCTTAAGGGAACCTTATCAATAATGGTCCAAACAAAGGACCTTAGTGACTTATTATGAGTCTCAACAAAATGACTGACTAGGGGCGTAGTTTTATAGCCAATCCTGATGTCTGACATGTGTTCCTTAATAGGAGTTCTGGCCTCTCGTGTTGAGAGTCCCACATACTGTAAGGAACACAAGCTGCAAGTGATGAGATAGACTATGTAAGTTTGTCTGCAATTCAGACAATATTTAATGTTGAATCTCTCCCCACTCGCTGTGGAGACAAACGTGTCCCCCACAGTGATCCTTTCACACGCCACACAAGTATGGTAATGGCATTTAAATACCCCCAAAGATGTCAACCAAGAGGATGTCTGATTGGGGAGCTCTCTCCAAATCTTGGTAGGGGCAACCATATTTCCTATCGTCTTGTTTTTTCTGTAGGCAAATCTGATACCCCTCTCCACTATGTCAGTCAGCCCATCATCCGCCGACAAGAGACCGAAATGTTTGTTCACTATCCGGCATATTTCATCATATTGCTTGGAGTAGTCAGTGATGAAAGACACCCTGTCACCAAAATTTGAACCACCCCCCTTACTCCTCTTGCCTAAAGTCAGAAGTTTCTCCCTAGGGATCCTCTCTACATCCTTTCTTGCCCTCATAATCGTTGGTGAATCGTAACCTCTTTCTTTGAGTCTCAGATCCAGGTCATCCGCCTGTTTCTCATATGCAGTACGAAACGTGCAATTTCTCTTCAGGCAAATGAACTGGCTCTTAGCCACACCCCTAAACACCCTTTTGGGGTGACAGCTCGAGGCGTGTAACAATGAATTCCCAGCTATGGGTTTACGGAAAACCTCTGTGCTGATCCCCTGGCCCTGCACACCCTCCAGTGTGATGTCCAGGAAGTCAACACGTTTTTCCTGTACCTCAGAGGTGAAGCTTAATCCACAATCATTGTTATCCAGCCCGGCCACGAATTCTCCAAGTTGAGAGTCGGTTCCTCCCCAAACAAATAGCAGGTCATCAATGTACCTGCCGTACCAAACGATGTCTGCTCTGAAAGGGTTCCGTTCTCCAAAGACGTGGGACAGTTCCCACCATCCCATGAAGATGTTAGCATAGGACGGGGCAAATTTTGCTCCCATGGCTGTCCCACGTCTCTGGAGATAGAACTGTCCCATGAACTCAAAATAATTGTGAGTGAGGAGGAACCGAGTTACCTCTACTACAAACTCCACAAACAGGGAATTGCTGCCAAAGTGTCTGTTGAGAAAGAAACGTACAGCCTCCAACCCCTTGTCATGGGGGATGGAGGTGTACAAGGATTTAACATCTACAGTGAGCCATCTGTAGTTGGTTTCCCATGTTAATTGACTCAATAGGTTCAAGACATGTTTAGTGTCTGGCAGGTGACTCCATAGAGTACTCACCAATGGTTGTAAAATATCATCCAGCCATTCCGAGAGGTGTTCAAGTAATGACCCGATACCGTTCACAATTGGTCTCCCCCGTACGTCCACCAAAGTTTTGTGAACCTTTGGTAGATGGTTGAAAGTAGCGATTGTAAGGTTAGAAACAAGAAGGTATTCCTTTGTGTCAGGGTCAATAAACCCCCCTTCCACCCCATCATCTACAAGGGAGGCCAATTGTGACCGGTACGCTCGAGTGGGGTCCCCTGGCAACACTGTATAGTCATCCGTATTCGTTAGTTGTCTCAGGGCCTCCGAAATGAAATCCTCTCTATTCTGCAAAACTATAGTGCCACCCTTGTCAGCGGCCCTAATTATAATCCCTTCGTTCTTACTAAGCTTCTCCAGTGCTTTTTTCTGTTTCCTAGTCATGTTGCTTTGTTCTCCCCTCATAGATCTGTAGTATAGGCAAGTGAGGTCATCTTCTATTCTGTTTTGGAATTTCTCCAGAAGGCTACCTCTGCATTGGATAGGGTAAAAGCTAGACTTTTCCTTAAATGTTGGTAATCCAATGTTAGCAGTAGGGTAATTATCCCCACCTTCTGAGAGAGATTCCAAGGTCCCAATATCACAAAATTCTTGGAAATTGAGAGAATTGTCCGTTAGGTTTCCTGAGGGCCTAAATTCTACCCCAAAAAGAATGGCATCGTGACTCTCATCAGCAGCTCCTCTTGTGGGATACATCTTAAAGAATTTCTTTAAGGTCAAGTCACGTATCAGCTTATTAACATTAAGCAGTGTCCTAAATAGATCAAAGTCAGCTGTAGGCACAAAAGTCAATCCAAGGCTGAGAACTTCAAATTCCTGAGCATCAGGGGTGTAACTGGAAAGGTTGATGACATTCAGAACCTGTAGTTCCCCCTTCCTCTTCCCCTTCTCTGTGGGTATCTCCGCTGTTCTTTGTACTGATGATCTGTACCTTGACCCTCCGCAATTTGGCATACATCGTTGCAGTCCGGTGTGACAACAGGAAAGCCGCTGGAGCAACAACATATGAGGTATTTGCCTACTACTTGCTTAAGGGGAGTTCATGTTACTTTGCCAAGATGAATCATTAATTGCTGTCCTACTTGTTGGATGTTTTTGGCCTGTAACTGTAAGATCCGTATTCCTGCGTTCTTCACTGGTCTCCAGGGAGAGAGGAACCCTGGGTGACTATTGTGAATTGTGACTGTTTGACAACGGAGGATTTTTACTAAGTTGGTTGGTGGAAGTCATGTACAGTACCTACCTGGGTTGGTAGGCTATGCTTTCATTTACAACTGTGGATACTTGCACATAATTGTTCATCTGTTGACTGTATAAACACCCATTTTTTGCTTCTTTCCTCTGTACTTGTGGAACGTTTACACTTAGGTTTGGGGTCTGGCCTGACTCCGGGTGTTTTTACTTTACCACCCAGATCCACAGCTATCATGGACAATGAGGGTATAACCAATACAGATGGAGCGCCCACCTTCTTTGCACTCAGGTCCGTGGAAGAGAGGGATCTGAATGCAAAGGATTGCTACAAAATTTTCTCAACCAATAAGAGGAATTATAACCTAATAACAGTTTTTGAAGAGCTGGAATTCTTGCTTCTGAAGGAAGACAAATTATTCTGGGACATTAATACCCTTAATAAATACCAGGAGCTGGGAATTATACCCAGAGGATTAAGACTAAACAAGTATCCGACTTTTCTAATGGATGATAAAACCTTCATAGAATTGTGGAACAGCAAGCTATTGTAATGTTCCTTCCAACTGATGAAGATTATCTGTGATTACAAACAGAAGGAACTAGAGAATACAGCCAATAAAATTAGGGAGATACAAAAGGAGCTTAACACTCGAAGTGAGGATGTAAACTTTCTTAAGTTTAATGATACGCTACAACGGGTAGTGGCTGAGGCGAAAGCTCTACTCCTTCAAATAAAGCATAATAAGTACCTACGGGACCAACAGGACTACGACCTGAACAGGGTCTACATTTGGAATAAAAGGGACAGATCACTCCTCAGAAGGGAACAGAATAAGAATACCTTCCATCCTAACCAACAACGTGGTGGCCACAGACACAGAAGAAATAGAGGAAGGAGGGTGAATTTCTATGAGAGTGAGGGTGAATCTGAGGGTTCAGGGTCAGGGTCAGGAGGTGAGGAACATTCACCTGTCCAGAGCGTTAGACCCAAGGAAACCCTCCCCATCCTCAAGGCACCTACTCAACAATTTTTCTCCCAGACCAACTATAGAGAAGAACCAACTAGTGACACGGGGATAAGAGTGGACAGTCGCGCTCGGGATCAAACACAACTGGAACAGGTTTTTTCCATCCCCCAAAAAACACCAGAAGGGGGGGGGGAGGAGGAAACCAAAGCACGAGTCAAGATACAGATCATCAGTACAAAGAACAGCGGAGATACCCACAGAGAAGGGGAAGAGGAAGGGGGAACTACAGGTTCTGAATGTCATCAACCTTTCCAGTTACACCCCGGATGCTCAGGAATTTGAAGTTCTCAGAGTTGGATTGACTTTTGTGCCTACAGCTGACTTTGATCTATTTAGGACACTGCTTAATGTTAATAAGCTGATACGTGACTTGACCTTAAAGAAATTCTTTAAGATGTATCCCACAAGAGGAGCTGCTGATGAGAGTCACGATGCCATTCTTTTTTTGGTAGAATTTAGGCCCTCAGGAAACCTAAGGGACAATTCTCTCAATTTCCAAGAATTTTGTGATATTGGGACCTTGGAATCTCTCTCAGAAGGTGGGGATAATTACCCTACTGCTAACATTGGATTACCAACATTTAAGAAAAAGTCTAGCTTTTACCCTATCCAATGCAGAGGTAGCCTTCTGGAGAAATTCCAAAACAGAATAGAAGATGACCTCACTTGCCTATACTACAGATCTATGAGGGGAGAACAAAGCAACATGACTAGGAAACAGAAAAAAGCACTGGAGAAGCTTAGTAAGAACAAAGGGATTATAATTAGGGCCGCTGACAAGGGTGGCACTATAGTTTTGCAGAATAGAGAGGATTTCATTTCGGAGGCCCTGAGACAACTAACGAATACAGATGATTATACAGTGTTGCCAGGGGACCCCACTCAAGCGTACCGGTCACAATTGGCCTCCCTTGTAGATGATGGGGTGGAAGGGGAGTTTATTGACCCTGACACAAAGGAATACCTTCTTGTTTCTAACCCTACAATCGCTACTTTCAACCATCTACCAAAGGTTCACAAATCTTTGGTGGACGTACGGGGGAGACCAATTGTGAACGGTATCGGGTCATTACTTGAACACCTCTCGGAATGGCTGGATGATATTTTACAACCATTTGTGAGTACTATATGGAGTCACCTGGCAGACACTAAACATGTCTTGAACCTATTGAGTCAATTAACATGGGAAACCAACTACAGATGGCTCACTGTAGATGTTAAATCCTTGTACACCTCCATCCCCCATGACAAGGGGTTGGAGGCTGTACGTTTCTTTCTCAACAGACACTTTGGCAGCAATTCCCTGTTTGTGGAGTTTGTAGTAGAGGTAACTCGGTTCCTCCTCACTCACAATTATTTTGAGTCCATGGGACAGTTCTATCTCCAGAGACTTGGGACAGCCATGGGAGCTAAATTTGCCCCGTCCTATGCTAACATCTTCATGGGATGGTGGGAACTGTCCCACGTCTTTGGAGAACGGAACCCTTTTAGAGCAGACATCGTTTGGTACGGCAGGTACATTGATGACCTGCTATTTGTTTGGGGAGGAACCGACTCTCAACTTGGAGAATTCGTGGCCGGGCTGGATAACAATGATTGTGGAATAAGCTTCACCTCTGAGGTACAGGAAAAACGTGTTGACTTCCTGGACATCACACTGGAGGGTGTGCAGGGCCAGGGGATCAGCACAGAGGTTTTCCATAAACCCATAGCTGGGAATTCATTGTTACACGCCTCGAGCTGTCACCCCAAAAGGGTGTTTAGGGGTGTGGCTAAGAGCCAGTTCATTCGCCTGAAGAGAAATTGCACGTTTCGTACTGCATATGAGAAACAGGCGGATGACCTGGCTCTGAGACTCAAAGAAAGAGGTTACGATTCACCAACAATTATGAGGGCAAGAAAGGATGTAGAGAGGATCCCTAGAGAGAAACTTCTGACTTTAGGCAAGAGGAGTAAGGGGGGTGGTTCAAATTTTGGTGACAGGGTGTCTTTCATCACTGACTACTCCAAGCAATATGATGAAATCTGCCGGATAGTGAACAAACATTTCGGTCTCTTGTCGGCGGATGATGGGCTGACTGACATAGTGGAGAGGGGTATCAGATTTGCCTACAGAAAAAACAAGACGATAGGAAATATGGTTGCCCCTACCAAGATTTGGAGAGAGCTCCCCAATCAGACATCCTCTTGGTTGACATCTTTGGGGGTATTTAAATGCCATTACCATACTTGTGTGGCGTGTGAAAGGATCACTGTGGGGGACACGTTTGCCTCCACAGCGAGTGGGGAGAGATTCAACATTAAATATTGTCTGAATTGCAGACAAACTTACATAGTCTATCTCATCACTTGCAGCTTGTGTTCCTTACAGTATGTGGGACTCTCAACACGAGAGGCCAGAATTCGTATTAAGGAACACATTTCAGACATCAGGATTGGCTCTAAAACTACGCCCCTGGTCAGTCATTTTGTTGAGACTCATAATAAGTCACTAAGGTCCTTTGTTTGGACCATTATTGATAAGGTTCCCTTAAGAAAAGGCCAGGGAGATAGGGTCAACAAACTTGGAGAAAAGGAGGCATTCTGGATCTTTAAGTTAAAGACCAGGATTCCAAGTGGCCTCAATTCGGAGTTTGACTTGATTAATTTTTGGTCTAAATAAATTGTTGGTCTAAATAAATTTCTGGTCTAGGTAAATTTTTGGTTTCGGTAAATTACTATTGTTGTTACACTAAATTACAGGTTAGGCTTTGGCTCACGTTAGGTTTGGTACCTCTATCTGGATTGCTAGAGAGAGAGGGGGGTATATATCCCGATATATTCCTTTTGCGTAATTACTTAAATTCAACACTATTTTTACTGTATTTACTTATTTGTCTTAACATCCATTCCCATTTTTGGGGGGATATGGAAGGCACTTACAGGCTTTGTAACTTTTCTAGGTTTTGGTTTGAATGATACATCTTTGGACAATGTTACATTGTATGGGTTTCAGCTTGTTTGCTCCGTTTATGTATATGTGCCATGCCTGTATAGTGGTGTCTCTCTCTCTCTTTTTTATCAAAACCCTTCTTTCTTATCCTTATCTAGGATGATGTGGATATTGTCATATTCCCTCGCTAATAATTTTGATTGATTGGTTTTTGAGCTCCTCTTCTGTGTCCATACTGTTCTTTTATTTGTTTCGTTGTGTGTGTGATGTGTATGATATAGATCACACTTAATCTACGGTTTTATCCACTTTGAAAAGGATTGTTGTGGACTGTAGAGTGATCGGATTATATTCCTCGGATGGGTAATTGACTACAACATTATTCCTATTTTTTTGGTTATATTCATGTTTTTTGGTCATATTCATGTCTTTTGGTTATATTTATGCATTTGCGCCTTTGTATTCGTAGATTTCTATACATTTTGCTCTCTTCAAGCTCTTATACAGTCTCGGTTCTGATTGGATTTTTCCTCACTCCCTCTATAGAGTGGGGTTATATGATTATTTTTATTGGGCTTACCTTGTTTACAAACCGCATTGACGTATAACACGTAGGCGGGTTTTAGTGATACTATTGGTTATGCTATCATGTACTATCCTATCAGAGACAATCAGATCCTGTGTTCACTCCCACCTTGAGCCCTGGATTCTGACTCCGTCAATGAATGGAGCGGAGAATCTCTGTGACGGCGGGCTTGTTTTTGGCACTATCCGACCAGCGTCCTGGTACGTTAAGCAACCGACTAGTTCTTTACGGTTCATATGTATTGGTCTGGAGAACTCAGTGATGAAGATTATTATCATACAATTATTTATTATTGTGCATTCATGAGGGGTGGGGGGGGTGTGAATTCTAAATTAGTTTAGTAGTCTTAGATTGGCTCTCAAGTTACAGGGTGTGTTTCCCGCGAACCAATCAGATTAGGAGTTAGGTTTTTTAAACTTCTATGGTGTATTTGTGTTTTAAGAGGCTATGAGTAAGGCTCACGCCGAAACGCGTTAGCCGCTTTTTTGTTACTAGCTCCACTATTTTTCACCCCCTCTGTATTGTGTGTTTAATTTTTACTAGGGACATGATCCCTGTGTATACTCTGTATACCGTACTTTGTGTAGTTATACCCTGTTCATTAAAATAACTCTAATATCAACAGCCAGTATCAGGTGCTTCTGTTCTCTTGTTCGTTATTTGCATTTTTGGGCCTTAGTGTGCACTGATTTTGAGTTTGTGAGCTGTGGATCGGGCGGACTTCAAGAAACAGCCTGCAGGACCAGGGATCGATGACAGCCTTCCCTCCGCAATTTGGCATACATCGTTGCAGTCCGGTGTGACAACAGGAAAGCCGCTGGAGCAACAACATATGAGGTATTTGCCTACTACTTGCTTAAGGGGAGTTCATGTTACTTTGCCAAGATGAATCATTAATTGCTGTCCTACTTGTTGGATGTTTTTGGCCTGTAACTGTAAGATCCGTATTCCTGCGTTCTTCACTGGTCTCCAGGGAGAGAGGAACCCTGGGTGACTATTGTGAATTGTGACTGTTTGACAACAGAGGATTTTTACTAAGTTGGTTGGTGGAAGTTATGTACAGTACCTACCTGGGTTGGTAGGCTATGCTTTCATTTACAACTGTGGATACTTGCACATAATTGTTCGTCTGTTGACTGTATAAACACCCATTTTTTGCTTCTTTCCTCTGTACTTGTGGAACATTTACACTTAGGTGTGGGGTCTGGCCTGACTCCGGGTGTTTTTACTTTACCCCCCAGATCCACAGCTATCATGGACAATGAAGGTATAACCAATACAGAGGGAGCGCCCACCTTGTTTGCACTCAGGTCCGTGGAAGAGAGGGATCTGAATGCAAAGGATTGCTACAAAATTTTCTCAACCAATAAGAGGAATTATAACCTAATAACACTTTTTGAAGAGCTGGAATTCTTGCTTCTGAAGGAAGACAAATTATTCTGGGACATTAATACCCTTAATAAATACCAGGAGCTGGGAATTATACCCAGAGGATTAAGACTAAACAAGTATCCGACTTTTCTAACGGATGATAAAACCTTCATAGAATTGTGGAACAGCAAGCTATCGGAATGTTCCTTCCAACTGATGAAGATTATCTGTGATTACAAACAGAAGGAACTAGAGAATACAGCCAATAAAATTAGGGAGATACAAAAGGAGCTTAACACTCAAAGTGAGTATATAAACTTTCTTAAGTTTAATGATATGCTACAATGGGTAGTGGCGGAGGCGAAAGCTCTACTCCTTCAAATAAAGCATAATAAGTACCTACGGGACCAACAGGACTACGACCTGAACAGGGTCTACATTTGGAATAAAAGGGACAGATCACTCCTCAGAAGGGAACAGAATAAGAATACCTTCCATCCTAACCAACAACGTGGTGGCCACAGACACAGAAGAAATAGAGGAAGGAGGGTGAATTTCTATGAGAGTGAGGGTGAATCTGAGGGTTCTGGGTCAGGAGGTGAGAAACATTCACCTGTCCAGAGCGTTAGACCCAAGGAAACCCTCCCCATCCTCAAGGCACCTACTCAACAATTTTTCTCCCAGACCAACTATAGAGAAGAACCAACTAGTGACACAGGGATAAGAGTGGACAGTCGTGCTCGGGATCAAACACAACTGGAACAGGTTTTTTCCATCCCCCAAAAAACACCAGAAGGGGGGGGAGGAGGAAACCAAAGCACGAGTCAAGGTACAGATCATCAGTACAAAGAACAGCGGAGATACCCACAGAGAAGGGGAAGAGGAAGGGGGAACTACAGGTTCTGAATGTCATCAACCTTTCCAGTTACACCCCGGATGCTCAGGAATTTGAAGTTCTCAGCCTTGGATTGACTTTTGTGCCTACAGTTGACTTTGATCTATTTAGGACACTGCTTAATGTTAATAAGCTGATACGTGACTTGACCTTAAAGTAATTCTTTAAGATGTATCTCACAAGAGGAGCTGCTGATGAGAGTCACGATGCCATTCTTTTTGGGGTAGAATTTAGGCCCTCAGGAAACCTAATTGACAATTCTCTCAATTTCGAAGAATTTTGTGATATTGGGACCTTGGAATCTCTCTCAGAAGGTGGGGATAATTACCCTACTGCTAACATTGGATTACCAACATTTAAGGAAAAGTCTAGCTTTTACCCTATCCAATGCAGAGGTAGCCTTCTGGAGAAATTCCAAAACAGAATAGAAGATGACCTCACTTGCCTATACTACAGATCTATGAGGGGAGAACAAAGCAACATGACTAGGAAACAGAAAAAAGCACTGGAGAAGCTTAGTTAGAACAAAGGGATTATAATTAGGGCCGCTGACAAGGGTGGCACTATAGTTTTGCAGAATAGAGAGGATTTCATTTCGGAGGCCCTGAGACAACTAACGAATACGGATGATTATACAGTGTTGCCAGGGGACCCCACTCGAGCGTACCGGTCACAATTGGCCTCCCTTGTAGATGATGGGGTGGAAGGGGGGTTTATTGACCCTGACACAAAGGAATACCTTCTTGTTTCTAACCCTACAATCGCTACTTTCAACCATCTACCAAAGGTTCACAAATCTTTGGTGGACGTACGGGGGAGACCAATTTTGAACGGTATCGGGTCATTACTTGAACACCTCTCGGAATGGCTGGATGATATTTTACAACCATTGGTGAGTACTCTATGGAGTCACCTGGCAGACACTAAACATGTCTTGAACCTATTGAGTCAATTAACATGGGAAACCAACTACAGATGGCTAACTGTAGATGTTAAATCCTTGTACACCTCCATCCCCCATGACAAGGGGTTGGAGGCTGTACGTTTCTTTCTCAACAGACACTTTGGCAGCAATTCCCTGTTTGTGGAGTTTGTAGTAGAGGTAACTCGGTTCCTCCTCACTCACAATTATTTTGAGTTCATGGGACAGTTCTATCTCCAGAGACGTGGGACAGCCATGGGAGCAAAATTTGCCCCGTCCTATGCTAACATCTTCATGGGATGGTGGGAACTGTCCCGCGTCTTTGGAGAACGGAACCCTTTCAGAGCAGACATCGTTTGGTACGGCAGGTACATTGATGACCTGCTATTTGTTTGGGGAGGAACCGACTCTCAACTTGGAGAATTCGTGGCCGGGCTGGATAACAATGATTGTGGATTAAGCTTCACCTCTGAGGTACAGGAAAAACGTGTTGACTTCCTGGACATCACACTGGAGGGTGTGCAGGGCCAGGGGATCAGCACAGAGGTTTTCTGTAAACCCATAGCTGGGAATTCATTGTTACACGCCTCGAGCTGTCACCCCAAAAGGGTGTTTAGGGGTGTGGCTAAGAGCCAGTTCATTCGCCTGAAGAGAAATTGCACGTTTCGTACTGCATATGAGAAACAGGCGGATGACCTGGCTCTGAGACTCAAAGAAAGAGGTTACGATTCACCAACGATTATGAGGGCAAGAAAGGATGTAGAGAGGATCCCTAGGGAGAAACTTCTGATACTTGTGTGGCGTGTGAAAGGATCACTGTGGGGGACACGTTTGTCTCCACAGCGAGTGGGGAGAGATTCAACATTAAATATTGTCTGAATTGCAGACAAACTTACATTGTCTATCTCATCACTTGCAGCTTGTGTTCCTTACAGTATGTGGGACTCTCAACACGAGAGGCCAGAACTCGTATTAAGGAACACATGTCAGACATCAGGATTGGCTCTAAAACTACGCCCCTGGTCAGTCATTTTGTTGAGACTCATAATAAGTCACTAAGGTCCTTTGTTTGGACCATTATTGATAAGGTTCCCTTAAGAAAAGGCCAGGGAGATAGGGTCAACAAACTTGGAGAAAAGGAGGCATTTTGGATCTTTAAGTTAAAGACCAGGATTCCAAGTGGCCTCAATTCGGAGTTTGACTTGATTAATTTTTGGTCTAAATAAATTTCTGGTCTAGGTAAATTTTTGGTTTCGGTAAATTACTAGTGTTGTTACACTAAATTACAGGTTAGGCTTTGGCTCACGTTAGGTTTGGTACCTCTATCTGGATTGCTAGAGAGAGAGGGGGGTATATATCCCGATATATTCCTTTTGCGTAATTACTTAAATTCAACACTATTTTTCCTGTATTTACTTATTTGTCTTAACATCCATTCCCATTTTTGGGGGGATATGGAAGGCACTTACAGGATTTGTAACTTTTCTAGGTTTTGGTTTGAATGATACATCTTTGGACAATGTTACATTGTATGGGTTTCAGCTTGTTTGCTCCGTTTATGTATATGTGCCATGCCTGTATAGTGGTGTCTCTCTCTCTCTTTTTTATCAAAACCCTTCTTTCTTATCCTTATCTAGGATGATGTGGATATTGTCATATTCCCTCGCTAATAATTTTGATTGATTGGTTTTTGAGCTCCTCTTCTGTGTCCATACTGGTCTTTTATTTGTTTCGTTGTGTGTGTGTGATGTGTATGATATAGATCACACTTAATCTACAGTTTTATCCACTTTGAAAAGGATTGTTGTGGACTGTAGAGTGATCAGATTATATTCCTCGGATGGGTAATTGACTACAACATTATTCCTATTTTTTTGGTTATATTCATGTTTTTTGGTCATATTCATGTCTTTTGGTTATATTTATGCATTTGTGCCTTTGTATTCGTAGATTTCTATACATTTTGCTCTCTTCACGCTCTTATACAGTCTCGGTTCTGATTGGATTTTTCCTCACTCCCTCTATAGAGTGGGGTTATATGATTATTTTTATTGGGCTTACCTTGTTTACAAACCGCATTGACGTATAACACGTAGGCGGGTTTTAGTGATACTATTGGTTATGCTATCATGTACTATCCTATCAGATACGATCAGATCGTGTGTTCACTTCCACCTTGAGCCCTGGATTCTGACTCCGTCAATGAATGGAGCGGAGAATCTCCGTGACGGCAGGGCTTGTTTTTGGCACTATCCGACCAGCGTCCTGGTACGTTAAGCAACCGACTAGTTCTTTACGGTTCATATGTATTGGTCTGGAGAACTCAGTGATGAATATTATTATCATACAATTTTTTATTATTGTGCATTCACGAGGGGTGGGGGGGGGTGAATTCTAAATTAGTTTAGTAGTCTTAGATTGGCTCTCAAGTTACAGGGTATGTTTCCCGCGAACCAATCAGATTAGGAGCTAGGTTTTTTAAACTTCTATGGTGTATTTGTGTTTTAAGAGGCTATGAGTAAGGCTCACGCCGAAACGCGTTAGCCGCTTTTTTGTTACTAGCTCCACTATTTTTCACCCCCTCTGTATTGTGTGTTTAATTTTTACTAGGGACATGATCCCTGTGTACACTCTGTATACCGCACTTTGTGTAGTTATACCCTGTTCATTAAAATAACTCTAATATCAACAGCCAGTATCAGGTGTTTCTGTTCTCTTGTTCGTTATTAAAACCCACCACCCACACAACCAACCCTACTCTAAAACCCACCCAATACCCCCTTAAAAAAACTTAACATTAACCCCTTGAAGATTACCTTACTGGGAGGTCTTCATCTAACCGGGCCAAAGTCCTCAACGAAGCCTGGAGAAGTCTTCATCCAAGCAGGGCGAAGTGGTCCTACAGACGGGCAGAAGTCTTCATCCAGACGGCATCTTCTATCTTCATCCATTCAGCGCGGAGCAGGTCCATCTTCAAGACATCCGACGTGGAGCATCCTCTTTATCCGATGGCTAACACTGAATGAAGGTTCCTTTAAATGACGTCATCCAAGATGGCGTCCCTTCAATTCTGATTGGCTGATGGAATTCTATCAGCCTATAGGAATTAAGGTAGAACAAATCCTATTGGCTGTTCCAATCAGCCAGTAGAATGCCAGCTCAATCCTATTGGCTGATTGGATCAGCCAATAGGATTGAACTTCAATCCTATTGGCTGATTGCATCAGCCAATAGGATTTTCTACCTAAATTCTCATTGGCTGCTAGAATTCTATCAGCCAATCGGAATTGAAGGGACGTCATCTTGGATGACGTCATTTAAAGGAACCTTCATTCAGTGTTAGCCATCGGATGAAGAGGATGCTCCACGTCGGATGTCTTGAAGATGGACCCGCTCCACGCCGGATGGACAAAGATAGAAGATGCCGTCTGGATGAAGACTTCTGCCCGTCTGGAGGACCACTTCGCCCGGCTTAAATGAAGACTTCTCCCGGCTTCGTTGAGGACTTCGACCCGGTTGGATGAAGACTTCTCTCGGTAAGGTGATCTTCAAGGGATTAGTGTTAAATAAATAAACCGAGGCCCTCCCGCATCACGGGAGTGTTAGTTTTTTTTAAGGGGGTATTGGGTGGGTTTTAGAGTAGAGTTGGTTGTGTGGGTGGTGGGTTTTAATGTTGGGGGGGATTTGTAATTTTTTTTACAGGTAAAAGAGCTGATTACTTTGGGGCAATGCCCTGCAAAAGGTCCTTTTAAGGGCTATTTGTAATTTAGTGTAGGGTAGGGCTTTTTTTATTTTGGGGGGGCTTTTTTATTTTGTTAGGGGGATTAGATTAGGTGTAATTAGTTTAAAAATCTTGTAATTTGTTTATTATTTTCTGTAATTTAGTCGGGGGGGTTTGTACTTTAGATAATTTAATTTAAATTTATTTAATTGTATTTAATTTAGGGAAATAATTTAATTATAGTATAGTGTTAGGTTTTATTTTACAGGTGAATTTGTCTTTATTTTAGCTAGGTAGTTTATTAAATAGTTAATAACTATTTAGTAACTATTCTACCAAGTTAAAATAAATACAAACTTGCCTGTAAAATAAAAATAAACCCTAAGCTAGCTACAATGTAACTATTAGTTATATTGTAGCTATTTTAGGGTTTATTTTACAAGTAAGTATTTAGTTTTAAATAGGAATAATTTAGTTAATGATAGTAATTTTTATTTAGATTTCTTTTAATTATATTTAAGTTAGGGGGGTTAGGGTTAGGGTTAGACTTAGATTTAGGGGTTAATAACTTTAGTATAGTGGCAGCGACGTTGGGGGCAGCAGATTAGGGGTTAATAAATGTATGTAGGTGTTGGCGATGTTAGGGATGGCAGATTAGGGGTTAATAATATTTAACTAATGTTTGCGAGGCGGGAGTGTGGCGGTTTAGGGGTTAATATATTAATTATAGTGGCGGTGATGTCCGGTTCGGCAGATTAGGGGTTAAAAATGTTCTTTTAGTGTTTGCGATGCGGGAGGGCCTCAGTTTAGGGGTTAATAGGTAGTTTATGGGTGTTAGTGTACTTTTTAGCACTTTAGTTAAGAGTTTTATGCTACGGCTTTGTAGTGTAAAACTCTTAACTACTGACTTTAAAATGCGGTACCAGTCTTGACAGGAGAGGGTCTACAGATCACTTTTTGGAAGACTCGTAATACCGGCGCTATGCAAGTCCCATTGAAAAAAAGAGGATGCGCAATTTACGTAAGTCTGGCCAAAAAAGTGAGCGGGATACACCTGTACCTGCAAGACTATTAATACCAGCGGGTGTTAAAAAGCAGCGTTAGGACCGGCCAACACTGCTTTTTAAGCCTAACGCAAAACTCGTAATCTAGGTGTAAAATTTTCTCACCTGCAGCTACTTAAGGTCAATTAACGTCTGTTAAATAGTGTGTTCTGAGGCTGCTAGAGAGAACCTGTGTGAGAAAGACAGAGGATAAAGAGTTGTGCTGCTGTCTAGAGGTTCTAGGCCTGTGAGGTTTGAGCATTTCATACACATGTGCTATGAGTTTAATTAATTGGAAGCTTGCTAATAAGACCAACTTTCAATCACATCATTCCATTCAAAATGCCAAAGATCCCAGAATTTGACAGACATACAATAATTTATACTTTTACATCCGCAAGGCCACTCTCAAAGGGAATTCAGCAAACAAACTGAATACTCAAGATGTGTTATTCAAGCTGTTATAAATAAATTTGAAGAGTCAGGAGAGGTCAAGGACAAAGAAAAATGGAAGGCCAGGAAAACTTAAAAATCTGATGAGAAGTTTCCCAGAGTTTCTTCTTTGAGAGATCGGAAGCAGTCAACAAGGACTTGAATCAGCATCGGGATGCCAAGTTGATCCTTCTACAGTCTGAAGAAGCTTGATTGGGAACAGTGTTTGTAGAAGGGTAGCAGTGAAGAAACCGTTTTTTGGGAATGGGAACAGGGTGAAAAGGCTAAGATATGCTAAAGTTCACAAAGTTTGGAATGAAGATCAGTGGAAAAGCGTATTATTGAGTGAAAAATCCAAGTTTGAAACTTTTGGGTCCGATCCTCAACAATATGTGAGAAGAAGAGTTGGAGAGTGATGGAACAATGAGTGCTTGCAGCTTTCAGTGAAACATGGTGGAGGCTCTGCCCTGGTTTGGGACTGCATTTCTGCCAGTGGCATTGGTGATATTGACTGAATTGATGGGATCATAAATGCTGAAAAGTACAGACAGGTTTTACTTCATCATGCCATTCCTCCTGGAAAGAGCCTGATTGGAAATGATTTTATTTTTCAGCATGATAATGATCCCAAGCACACTGCTAATACAGTGAAATCATATTTGGAGAGAAAAACAGCTGATAAAACACTGACAGTCATAGACTGGCCTCCACAGAGTCCAGACCTGAATATTAGAGGCAGTATAGGATCACCTGGACAGTGAAATAAATAAAAGGCGACCTAAATCTAAAGAAGAACTCTGGGAAGTGCTAAAAGAAGCCTGGTATAATATACCAGAATCTTACTTCAGAAGCTTCAGGACAGTCTCCGCAAAAGATTTCAAGATGCGCTTAGTGCAAAGGGAGGTTACACTAAATACTTACTTTTGCCTGAAGAAGCCATTTTGTTCTAAAAATTCTGTTTTTTTATATCTTGTGTACATATTTCCTGTTTGTATATTAATAAAGAGACTGAAAAATAAATATTGATGGTCATTAAAACTTTGCTAAAACAACAAATCTAATGGTGGGCTAAGACTTTTGCACATTACTGTATGTATATATATATATATATATATATATATATATATATTTAAAGTTTAAACAGTGATTCAAGGGATATTGTATATGACAAGGTGTTGGACTGGGAAGGATTCAAAGTGTATATGTGGGGGGGGGTGTATGTAAATACATATACAAGAATTTAACAAGGATTATACAAGGGATAAGGCAAGTTCTGTTTTAATATATAACTATATTTTATCCATTGTTTTACTATTTTGTAAAAATGCCCAATATCTTTATATTCCTCTTTGACACTTTTTGTCTCTTTAACAAACTACTTTACTCTATTACTCCTTCCCCCTCCCCACCTTGTTGTATTCATGAACTTCACACATTATGAAAGACTCTCTCATCCCCTTGCACCTCATCACAAAAACATTACTGCAAATCTGCATCTCATCTCATGTCACTCTCCCTCTTGCTCATACTGGCTGCTGGTGACATCTCCCCTAATCCTGGTCCCCCACAACTTCCTTGCCCTGCACACCCACGTGTGCCCTTCAATAGACTTCAAAAACAAAACTCTGGTAACCTTAATCTTATTCATCTTGCATCTAAAGCTATCACACCCTTCACTTGTGCAGTATTGAACTCTCACTTTGTTTGCAACAAGCTCACTTCTATCCATGACCTCTTTATCTCCCACTCTCTCAATCTTCTGGCACTGACAGAAACTGGGCTCTCTCCTTCAGACACAGCTTCCTCTGACGCACTATCACATGGGGGTAGCCCCTTCAGCCACACTCCTAGGTCTGATAATAGACAAGGAAGTGGTGTTGGTATTTTACTTTTCTCTCATTGCACCTTTCAACAAACATAGCCCTTCTCTTCCCTCACATTTTCTTCATTCGAAACACACATGATTCATGTATTCTCTCCCCTCTCTATACGTGTTGCAGTCATATACCGCCCCCCTGGCTCCTCAACTCTATTTCTAGATCACTTTGCTGCCTGGCTACCTTATTTACTTTCCTCAGATACCCCTGCCCTCATTCTTGTCGACTCTGCAAAACAGCTTCTGCAACTAACTTCTTTCGGCCTGTCACAATGGACTGACTCTCCCACTCACAAAGATGGTCACTCCCTTGATCTGATTTTCAGCTATCGATGCACTATCTCAAACTTCACAAACTCACCTTTTTTCCTCTTTCTGACCATCACCTCCTCACTTGTAACATCACTTCCCTCCCTACAACTCTCCCTCCTTCTACCCCTCACACCAAACTTTACAGAAGAATCAAGTCATTAGATCAGCAACAGCTCGCTAGCTCTCTCAAACCTCTCCTCTCTTCCATCACCTCCTTTTCCTGCCCTGATGAATCTATCTGCCACTACAACCTCACCCTTACATCGGTTCTTGATAATCTGGCCCCACATACCATAGCTCGGAAATTATACACTCATCCTCAGCCCTGACATACTCCTCTGACTCGGTACCTATGCAGATGTTCCTGTACTGCTGAGCGACACTGGAGGAAATCTCGGAGTTCAGCTGACTTTCTTCACTATAAGTTCATCTTGAACTCTTAATATTCTGCCCTTAATCTATATAAACTACATTACTTCTCTACTCTTATCTTTACTCTTTCTACAAACCCAAAACGTCTGTTCTCCACATTCAATACTCTTCTACACCTACCCCCACCTCCCACTAAAATTTCTCTCTCAGCTCAAGGTTTTGCCAGCTACTTCAACAACAAAATCGATTCCATCAGAAATTAAATTGGCTCGCATATACTACCGATCTCCCACCCCCCAAAAGCTCACAATCATCCAAAACCCACAAAGCCAAAAATGTATCTCTTTTTCCCCTGTTACAGAGGAAGAAGTTTCTGCCCTTATACTATCCCCTCACAGCTACTCCCCTCCCTCTCTTCTACCCTTACCCCTATACTCACACACATCTTCAACCTCTCCCTCAACACTGGTATATTTCCCTAATTTCTTAAATATGCACTGGTCACACCTATCCTCAAACAACCTTCTCTCGATCCAACCTCCCCATCCAACTACCAGGCTATTTCCCTTCTCCCTCTTGCCTCAAAGCTTATATGCACGTCTATTTCATTTCCTTACATTAAACTCCCTCCTTCACTCACTGCAATCTGGATTTTGCCCCCTACATTGCACAGAGACAGCAATTGTTAAGGTTGCTAACAACTTACTTACAGCAAAATCCAAAGGCCACGTCTCTCTACTTATCCTCCTTGATCTGCAGCCTTTGATACTGTAAACCACCCTCTTTGCTCCAAACCCTCCATTCCTTTGGCATCTGCGACACAGCTCTCTCATGGTTCTCTTCCTATCTGTCTAACCGTACCTTTAGTGTAGCCTTCTCTAGGGCATCCTCTGCCCCGTTACCTCGGTATGGCAAGGCTCTGTCCTCGGTCCCCTCCTCAATCTACAAGTTCTCATTAGGTTCCTTAATAAAGTCCCACGGGTTTCATTATCATTTGTATGCCGATGACACCCAAATCTACCTCTCCGCACCAGAACTATCTCCTTCCTTGCTAACCCAAGTCACCAACTGTCTCTCTCATATCTCATCTTGGATGTCCTTTCACTACCTCAAGCTAAATCTCCCCAAAACTGAGTTCCTTATTTCCCACCCTTCTTCCAAAATCTCCACCCCCCATTTCTCTATAACTGTTGATAACTCCATTATTACCCCAGCCCCATATGCCCGATGTCTTGGGGTCACACCTTAAAAACATCTCTAAAATTAGACATTTCCTTACACAAGACACAACTAGTCCACTCTCTCATCCTTTTCCGTCTCAACTACTGCAACTCCATCCTCTCTGGTCTCCCGAGCTGCCACCTACCTCCTTTATGATCCATAATCAATGCCTCTGCCAGGCTCATATTCCTTACACATCACTCTTCATCTGCTGCAACTCTCTGCCAAACCCCTCACTGGCTTCCTCTTGCCTCCATGATTAAACACAACATTCTCACTCACAAAGCCTTCAACTGCACTGCTCCCCTCTATATCTCAAACCTTGTCTCCAGATACTCTCCCTCCCGTACCCTTCACTCCACTCATGATCTCCTACTCTCCTCTTCTCTTGTTACCTACTCACATCCCGTTTACAATATTTTTCCAGACTTACGCCCATCTTATGGAACTCTCTGCCTCGGTCCACAAGACTCTCTCCTAGTTTTGAAAGCTTCAAGCTCTCCCTGAAGACTCTACTATTCAGGGATGCATACAATCTACAGTAACCTTCCTCTCCACTGCTATCCCCCTTAAACCCCATAGCATGTAAGCTTATGAGCCCAGCTGTTTGTAGTTCACATACATAAGAGCCGACTACAACAGTGTAACCCTTGGCAGGGCCCTGTACCCACTTGACTCCTGTAAATGTTATTTTGTATACAACATATGTTCATAGAGGAATCTGTTGGCGCTCTACAAATACCTGATAATAATAAAAAAAAAATGTTTATATATATATATATATATATATATATATATACAGTATATATATATATATATATATATACATATATATATATATATATATATATATATATATATATATATATATATATATACACATACACACACTTTTACAGTCCAACTCAAGACTTTTTCAGTCCAAGTACATTTAAGTGAAAACATATAAATATAATTCTTATTTGACAAAAACAAGGCATATAGCTATTTAAAATAATGGTCATTCATCCAGTTTTCCCCCAGTAGCTTTAATACTGGTGCTTGCAATACTGTTACACAGTACTACACATTTCAAACCACAAGATGGCACTGTATTATAACAATAAAAAAAAGAAATTGGAATGCTTCTAATTATTACAACGTTTAACTATAAAGGCTGTTTTCTTGTGTTTTCAAATTTTACAAATATGTGAAGTTTTTCTTTTCTTCCTATCTATGTGCATAACGTAGGTTTTGCTAAAATGAAATGAGTTTTTATATATAATTTAGTTATATAATTTTGCATTTACATTTATCTATTCTAAAACATGCTTTCTGGTTCTAATCTTTTTCATTTTAGATGAAAATCTCAACAAATGAAAAAACATTTTTTTTAAAAACTCATTGAGCAAACATGCACATATAATCATCATGCCCATATACAATTGGCATTCAGATTGCTTACCAATTACAAGGATAGTAAAATTTACACATGTAAACTTTTATTTTCCTTAGACATTGTACAAAGGGATCAATCTGAATAACACAATCGGCTAGATTTAGAGTTTGGCGTTAGCCATCAAAAGCAGCGTTAAGGGGTCCTAATGCTGCTTTTTACTGTCCGCTGGTATTTAGAGTCAGGCAGGAAAGGGTCTACCGCTCACTTCCTTTCCACGACTCCAGGCTACCGCAGATCCCCTTACGTCAATTGCGTATTCTTTCTTTTCTATGGGTTTTGCCTAACGCTGGTATTTGGAGTCTTCGAACAAGTGAGCGTTAGACCCTCTACCGACAAGACTCCTACCGTCAAAAAAAGTCTGTAGTTAAGAGCTTTATGGGCTAACGCCGGAACATAAAGCTCCTAGCTACTATACTACAAAGTACACTAACACCCATAAACTACCTATGTACCCCTAAACCGAGCCACCCCCACATTGCCAACCCTCTAATAAAAATGTTTAATCCCTAATCTGCCGACCAGACACCGCCGCCACCTACATTATAGCTATGAACCCCTAATCTGCTGCCCCTAACATCACCGACAACTATATTATATTTATTACCCCCTAAACTGCCCCCCCAACGTCGCCGCTACCTTACCTACACTTATTAACCCCTAATCTGCCGACCAGACCTCGCCGCCACTATAATAAATGTATTAACCCCTAACCCGCCGCACTCCCGCCTCGCAAACACTATAATAAATTTTATTAACCCCTAATCTGCCCTCCCTAACATCGCCGCCACCTACCTACAATTAATAACCCCTAATCTCCCACCCGCAACGTCGCCGCTACTATGATAAAGTTATTAACCCCTAAACTGAGGTCTAACCCTAACACCCCCCTAAGTTAAATATAATTTAAATTAAACGAAATAATATTCCTATAATTAAATAAATTAATCCTATTTAAAACAAAATAATTACCTATCAAATAAACCCTAATATAGCTACAATATAACTAATAGTTACATTGTAGCTATTTTAGGATTTATATTTATTTTACAGGCAACTTTGTATTTATTTTAACTAGGTACAATAGCTATTAAATAGTTAATAACTATTTAATAGCTACCTAGTTAAAATAACTACAAAATTACCTGTAAAATAAATCCTAACCTAAGTTACAAATACACCTAACACTACACTATCATTAAATTAATTAAATAAATTAACTACAATTAGCTAAACTAAAATCCAATTAAATAAACTAATCTATAAAACAAAACAAAAAAAACATTAAATTACAAAAAATAAAAAAAATTACAAGAAGTTTAAACTAATTACACCTAATCTAAGCCCCCCAATAAAATAAAAAATCCCCCAAAATAAAAAAATGCCCTACCCTATTCTAAATTACAAAAGTAATCAGCACTTTTACCAGCCCTTAAGAGGGCTTTTTGCGGGGCATTGCCCCAAAGTAATCAGCTCTTTTACCTGTAAAAAAAAAATACAACCCCCCCAACATTAAAACCCACCACCCACATACCCCTACTCTAACCCACCCAAACCCCCCTTAAAAAAACCTAACGCTAACCCCCTGAAGATCTCCCTACCTTGAGTCGTCTTCATCCAACCGGGCCGAAATTTCATCCAAGGTGCGCAGAGGAGGTCCTTCATCCGGTAGAAGTCTTCATCCAGGCGGCGTCTTCAATCTTCATCCATCCGGAGCGGAGCCATCTTCCAAGGAGCCCACGCGGAGCCATCCTCTTTATCCGGAGTCTTCTAACACAATGACGGTACCTTTAAGTGACGTCATCCAAGATGGCATCCCTTCAATTCTGATTGGCTGATAGGATTCTATCAGCCAATCGGAATTAAGGAAGGAAAAATCTGATCCAATCAGCCAATCGTATTGAGCTTGCATTCTATTGGCTGTTCCAATCAGCCAATAGAATGCGAGCTCAATACGATTGGCTGATTGCATCAGCCAATCAGATTGAACTTAAATCTGATTGGCTGATTGCATCAGCCAATCAGATTTTTTCTACCTTAATTCAGATTGGCTGATAGAATCCTATCCGCCAATCGGAATTGAAGGGACGCCATCTTGGATGACGTCACTTAAAGGTACCGTCATTGTGTTCGAAGACTCCGGATGAAGAGGATGGCTCTGCGTTGGCTCCTTGGAAGATGGCTCCGCTACGCTCCAGATGGATGAAGATTGAAGACGCCGCCTGGATGAAGACTTCTACCGGATGAAGGACCTCCTCTGCGCACCTTGGATGAAGATTTCGGCCCTGTTGGGTGAAGACGACTCAAGGTAGGGAGATCTTCAGGGGGTTAGCGTTAGGTTTTTTTAAGGGGGGTTTGGGTGGGTTAGAGTAGGGGTATGTGGGTGGTCGGTTTTAATGTTGGGGGGGTTGTATTTTTTTTTACAGGTAAAAGAGCTGATTACTTTGGGGCAATGCCCCGCAAAAAGCCCTTTTAAGGGCTGGTAAAAGAGCTGATTACTTTTGTAATTTAGAATAGGGTAGGGCATTTTTTTATTTTGGGGGGATTTTTTATTTTATTAGGGGGCTTAGATTAGGTGTAATTAGTTTAAACTTCTTGTAATATTTTTTTTGTTTTTTTTGTTTTGTTTTATAGATTAGTTTATTTAATTGTATTTTAGTTTAGCTAATTGTAGTTAATTTATTTAATTAATTTAATGATAGTGTAGTGTTAGGTGTATTTGTAACTTAGGTTAGGATTTATTTTACAGGTAATTTTTTAATTATTTTAACTAGGTAGCTATTAAATAGTTATTAACTATTTAATAGCTATTGTACCTAGTTAAAATAAATACAAAGATGCCTGTAAAATAAATATAAATCATAAAATAGCTACAATGTAACTATTAGTTATATTGTAGCTATATTAGGGTTTATTTGATAGGTAAGTATTTAGTTTTAAATAGGATTAATTTATTTAATTATAGGAATATTAATTCGTTTTATTTAAATTATATTATGTTAGGGGGGTGTTAGGGTTTAGGGGTTAAAACATTTATTATAGTAGCGGCGATGTTGCGGGCGGAAATTAGGGGTTAATAATTGTAGGTAGGTGGCGGAGATGTTAGGGACGGCAGATTAGGGGCTAATACAATTTATTATAGTGTTTGCGAGGCGGGAGTGCGGCGGTTTAGGGGTTAATACATTTATTATAGTGGCGGCGAGGTCCGGTCGGCAGATTAGGGGTTAATAAGTGTAGGTAGGTGGCGGCGATGTTGGGGGGGCAGATTAGGGGTTAATAAATATAATATAGGTGTGGGCGATGTTAGGGGCAGCAGATTAGGGGTTCATAGGAATAATGTAGGTTGTGGCTGTGTCTGGAGCGGCAGATTAGGGGTTAATAATATAATGCAAGTCTCAGCGATAGCGGGGGCGGCAGATTAGGGGTTAATAAGTGTAAGGTTAGGGGTGTTCAGACTCGGGGTTCATGTTAGGGTGTTAGGTGCAGACTTAGAGTGTTTCCCCAGAGGAAACAATGGGGCTGCGCTAGGAGCTGAACGCTGCTTTTTTGCAGGTGTTAGGTTTTTTCCAGCCAGCTCAGCCCCATTGTATCCTATGGGGAAATCCTGCACGAGCACGTTTTTCCAGCTTACCGCTAACTTGTGCAGTGTAAACATGGTGAAAATGATAATTTTGGGGATTTATTTAGGAAGTGCTGAGCAAGAAACAAGGTACTATGGAAACTGCTGAGGGACGTTAAACATTAAACCAGAAAAATTAACACTTATCATCAACTATATAAACCTGGTCTTTTGCATAGAACATTGGAATTCTAAATGGCTATGCATATTTCATGTTTGTAGATATGTTTATCTGTTTAGCTTAAATACTTGACACAATGCATGCTATATTGCTTCCCCTTTTGTGTTTTTATTGTGTACAATCAATAAAAAACTATAACAAATCTTTTCAGCTTTTTAGTGTGTGTTTTCAAAGTTAAACAAGTAAAAACGTAATTAAAAGAAGAAAATGAAAAAGACATTAATTAAAATGCAAAAAATCAAATGCATATGGGTGTCACATTGTATATTGAAAGGCTGATAATCTAAAGAAAAAATAAGCACCTACTGAAATGAAAGAGAAAAATAATAGCTTAATGAAAAAGACGTAAGGGGGGGACAAATTACAGGGCTTTTTCAGTACAAATTTGAAATAAACAATTACAGGTAAAAGGTTCTATTAAACAAAGGTCTGTCGGACCTGATCGACAGTGCGGATCAGGTCCGACAGACGTCGCTAAAGCGGAGAGCAATACGCTCTCTGTATTCAGCATTTTTGCAGGCCAATCTAACTCCCCCAGCCAATCTCTCTCCCCCAGCTGAATTTTAAAGTATATTTGCCACAGTCTTTAAAGAAAAATCACAGACCAACTCCAGCTGACTCAGCACCCCGGCCTTTGGTAGCCTTTGGAAGATAGTTATCTCATTATATTTCTTCCCTGTTATTACTAATGTGTGTGTTGTAATATGTATTGACTATTCTTTTTATTCTTTATTTTAAATGCATATTGGAGCACATTGATGGATCATATATCTTGCTTGTTTAATGGTTTTATTTTCCTCAATGGATGCCTCTCTTATCTCTTTAATTTGTAAACTTTCCCTGTTTTTTTTTTGCCTGTATGACCCCTAGCTCAAATGTCCACAGATCCCCCCCCCCTCCCTTAACTTTTTGCAGGCCAATCTAACACTAATATATCTCTCTCCCCCAGCTGAATTTTAAAGTATATTTGCCACAGTCTTTAAAGAAAAAGCACAGACCAACTCCAGCTGACTCAGCCCTCTGCTAAAGGTAGCCTTTGGAAGATAGTTACCCTCCCACCCCAGGTTCATTCTCCCATTTATAGATAGTCTCACACACAACTTTCATTCTCCTAAACTGACAGCTGCAAACACTGATCAGCACATCCTTCCATTCACTTAACCGTTTAGAATACATACCCTCTCTCCTTACAAATAGCTATTTATCCCACATCGATAGTGTGTGTATATATATATATATATATATATATATATATACATATATATATTTCTTTTTTATATTGTACTATTTTTGTATATATATATATACATACATATATATATATTTCTTTTTTATATTGTACTATTTTTGTATATATATATATACATATATATATATTTCTTTTTTATATTGTACTATTTTTGTTTTATTTTCATCTACACACCTCATAGCACTAACATGTATCAAAATATGACCATACTGATATTCGTGACAACCCTTTTCTCACTCCAATTTTGTTCACTTCATTACCGCCATAAGCACCCACCTCAGACTGGAAAACAAATTATCTGCTGAGTGCTGGTGGAGAGTTATAAAAAATAGCCCTCCTACACCCACCTCACAAAATTATAAAGTATGCCATTCACTATATAGCCAAACAAAACCTATGTCCAAATTCCGATTCCTTATGTTACTTGCCCTTGGAAATGATGTAGAGTCTAACCCTGGTCCCCCAGCAAATTCCATTCCTAGCCTTCCAACTAAAAAAGGCCTCTCCTTTGTGCACTGTAATATCCACAGCTTACTACCAAAAATCGATGCACTGCAAGCTTGGTGTTTACAATACAAGCCAAAAATCATTGTGATCTCTGAATCATGGCTAACTGCAAAAATACCTGACTCTGCCATTGCAATACATGGGTATTCATGCCATAGAATTGACAGAGCAAAGAGAAGAGGCGGCATTGTAATTTATGTTGACAATTCCACAAAGTTCACCCCCATACAAAAATCTTGTTCTCCTGCCACCTTTGATTTCCTTTCTGGCAAAATTGAGATCCCTTGCAGTAAATCAATCATTGTTGCAGGAATCTTCCGCCCACCTAGCTCCCCTGTGCATTCCATTTTGGACATACCTCATCTCCTTAGTGAATCCATAGCTCAAAACCCAAAAAGCAAAATTTTGGTTTTTGGAGATTTTAACATTGATTCGCTGAATCCAAAAAATAACAGTTGTCGCCCGCTGTTTAAATCTTTGCAGCTAACGCAATTAATCTCCTCCCCAACTCCCATAAACATCAAAAGCCATAATCATACCCTGCTCGACTGGATTCTGTCCACTTCTCCCGACCGAATCCAGGAGGCAGGTGTTCTCCCTAACAATTTCAGTGACCACTGCTTAGTGTACTGCGTGCGCAAAATAAAGGCTACTAAATCCTCTCCCAAGGTTAAAATCACCAGGTCCTTCACAAAATTTAATATTCAATCATTTCTAAATGACATCAAGAACCTCCCCTGGCACAGATTAAACCTAATCCCAGATCTAGACTCTGCAGTTGAATTCTTTCAGTCTGAACTCCTACAAGTTTGGAATTTACATGCCCCGCTGCGAAAGGTGAGAGTAAAAGGAGCACACTTGAATTGGCTCACAGCTGACCTCATTCAAATGTACCAATTTCGGGATTCATTGTGGTCAAAGTTCAAGCATACTGGCTCTATGAATGATCACTGTGTATATAGACAATGGCGAAATATATGCACTAAACAAACAAAATTGGCTAAGGCACAATATTTCTGTGAAAATCTGAACAATAACATATCTAACCCTAGAAAGTTTTGGAAACTCATAAATAACTTACAAAATCCACCAATCCACTCCCAACCCTCCACTGTCAATGTGGATAACCAAAACCTGCAACTCCCCTTAGAAGTAGCAAATGTCTTTAACAATTATTTTGTCAGATGCTCCACCACCCTAATTGACAAACTAATAAATGGCACGCATCCTGAAGCTACAAATGTGGATCAGGCCCCACTAAAACAGCAAAGATCCAATATAGAGAAGTTCAATTTTAGACCTGTACCCATCAATGTCGTTAAGAAACACCTTAATAATCTAACAATGAAAAACCAGTCTGGACCTGATCAAATCCCAGCAATGCTGTTGAAGCTCAGTGCGCCGGCAATTGCTAAGCCTGTCACAACCCTAATTAACGAATCCTTGGTGTCTGGATACATACCTAAACTCTGGAAAACTGCAAGAGTAGTGCCTATTCATAAAAGTGGGGAGTTAACCTTGGTTTCTAACTATCGCCCTATATCATTGCTCCCAGTATTGTCAAAAATCTTAGAAAAATGCGTCCATATGCAATTATGAGAGTATTACCAACTTTCTAACTATCTGACCAATCAGGTTTTCGACCGAATCACTCCACTACAACTACCCTCCTAAAAGTTTGCAACGACATCCAAACTGGCATGGAACAAGGAGACCTAACTGGAGCTATTTTCCTTGATTTTGCTAAGGCTTTTGACACAGTGGACAACAACATTCTACTGCTCTAACTAAAAAACTCTGGTATTGCTGATTGTCCGTTAACCTGGTTTAGATCATATGTATCGGATCGATGACAATATGTCTCTGTTTCTAACAGTGACTCCCTCCCTCTCCCAGTCACGTGTGGTGTTCCCCAAGGTTCCATTCTCCGCCCTCTACTATTCACATTATTTATAAATGGTTTGCCTTATGTCTGCAAATCCTCAACTGTACACATGTACGCAGACGACACGGTAATCTATGCAAACAAATCTGATCTGCCGCAGCTTGAAGCAGTGCTCCAAGACCAGTTCACAGAGGTAGAAAAGTGGATCTCAAAAAACAAACTCTTACAAAACACTGACAAAACTGTCACAATGATCTTTGGAACTGGGCCTAAATTACACAAATTACAAAATTCCCATCTACGCATCAAAACAAAATCCAATTGCACGCTGACCGCAATCCACTCTTTCAAATACTTGGGTATGTTCTTAGACCCTAATCTATCTTTTGGCCTCCACATAGAAAAACTTGCATTTAAACTTTATCCAAAATTAGGTGCCCTGTACAGAAACAAATCTTGCCTAAGCCCTACAGTAAAGGAAAAGATTGTATAGCAAATGCTGATGCCTATCATGGATTATGGGGACGTAGTATACGCAACTGCACCGCAAACTCACCTTAATAAACGTAATACACTGTATAACTCGTTCTGACGCTTTGTGCTACAATGTAACTACAGGACCCACCATTGTGACATGCTAAAAGAACTAAACTGGCTGTCGCTGGAATCCAGACGCACCCTCCATCTTTCCTGCCTTGTGTTTAAGAGCCTTTCTGGGAAGCTCCCACCCTACCTGAGCAGAATGCTCTCCCCGGCTATTCCCACCTCCTATAACCTCCGATCCAGTACCAGCACATTATTTAGTTTGCCTCAATACAAAAAGAAAGCAGCTCGATCCTCCTTTTCCTACCGAGCACCACAGTTATGGAATGACCTCCCGCACACTTTCAAACTTTCTCCAAGCCTAATATCCTTTAAGAGATCCCTCTCTACATATCTCAAAACAGAATGCACCTGTCATGGTTGATTATATATTTCTTACATGTGCTATGTAAGATTTTTGCATCTATTGTGTATTATTATTGTTTTTGAATTTTATTGTACCCTATTGTATCAATGCAATGTTTTGTGGACCCAGGACATACTTGAAAACGAGAGAAATCTCAATGTATCCTTCCTGGTAAAATATTTTATAAATAAATAAATAAATTGCACCAGCAGCTCTTGTGAGCTGCTGGTGCAATGCCGCCTCCTGCAGATTCACGGCCAATCGGCCTCCAGCAGGGGGGTGTCAATCAACCCGATCGTACTTGATCGGGTTGAACTGCAGCGATGTCTGGCCGCCTGCTCAGAGCAGGCAGACAGGTTATGGAGCAGCGGTCTTTAGACACGGGCCCTCAAGCTCCATCCCGAGCTTGATAAATGGGCCCCCAAAAATATAAAATGAATAATGTGATCAGATGTACTGATTGAAATGTAGTGTATCTGATAGAATGCAGATGTGGCAAACAGTATATAGGCGAGTCAGAAAGGCCAGTAACACATTCTGTCAATAAAATGCTGATGAGGACAGAAATAAAGATCACCCAGTCCCCATACACTTCAAAAACTGTAATGAACGCAATCTAAAACATTTTACTTATATTGGAATAGCCAAACTAAAACTGGAGAGGAGGAAATACACATAAGAATGTATTAAAGCTTGAGGCTAAGACGATCTTTGAATTGCATACCCTAACCCCAAATGGTTTGAATCTAGAATTGGAACTATCTGCATTAGGATATAATCTTTAAGTAGAAAGCTGTTTAACATATATGCTGCAATATGATGTTTTAATAATAAACTTTTTTTAAACTTATTTTGGTCAAAGAAAAACTAATTAAACAACACTTTATCTATGTGTTTAATCTAGACAATCATGCTAAAATAATTATCTCCAAATTTTATCTCCTTGTAACTAGTTTATAAGAAATCATAGATAAATTTTTTTATTTAGGAGTATAAACCATTGTGGGATTCAATGAATCCTATCCATTTACTTTAATCCATATCACAAAATGGCTATTAAATTAATAATGTAAAAATGGAATAATGTAAAAATGACAGACAATATTTAGTGGTATTTGTTTTTAAACTTAAAATAAGATGCATTTTTGAGAAAATTCATTTTTTTAAGAAATAAGTAAAAAGAAAAAAGAGTGTACTGTACCTTTAAATCCATGAAGTTTGTTAAAATAACATGCAGTTTGATATGCACCGTAGTAATTTGGCTACAATATCACTTATCAGTTACTAGTCTTGTATATTTGGTTGCCCAAGCCGGCTGGACATGCAAATATAACAACACAAAAATAAGTCCAAATTTAACAAGGAAATAAGTAGAAAAGTAACTGCTAAATTAAAAATATATATATAAAAAATGTTTCAAAAAAGGTGAAATCAAAAAGCATAAGGTTGTTTTTAAATGCATATACAGGTAGCCCTCAGTTTACGCCGGGGTTAGGTTCCAGAAGGAATGGTTGTAAATCGAAACCGTTGTAAATTGAAACACAGTTTATAATGTAAGTCAATGGGAAGTGAAGGAGATAGGTTCCAGGCCCCTCTCAAAATTGTCATAAGTAACACCTAATACATTATTTTTAAAGCTTTGAAATGAAGACTTTAAATGCTAAACAGCATTATAAACCTAATAAAATAATCACACAACACAGAATATATAATTAAACTAAGTCAAATGAACAAAAACATTTGCTAAACAGCATTATAAACCTAATAAAATAATCACACAACACAGACTTCACTTGCATTTTTCTGCAAACAGTTCTTTCTATGCATTCCAATTTGGAATAATTTATAGACAGGAAGATCTTGTTCCTTTGAAATCTGCTCAATAGCTCAGGTCTGGTTAAACTGATTAATTTCAGCTTGCTTGGCTTTGCTGCAACACAAGCGGACAGCTCCACCTACTGGCTATTTTAATAAATGCACTGCTTCTCAATACTTTTCAATAGCAGTCACATGACTGGAAAAAAAGGTTGTTATTCTGAAACGGTGTAAATTGAACCGTTGTAAAACGAGGGCCACCTGTGTATATATATATATATATATATATATATATATATATATATATGCCTTTGTTATTTGCAGTGTATGTTATTATTATTTTACATTTTATATATATATATATTTTGTCACTCTATTATGAGACTATTTGTATATAATAGAGCTATCATTTTTTTTATTTTATTTTTATTATTTGTTACTCTATTATGAGAATATATGTATATAGTAGAGCTATGCCTTTAATAACATTTAAGAACACATAAGTATTTGAAGACTGGAAAAGGTGATGCTCTCACTCAGTAGTCGAAGCCTATTGGTCATTTAGGCAAGTGCTGTCTGTTAAATAGGAGCGATTGACTCTGTCAGTTACACCTGAGGAAGGGGCGTGTCCCTGAAACTAGTAGTGGTAACGTATACACAGAGTCTGGCCAGGCAAGTGTTTGCAGTTTCTCTCGATCTTCATTTATCAGAGTACTATATGATTTTTAGTTTTTCAAAAGGTTTTTATACTTGTGATTTAATACTGCATATTTGTATGTTGTAAATTTGTATATTGTATGAAAGTGGGGACAATAGTGCTCCATTTTATCTCAAAAACTTTAATTTGCCCTCAATTGTGCAAATAGTTTTTTAACCTATGTGTTAGGACTATATACAATAGCAACATTCAATACTATTGCTTTGTGAATAGGTATATGTTATATCTTTTTAAATGTTCTAAGACATGGTCTGTCAGTAAAATAAAGTGTTTTTATTCTACACATTGTGTATTTCTAGTTTATATTTGCTGTATACAGCGCTGTTTATATACTCATACAACCTTTCTTGTTTCTAAAAACAGCTGCAGTTCAGCCCTTAATCAAGTGATTAGATACTTACGCCTAGATTTAGAGTTCTGCGTTAGCCGTCAAAACCAGCGTTAGAGGCTCCTAACGTTGGTTTTGGCCGCCCGCTGGTATTTAGAGTCAGTCAGGAAAGGGTCTAACGCTCACTTTACAGCCGCGACTTTTCCATACCGCAGATCCCCCTACGCCAATTGCGTATCCTATCTTTTCAATGGGATCTTTCTAACGCCGGTATTTAGAGTCTTGGCTGAAGTGAGCGTTAGAAATCTAACGACAAAACTCCAGCCGCAGAAAAAAGCCAGGAGTTAAGAGCTTTCTGGGCTAACGCCGGTTCATAAAGCTCTTAACTACTGTGCTCTACAGTACACTAACACCCATAAACTACCTATGTACCCCTAAACCGAGGCCCCCCCACATCGCCACCACTCTAATAAAAAAAATGTAACCCCTAATCTGCCGACCGCACACCGCCGCAACCTACGTTATCCCTATGTACCCCTAATCTGCTGCCCCTAACACCGCCGACCCCTATATTATATTTATTAACCCCTAATCTGCCCCCCAAAACGTCGCCGCCACCTACCTACAATAATTAACCCCTAATCTGCCGACCAGACCTCACCGCTACTATAATAAAGTTATTAACCCCTAATCCGCCTCATTCCCGCCTCAATAACCCTATAATAAATAGTATTAACCCCTAATCTGCCCTCCCTAACATCACCGACACCTAACTTCAAGTATTAACACCTAATCTGCCGACCGGACCTCGCCGCTACTCTATTAAATGTATTAACCCCTAAAGCTAAGTCTAACCCTAACACTAACACCCCCCTAAGTTAAATATAATTTTTATCTTACGAAATAAATTAACTCTTATTAAATAAATTAATCCTATATAAAGCTAAATACTTACCTGTAAAATAAACCCTAATATAGCTACAATATAACGAATAATTACATTGTAGCTATTTTAGGGTTTATATTTATTTTACAGGCAACTTTGTATTTATTTTAACCAGGTACAATAGCTATTAAATAGTTAATAACTATTTAATAGCTACCTACTTAAAATAATTACAAAATTACCTGTAAAATAAATCCTAACCTAAGTTACAATTAAACCTAACACTACACTATCAATAAATTAATTAAATAAAATACCTACAATTATCTATAATTAAACCGAACACTACACTATCAATAAATTAATTACATAAAATACCTACAGATAAATACAAATAAATAAACTAACTAAAGTACAAAAAATAAAAAAAGAACTAAGTTACAAAAAATAAAAAAATAATTTAAAAACAATAAAAATATTACAACAATTTTAAACTAATTACACCTACTCTAAGCCCCCTAATAAAATAACAAAGCCCCCCAAAATAAAAAAATGCCCTACCCTATTCTAAAATTAAAATTGAAAAGCTCTTTTACCTTACCAGCCCTTAAAAGGGCCTTTTGTGGGGCATGCCCCAAAGAAAACAGCTCTTTTGACTGTAAAAATAAACACAATACCCCCCCAACATTACAACCCACCACTCACATACCCCTAATCTAACCCAAACCCCCTTAAATAAACCTAACACTAAGCCCCTGAAGATCTTCCTACCTTATCTTCACCACGCTGGGTATCACCGATCGGTCCTCCAGAGGCTCCCGAAGTCTTCCTCCTATCCGGCAAGAAGAAGTCCAGAAGAGGCTCCAAAGTCTTCATCCTATCCGGGCAGAAGAGGAGATCCGGACCGGCAAACATCTTCATCCAAGCGGCATCTTCTATCTTCATCCATCCAACGACGAGCGGCTCCATCTTCAAGACCTCCGGCGCGGATCCATCCTCTTCTCCCGACGTCCTAACACAGAATGAAGGCTCCTTTAAGGGACGTCATCCAAGATGGCGTCCCTCGAATTCCGATTGGCTGATAGGATTCTATCAGCCAATCGGAATAAAGGTACGAAAATTCTGATTGGCTGATAGAATCAGCCAATCAGATTCAAGTTCAATCTGATTGGCTGATTGGATCAGCCAATCGGATTGAACTTGAATCTGATTGGCTGATTCCATCAGCCAATAAGAGTTTTCCTACCTTAATTCCGATTGGCTGATAGAATCCTATCAGCAAATCGGAATTCGAGGGACACCATCTTGGATGACGTCCCTTAAAGGAGCCTTCATTCTGTGTTAGGACGTCGGAAGAAGAGGATGGATCCACGCCGGAGGTCTTGAAGATGGAGCCGCTCGTCATTGGATGGATGAAGATAGAAGATGCCACTTGGATGAAGATGTTTGCAGGTCCGGATCTCCTCTTCTGCCCGGATAGGATGAAGACTTTGGAGCCTCTTCTGGACGTCTTCTTGCCAGATAGGAGGAAGACTTCGGGAGCCTCTGGAGGACCGATCGGTGATACCCGGCGTGGTGAAGATAAGGTAGGAAGATCTTCAGAGGCTTAGTGTTAGGTTTATTTAAGGGGGGTTTGGGTTAGATTAGGGGTATGTGGGTGGTGGGTTGTAATGTTGGGGGGTATTGTGTTTATTTTTACAGGCAAAAGAGCTGTTTTCTTAGGGGCATGCCCCGCAAAAGGCCCTTTTAAGGGCTGGTAAGGTAAAAGAGCTTTTCAATTTTAATTTTAGAATAGGGTAGGGCATTTTTTTATTTTGGGGGGCTTTGTTATTTTATTAGGGGGCTTAGAGTAGGTGTAAGTAGCTTAAAATTGTTGTAATATTTTTAATATGTTTGTAAATTATTTTTTTATTTTTTGTAACTTAGTTCTTTTTTTATTTTTTGTACTTTAGTTAGTTTATTTAATTGTAGATAATTCTAGGTATTTTATTTAATTAATTTATTGATAGTGTAGTGTTAGGTTTAATTGTAGATAATTGCAGGTATTTTATTTAATTAATTTATTGATAGTGTAGTGTTAGGTTTAATTGTAACTTAGGTTAGGATTTATTTTACAGGTAATTTTGTAATTATTTTAACTAGGTAGCTATTAAATAGTTATTAACTATTTAATAGCTATTGTACCTGGTTAAAATAATTACAAAGTTGCCTGTAAAATAAATATTAATCCTAAAATAGCTACAATATAATTATTCGTTATATTGTAGCTATATTAGGGTTTATTTTACAGGTAAGTATTTAGCTTTAAATAGGATTAATTAATTTAATAAGAGTTAATTTATTTCGTAAGATAAAAATTATATTTAACTTAGGGGGGTGTTAGTGTTAGGGTTAGACTTAGCTTTAGGGGTTAATAAATTTAATAGATTAGCGGTGAGGTCCGGTCGGCAGATTAGGGGTTAATAATTGAAGTTAGGTGTCGGCGATGTTAGGGAGGGCATATTAGGGGTTAATACTATTTATTATAGGGTTATTGAGGCGGATTAGGGGTGAGGTCCGGTCGGCAGATTAGGAGTTAATTATTGTAGGTAGCTGGCGGCAACATTGTGGGGGGCAGATTAGGGGTTAATAAATATAATATAGGGGTCGGCGGTGTTAAGGGCAGCAGATTAGGGGTACATAGGTATAATGTAGGTTGCGGCGGTGTACGGAGCGGCAGATTAGGGGTTAAAAAAATATGCAGGTGTCAGCGATAGCGGGGGCGGCAGATTAGGGGTTAATAAGTGTAAGGTTGGGGGTGTTTAGACTCGGGGTACATGTTAGGGTGTTAGGTCCAGACTTAGGAAGTGTTTCCCCATAGGAAACAATGGGGCAGCGTTAGGAGCTGAACGCTGCTTTTTTGCAGGTGTTAGGTTTTTTTTCAGCTCAAACGGCCCCATTGTTTCCTATGGGGGAATCGTGCACAAGCACGTTTTTGAAGCTGGCCGCGTCCGTAAGCACCGCTGGTATTTAGAGTTGCAGTGGCGGTAAATTATTTTCTACGCTCCCTTTTTAGAGCCTAACGCAGCCCTTCTGTGAACTCTAAATACCAGCAGTATTTAAAAGGTGCGGGGAAAAAAATACACGCGTAGCTAACGCACCCCTTTGGCCGCAGAACTCTAAATCTAGCCATTTGTATATACTAGTGGCATACAAATTTAGTTGATTGCAACTAAGTAACTAAAATATATATTTCTCAGTGTGTGACGCTCTCCTTTTTTAACTACAAAGAATTTATTAAAGCTTGAGGCTAAGACGATCTTTGAATTGGATACCCTAACCCCAAATGGTTTGAATCTAGAATTGGAACTATCTGCATTTTTTTTAGAAATTTTTAGAATTTTTCCAAATTTAGGATATAATCTTTAAGTAGAAAGCTGTTTAAGATATATGCTGCAATATGATGTTTTAATAATAAACGTTTTTTTTAAATTTATTTTGGTCAAAGAAAAACGAATTGAACAACACTATCTATGTGTTTAATCTAGACAATCATGCTAAAATAATTATCTCCCAATTTTCTCTCCTAGTAACTAACTTATAGGAAATCATAGATCAAAGTTTTTATTTAGGAGTATAAACCATTGTGGGATTCAATGAATCCTATCCATTTACTTTAATCCATATCACAAAATGAGAATGAAAAAAGGATCTAAAAAACAACTATCCAAGGAATATCTCTTTAAGGGATACAGCACCATAAACTTCACAAAAAGATGGGCGTTAAAAGAGCCAATCAGGAAGGAGAAAATCCGGAATCAGGTATGCAAAAACATAATTTATGCTTACCTGATAAATTCCTTTCTTCTGTAGTGTGATCAGTCCACGGGTCATCATTACTTCTGGGATATTAACTGCTCCCCTACAGGAAGTGCAAGAGGATTCACCCAGCAGAGCTGCATATAGCTCCTCCCCTCTACGTCACTCCCAGTCATTCGACCAAGGACCAACGAGAAAGGAAAAGCCAAGGGTGAAGTGGTGACTGGAGTATAAATTAAAAAATATTTACCTGCCTTAAAAACAGGGCGGGCCGTGGACTGATCACACTACAGAAGAAAGGAATTTATCAGGTAAGCATAAATTATGTTTTCTTCTGTTAAGTGTGATCAGTCCACGGGTCATCATTACTTCTGGGATACCAATACCAAAGCAAAAGTACACGGATGACGGGAGGGATAGGCAGACTCTTTATACAGAAGGAACCACTGCCTGAAGAACCTTTCTCCCAAAAATAGCCTCCGATGAAGCAAAGGTGTCAAATTTGTAAAATTTGGAAAAAGTATGAAGCGAAGACCAAGTTGCAGCCTTGCAAATCTGTTCAACAGAGGCCTCATTCTTGAAGGCCCAAGTGGAAGCCACAGCTCTAGTAGAATGAGCTGTAATTCTTTCAGGGGGCTGCTGTCCAGCAGTCTCATAAGCTAAACGAAATATGCTACGAAGCCAAAAAGAAAGAGAGGTAGCGGAAGCTTTTTGACCTCTCCTCTGCCCAGAGTAAATGACAAACAGAGAAGACGTTTGTTGGAATTCCTTAGTTGCCTGCAAGTAAAATTTTAGAGCCCGGACTACATCCAGGTTGTGCAGTAGACGTTCCTTCTTTGAAGAAGGATTTGGGCATAAAGAAGGAACAACAATCTCTTGATTGATATTCCTGTTAGTAACTACCTTAGGTAAGAACCCAGGTTTAGTACGCAGGACTACCTTATCCGAATGAAAAATCAAATAAGGAGAATCACAATGTAAGGCTGATAATTCAGAGACTCTTCGAGCCGAGGAAATAGCCATTAAAAATAGAACTTTCCAAGATAACAACTTTATATCAATGGAATGAAGGGGTTCAAACGGAACGCCCTGTAAAACATTAAGAACAAGGTTTAAACTCCATGGTGGAGCAACAGTTTTAAACACAGGCTTAATCCTGGCCAAAGCCTGACAAAAAGCCTGGACGTCAGGAACTTCTGACAGACGTTTGTGTAACAGAATGGACAGAGCTGAGATCTGTCCCTTTAATGAACTAGCAGATAAACCCTTTTCTAAACCTTCTTGTAGAAAAGACAATATCCTAGGAATCCTAACCTTACTCCAAGAGTAACCTTTGGATTCACACCAATGTAGGTATTTACGCCATATCTTATGGTAAATCTTTCTGGTAACAGGTTTCCTAGTCTGTATTAAGGTACTAATAACTGACTCAGAAAACCCACGTCTTGATAAAATTAAGCGTTCAATTTCCAAGCAGTCAGCTTCAGAGAAGTTAGATTTTGATGTTTGAAGGGACCCTGTATCAGAAGGTCCTGTTTCAGAGGTAGAGACCAAGGCGGACAGGATGACATGTCCACCAGGTCTGCATACCAAGTCCTGCGTGGCCACGCAGGTGCTATTAGAATCACTGATGCTCTCTCTTGTTTGATTCTGGCTATCAATCGAGGAAGCAACGGGAAGGGTGGAAACACGTAAGCCATCCTGAAGTCCCAAGGTGCTGTCAGAGCATCTATCAGGACTGCTCCTGGATCCCTGGATCTGGACCCGTAACGAGGAAGCTTGGCGTTCTGTCGAGACGCCATGAGATCTATCTCTGGTTTGCCCCAACGTCGAAGTATTTGGGCAAAGACCTCCGGATGAAGTTCCCACTCCCCCGGATGAAAAGTCTGACGACTTAAGAAATCCGCCTCCCAGTTCTCCACTCCCGGGATGTGGATTGCTGACAGGTGGCAAGAGTGAGACTCTGCCCAGCGAATTATCTTTGATACTTCCATCATAGCTAGGGAGCTTCTTGTCCCTCCCTGATGGTTGATGTAAGCTACAGTCGTGATGTTGTCCGACTGAAACCTGATGAACCCCCGAGTTGTCAACTGGGGCCAAGCCAGGGGGGCATTGAGAACTGCTCTCAATTCCAGAATGTTTATTGGCAGGAGACTCTCCTCCTGACTCCATAGTCCCTGAGCCTTCAGGGAATTCCAGACGGCACCCCAACCTAGAAGGCTGGCGTCTGTTGTTACAATTGTCCAGTCTGGTCTGCTGAATGGCATCCCCCTGGACAGGTGTGGCTGAGAAAGCCACCATAGAAGAGAATTTCTGGTCTCTTGATCCAGATTCAGAGAAGGGGATAAGTCTGAGTAATCCCCATTCCACTGACCTAGCATGCACAGTTGCAGTGGTCTGAGGTGTAAGCGTGCAAAGGGTACTATGTCCATTGCCGCTACCATTAAGCCGATTACCTCCATACATTGAGCCACTGACGGGTGTTGAATGGAATGAAGAGTGCGGCAAGCACTTTGAAGTCTTGATAGCCTGTCCTCTGTCAGGTAAATCTTCATTTCTACAGAATCTATAAGAGTCCCCAGGAAGGGAACTCTTGTGAGTGGAACGAGTGAACTTTTCTTTTCGTTCACCTTCCATCCATGTGACCTTAGAAATGCCAGCACTAACTCTGTATGAGATTTGGCAGTTTGAAAGCTTGAAGCTTGTATCAGAATGTCGTCTAGGTATGGAGTACTGACCCTCTTGGATCATAGGTAAAATTGTCCGAATAGTCTCCATCTTGAACGATGGAACTCTTAGGAATTTGTTTAGGATCTTTAAGTCCAGGATTGGTCTGAAAGTTCCCTCTTTTTTGGGAACCACAAACAGATTTGAGTAAAACCCCTGTCCCTGTTCCGATCGTGGAACTGGATGGATTACTCCCATTAACAAGAGCTCTTGTACGCAGCGTAGAAAAGCCTCTTTCTTTGTCTGGATTGTTGACAATCTTGACAGATGAAATCTCTCTCTTGGAGGAGAGTATTTGAAGTCCAGAAGGTATCCCTGAGATATTATCTCTAGCGCCCAGGGATCCTGAACATCTCTTGCCCAAGCCTGGGCGAAGAGAGAAAGTCTGCCCCCCACTAGATCCGATCCCGGATCGGGGGCCCTCAATTCATGCTGTTTTGGGGGCAGCAGCAGGTTTCCTAGTCTGCTTGCCCTTGTTCCAGGACTGGTTAGGTTTCCAGCCTTGTCTGTAGCGAGCAACAGCTCCTTCCTGTTTTGGTGCAGAGGAAGTTGATGCTGCTCCTGCTTTGAAATTACGAAAGGAACGAAAACTAGACTGTCTAGTCTTGGCTTTGGCTTTGTCCTGAGGCAGGGCATGGCCTTTACCTCCTGTAATGTCAGCGATAATCTCTTTCAACCCGGGCCCGAATAAGGTCTGCCCTTTGAAAGGCATATTAAGCAATTTAGACTTAGAAGTAACATCAGCTGACCAGGATTTTAGCCACAGCGCCCTGCGTGCCTGAATGGCGAATCCTGAATTCTTCGCCGTAAGTTTAGTAAGATGTACTACGGCCTCCGAAATGAATGAATTAGCTAGTTTAAGGACTCTAAGCCTGTCCGTAATGTCGTCCAGAGTAGCTGAACCAATGTTCTCTTCCAGAGACTCAATACAGAATGCCGCTGCAGCCGTGATCGGCGCAATGCATGCAAGGGGTTGCAATATAAAACCTTGTTGAACAAACATTTTCTTAAGGTAACCCTCTAACTTTTTATCCATTGGATCTGAAAAAGCACAGCTATCCTCCACCGGGATAGTGGTACACTTAGCTAAAGTAGAAACTGCTCCCTCCACCTTAGGGACCGTTTGCCATAAGTCCCTTGTGGTGGCGTCTATTGGAAACATTTTTCTAAATATCGGAGGGGGTGAGAACGGCACACCGGGTCTATCCCACTCCTTAGTAACAATTTCAGTAAGTCTCTTAGGTATAGGAAAAACCTCAGTACTCGTCGGTACCCGCAAAATATTTATCCAACCTACACATTTTCTCTGGTATTGCAACTGTGTTACAATCATTCAGAGCCGCTAACACCTCCCCTAGTAATACACGGAGGTTTTCCAGTTTAAATTTAAAATTTGAAATATCTGAATCCAGTCTGTTTGGATCAGAACCGTCACCCACAGAATGAAGTTCTCCGTCCTCATGTTCTGCCACCTGTGACGCAGTGTCTGACATGGCCCTAATATTATCAGCGCACTCTGTTCTCACCCCAGAGTGATCACGCTTACCTTTTAGTTCTGGTAATTTAGCCAAAACTTCAGTCATAACAGTAGCCATATCCTGTAATGTGATTTGTAATGGCCGCCCAGCTGTACTCGGCGCTACAATATCACGCACCTCCCTCTGAGCGGGAGATGTAGGTACTGACACGTGAGGCGAGTTAGTCGGCATAACTCTCCCCTCGTTGTTTGGTGAAATTTGTTCAATTTGTACAGATTGATTTTTATTTAAAGTAGCATCAATACAGTTAGTACATAAATTTCTATTGGGCTCCACTTTGGCATTGCAACAAATGACACAGGTATCATCTTCTGAATCAGACATGTTTAACACACTAGCAAATAAACTTGCAACTTAGAAATACAATTCAAATAGAATAATATTAAAACGTACTGTGCCTTTAAGAAGCACAGAAGATCTATGACAGTTAAAAATTAATAAATTGAAACAGTTATAGCCTCAATCCTTGTAAACAACACAACTTTAGCAAAGGTTTAATCCCATTAGCAAAGATAACAATTTCTGAAAGCAGGAAACAAATTACAGAATAAAAGTTTTTATTTCAGTCAAACTATAATTCTCACAGCTCTGCTGAGAGAAATTACCTCCCTCAAAATAAGTTTTGAAGACCCCTGAGCTCTGTAGAGATGAACCAGATCATGCAGGGAATACAATGAGTTGCTGACTGAAATATTTGATGCATAGTAAAAGCGCCCCTCCCCCACACACACAGCAGTGAGGGAGAACAGAAACTGACAGAAAAAACAGATTTAAGCAACTGCCAAGTGGAAAAATGGTGCCCAAACATTTATTCACTCAGTACCTCAGTAAATGAAAACGATTTTACATTCCAGCAAAAACGTTAAACATAATCTCTAGTTATTAAACAGCTTTATGTCTTTCTTACAGTGTAATTCTAGTGAAGTACCATTCTCCCAGAATACTGAAGTGTAAAGTATACATACATGACATTATATCGGTATGGCAGGATTTTCTCATCAATTCCATTGTCAGAAAATAAAAACTGCTACATACCTCTATGCAGATTCATCTGCCCGCTGTCCCCTGATCTGAAGTTTACCTCACTCCTCAGATGGCCGAGAACAGCAATATGATCTTAACTACTCCGGCTAAAATCATAGCAAAACTCTGGTAGATTCTTCCTCAAACTCTGCCAGAGAGGTAATAACACACTCCGGTGCTATTTTAAAATAACAAACTTTTGATTGAAGATATAAAACTAAGTATAATCACCATAGTCCTCTCACACGACCTATCTAGTTGCTGGGTGCAAGAGAATGACTGGGAGTGACGTAGAGGGGAGGAGCTATATGCAGCTCTGCTGGGTGAATCCTCTTGCACTTCCTGTAGGGGAGCAGTTAATATCCCAGAAGTAATGATGACCCGTGGACTGATCACACTTAACAGAAGAAAAGAGGACAGCGAACAGTTACTAATCATAACTGCTTGAAAAAGATGACAAGGGTTGTTGAAACGTGTTTCAGAGTTTGTTCGTTTGCCCGGAAGAGACTTCAGAAGCGTCTTCAACAAGCAAGATGCCAAGGTTTCCAGTCTGGTTCAAACGGCTGGGGTGGACTTCAGGAAGCAGCGTTGCAAGGAGACTGCAAAAGGTCTAGAAATTGGATCCGGCTACAATTAAAAGGGTTGGTTGAATAGACAATCTTATTCTTGTTATACCGGTAAAAGCATCAAGTGATTTCTACATTCAGCAAACATTCTGTCATTTGGATACAGCTGGCTTGGTGGATTATATAACAGATGCTTTTACAGAGATTTACTTTCTAAGAGACTTGCTTTTGATTTTAGAGTTTGTACTGTATGCTATAAATTCACCTATATACTCATGTTAGATATATTGGATTGATAACATTGCCTTTATGAATTGTTATCATTGCCTATATGAACTGTGAACATAATGAGTTTTAACTTTGTGTAGGTTCCTGAAGTTTATTTATTGATTTAATTGTATGTGTTAATTTATTTTAATTTGTGCGATTTGTAGAAACTTTAAATTCAGTTAACATTATTTATTGCAACAGATATAGCTTGCCAGTTATTCAGTCTTTCTATGATTGACAAAGGGTATTTAGTTTTTGGTTCAGGTTTTATATACTGATTTAGTGAGATATGGGTATCATAACCTGTAGATAGCAGGTGATTGCAATAGAAATGACAAGCAGCAAACCACTAGGTAATTATATGGACTAGAAAAACATTCTGGTTCTTCAATTAGAGCTACAAAACAATTAGACACATAAATACTTGTTTAAAAGAGAAGACTCCCATCTTTCAATTAATGGGCCACATGATCATTAAGAAAATATCATCATCTTAATAAAAACATATAAAACAAAATTATGTGGCAGTAGCCCTCTTTTGCCTCAATATATAAGGGGAGATAAGTGCACCGTCAAATAGTTAATTGTTAAATTAATTGTTATAACACTGTCTAATACCCCACCACATTTATACATTTTGGTTATTCTGGCAAAGAATAGAACCCTATCATCCCTAATCAAAGAGGTGGTTTATTCAAACAAAGGGTTTCATGTTACTATGCCTATCATGTGATCATCATAATAATGATCACCTGGCATCAAACTGTAGTTACATTTGTTATCAAATCTGGTATATATGGTAGATATGAGTATGGTATATATGAGTAAATGCAAATCTGGTAGTATCCAATTAAACCAAAGACTTGCGTGAGTGTAAAAATGTGTGATATTTTATAGAAGATTTGTGTTAGCAGAGTTGGTTAATAGTCTGACTATTTTTAGTTAGATGAAAGTTGTTTGCTGCGTGAGGGTTAAAGGGATACTAAACCCAAATTTGTTCTTTCATGATTCAGATAGAGCAAGCAATTTTATGCAACTTTCTCATTTACTCCTATTATCAATGTTTCTTCATTCTCTTGCTATCTTTATTTAAAAAGGAGGAATTTAAAACTTATGAGCCGGCCCATTTTAGGTTCAGCACCCTAGATAGCGCTTGCTTATTGGTGACTACATTCAGTCACCAATAAGCAAGGGTAACCCAGGTTCTTAACAAAAAATGGGCCAGCTCCTATGCTTTACATTCCTGTATTTGTAAAAAAAGGGGGCCATGTTAGGTCACAATATTTGTTGCTCCCGATGTGATCTCCTTAATCTGCTAGTTTTCGAGAGTGATCTGCAGCATCTGATTAAATCCACCTCACCTCAGCTGTAGCAAGGTTGTGAAATAAAGACCTGAATGATACCCAATTTTGCTGAATTTATGATTACCGGGCCCAGATCTGGACCGTTGAGACCTCAGGTGGCGGCCATAACACGAACCTTCAACAACCACACCCCCCCCTGTGAACCGGGGAATACAGTCACGCTTAGAATGCCATTGTCATTTTTAAGGGAGAACCATTTATTGCTATTAAGGGGCTATTTGCAAAGATAATCTTACTGAGGAGGATCCATCTGAGTCATATAACGCAAATGGAGGCGGCTCTAGATACAGTAGATGGTAAGCTAAGATTGACCAGCTCGTATAAGGCCACTCCCCGAGCTTAGAGATGGAGCTGTGCAGAGTTATCCATGGATTGCACCCACTTGAGAGAATTGATCGGCGGTATGTTGACCACTACTCAGAATGTAGCTCCAGCTTTGCTCCTCCCAGAACCGGCATGGCAAGTAATGAGTTTACCCTCTCAACTAACCCCGTGAATCTGGATGCTGAAAGATCCCTACTCACCTTCAAGCACTCAACAGAGGTCCCTGGAACCCTAGAAGGCAAGATGTGCAACACAGAGCCCTCTGCCTCCCAAGTGAACACCATGCCTGGTCTTAGAGCGAGTACAATGACCCTTTCAGGCATGACTGAGGAGTGCATTCTTCTGTGTGATGTCTATCAGATAGATGGAACTGCAACAGAGAAGCAGCAAATGTCCCCCTCCCTTATCTTCATGGGAACCACAGAGCCGGAGATCATGTGCCTAGATCTCTAACTTCGGCTGATGCCGGGGCCAACTAGGAGGAGAACTATGTCTTGTCTCTGAGAGCCAGATTCAATTGGAAACAAAACAATTGTTCACATTGAGTCCCTAGAGCCGGCAACTTTTTCACTCAGAGCAAAATATCATAATCAGCATCTCTAGCACTGAACGTCATGGAGTAGGCTGAGAGAGACATGAGAACCAGGACTTCCCCACATTAACGCACATTAGGACATTTTATTAGACATCAAGATAAACACAAAGTCCTGGTCTGTAATAATGAGCTCTTTAAAAAGGGGAAAACATAGGAGCAAACTATAAATATTTACTCAGTGATATCCCAACTAAATTGAGCGGTAAAGGTTTATGCATTAGACTGCTATATTCATGAGGACTTTTAGTCTGAGATTTCATTAATGGCTAGAAATTATGTATGCACCTCAACCACTGAATTTAATTTACATGTATGACTGAATTTCTTAGTTATATAAATATTATATATATATATATATATATATATATATATGTATGTGTGTGTTTTATGTTTCATAGATAAGCTATTTTCATGTGCGCAGAGTTTCACTTCTGTTTATAGAAGTAGTAACCTATAGTCCAGCCTCACAGTGTTACCTTGCAAGAACTACAGTGAAATTAAAGCCCTAACCCCATAGAATAGCTAACTCTAGAATATCAGCCATAGACTCTTGTGCACGATATTTAAATTAGAAGTGGTGTATATTATTTTAAGAAAGTTATACCTAATCATTATATATTATTTCACTTAGTATACCTATATTTTCCTAATGTAAGCTGGTGTATTTTTATGTACTACTGATGTGCTATCCGCGGCCGGGATGGCATACCTTTAGTCTTATTCTGAAGGACCATCAACATCACTAGCTATAGGAAACCACTCATTGTTAAGAGTATTTAGCACATGGAGTTCTTTAAAACTCTAATAGCTTCTCTGATAGCTCGGGATTAATAGTAGAAATGTATCTTAACATACTGATGTAAGCAACTGTTTATCAGAGAAACTTCATCCTACACCTGCCAGTCTATATTATTAGACCCTTTGAAGTCACTATAATACAATGCCAAGTATAATTAGGCCTGTGATGGTGGTTCCCCCATCAACATATTTGTCAATTTTATCCAGATGTTACTGAATACGTGCTGATTACCATTTCTCGGTCCCTAATTTTCTTTTTTATTTCAATTTAACTAGGTCCAAATCGGATCATAACATCTTAGAAACTATTTTATTTACCAAAGTCTAAGTATTTTCTACTATAACACCCAGTATTTTGTAAAACCTCAATAAGAATTATAAAAGAAAATATGTGACAAATTGCAAAACTATTTTGGAAATATATAGAAAAAAAAGGTCTCAAACATAAGATAACTCAGGTGTTAGAAAAAAAAAAAGGCAATACAAAGGGCTTTAACATAGAGATACACACATATACATCTCTAAATATGTGTGTGTGTATATATAAATATATATATATATATATATATATATATATATGTGTGTGTGTGTGTGTACATATGTATTTATGTATAAACAATAGTACTCAGCACACCATAACAGTATTTAAATGTACTTTATTCACTATACAAAAGGAATAGAAATTTTACCACCTAAACTCCTCTTATTCACAACATTCACGCAAAATAAATTTCACCCCAGGCGTCCCTAGGAGAAACAAACTCAGGCCGTCATCTCAATAGTAAAAGTCTCAAGAAACATGAATACTCCAAACTACGGTTTTATTTTATAATCCCAATGATGAAGGTAGTATGTTAGATAAACCGTGAGTCAGCAAGCAAAGTTAGTATCTACAAGTACCATCTGTTATTTCTAGTGTTAGCTTGTTAATGCAATATAACACTGTGCAAAAAGAGGCTGCTTCTAGGGTGGTAACTAGCCATAGAACAAGCTATTATGCTATTGCTCGTTCCCAGGTTGAGCGCTTCTCTCTTTTTATACTGTGCAAAGTTCCTCCTGAACCCTTAGTTGTTAGCATGCATATGTTAGTCCCATAGTATGGAATATCACTCTGTTCACTCTATGCTGAATGTAAATGCCTCTCATCAGCATCTTAGCCCAGTGTAACAGGTGATCATAGCCATGTACATTATCAGTATCAAGCCCAATACTTACAGTTACGTAAACGAAACTGCTTTAGCACTGTGTGCTCATCACATGCAACTGAGTCTTCCTTTGCGTCAGGATAGCTCCGTGGTTCTCAAACTGCAAACATGCCAGCAATCTGCTCAATAGGGTTTGGCCGTATGGATCCAAGTAGCGTCCTGACAAGAGTTCAACAGATGGGTACTGTTGTTTGTCAGTGCCATCTACTAAATGTATAGTGAATAAAGTACATTTAAATACTATTATGGTGTGCCGAGTACTATTGTTAATATTTATTTGAGTATTTTGGCGATACTATACTCGTGCACCCTCTTAGAAATAAGATAAGGTATTATTTACATAACTATCTTCATTACATTACATTACATTTCAAAGTTGTGCTGTTGCTATTTTTTGATTATATATGTATTTATTTGTATATACTGTATGTACTGTATTTAAAGACATATATATTTATTTACAGACATATATAAACATATAAATACATATGTACACGTATGTATGTATGTATGTATGTATGTATGTATATATATAGATATATATATATATATATATATATGTATATATATAGTATATATATATATATATATATATATATATATATATATATATATATATATATATGTATATGTGTATATGTGTGCATTGGAGCCCCAGTGAGGTGCAGCCATATCCCTCTAGGCACACTGAGCAACGGGTCCACGTCTGGATTCCAGCATCACACTTAGGGAGACTTCCCCAAGTGTCATAATTTGCATAAATAAAAAGAGAGAAGCGCTCAACCTGAGCTGAACCTCACTGACGAGGCCCGCAATAGGCCGAAACGTACGTCTGGGGTTTTGCTGTTTCTCTCGTTCAGAGAGGGATTGCCTGGTATTTCGGGGCTGGACTGTACTGTGAAGTCAGAGTCAGACTGATATGCTTCAGGAAAGTTCTTTTTTGTGAAAGGCACATGTGGAGCAAAAAGAGGCTGCTTCTTAGGTGCTAACTAGACACAGAACATGCTATTATGCTATTGTTCGTTCCCAGGTTGAGCGCTTCTCTCTTTTTATTTATGCACCTTTAGTTTGCACTCTGCAACTTCACCCGGCTGTTTGAGCAACCACCTACCTGGGAACTATGCTGGTTTATTGAAGTGTATTTGCATTCACTTCCACCAGCTCTATAGAACTCTAAAGTAATCCTAAGTGGCTCGTTTTCTTGACAGGTATCCACTGATCTACCGCAGACTAAATCTTGTGTGTTACTCTCAACTACAATTCCTGTGACGTCATATCATCCCCCCGTGCAGGATGCACAAACAGCTGAGCCTCTCTGGCAATCCGTTCCAGCATGGACTGTTCGTCATCACAGCCAGCAACGGATAACAGCTTACCCTGTCTCTTAGCAATGCCAGCCACAACATCAGGCACAAATTCTTTGCATGCAAAACCGGATGGGTCGTGAGTAGTTTGATTAAACTTGTTGAACAAGTAGCTCTGTATTGATTATCTTTGACCTGCTGTTGTGACCTGTTTGCTTAAAGCTGTAGTTAAACCTGTCGTATTACTTCAAGTATTGTTGAATATTTTGCATATCATGCACTACGTATCTGGTATTAGGTTATCCTGAAAACTTCCTGCCTTTAAACGCTGATCTCTGTCAAAACCGCAATTACTTTTCAACCAGCCGAGTTTGTTGTCCTCTTAAAGCTACACAGCTTACTTTTGCCTCCTCTTCCTAATAGCTGTTATACACAAATTATAACAGTCAAGAAATTGTAGGCTAAATTATCATCATTTATGTTTCCGGTGTTTGTTATTTAGCAAACAATCTAATATACGTGACACAAAACCATGACTTCATTAGCTACCTAACTGTAGGTTTCACAAACCTTGACATATGACACCCTCCCACAAGGGCAAATTGGCCCTAGGATACCCCTTCCTGACAAATACGATGGTAATCCCGAAGACTGTCGGGGGGTTTTGAACCAGTGCTGCCTTCATTTTCGCAACAGTGCTGCGCTGTTTACTACACCTTCTTCTAGGATAATATTTCTTATATACTTGATAAAAGGAAAAGCCCTGGCCTGGGTATCCCCCTTATTGGAAAAGAATGATCCTATACTTCAAGATGTAGATTCCTTCCTGTCCGTATTCTCTGCTGTTTTTGACAAACCTGGGAGATCCTCAGCTGCAGAAGTTGGTCTTTTAGACCTGCGTCAGGGAACCTAGTCAGTGGCTCAGTATCCAATTGAATTCCGCACACTTGCGGCCGAGACCTCTTGAAATCAGGGAGCCCTTAAAACAGCTTTTCGTAAGGGTCTCTCTGAACGTCTTAAAACTAACTAGTATATTGGGATCTTCCAGAATCCCTAGAAGGTCTAATTAATCTATGTATCAGGCTTGATGCTAGGTATTGTGAATGGCAACAAGAAAGAGATAGAACCCGCAAGCCTATATTCCGATCTTCCTTCCGCCTAGCACCCCGTTTCTCCAATCCTGTGACTCCATCTTCCTCCTCAGTCGATCAAACAGAACCTATGGAAGTTGGTACCATAAAGTTAAGAGACTGAACGCCAGAGAAGACACTCACTTGGTCTATGCCTATACTGTGGTCTTAAGGGACACTTGTTGAGGGACTGTCCCACCAGACCAGTAAAAGCCAGGGCTTAACTCCAGATCGAGGGACTAAGTTAAGCCAAACTCTTTGTGCTGGTGACTCTTCACCTAGGAGATTGCAAGCTTTATACTCAAGGCCTCATTGATCCCGGTGCTGGAGGTGTGTTCATAGATTCTACATTTGTAACCACACACATGATACCTCTACGATCAAAAGGGTACTCTGTCAAGGTCTCCACTGTCAGTGGTGACCCGCTGGGTTCTGGACTCATTCAGTTTTCTACCAAGCCATTACAATTTTCCGTTGGAGTTCTTCATTCTGAAACAATCAGTTTTAATGTCATTCCGACTCCTTAATTTCCCATAATATTGGGCCTTCCCCTAGCTCCAGTTACACAACCCTACGTTTTCTTGGGCACAAGGCGAACTCACTTCTTAGGGTTCTTCATGTTTGATCAACTGTTTACATATAGTCCAGTCAAACATCCTGTCACCAAAGCACTTGCCACGGAAACCCCTAGTTTCTTACCCACTTCCTACCTGGACTTTCTTGATGTATTTTCCAAAAAAGATGCAGAACACCTCCCTCCACATTGTCTCTTCGATTGTCCCATAGACTTGCTCCTTTGCCCTGTGGCAAGACATCCTCTTTCCAGACCCGAAAACCTTGCCCTGGAAGAGTATATCAAGGATAACCTGGCTAAAGGTTTTATAAGACCTTCTTCACTTGTGGGGGCTAGCTTCTTTTTTTATGGAAAAAAAGGACGGAGGCTTTCGAACCTGTATAGACTTTTTAGAGGTCTAAATCAGATCACTGTAAAGAACAGTTACCCATTACCACTAATTCCTGAATTATTCACTTATCTGCAAGCATCTCCTATATTTACCAAATTGGATCTTCAAGGCGCATACAACCTCATCCGAATGTGCAAGGGAGAAGAATGGAAAACAGCTTTTTATACCCCACTTTGGGCATTATGAATATCTTGTCATGCCTTTTTGGGCTCTGCAATGCCCCCACAGTGTTCTGACACTTTGTGAATGAGATTTTCCGGGATTATTTGAATATCTTTGTTATAATCTACCTTGACGATGTCCTCATCTTTTCACAAAACTACCAAGATCACGTATCCTATGTCAGGAAAGTACTTCAACGTCTAATCATCTTTTTGCGAAGATGGAAAAATGTTCCTTTCACCAGGACTCTGTTCCCTTCCTAGGATACGTAATATCTAAGACAGGCTTCGAAATGGATCCAACTAAACTTACTGCCATTATTGAATGGCCTAGACCTGACTCCCTTAGGCTCTACAACATTTCCTGGGCTTTGCCAGTTACTAAAGGAAGTTTATCAAAGGTTTTGCCACCATTACGGCACCCCTTACTTCCCTGAATAGAAAGGGGCAAAACTGCAAAGAGTGGTCCCCAGATGCTATTCAGGCTTTTGATTCTCTAAAAAACGCTTTTGCTTCTGCACCTATTCTTCGTCATCCTAATCCTGAATACCAATTTATCCTGGAAGTGGATGCTTTCTCAGTAGCTGCAGGAGCAGTCCTTTCTCAACATATTCCTGAGTCTGGCAAGATTCATCCTGTTGGTTTCTTCTCCAAGAAGTTCACCTCTTCTGAATTAAATTTTGATGTGGGCAACAAGGAGTTGTTGGCTATTAAAATGGCCTTAGATGAATGGAGACATTGGTGAGAGGGTACCCCTCAACCCTTCTCGATTCTTACTGATCATAAGAATCTACTTTACCTCCCGACAGCCAAACGTTTAAATTCTCGGCAAGCTCGATGGTTCTTGTATTTCTCTCGGTTCCATTCTGTTTTATCCTACATTCCCGGTACTAAGAATATCAAGGCTGACGCTTTGTTAAGACAGATCAAATCCACTAATTCTCCAGAATCTGGCAATATTCTCCATCCTCATGAGAGCATAGCTCAACTATCGGTCTCTACCTTAAAAAAATTACAAGCTGCACAAAAGGTCCTTCCTTCCCCTTGTAATCCCCCTGCTGGTCTACTTTTTGTTCCTGAGCATCTCCGCTCTAAATTGTTACTATGGGCTCATGGCAATCCCCTTTCCGGACATCCTGGTGTCAGCAATACTATTTGGAACCTTAAGCAAAATGTCTGGTGGCCCTCTTTAACTCGTGACGTCAAAGATTATGTTTCTGCTTGCACTGTATGTGCATCCAAAAAGATACCAAGTAATTTATAGTCTGGCTTACTCCAATCTCAACCTATTCCTCACCTGCCTTGGACTCATTTGTCCATGGCTTTCATTACTGATCTCCTTCTCTCAGCAGGAAACAATACTGTTTGTGTTATTGTCAACAGATTTACTAAATCAGCCCATTTTGTTCCATTGTTTGGCTTACCCTCTGCTAAAACCCTTTCCGAACTTTTTATTCAGCATGTAGTGAGATTGCATGGTTTTCCACTTGATATTGTCTCTGATAGAGGGGTTCAGTTTGTTTCACAGTTTTGGAAATCTCTTTGTAAACAATTGTGCACTTCCATCTCATTCTCTACATCTCATCACCCACAGTCCAATGGCCAAACCGAGAGGGTCAACCAGTGCTTGGAAACATATCTCAGGCATTATGTGGATCTTATGTGGATCTTCACCACTCTAACTGGACCCACTACTTGCTGAATTGGCTCACAATGCCTGATACAATAATTTGTTTAAGACCTCACCCTTTAAAGCAGCATACGGATTCCATCCTAGAACATTTCCTCTTCTTACCTCTTCTACAGAAATTCCCGCTGCTGATCTCTCTGTCCGCAGACTTTGTCCTCATTGGCGAAAGATCCGCCTTCTCCTCTCCAAAGCTTGTGACCAATATAAATTCGAAGCTGATCGCAAATGGAAGAAGGCCCTCAGGTATCATCCTGGGACAAGGTTTGGGTTTCTACATGTCATCTTTGTCTCAAGGAACCTTTTACTAAACTAGGACCCAGCTATGTGGGTCCTTTCTGGATCTTGAGTCAGGTTTCTCTACTGCTTATCGTATTGCACTACCTAAGACTCTTAAAGCCCATCCAGTTTTTCACGTCTCTCTTCTTAAACCAGTCACTTTTAATAGGTATTACAAACCTAAGACCAAACCTCCACCTCTTCTGGTTCATGGACAACCTAAGTTTGAAGTCAGTCATGTCATAGATTCCAAACTTTGTGGCAAGATTCTGTACTATCTTATCCACTGGAAAGAGTATCCTGTCACGAAACGGTCTTGGGAACCAGCTTGTCAAGTTCATGCTCCTGCTTTAATTAAGGCTTTTCATAAGGCTTATCCTTCCAAGCCCCGGAGGGGTCTTTGAGGAGGGGGTGTTGTCATGATTCGATCATTGCCGTGGCTCCCGAATCTCCCTCTCTGTCTTCGCCACGTCACGTTGCCTAGTAACATGATGCGGCCTTCCTGTGTCACGCCCCTACACTTCACAGCTCTTTAAATCTCCGGCGGGACTTCTCTCTGGTGCCCATTTTTTGGATTTCGCTTCCTGGCTCCTATACTGACCGTGAGTGCCTTAACCTTATACCTGCTTAAAGGAACTTTTGACCATTGCCTGCCTGACTACTCTGCTGCCGAAACCTTTTAACTGCTTAAAGAGATATTTGACCATTGCCTGCCTGACCACTCTGTTGCCAAATCCTAAAACCTGCTTAAAGGGACATTGACCATTGCTTTGCCTGACCACTCTATTGCTGAATCCTTAAACCTGCTTAAAGGGACATTGAACATTGCTTTGCCTGACCACTCTAATGGATCATCCTCTACCTGCTTTAAAGTGATACTGACCTCTGCCTTGCCTGACCAATCTAATGGATCATCCTCTGCCTGATTTAAAGTAATACTGACCTCTGCCTTGCCTGACCACTCTAAGGGATCATCCTCTGCCTACTTTGAAGTGATACAGACCACTGCTTTGTCTGACCACTCTAACGGAACATCCTCAGCCTGATTTTAAGTTTCTGTACATTGTACTCCTTCTTCTCATTAAGAACCTGTTCCGTGACCTTGCATCATCTGTGAGTACACAGTTTTCTTTTACTGCATACTAACTGTTTTTTTCTTTCCTGAGTGGGTCGCGTCCTGGTTTTCTCTCAGTGTGCTAGTGTGTGTTTCAATTATCACTCTAGAAGTTGGGCCTAATCCTGGACTGACTCTATACGGCTGACACAGATCTTGTTAGCTGTACGAGATTTCACATATTAAATATTTATTTTGTGGGACCTGAAATTTTCATATTATATATATATATCCCAAACAATACAGATGTACTATATATTAGCAAATAATTTATTCAGATATCCATCTAAAATGGCGACTTTGGCCATTTTAGAGTGTATTGCTCATGCAAAACATTAGAAATGTATTCCAAAATGTCTTGGAACTGTAATATAGTCTTCTAGCAAGGCATTGCTGGAGGATATATGTACTTCTTTGGTCAGCAATGTTGATGTAAGTGTTGTAACATGGAATGAGGAACCTCCGGAGGAAGTAGGTAAGTAGCTACTAGGGCAACAGGGTACACTTAGCAAAGTACCCTGTGATGTAGCAGCTACATCCAATAGGCTTAAGTGGTTAAACAAAAAACAGAGATTTTTTTAAAGGAGATTGTAGCATTAAAATTTTTAATTTCTATTGAGATAACATTATACTTCTCAGCATTTCAAGGACAGTCTACATGATAGGGAGACTGGGGAATGAGTGACAGAAACTAGTGGTTAGTATCATAGCAACCTTGGGGCTGAGCCAGTACAGGTGATGGTGAATTAGGTTACTGATGTGGATGAGCCAGGGAAGGTAATTGGCTGTACAGACCCAAGTTTCTAAGCTCCAGATCAGGACTATCCTCCAAAATGTGGGATGATTGGAAGGTTTGGAATAATAAAATCAGAAATTCCCTGGTGTTCAACATTTGAGCAAAAACACAAACTTCAGTTACAGCTGTTGGCCAAGATATTATATTTTTGAATACCTCTAGATCTCCAGTGTTTGTGAGCAGTAGTCTTCCACCCAGACTTCTAATAATGCATGAACTGCACTGTTAGTGAGCTTTAGATTGAATGCTGCCTAGGAGGGGATGGTTACCCAGACCAAAATGTAAGTTACTATAAGTACAGTACTATCCAGGAATTGTATTTATTATTCAGGGAAAATACATTTTAGGTAGAATATCTTCATGATTACATTTTGCAAACATCTTCAGAATCCAGCTTGTAGGCTACAGCTAGAACTCAAACACATGAGGTCTCCTGGAGAGAATTTTTGTTTTAAACGTTTGCTGCATTACAGCCATCTTTCCTCGTGGCCTCAGAGAAAAGTCACAGCCTTATGGAGCACTGTAAGTGAAATCACAGCAACATATGTTTCAGATTCACAGGGAATAAGAGAACGGATGGTTTATAAATTTTCTCTTGTTTAAAGAAAAGTGGTTGAATGGAAGGAAGGAAAAATAAAATGTATGTTTACCTGATAAATTTCTTTCTTTCTTGACACGGTGAATCCACGGATCATCAATTACTGTTGGGAAAATCACTCCTGGCCAGCAGGAGGAGGCAAACAGCACCACAGCAAAGCTGTTAAGTATCACTTACCTTACCCACAACTCCCAGTCATTCGACCGAAGGAAAAGGAGAGAAAGGAAGTAACACAAGGTGCAGAGGTACCTGATGTTTATATAAACAAAACTGTCTGAGGGCCGTGAACTCACTGTGTCAAGAAAGAAATACATTTATCAGTTAAGCATAAATTTTGTTTTCTTTCTAGAGGACACAGATGATAAGGGAGGGCAAGACAGGTAACCTAAACAGAAGGCACCGCTGCCTGCAGAACCTTTCTCCTAAAATAAGCCTCAGTCGAGGCAAAAGAATTCAATTTAGAGAAAAAGTTGCAGCCTTACAAAACTGTTCTACAGAGTCCTTATTCTTAAAGGCCCAAGAAGAAGATGCCACCTTAGTGGAGAGAGCTGAAATTCTCTCAGGGGGCTGCTGTCCAGCAGTCTCATAAGCCATACGAATAACACTTCTCAACTAGAGAGAGAAGTGGCAGTAGCTTTCTGGCCTTTACGTTTAACAGAAAAGCAAACAACAAACAATGCAGAAGACTGACAAAAATCCTTTGTAGCCTGCAGATAGAATTTAAAGGGACAGTCAACACCAGAATTTTTGTTGTTTAAAAAGAAAAATAACCCCTTTATAACCCATTCCCCAGTTTTGCATAAACAACACAGTTATAATAATACACGTTTTACCTCTGTAATTACCTTGTATCTAAGCTTCTGCTGACTGCCCCTTATTTCAGTTCTTTTGACAGACTTGCATTTTAGCCAATCAGTGCTCACTCCTAGGTCACTTCACGTGCATGAGCTCAATGTTATCTATAAAAAACACATGAACTAATGCCCTCTAGTGGTCAAAATGCATTCAGATTAGAGGCAGTCTTCAAGGTCTAAGAAATTAGTGTATTAACCTCCTCGGTTTAGCTTTTAACTAAGAATACCAAAATTGGTGATAAAAGTAAATTGAGAAGTTGTTTAAATTGCATGCCCTATTTGAAACATCCAAAGCATAAAGAAAACCAGCGAGCCTCCCGGCAAAGGTATAAATCCTTTATTAGACTTCCATTAGGAATAACAGTAAAATAAAAACTGCACGACAAGCAGTGCTGTCAGCCTTTCATCTGGCGCGTTTCAGCTGAAGTGCCTTAATCGTAGATGCCTACACAGTGTCTCATTGAGACTTAAATAGCACTGTGATTAGGCTAATTATGAGAGGCTGCAATTCATTAAATTAACATACACCAAGATTACGAGTTTTGCGGCAACAGGGGTGCGTTGCTAACGAGCAGTTTTTTCTCACCGCTTACTTAAGACAACGCTGGTATTATGGTTTTTTTTAAACCCGCCGTTATCCGCAAAAAGGTGAGCGTAGAGCAAAATTTAGCTCCACATCTCACCTCAATACCAACGTTGCTTACGGTAGCGGTGAGCTGGCAAAATGTGCTCGTGAACGATTTCCCCATAGGAATTAATGGGGCAGAATCGGCTGAAAAAAAACCTAGCACCTGCAAAAAAGCAGCGTTCAGCTTCTAACGCAGTCCCATTGATTCCTATGGGGAAACAAAAGTTATGTCTTCACCTAACACCCTAACATGAACCCCGAGTCTAAACACCCCTAATCTTACACTTATTAAACCATAATCTGGCGCCCCGACATCGCCGACACCTACATTATAATTATTAACCCCTAATCTGCCGCTCTGGACACCGCCGCCACCTACATTATCCCTATGAACCCCTAATCTGCTGCCCCCAACATCGCCGACACCTACATTATATTTATTAACCCCTACTCTGCCACCCCCAATGTCGTTGCCACCTACCTACACTTATTAACCCCTAATCTGCCGCCCCCAACATCGCCGCCCCTATAATAAAGTTATTAACCCCTAAACCTACGTCTAACCCTAAGTCTAACCCCCCTAACTTAAATATAATTTAAATAAAACTAAATAAAATTACTACAATTAAATAAATTATTCCTATTTAAAACTAAATACTTACCGATAAAATAAACCCTAAGATAGCTACAATATAACTAATAGTTACATTGTAGCTAGCTTAGGATTTATTTTTATTTTACAGGCAACTTTGTATTTATTTTAACTAGGTACAAGAGTTATTAAATCGTTATTAACTATTCAATAACTACCTAGCTAAAATAAGTAGAAAATGTACCTGTAAAATAAATCCTAACCTAAATTACAATTATACCTAACACTACACTATCATTAAATTAATTTACTAAATTACCTACAATTAATTACAATAAAATAAAATAAAGTACGGAAAAAAACAAAACACTAAATTAAATTACAGAAAAAAATAAAATAATTACAAGAATTTTAAACTAATTACACCTACTCTAATCCCCCTAAAAAAATAAAAAAGCCCCCCAAAATAATAAAAATCCCTACCCTATACTAAATTACAAATAGCCCTTAAAAGGGCTTTTTGCGTGGCATTGCCCCAAAGTAATCAGCTCTTTTACCTGTAAAAAAAAAGACAATACCCCCCAACATTAAAACCCACCACCCACATACCCAACCCTACTCTAAAACCCACCCAATTCCCCCTTAATAAAACCTAACTCTAACCCCTTTAAGATCACCCTACCATGAGACATCTTCACCCAGCCGGGCACAAGTGGTCCTCCAGAGGGGCAGAAGTCTTCATCCGATCCGGGCAGAATAGGTCCTCCAGATGGCCAGAACTCTTCATCCAGGCACATCTTCTATCTTCATCCATCCAGAGTGGATCAGCCAATAGGATTTTTCCTACCTTAATTCCGATTGGCTGATAGAATCCTATCAGCCAATCGGAATTCAAGGGACGCCATCTTGGATGATGTCATTTAAAAGAACCGTCATTCGTCGTGTAGTCGTCCGTCTGGATGGATGCTCCATGTCGGCTGGCTTGAAGATGGACCCGCTCCGCTCCGGATGGATGAAGATAGAAGATGCCGCCTGGATGAAGACTTCTGGCCATCTCGAGGACCTCTTCTGCCCAGATCGGATGTAGACTTCTGCCCCTCTGGAGGACCACTTGTAACCGGCTGGGTGAAGACGTCTCACGGTAGGGTGATCTTCAAGGGGTTAGTGTTAGGTTTTATTAAGGGGGGATTGGGTGGGTTTTAGAGTAGGGTTGGGTGTGTGGGTGGTGGGTTTTAATGTTGGGGGGTGTTGTCTTTTTTTTTTACAGGTAAAAGAGATGATTACTTTGGGGCAATGCCCCGCAAAAAGACCTTTTAAGGGCTATTTGTAATTTAGTATAGGGTAGGGATTTGTATTATTTTGGGGGGCTTTTTTATTTTATTAGGGGGATTAGAGTAGGTGTAGGTGTAATTTGTTTAAAATTCTTGTAATTATTTTATTTTTTTCTGTAATTTAGTGGGGGGGGTTTTCGTACTTTAGTTTATTTTATTTAATTGTTATTAATTGTAGGTAATTTAGTAAATAAATTTATTGATCGTGTAGTGTTAGGTGTAATTGTAATTTAGGTTAGGATTTATTTTACAGGTAAATTTGTATTTATTTTAGCTAGGTAGTTATTAAATAGTTAATAACTATTTAATAACTATTGTACATAGTTAAAATAAATACAAAGTTGCCTGTAAAATAAAAATAAACCATAAGCTAGATACAATGTAACTATTAGTTATATTGTAGCTATCTTAGGGTTTATTTTATAGGTAAGTATTTAGTTTTAAATAGGAATAATTTATTTAATTGTAGTAATTTTATTTTGTTTTATTTAAATTATATTTAAGTTAGGGGGGGTTAGACTTTGGGTTAGACTTAGGTTTAGGGGTTAATAAATTTAATATAGTAGCGGCGAATTTGGGGGCGGCAGATTAGGGGCTAATAAATGTAGGTAGGTGTCGGCGATGTTAGGGACGGCAGATTAGGGGTTAAAAAAATTTAACTTGTGTTTGCGAGGCGGGAGTGCGGCGGTTTTGGGGTTAATATATTTATTAAAGTGGCGGCGATGTCCGGTCGGCAGATTAGGGGTTAAAAAATGTATTTGTGTTTGCGATGGGGGGGCCTCAGTTTAGGGGTTAATAGGTAGTTTATGGGTGTTAGTGTACTTTTTAGCACTTTAGTTAAGAGTTTTATGTTACGGCGTTAGCCCATAAACTCTTAACTACTGACTTTTAAATGCGGTAGGAGTCTTGACAGGAGAGGGTGTACCGCTCACTTTCTCCAAGACTCGTAATACCGGCGTTAGGCGAATCACATTAAAAAGATAGGATACGCAATTGACGTAAGGGGATTTGCGGTATGCTCAAGTCGCGGAATAAAAGTGAGCAGTACACCTGTACCTGCAAGACTCGTAATACCAGCGGGCGTTAAAGCAGCGCTGGGACCTCTCAACGCTGCTTTTTAAGGCTAACGCAAGACTCGTAATCTAGCAGATAGTAAATAGTAACAAATGAGCGTCAAAGAATGATTTCAATAGCCTAACAGGGTAGTGGTAATATTACAAGTGGGTCATTCATTGAAAATAGACTTTACATATTCAAACTAAGGAAAACACATATTCCTGCATTCCATTAGGCATACAATATAAATGCTAATTTCATAGGTATTTATTAGAGGAAATTTGGAACTGTAAGTGGAGTAATAAGAAATTAAGGACTATGAGTTTAACTCAGACAATATAGACCCCAGGAGTTAAACCCTTTTCCAAAAATTGATAATATCACCACTAATGTTAAATCCCAGCGGTCTTCTGGTTCTAAGCAGAAATATCCAGAAAGCCTCCCTGTAATACATGTTAGCTATTCTATCACCACCCCTGGGACCAACTTGTACACGTTCAATAACACACCACTTAAAAGTGTTGACATTTTTATTATGTGAGTAAATAAAATGACGTACTAGGTCTGAACATTCCAAACCTAGCTCAATATTGTTAAGGTGCTCCCTTATATGTGAGTGTGCCTCTCTTGAGGTACACCCTACGTACTGCAATTTACACTGGGAGCACTCCACCAGGTAGATCACAAACTTTGTACGGCAATTAGTACATTCACTCAAGTTGAAAACCTTTTGTGTTACATGTGATTGAAAGTGTTTAGTAGGTCTCGTATGGCTACAGGCTATACATTGTGAGAAATTACACTTATAGTGTCCTTTGGAAGTAAGCCAACTACTTATTTTGGTTCCTTTGTTTTGAATCATAGAGGGAGCAAGAATGTTCCCCAACATCGTACCTCTTTTAGGGACAAAATTGCATCCCCTTGATACATAGTCCTTGAGACTATCCTCTCCCGTTATAATAGATAGATGCTTGTTTATAATACCACAAATTTTATCAAACGGGGGACTAAAAGAGGTAACAAAAATGAGTCTTCTTGAAAATTAAGTTTCCCATGGGTATTATTCCCTCGTAGCAAATTACCTCTATCTAGTCTTTTAACTTCAAGGTATGCCCTGTTTACAGTCTTCCTTGAATACCCACGTTCAAGCAATTGGTTTCTTAATAGATCTCCCTCCCTATGGAAGTCCAGCTCATCAGTACAGTTTCTCTTAAGCCTGATGAACTGGCCCTTCACAACTCCAAAGCCAGTATGCCTAGGATGAGAGGACTTGGCATGGAGTATTGTATTGGAAGAGATGGGCTTCCTATATAGACTAGTAACTACTCTACCTGTGGATATAATCCCCCTCAAAGTGACATCCAAGTACGGAATCTGTTCAGACTCTGACACAGCAGTGAATTTAAGATTAATCTGATTGTCATTAAGATATTTGATCAAATCTGCCATTCTATTTTTCCCTCCAGTCCACATAAACAAGAGATCATCTATATAGCTCTTGAAAGTCTTAATACAGGATCTAAAAGGATTATTTTCCCCAAAGATGTGGGACCGCTCCCACCAACCCATAAAAAGGTTGGCATAGGCGGGGGCAAATTTAGCCCCCATAGCGGTCCCACGTCTCTGGAGGAAAAAACCATCTCCAAACTTAAAATAATTGTGGACTAGAAGGAACTCAATGACCCTGATTAAATATTCCTTTAAATTGTCATCATAGCTGGTATACATATCTAGAGAGAACTTAATTGCCTCCAGGACAAATTTGTGTGGAATAGTGGAATAAAGGCTAACCACATTGACTGTGAGCCATACACAGTCTTCATCCCAAACAATTTTATCAAGGCTACAAAGAAGATGGGTCGTGTCCTTAAGATAGAATGGTAGTTGGTAGACCATGGGCTGGAGTAGGGATTCAACCCAGCCTGAAAGATTCTCAAAAAGAGAACTGATTCCAGAGACAATTGGTCTTCCCCTCACCTCCTCCAAGGATTTATGAACCTCGGGGAGGTGATGGAAGATAGGAATCACTGGGGATTGAACATTAAGAAAATCAAAGGTTTCCTGATCCAGAATTCCCAAATCCAGCCCATCGTCCAACAAATCAACAAGTTTCAATCTAAAATCTGAAGCTTCTTCGTCCTGGACAATAATGCTCCCTCCCTTGTCAGCCTGCTGGATAACAATTGTGTCTCTCGCTTTGAGGCTGTCAATGGCTTGCATTTGTTCCATGGACAAATTATTAGATGCTCTTTTATGATATCTTGTTAATTTAATCAAATCTTCTTACACCCTGTGATGGAAGGCTTCCAAAAATGGGCCTCTCTCCTTAGTAGGGTAGAAGATAGATTTAGGTTTATACCCAATATGTGCAGATTTGATAGAGAGGGGAAAGGGGGTGGCAGATTCAACTGATAAGCCCTGCAAAGTAAAATAGTCACATCCTTGATTAAAATCCATAATGTCATAGATTCTGGGTAAATCATGTTCTAAATTATCTTGAGGGGTTTGCCATGAGGCCAGATTAGACGATTGAAAATCCCTATTAGAAAAGAATTTTCTTAAAGTAAGATCCCTGACTAATCTATTAACATCAATGATTGTTTCAAATAAGTTGAACTTTTTCATAGGGACAAAACCTAAACCCAACCCAAGAACAGATAATTCCCCGCTAGTAAGCTGCACCTTTGAAAGATTAATTATTTTTATACTTTGTATTTGTTCCTGGCTAGCCTGCCTCTTCCTCCTCTTTGCCCTCTTCCTGCGCCTCTTCCTCTTACTCCTCCTCCCTCTATATCTATCACAACCTTCTGAAAAAAATGTTGATTGTTGGGTTTTAAACATGACTTGATAGCTGTACTCAGGGAATCATTATCTCCCTCACTGTCACTTAAGAATTCACTTCTCCTATGATCTACATTCTGCGCCTGAAGGGTAGTTTTTTGCTAACATTTCTAGTGACTACGGGATCATCCCTAGTGCTAATGCTATCTGCTCTTGATTTAGCTGGTTTAGCCAATTGTTTGGGCCGAAATCATTAAAGTTTTTTTGGGACTTGACTGTCCCTTTAAGAGCCCGCACAACGTCTAAGTTGTGCACCAAACGTTCTTTATGAGAAGAAGGATTAGGACAGAGAGAAGGAATAACAATTTCCTGATCAATATTTCTGTCCGAAACAACCTTAGGAAAAAAAAAAACTTGGTACGGAGAACTGCCTTATCTGCATGAAATATGAGATAAGAAGAATCACACTGAAATGCTGAGAGTTCAGAAACCATCCGAGCAGAAAAAATAGCAGTAAGAAACAAAACTTTCCAAGATAATAACTTAATGTCTATGGAATGCATAGGCTCAAATGGAGCTTGTTTTAAAACTTTAAGAACAAGATTAAGGCTCCAAGAATCAACTGATTTAAATACAGGCCTGATTCTGACCAGTGCCTGACAAAAGTATTGTACATCTGGCACATCCGCCAGATGCTTGTAGAATGGGTAAAACAGAAACCTCACCTTTGAGGGTACTGACAGATAACCCCTTCTCGAGGACTTCCTGGAGAAAAAATAAGATCCTTTAGACTCACATTAATAAGGAAATTTACACCATATCTATATGGTAAATCTTCCCTGTAACAGGCTTACAAACCTGAATCATGGTCTCAATGACCAACTCAGAAAAACCACGTATAGACAAAACCAATCGGTCAATCTCTAAGCAGTAAATTTCAGAAAAAATGAATTTTGGATGAAAGAAGGGACCCTGATCAGAAGGTCCTTCCTAAAAGGTAGTCTCTAAGGTGGAAGAGATGACCTCTCCCCTAGGTCTGCATACCACATCCTGTGAGGCCACGCAGGTTCTATTAGAATTACTGATGCTCTCTCCTATTTTATACGAGCAATGACTCGTGGAAAGAGAGCAAACAGAGAAAACAGGTATGCCAGCCTGAAATCCCAAGGAACCACTTGAGCATCTATCAGTCTTCGAACCGAACCTTGGCAGCATGGCATTTTGCCAAGCCATCATCAGATTCAACTCCGGCAACCCCCCATATGAGGGTTAAGTTGGAGAACACCTTCAGATGGAGCTTCCGCTCCAGGAATGTGGAAGGCAGAAAAACGACAATTCTGAGCTTCCACCCACTAAACAATCCAAGTCACCTCCTACATGGCTAAGGAACTCCGAGTTCCTCCCTGGTGGTTGATGAAAACCATTGAGGTGATATTGTCCAACTGGAACCAAGTTAAGAACAACATAAGCCAAGTCATCAGAGCATTATAATCACTCTCAACTCCAAGATGTTAAAGAGGAGAGCAGACACTTCAGAGTCCATAATCCCTGCACCTTAAACAAGACCCATACTGTTACCCAGCCCAGCAGGATGGCGTCCGTGGTCACATAACCCAGGAATGTCTCTAGAAGCACGTCTTGATGACTGATCTAGATCTATCCTCTGAGACAGATCTGAATGTTCTCCATTCTATGGAAAATAGCAAAGGGAATGACGTCTATGATAAATATCAGACCAATACCCCCCTACCTTGAGTCACTAAAAAGTGAAGGAAAAGTCAACTGCAGCTAGGTCCAAACTCCAAACCTACTGGTTGAAAGATGGCTAAGCTATGTACCGGACCACTAGAGCTTGCTGTTGGTCGGACAGACACTGCAAAGAGAGGAAAAGGAAAAAATCCTTAATTATCTAACCTCAATTAGTAATCTTCTCCTAGATAGAGAATCTATTAAAAATCAAAAATACCGCACCTGGTGGTCCCAAGTGGACTCCCATCCAGGTACTGACCAGACCCGGCCCCACCTAACTTCCAAAATCAGACGGAATTGGGAGCATTCAGGGAATTGAGGCAGTAGACCCAAATAAATTACCCTTGAATATGAAACAAGGAAACTATTCTCCAGATTAATTCCCCCTCTCTGGGAAAGAAGTTTGGACAAGATCTCTTAAAAAAGAATTTCCTTGAAGGAAGGATGACACCTGAACTATATTGCCCAGAAAAAAACACCCTTGCAATACTCCAAGACCTAAATGTCTGTCTAGGATGAAGGAACTCAGATACTTGAGAAGGTCCCAAATCAAGGGAACAATAAATCCTTCAGGTCCTATGTTCGTTATGAACAGGCCCTCTAGAACTAAAGGAGAAAGAATACTACTTGAAGGTCAGAATCCGAGTTATTTGAGGTAAGTACCTAGATTCCGCTCCCAAACTGGGACGGAACTATCACATCCTGAATCCAGTTCAAGGGATGTCTCTCACCCCACCTGGATTGCAGATACTCTAGAAAGAGAAATCTTAAATTGTACTCCAAAAAAAGGCATGACTGACCCTTGCAGAAAGAGGAAAATGGAAAATCAACCTATAGTCCTACTCTCTTTGGATGAGAAAGCAGGAGCTTTACCTGGGTTCAAACTCACAACCTCCTTTAGGTGCGGTGGAGCTAACCACTATGCCACATCTCCCTTACAACGTCAGAGACCAAGGCCAAACAAGATCTCATCCTTGAAAGGAAATGCCAGAAGCATGGATTTGGAGGAAAAATAAGATATTGAACCTGCAACTGCAGACTTAAAAGGCCTAAATCTGTACCACTAAGCCACAGGAAGGCTTCTCAGCTGACGAAAGTTTTAGCCACAATGCCAGGTGGCTAATACAGCAAGTCTAAAAAGACCGGACATCGCTCTAAATGAACAATTAAACCTTCCGCTTCTTATATATGGAACAGAAAAGAAGCTAGCTAACCTCCACAGAGATCTAAGTTCTCTGAGTTATAGTAGAAAACTGCCTTCTACTAAAGACACCGTGCATTTCAATGGAGTCAGCGACAGGAAATCCTTAAAAGGACGTGAGACAGGGAGAAAATATTCCCCGATTCTCTACATACATTCCTGTGAAAATTCTCACAGCACGTGCTTAGAGGCGCAAGACTCTAACAAAGAAAATCTTTATTTCTTTAAAGATATAATCTAATAATGAAGGACAGATGTGCTTATAAAACAGATTGTTCCTCCAGAGCCAATACACCTTATTAATGGTACAAAAACATTAATGTTTAAAACGTTACTGCAAACACTTCGTTATAATAAAAACAATTGCTTCAAACCGAGAAATATGATTCATAATGGGGCCTAATGAAACATTCCCAATCAGACAAGTAACAATGACTCTGCTCCGTTCAAAGTCGGAGAACAAGACAAACACCTAGATTACGAATTTTGCGTTAGGAGGGGTGCAGTGCTAACGAGCAGTTTAAGCTCACCGCTCACTTACAGACAGCGCTGGTATTATGGGTTTTTAGAAACCCGGCGTTAACCGCAAAAAAGTGAGCGAAGAGCAAAATTTTGCTCCACATCTCACCTCAATACCAGCGCTGCTTACATTAGCGGTGAGCTGGTAAAACGTGCTTGTGCACGATTTCCCCATAGGAATCAATGGGGGATAGCCAGCTGAAAAAAAAACTAACACCTGCAAAAAAGCAGCGTAAAGCTCCTAACGCAGCCCCATTGATTCCTATGGGGAAATACTTTTTATGTCTACACCTAACCCCGAGTCTAAACACCCCTAATCTTACACTTATTAACCCCTAATCTGCCGCCCCCGACATCGCCGACACCTACATTATAATTATTAACCCCTAATCTGCCGCTCCGGACACCGCCGCCACCTACATTATAGTTATGAACCCCTAATCTGCTGCCCCCAACATCGCCGACACCTACATTATATTTATTAACCCCTAATCTGCCGCCCCCAATGTCGCCGCAACCTAACTACATTTATTAACCACTAATCTGCCGCCCCCAACGTCGCCACCACTATAATAAATGTATTAACCCCTAAACCTAAGTCTAACCCTAACCCTAACCCCCCCTAACAAATATAATTACAATAAATCTAAATAAAATTAATACAATTACCTAAATAATTCCTATTTAAAACTAAATACTTGCCTATAAAATAAACCCTAAAATAGCTACAATATAACTAATAGTTACATTGTAGCTAGCTTAGGTTTTATTTTTATTTTACAGTCAACTTTGTATTTATTTTAACTAGGTAGAATAGTTATTAAATCGTTATTAACTATTTTATAACTATCTAGTTAAAATAAAGACAAATTTACCTGTAAAATAAAACCTAACCTAAGTTACACTAACACCTAACACTACACTACTACTTAAATAGTAGTTATTTAGTTAAATAAATTAACTAAATTAAATACAATTAATTACAATTAAATAAAATTATCTAAAGTACGAAAAAAAAACACTAAATTACAGAAGATAATAAAATAATTTCAAGATTTGTAAACTAATTACACCTACTCTAATCCCCCTAACAAAATAAAAAAGCCCCCCAAAATAAAAAAAGCCCTACCCTACACTAAATTACAAATAGCCCTTAAAAGGGCCTTTTGTGGGGCATTGCCCCAAAGTTATCAGCTCTTTTACCTGTAAAAAAAAAGTACAAATACCCCCCCAACATTAAAACCCACCACCTACACAACCAACCCTACTCTAAAACCCACCCAATCCCCCCTTAAAAAAACCTAACACTAACCCCTTGAAGATCACCCTACCATGAGACGTCTTCACCCAACTGGGCAGAAGTGGTCCTCCAGACGGGCAGAAGTCTTCCTCCAAGCCGGGCAGAAGAGGCTGTGCCTTGAACTGTTCATTAATTGTTCATGGAATCGATTAAAATGATTAAAAAAAAAAAACCTGCTCTGCTATTTACAGCATTTTATGTTTCCTCTCAGGTAATATGTCTGTCTACTACTTAAAGAGACTGTAAACACCCTGTAATTATAAAACATTTCTGTTGTGTTATAGAATATATCAGCCAAGTTTAAACATTTTTAAAACAGTGACACCCTTTTTACGTAAATTGTTATTCAATAGCCAGGCTCCACCTACCATTTGCCTTATCTGAAGGAGCCAATCTGGGCTTTAATCCGCAGACAACAAGGATAGCTGCCATTACAGGGCTAGATTAAGAGTGGAGCACTATTTATTGCTCCGACTCACACGCTAGAAGTAAGCTTTGCACACATTGGGTAGCGGGCGTAATACATGTTAAAAGTAAAAAATGTTTTCGCTTGGGCTCTAACCCAAGCCCGCAAAAAGCTAAACGTAGTATGCCACTCACGCATTAACCTATTCCCTCTCAGAAGTTAATGGGGAAAAAACCTAGCACCCTACTCACGCGCTAACCCGGTCACATATTTTTAAGGATGCTAACCCGACATGAAAATATGAATATTTCCCATTCCAATGTTCTTCACATAGAAGAAAATGTTCTATTTATTCCTAAATACACACACACATATACAGCTATAAAAATGGTATTTTGGTACAATATTTATCTATACCTATATATAGATGATAATATATAGGTATAGATATATACAGATATATATAGGAATATCTATTTATAAATACATAGAACATATTCCCAAGTAAAAAAAAATTCTCAATTTTTTTTTCTCAAAAAATCTTTTTAAATAAATTGGAAACCGGTCACTTGAGTGTGTTGCTCACATCACAAGTTTCTATCATATTACAGGTGTTATGAAGTAGATATCATTATTTATTTAGGATAGATGTAGAGACATGATGGCACTTCAGTACATCAGTTAGACTCTCCCTTAATCGAAAAATAATGCACTTTTATTGTGATGCTATTGTTTTGGCTATATATTTACTATGTAGCTGATAAGGTCCAAAAACAGATATAGACTATCTACACCACCAAACTACGTTAGTATGCTGCTTAACCTTTTTAACTTTATTTATTTCTATGTCTTATTTGGGTCTTTACACTTCACCAGAGAGGCATTTGCTTCTCTCAAACTGATTTCCCTTATTGTCAGCTATATAAGTAGTGTTGCGTGCGCATCGTTTTGATATTGAATGAGCCTCGATGGCTTACAACTGAAAGCGGGCGTTCATGTGCAACAAGCTAAACAGAGCATGACACGTCAGAGGGCGTTAATATGTTAATTAGCCACGTTGCCTTCACTTGCTAGTTTCGGCTGTGATGACGTAGCGATACTACATTGGCTAACAATTCCCGGAAATAAGGGGCACGCTAGGTGTATAAATGGGATGATATGGGTCACAGTTAGGATCATTTTGCTGGGGAACTATTACACACCCATTGATAAAGGTACCAGGAGGGTACCGAAAGTTTGGGGGTATTTGTGTTCATGTGATGGATTGTTAATTATAACATTAAAGCAGAGCTTTCCAAACTTGTTATGTTGGTGACACACTTTTTAGACCTACATCATTTCGCGACACAGTAATTCAGTTGTACTAGCAAAAAGGAGGTTAAACTAACTTATTTTAAGAGATACAGACACATACATAAATTATATAATAATGAAATGTATTTACAAGTAACAGTATGTATGTGCAAGAATTAAAAAGTTTAATAACACCAATAGCTACTTGCTATTATAATGGGATGTATGAGGTTGATGGGATGAACACAATTTCTGAATATTTGGTGGAATATTAGATAAAGACACTCGCATTTCATCATCAAGCATTTTTAAGATTCCACTTCCTATCCATATATCAAGAGCAGGAGCAGCAATGCACTACTGGGAGCTAGTTGCCAAAAAAAAAACACTGTTTTCAGCTCAGCATTTAAGCTGCCGCCCTCAGAGCTCGGTGAGTACGATTGACTACTGCCTGCGCTGCAAACACACTGCTGTCCTACTCACTGACTACACATGCAGTCACAAGCCAATTAAGGAGACTACACGTGCAGTCAGGAGCCAATGTGCCGCCAATGGGAATAGTTTCAGTTCCCACTGAGCTGCACCAATAGGTTAAGATGATCTGTGATCCACTAGGTATCAATAACGTGTCAATCATGTGATATGCCTAGCAGGCAGGCGCAAAGTCAGAAACCAAAAAAAAAAAATTTTTAAAAATTTGTGCTGAAGCAGGGACACACCTACACACTGCTGCCGACACACTAGTGTGTCCCGACACACAGTTTGGAAAGCACTGCATTAAAGGATTTGTTTGCTACAAGACCGGTGAGTGCAGCATGTTTTTTCTCCTTGAGTTAAACGATTATTTTCATAATCGATTAATCGGCCGATTATTTTTTCGAATAATCGACTAATCAGATAAAAAGAGAATCAATAATAGTTTTCTATGTTTTAAATAAAATCCACATAATGAGTTTTACAAATATAAACTTCAGACCAAAACTTTACATTAACACAACTGTTTCTTCAATTTTTAAGCAGCAGAACAGTTTTATAATTAAACAAAACAAAACCACAAACTGTTTGAAAAGAGGTAGAACTAGAAAGAGTTAGACTATCACTGTTAATAACATTCTGTTATTCACTCTTTCAGAAACTTTGCATTGAAATGTAAACATCTCGACATGTCCACATGCTTCTGGCTAAGGCTAGTTCTCTGTTTGCAGCTATATTTCCTGCAGCAGAGAAAAGGCTGTTGAGGTGTATAAGTAGGGTCTAGCCAATTTCACCAAAGTGGGATATTTATCTTTGTTAGCTCTTCACCAATGCTAAGTGTTTTCTACCTTGGCAAGGGACCTCTCAATAAAGTAAACCTTGACTTCATTCTAACATAAAAATATCTTGAATATCTATATGCAATGGTAAATAGCCAGCTATAAGGTTAGGGAAATATCTAGTCTGCTCTAAAAATAACGAATATATACTTATAAAGGTTGAATCTGGTACATATTATCACAATTTATTAAAAATATAAAAAAACAATAAAAACAAAATCAAAAGCGCTAAGGACTGTATATCAATAACAGGACAAAGCCTTACACATTTATTTATACAGTACATATAATCAGCAATAGCAAGCAATACGCTAATAATTGTGCTAACAGATAATAGTGCACAGCAATTTAAATAACTCCCATCAATCTAGGGGCAAGGTGTAAACAACAAGCTTGGCACTATATCATGAAAAGCATAGTTCCAAATCACCAGATTTAATATAAACAATCCAAATGATGACTATTATATCTGGGTTGCACATAAGCCAGGGGTAGTTGTAAACGTAAACTGTCCTGAAATAGTGAAAAGTAAACATCTGTAGACGTCCTTTAGGCTAAGGAAATAACCATAAAACACAATACCATGTGCAGGAGTTCATTGGAGTGAAGCAGCTGGTGTTGTGCACAGACCAACTAATTGCAAACCAACTAATCAATTAATCGATTATGAGATTCGTTGACAACTATTTTCATAATCGATTATTATCGATTATGACGATTAGTTGTTGCAGCTCTAATACATATATATATATATATATATATATATATATACACACACACACTCACCGGCCACTTTATTAGGTACACCTGTTCAATTTCTTAGTAACACAAATTGCAAATCAGCTAATCACATAGCAGCCACTCAATGCATTTAGGTATCTAGACGTGGTGAAGACAACTTGCTGAAATTAAAACCGAGCATCAGAATGGGGAAGAAAGAGGATTTAAGTGACTTTGAAAATGGCATGGTTGTTGGTGCCAGACGGGTTAATCTGAGTATTTAAAAAAACTGCTGATCTACTGGATTTTCACGCACAATCATCTCTAGGGTTTTATGAGAATGGTCCAAAAAAGAGAAAATATCCAGTGAGCAGCAGTTGTGTTGACGACAATCCCTTGTTGATGTCAGAGGAGAATGGGCAGACTGGTTCGAGATGACAGAAAGGCAACAGTAACTTAATACCACTCATTACAACCAAGGTATGCAGAATACCATCTTTGAATGCACAACACATCGAACCTTGAAGCAGAGGGACTACAGCAGCAAAAAGACAACACCGGGTGCCACTCCTGTCAGCTAAGAACAGGAAACTGAGGCTACAATTCGCACAGGCTCACCAAAATTGGACAATAGAAGATTGGAAAAGTGTTGCCTGGTCTGATGAGTCTCAATTTCAGCTGTGACATTCAGATGGTAGGGTCAGAATTTGGTGTAAACAACATGAAAGCATGGATCCATCCTGCCTTGTATCAACGGTTCAGGCGGGTGGTGGTGGTGTAATGGTGTGGGTGATATTTTCTTGGCACACTTTGGGCCTCTTGGTACTAATTGAGCATCGTTTAAACACCACAGCCTACCTGAGTATTGTTCCTGACCATGTCCATCCCTTTATGACTACAGTATACCAATCTGCTGATGGCTACTTCCAACAGGATAATGCATCATGTCACAAAGCTCAAATAATTTTAAACTGGTTTCTTGAACATGACAATGATTTCACTTTACTCCAAAGGCTTCCACAGTCACCAGATCTCAATCCAATAGAGCACCTTTGGGAGGTGGTGGAACGGGAGATTCCCATCATGGATGTGCAGTCGACAAATCTGCAGCAACTGTGTAATGCTATAATATGGACCAAAATGTCTGAGGAATGTTACTAACACCTTGTTGAATCTATGCCACAAAGAATTAAGGCAGTTCTGAAGGCAAAAGGGGGTCCAAACCGGTACGAGCAAGGTGTACCTAATAAAGAGGCCGGTGAGTGTATGTGTGTGTATATATATATATATATATATATATATATATATATATATATACATACATACACATACAAATACATCTTTAGCAATGTATGTGAATGTATCTCTATGTTATCCCCTTCACCCAAACAGACGTATATATACGTCTTGCAGTACTTTGCCTATCATACTGCAAGACGTATACAGGGAGTGCAGAATTATTAGGCAAGTTGTATTTTTGAGGATTAATTTTATTATTGAACAACAACCATGTTCTCAATGAACCCAAAAAACTCATTAATATCAAAGCTGAATAGTTTTGGAAGTAGTTTTTAGTTTGTTTTTAGTTATAGCTATTTTAGGGGGATATCTGTGTGTGCAGGTGACTATTACTGTGCATAATTATTAGGCAACTTAACAAAAAACAAATATATACCCATTTCAATTATTTATTTTTACCAGTGAAACCAATATAACATCTCAACATTCACAAATATACATTTCTGACACTCAAAAACAAAACAAAAACAAATCAGTGACCAATATAGCCACCTTTCTTTGCAAGGACACTCAAAAGCCTGCCATCCATGGATTCTGTCAGTGTTTTGATCTGTTCACCATCAACATTGCGTGCAGCAGCAACCACAGCCTCCCAGACACTGTTCAGAGAGGTGTACTGTTTTCCCTCCTTGTAAATCTCACATTTGATGATGGACTACAGGTTCTCAATGGGGTTCAGATCAGGTGAACAAGGAGGCCATGTCATTAGATTTTCTTATTTTATACCCTTTCTTGCCAGCCACGCTGTGGAGTACTTGGACGCGTGTGATGGAGCATTGTCCTGCATGAAAATCATGTTTTTCTTGAAGGATGCAGACTTCTTCCTGTACCACTGCTTGAAGAAGGTGTCTTCCAGAAACTGGCAGTAGGACTGGGAGTTGAGCTTGACTCCATCCTCAACCCGAAAAGGCCCCACAAGCTCATCTTTGATGATACCAGCCCAAACCAGTACTCCACCTCCACCTTGCTGGCGTCTTAGTCGGACTGGAGCTCTCTGCTCTTTACCAATCCAGCCACGGGCCCATCCATCTGGCCCATCAAGACTCACTCTCATTTCATCAGTCCATAAAACCTTAGAAAAATCAGTCTTGAGATATTTCTTGGCCCAGTCTTGACGTTTCTGCTTGTGTGTCTTGTTCAGTGGTGGTCGTCTTTCAGCCTTTCTTACCTTGGCCATGTCTCTGAGTATTGCACACCTTGTGCTTTTGGGCACTCCAGTGATGTTGCAGCTCTGAAATATGGCCAAACTGGTGGCAAGTGGCATCTTGGCAGCTGCACGCTTGACTTTTCTCAGTTCATGGGCAGTTATTTTGCGCCTTGGTTTTTCCACACGCTTCTTGCGACCCTGTTGACTATTTTGAATGAAACGCTTGATTGCTCGATGATCACGCTTCAGAAGCTTTGCAATTTTAAGAGTGCTGCATCCCTCTGCAAGATATCTCACTATTTTTGACTTTTCTGAGCCTGTCAAGTCCTTCTTTTGACCCATTTTGCCAAAGGAAAGGAAGTTGCCTAATAATTATGCACACCTTATATAGGGTGTTGATGTCATTAGACCACACCCCTTCTCATTACAGAGATGCACATCACCTATTATGCTTAATTGGTAGTAGGCTTTCGAGCCTATACAGCTTGTAGTAAGACAACATGCATAAAGAGGATGATGTGGTCAAAATACTCATTTGCCTAATAATTCTGCACTCCCTGTATATACATCTGAACTTTAGGAAGCTTCAGCACTCTCAGCTGATAAATTAAAGCCGAGAGCTATAGTTCCTGAAGCTGAAGGCATCTGCTGCATATGGAGCCGAATCGCGATCTGTACTCCGGTTCCATATGAGGGCAGATACCTCATCGTTACACTGTGTGTGTGTCACCATCTGTAATGATTTTCTGCAGTTACCGGCAGGAGGCGTGGTCGGGTAGCGGGTGAGCAGCTCAGCAGCAGAGAGGGGGAGGGAGTGGGAGGGCCCTACACTACAGAAAAAAATAAATAAAGGGACAGGGAGGGATGGGGAAGCTACACCTCAGAAAAGGGGATACGGGGGCGTGGGGGGCCCTAACTAAGGCTCGCAGGAAGGGGTAGGTGGGGTGGACACTATGCTACAGAAAATAAAAAAATAAATTAAAATAAATTAAAAAATTAAAAACATTTTACAGGTACTGGCAGACAGCTCCCAGTACCTAAGATGACGGCTAATAGAGGGGGGAGGTTTAGAGAGCTGTTTGGGGGGGATATATATATATATATATATATATATTTAAATGCCTTAAATTTTCATACTGGCAGAATGTCTGCCAGTACCTAAGATGGGCGTGACCAGTGGGGAGTGGAAGAAGGGAAGAGAGCTGTTTGGGAAGGTTCAGTTAGGGATCAGGGTGTGGGAAGTGTCAGATGGGAGGGTCATCTCCACACTAAAGCTAAAATGAACCTTTTAGATACCTAATTAACCCCTTCACTGCCGGGAATAATAGAAGTTTGGTGCGCAGCTGCAATTAGCGGCCTTCTAATTACCAAAAAGCAATGACAAAGCCATATATGTCTGCTATTTCTGAACAAAGGGGATCCCAGAAAATCTTTTACAACCATTTGCGCCATGATGGCACAAGCAGTATATAAATGATTTCAATGAGAATCCCAAAATTTGTGAAAAAATTTACTTTTTTTTTTTTTATTTGATCACATTTGACGGTGAAATATACCAAAATGGACCTAGATCAATACATTGGGTTGTCTACTTAAAGGGATAGTATACACCAATTTTCATATAACTGCATGTTATAGACACTACTATAAAGAATAATATGCACAGATACTGATATAAAAATCCAGTATAAAACTGTTTAAAAACTTACTTAGAAGCTCCCAGTTTAGCTCTGTTAAAAAGGTTACTGGAACACCCACTGCAAGTGGGAAATATCAGACACTCCCCCTCCTTTGGGGCTTGGTTAGGAGTCTGAAATGTTATTTAAAAAAAATAAGCAAAACTATCCATTTAAAAAAAACAAAAAAAACTGGGCTATATAAATGGATCATCTACAAAACATTTATTAAAAGAAAAATCTAGTGTATAATGTCCCTTTAAATATATATATATATATATATATATATATATATATATATATATATATATATATATATATATATATATATATAGTGTTTGCAGAAGGAAGCGCACTCCAAAGGACTTGTTAAGCTCGAAAACGTTCACAGAATAAAAGTGAATTATTTAATAAGTCCTTTGGAGTGCGCTTCCTTCTGCAAACACTGGATATTATTTTTGCTGCACCCAAGGCCTAATAACTGAAGTTAGGAGTGCACTTTGTCTATCTACATATACATATATATATATATATATATATATATATATATATATATATATATATATATATATATATATATATATATGTTTGACAGGTAAATAAAAAAAAACAAGGCTCTATTTCTGTTTAAATGGAGTGATAGCAAAAATGCTAAATTCTCCAGTATTTTGGGCAAGTTTTTCTCTGAAAGTCCTGGTAGTGAAGGCAGCTTTTTTTCTTTTTTCTAACACCCAAGATCTCTTATCTTTGAGCCCTTACAATTCTTTTTTATTAGACAGTGTTAATATGAGTGTAACTGTACTTGTAATTTTATTTTATGTGTTTTGTGCAACTTTTTTGTTTTGGAAAACAGTTAACCACAGCTCTGAGATCACGGTAAGGATTAAAGCGTAAATGGTGATTGCTCTAGCGCATCCGCGATTTCACACAATTTGTAATATCAGCTCAATTAATGTAACATCTCTGTACCTTTAACTCTACATAGTACCTCTCATACAGCAGAATACCTAATTAAACCCCTCCCACAGTTCCAAATTGCTTGATTATTTTTGTACTTGAGCCATTACAACACCATACACACCCACCTCTGCCCAATAGGCGCTCACTTCTTTTATCCACTTTTTTAACAACACCATACACACTCATACACAGCATATACACATTGTAAAACACACAGAGACATTGTCACCACACACAGCAGCTTCCCCAGACACAACCCATACAAACTGTAAAACACACACAGCCATTACCACCACACACACACACAATCATACACAGCAGCTTCCCCAGATACAACACATACAAACTGTAAAACACACAGAGCCATTACCACCACACACACACAATCATACACAGCAGCTTCCCCAGACACAACACATACAAACTGTAAAACACACACATCCATTACCACCACACACACTCATACACAGCAGCTTCCCCAGACACAACACATACAAACTGTAAAACACACACAGCCATTACCACCACACACACACAATCATACAAAGCAGCTTCCCCAGACAACAACACATACAAACTGTAAAACACACACATCCATTACCACCACACACACACACACACACACAATCATACACAGCAGCTTCCCAGACACAACCCATACAAACTGTAAAACACACACAGCCATTACCACCACACACACACAATCATACACAGCAGCTTCCCCAGACACAACACATACAAACTATAAAACACACACATCCATTACCACCACACACAAGCATACACAGCAGCTTCCCCAGACACAACACATACAAACTGTAAAACACACACAGCCATTACCACAACACACAATCTTACACAGCAGCTTCCCAGACACAACACACACACACTGTAAAAAAAAACTCATACACAGAAGCTTCCCCAGACACAACACACACACACTGTAAAAAAAAAACTCATACACAGAAGCTTCCCCAGACACAACACACACACACTGTAAAAAAAAAACCCTCATACACAGCAGCTTCCCCAGACACAACACACACACACTGTAAAAAAAAAACCCTCATACACAGCAGCTTCCCCAGACACAACACACACACACTGTAAAACACACAATACTGAGATAGAGATATTCTGCATCTTTATTAGGATCAGTACAAACTTGCCTCCTCACAGCCTCTGCGGTACTCCCTTCTCAGTGTCCTACTAGCTACAGTGCATAGGAAGCTTGGCTCCTTCCTTTAGCAGCAGGAGGCCCCTCCCTCATGCACTGTTCTACTATGGGCAGAATATTCATGTATTTTATTTGAGTAAAGTTCTTCTTTTTATGAACACGCTCCCCAGGGACCAGCACATTATAAATGATACAACATATATTTATTTTTTTAAATTAAATCTGGTTACTTGATCTCTCTCCTTGCCCCCCGCCCGACCATATTTTTTTATCTTTTCAAACTTTTCTTTATTAAAGTGAATGTAAACTTTCATCAATTAGTGCCCGTTTTTAAAAAATACTATTAAAAACAGGGACATTGCACCATATTTTATTGGAGGAAGCCGGTTTCATCATTGGTGACATACTTACAGAGCACCTGCAGGCGGGGGATGCCAATCCGGCTTTGAAGAAGTAAAAGGTAACTATTTGTAAAATATTGTGCAATGTAAACTTTCATCATTGAAAGTGCCTCTGTTTTTAATAGTATATTTAAAAACCGGGTACTAATTTATGAAAGTTTATATTCACTTTAAGAGAAAGAAGAATAAAGCCAAATGTATTTTCATACAGTAGTACAATACATATAAATCTCTACTTAATACAATAACAAAAGTAAATCCACTTTTATTTATTGTTTTCATATTTTTTGTAACAATAACAATACATAAATCAAAACCAAATGACTCAAAAATAATGTTCAGTCTAAACCACCATATAATTTGTTTCCAATATTTTGTATAATATCTATTATATGGGATTATGAATAAAACAGTTAATGAGGGCCTGCTGTTCTTGGGAAAAAAAGTACTTAATTTTCCAGTTCAAAATGACATTCAATATTCTTATAATACCTTATATTTTAAATTTATATTTATACATAAGAAATGAAAGTACACACTAGCTCGGTCACCTCAAGGTTCAAGGTATAAAACAATTCATTTTGAGCTTAGGGCATCTTCACATTTAGAGCAGTTATGTCCATATTATTTCATAATAATGCAGTAGACATAGATACACAGGGACCTAAGGGCAGTAACATGAGGAAATAAGATCATTTGAAGTGACAATGTAAAATAAAGGCATCATCTTGCATTATGCATGTCCTATTAATAGTTATAGCTAGCTTACCAACCTATGTACTTTGCAATTTGGTGACTCTCCTCTTCATGCTAAAGAAAATGATGAGAAATAAAATATTGGAGAAGAAAAAAAAAACAGCAAATCCCTCAGAGAATCCATTTTATATGTAAATGTTGTATAAGCAGACAAAATGGATATAGACAAAATGTCCAAATGAAAAATCAACCCACATTTTAAAAACCCAAGATAAAGATTTAGGCTTGTCCATGGAGAGTGAGGCATTAACAAATCAAGAGCTGTTCAATGGGACATGAAACCCAACATTTTTCTTGTATGTTTTAGATAGGGAATAAAATTTAAAAAAAAGTTTCCAATTTACTTCTATTATCCAATTTTCTTTGTCCCCTACTTATTCTTTGTTGAAGAGATATCTAGATAGGTAGTGTGCATGTTTGGAACACTATATGGCAGGAAATAGTGCTGCCGTCTAGCTAGTGCTCTTGCTAATGTATAACATTGTTGCAAAACTGCTGCCATATAGTGCACACCCCTGAACTTCCCTTCCTGCTTTTCCAAAAAGGATGACAAGAAAATGAAAAAAAATAGAAGTAAATTGAAAAGTTGCTTGAAATTGCATGTTCTATCTGAATCATAAAAAAAGGTTGGGTTTCATGTCCCTGTAATGTTGTTTTAAACAACTAAAATCAAGGAACTTATCTAAAGGGGAGATGTGCACTGTTTATACTGATGCATCAAGAAAAAAAAATGTTTTCCATCAGAATTTTTTTCACTGCAAATAAATGCTCAACAACATTTTTTTTTAACATGATTTATTTCCTGATTTGGAACAAGTGTGTTAAAATATTTGTCAACTCAATACTCTTACATTCAAATGTCCTAAATGTGGCTTATGCACACATAGATCACAATATTAAACCTTGCACAATTAGATCACAACTCACACATGAGTACTGGGCATTCCTGATCTATATGCTTAAATGTCTGTGTATGTAAATGTGTTGCACTAATTTACAGATTGTTTCCCTGGTAGACAAAAATTATCTACCTAATTATCACGGTTTCCTTAGGCCTAGATTTAGAGTTTGGCAGTAGCCATCAAAACCAGCGTTAGAGGCTCCTAACGCTGGTTTTTACCGCCCGCTGGTATTTGGAGTCAGTCAGGAAAGGGTCTAACGCTCACTTTGCAGCCGCGACTTTTCCATACCGCAGATCCCCCTACGCCATTTGCGTATCCTATCTTTTCAATGGGATCTTTCTAACGCCGGTATTTAGAGTCTTGGCTGAAGTGAGCGTTAGAAATCTAACGACAAAACTCCAGCCGCAGAAAAAAGTCAGTAGTTAAGAGCTTTCTGGGCTAACGCCGGTTTATAAAGCTCTTAACTACTGTGCTCTAAAGTACACTAACACCCATAAACTACCTATGTACCCCAAAACCGAGGTCCCCCCACATCGCCGCCACTCTATTAAATTTTTTTAACCCCTAATCTGCCGCACCGTACACCGCCGCCACTTACGTTATCCCTATGTACCCCTAATCTGCTGCCCCTAATACCGCCGACCCCTACATAATATTTATTAACCCCTAATCTGCCACCCCCGCTATCGCTGACACCTGCATATTTTTTTTAACCCCTAATCTGCCGCTCCGTACACCACCGCAACCTACATTATACCTATGTACCCCTAATCTGCTGCCCCTAACACCGCCGACCCCTATATTATATTTATTAACCCCTAATCTGCCCCCCACAACGTCGCCGCCAGCTACCTACAATAATTAACCCCTAATCTGCCGACCGGATCTCGCCGCTACTCTAATAAATGGATTAACCCCTAAAGCTAAATCTAACACTAACACCCCCCTAAATTAAATATAATTTAAATCTAACGAAATAAATTAACTCTTATTAAATAAATTATTCCTATTTAAAGCTAAATACTTACCTGTAAAATAAACCCTAATATAGCTACAATATAAATTATAATTATATTGTAGCTATTTTAGGATTAATATTTATTTTACAGGCAACTTTGTAATTATTTTAACCAGGTACAATAGCTATTAAATAGTTAATAACTATTTAATAGCTAAAATAGCTAAAATAATTACAAAATTACCTGTAAAATAAATCCTATCCTAAGTTACAATTAAACCTAACACTACACTATCAATAAATAAATTAAATAAACTACCTACCTTAATTCCGATTGGCTGATAGAATCCTATCAGCCAATCGGAATTCGAGGGACGCCATCTTGGATGACGTCCCTTAAAGGAACCTTCATTCTTCAGTTGGACGTCGGAAGAAGAAGATGGATCCACGCTGGAGGTCTTCAAGATGGAGCCGTTCGTCATCGGATGAAGATAGAAGATGCCGCTTGGATCAAGATGGTTGCCGGTCCGGATCTCCTCTTCTTCCCGGATAGGATGAAGACTTTGGAGCCTCTTATGGACCTCTTCAGCCGCGGCTTGATAGAAGACTTCAGCCGGATTATAGATCGCCAGCCCCCGCTTGGGCTTGGATCAAGACTTCAGAGGACGGATCGGTTAGGGGTTAATAAATATAATATAGGGGTCGGCGGTGTTAGGGGCAGCAGATTAGGGGTACATAGGTATAATGTAGGTTGCGGCGGTGTACGGAGCGGCAGATTAGGGGTTCAAAAAATATGCAGGTGTCAGCGATAGCGGGGGCGGCAGATTAGGGGTTAATAAGTGTAAGGCTAGGGGTGTTTAGACTCGGGGTACATGTTAGAGTGTTAGGTGCAGACGTAGGAAGTGTTTCCCCATAGAAAACAATGGGGCTGCGTTAGGAGCTGAAAGCTGCTTTTTAGCAGGTGTTAGGTTTTTTTTCAACTCAAATGGCCCCATTGTTTTCTATGGGGGAATCGTGCACGAGCACGTTTTTGAAGCTGGCCGCGTCGGTAAGCAACGCTGGTATTTAGAGTTGCAGTGGCGGTAAATATGCTCTACGCTCCCTTTTTTGGAGCCTAACGCAGCCATTCTGTGAACTCTAAATACCAGTGGCATTTAAAAGGTGCGGGGGAAAAAAAGCATGCGTAGCTAACGCACCCCTTTGGCCGCAGAACTCTAAATCTAGCCGTAAGTTAGCCCACCTTACTAATCACAGTGCCATACAATATAGGGCATTTGGTAAACTGTTTTTTTTTCACAATTTGTTTTACTTATTAGAGCTAGAATTATATATAAGTGTATAGTTCCAGGCCCTTTCTTAACCCCTTAACGACTGACGACGTATGCCATACGTCCTCAAAAAAAAAGCACTTAACGACCGAGGACGTATGGCATACGTCGTCGGTTAAACAGAGCACTGGCGATCGAAATCGCTTCCAGCTGCTCTAACAGTATTGCAGGCTTGCCTTGAGGTCTAGGCATCCTGCAATACTGTTCCCGAGTGCCGGGACCGGATTGATCACTCCCCCACGAGTGATCACTTCCGGTTTCGCTCCACGTGGAGCCCGGCAGTGTTTCAGAGCATCGGAAGCGATCGGACACGCTTCCGATGCTCTGCTTGTGTGCTAAGTGCCTCGGTGGGTCGAGGCACTTAGTTAGTTATAAAATAAAAGTAATAAATAAAAAAAAAAAAAAAAACGTATGAAATAAAAAAAAGCCCTAAATAGCCCCCCCCCCCTCACTAGGCATCCAAGATGGCGATGCCCAGTGCATCATGGGGCCTCTGGGGGTGTCCCTAGCCTGCCTCATCATAGGGGCAAGCTAGGGTCACCCAATCTGAGCCTCCCACCCAAAAAAAAAAATAATAATAAAATACCCCATTTGTCTGATCATGTCAATATTTGTAAATATTGACACTGATCAGTGTGGATCTCCCTCCCTCTCCTCACTTGCGATTTTGTTGGAGAGAGAGAGAGACCTGTTTTTTTGCAGAGAGAGATTTAATTATTTTATTTGTTAAAAAAATATAGAACCAAAGGCTCTTTTCAGAGCCATTAACCCCTAGCACTGGCATTAGCATAGCTGCACTTTTTTTTTGCTGTCTGTGCATTTTTTTAGGGGTTAATTTTTTTTGTTGTAATTTTTTAAAAATCCAGAGGCTCTTTTCAGAACCATTTAGTTAATTTAATTTAATTTTCAGAGCCATTAACCCCTAGCTTGCCAGTGATCGCTATAAATCACTGGCAGTAGCATAGCTGTACTTTTTTGCTGTCTGTGCATTTTTTTAGGGGTTCATTTTGTTGTTGTAATTTTTTAAAAATCCAGAGGCTCTTTTCAGAACCATTTAGTTAATTTAATTTAATTTTCAGAGCCATTAACCCCTAGCTTGCCAGTGATCGCTATAAATCACTGGCAGTAGCATAGCAGTACTTTTTTGCTAGTTTATTTAGTTAATTAATTTAGTTAATTAATTTAATTTAAAAAAATTTAGTACATTTTTTCTGTGACAGATACAAAAATGTCACAGAAAATATATAGTGCTGAGGAGGCGTATGCCATCCTTGCGTCAGAGTCAGATGCCTCTATGTCTGACTCAGACCCCAATTTTGACCCTGCCATATGCTCAGATACATCACTAGATGCAGTCTCAACTGATAGTGATGTATCTGTGGCTGCTAGACCCCCTACCAGCCCCCCTGCTAGCCCCCCTGCCAGAAGGAGGCGTGTTGCTGCCATTGCTGCTCAAGAGTGGGTAACACCTCATCTCCAGAGGCCAGATATCCCACCCTTCACAGCAAATGCTGGCATAAATATAGATGTGGCAGGTTTTAGCCCCCAGCAGTTTCTGGAAGTGTTTCTGGGCGATGATGTATTGGGGAACATTGTCGCCCAAACTAATTTATATGCCCATCAGTTCCATGCTGCAAAGCCTGGAACATATTTGGCAAAGCAGCAATGGGCCCACATCAATGTGCCAGAATTCAAAAAATTCTGGGCATTGACCATGCTGATGGGCATCATAAAGAAACCCTCCATTCGCTCCTACTGGAGTACTAGCCCCATCTGCTCTACCCCCATTTTCTCCCAGATTATTTCGAGGAAGAGGTATGAAATGATTCTGCATTTCATGCACTTCAGCGACAACAGCCTGTGCCCCTCTAGGGAGCATCCCCAATTTGACAGGCTGTATAAAATCCGCCCCCTGATAACCCACTTTTCTGCCAGGTTTGCAGAGGCTTATACACCTGGAAGGAATATATGCGTTGATGAATCCCTAATGAAGTATAAGGGAAGGCTGGAATTCAAGCAGTTTATTCCTTCCAAGCGCTCCAGATATGGGGTAAAGGTGTATAAGCTCTGTGACAGCGAGAATGGGTATACTCAGGCCTTCCGGGTGTATGAGGGAAAGGATAGCCAACTTGACCCTCCAGGTTGCCCAGAACATATGGGAACCACTGGCAAGATTGTCTGGGACCTGATATTACCCCTAATGAACAAAGGGTATCACTTGTACTTAGACAATTTTTATACAAGTGTCCTTTTGTTCAAGCTACTGTATTGCTTTGATACAGTAGCTTGCGGTACAATTAAAAAGAACCGCGCAGGTTTCCCAGGACAGCTTGTACGCACCCGGCTACGAAGGGGGGAGACCTCAGCTCTGCGCCAAGAGGAGCTGTTGGCACTTAAGTACAGAGACAAGAAGGATGTATACCTTCTTACCACCATCCACACAGAGAGGACGGTGGCGGTTTCTGTACGTGGCAGAGCTGAGATCATAAGGAAGCCAGTGTGCATCAAGTCTTATAACCGGCATATGGGTGGGGTTGATCTGGCTGATCAGCTGCTGCAGCCCTACCTAATTATGCGGAAGACAAGGGCCTGGTACAAAAAGGTTGCAATTTACCTAATGCAGATTGCAACCCACAACGCTTTTTTGTTGTTCAAAAAAGCAAACCCCAGAGTTAAAAAGACTTTTTTACAGTTTCAGCTCCAGATTATTACGGGGATTTTGTACCATGATGCACCTGCTCCCCCGGCGGTGATGGGAGAGAGCAGAGTTGGGGCTACCCATTTTATTTTTAAAATCCCCCCTACTGCCGCAAAGCAGAAACCACAAAAAAAATGCAGTGTCTGTACCAAGAGGGGGAAGAGAAGGGACACCATATATCACTGTCCTGATTGCCCTGGACAGCCTGCACTCTGCATTGGGGACTGCTTCAAGCGGTATCATACAATGGTCAATTTTTAAAAAAATAAATACATTTGCTGTTATATATATATATATATATTTGGTTATGTTTACAGTTAGATGTTTTTTTGTTTTTTTTACTTTTACTGTGCCAGATTTTTACATTTCACTACTCTAAAATTGGGCCTGTTTTTTTTTAACCAAAACCCCTGTCAAACCTATGCATGGGGGACATAGGTGTTCTCAGGGTGCCTTGCAGAAAACAACCTGAAGTATGTTTTTGTAATAACTTACAACAGTCTCTCCTAAATCATAGTCAAAAAGCAATGTGTCTGTAAAAATGAAAATTGAAAAATTACTACCATACACTTTCTCCAATTTTTTGCGCTAAAACGGTTGCTTCAAAGGCATCAAAGCACACCATATACAATACCTTGGGGTGTCAACATTTTAAAAATATACACTTTGAATGCAATAAATAAAAATGGGGTATGCGATAGGCCCCAAACTAAAGATAGGCCTATCAGAAGAAATACTCTCATTTTTAATAACTAAAATCACAAGTCATAAAATTGTAACATAACCTTCCCAAAATCCTGGCAAACCTATGCATGGGGGGCATAGGTGTACTCAGGGTGCCTTGCAGAAAACAACCTGAAGTATTCTTTTGCAATAACTTACAACAATCTCTCCTAAATCATAGTCAAAAAGCAATGTGTCTGTAAAAATGAAAATTGAAAAATTACCACCATACACTTTCTCCAATTTTTTGGGCTAAAACGGTTGCTTCAAAGGCATCAAAGCACACCATATACAATACCTTGGGGTGTCAACATTTAAAAAATATACACTTTGAATGCAATAAATAAAAGTGGGGTATGCGATAGGCCCCAAACTAAAGATAGGCCTATCAGAAGAAATACTCATTTTTAATAACTAAAATCACAAGTCATAAAATTGTAACATAACCTTCCCAAAATCCTGGCAAACCTATGCATGGGGGGCATAGGTGTACTCAGGGTGCCTTGCAGAAAACAACCTGAAGTATTCTTTTGCAATAAATTACAACAGTCTCTCCTAAATCATAGTAAAAAAGCAATGTGTCTGTAACAATGAAAATTGAAAAATTACCACCATATACTTTCTCCAATTTTTTGGGCTAAAACGGTTGCATCAAAGTCATCAAACCACTCCATGTATAATACCTTGGGGTGTCAACTTTTTAAATATAATCACATTTATGGAAAACAAATAAATTGGGTTATGTTAAAAGACCCCCAAAAAAGACGATAGGCAAAGAAAATATGTTAAATGTGAAAAAAAATCACAAACACATGTCAGACATTTGGCATTGCACCGCCCAAACAAGCCACCAAACCTATGCATAGGTGGTATCACTGAACTCAGGAGATGTTGGTGACCACATATTGGTGTCTTCTTTGGTAGTAACACATAACAGGAGCTGTGAATCCATGTCTAAAGTACAATGTATGTGAAAAATAACACAAAAAAATGAATGCCCAATAGTTTGACAAAGACTAGTGGTTGAATTAGTGTATGGAAAGTGTTAAAATACCTGCATTTGAAATACCCTAGGATGTCTACTTTTCAAAAATATATGGTTTTATGGGGGTAAATTACATTAGCCGGCTTCAGAAATGTCTTAAATAGAACATGGGTGCATGGGATGTGAAAATGGGAAGTGTAAAAAATGGAATGCGCTTCCTAAAAATAAGGCCTTCTAGCCCCCAGAGAACCCAACACACCTATACATGGGTGGTATCACTGTACTCAGGAGATGTTGTTGAACACATATTGAGGTGTTTTTTGGCAGTAACACATAACAGGAACTGAGAATCCATGCCTAAAGTACAATGTGTGTGAAAAATAACACAAAAAAATGACTACCCAAAAGTTTGACAAAGACTGGTGGTTAAATAAGTTCATGGAAAGTGTGAAAATACCAGCATTTCAAATACCCTAGGGGGTCTACTTCTCAAAAATATATGGTTTTATGGGGGTAAATTTCATTGGCCGGCTTCAGAAATGTCCCAAATAGGACATGGGTGCATGATGACCGATGTGAAAATTCCAAGTTGAAAAACTGGAATGCGCTTCCTAAAATTAAGGCCTTCTAGCCCCCAGAGAACCCAACACACCTATACATGGGTGGTATCACTGTACTCAGGAGATGTTGTTGAACACATATTGAGGTGTTTTTTGGCAGTAACACATAACAGGAACTGAGAATCCATGCCTAAAGTACAATGTGTGTGAAAAATAACACAAAAAAATGACTACCCAAAAGTTTGACAAAGACTGGTGGTTGAATTAGTGCATGGAAAGTGTTAAAATACAAGCATTTGAAATACCCTAGGGTGTCTACTTTTCAAAAATATATGGTTTGATGGGGGTAAATTCCATTGACCAGCTTCAGAAATGTCCCAAATAGGACATGGGTGCATGATGACCGATGTGAAAATTCCAAGTTGAAAAACTGGAATGCGCTTCCTAAAATTAAGGCTTTTTAGCCCCCAGAGAACCCGACACACCTATACATGGGTGGTATCACTATACTCAGGAGATGTTGTTGAACACATATTGAGGTGTTTTTTGGCAGTAACACATAACAGGAACTGAGAATCCATGCCTAAAGTACAATGTGTGTGAAAAATAACACAAAAAAATGACTACCCAAAAGTTTGACAAAGACTGGTGGTTGAATTAGTGCATGGAAAGTGTTAAAATACCAGCATTTGAAATACCCTAGGGTGTCTACTTTTCAAAAAGATATGGTTTTATGGGGGTAAATTCCATTGGCCAGCTTCAGAAATGTCCCAAATAGGACATGGGTGCATGATGACCAATGTGAAAATTCCAAGTTGAAAAACTGGAATGCGCTCTCTAAAAATAAGAGCTTTTAGCCCCCCGAGAACCCGACACACCTATACATGGGTGGTATCACTGTACCCAGGAGATGCTGCTGAAGACATATTAGGGTGTTATTTGGCAGTAACCCTTAATATTATCAGTAAATGTATTTTTAAATTGCTATTTTGTCAAAAAATCTAATTATTTTTTTTTTTCCCCCAAACTTTGGCATAGATTGGTGGTGAAATGGTTGCATGAAAAAAGTCAAAATACCCCAAGTTTAATACCTTAGGTTGTCTTCTTTTAAAAAATATATACATTTGAAGGGTTATTCAGGGATTCCTGACAGATATTGGTGTTACAATGTAACTATCGTCAATTTTGAAAAAACATGGTTTTGAAATAGCAAAGTGCTACTTGTACTTATTGCCCTATAACATGCAAAAAAAGCAAAGAACATGTAAACATTGGGTATCTATAAACTCAGGACAAAATTTAGAAACTGTTTAGCATTGGTATTTTATGGTGGTTGTAGATGTGTAAGAGATTTTGGGGCTCAAAGTTAGAAAAAGTGCTTTTTTTTTTATTTTTTCCTCATAATTTATATTTTTTTTATAGTAAATTATAAGATATGATGAAAATAATCATATCTTTAGAAAGTCCATTTAATGGCGAGAAAAACAGTATATAATATGTGTGGGTACAGTAAATGAGTAAGAGGAAAATTACAGTTAAACACAAACATCGCAGAAATGCAAAAATAGCCTTGGTCCCAGATGGTCAACAAATTGAAAAGTGGTCTGGTCACTAAGGGGTTAAAGGGACAGTCAACACCAAAATTGTTATTGTTTTAAAAGATAGATAACGTCTTTACTACCCATTCCCTACTTTGCACAACCAACATTGTTATATTAATATACTTTATAACCTTTAAACCTCTAAATTTCTGTCTGTTTCTAAGCCACTATAGACAGCATCTTAATAACATGCTTTTTAATTTGCTTTTCACAACAAGAGAATGCTAGTTCATGTGGGCCATATAGATAACACTGTGGTCACACCCGTGGGTTGTGGATGACACTGCACTAATTAGCTAAAATGCAAGTCAATAGATAATAAATAAAAAGTCAAGTGATCAGGGGGCTGTCAAAAGAGGCTTAGATACAAGGTAATCACAGAGGTTAAAAGTATATTAATATAACCATGTTGGCTGTGCAAAATTGGGGAATGGGTAATAAAGGGGTAAACTATCTATTTAAACAATAAACATTTTGGAGTTGACTATCCCTTCAAATTTGAAAACTCCAGAAAGTATGTTAGATACCAGAGCATTATTTGGTTAAGTCAATTATTGTACTAAGAAAAAGTATATTTTTCACAAAAAGTCAGCTGATAAAACAGCATGCAAGAGTTAAAGTGAAGGTCAATTTTGATGAATTAGTGCCCGGTTTTTAATAATCCTATTAAAAACAAGGGCACTTTAATTCATCAAAATTGACATTTCAATGGGGCGGTGCCTGGAAGGCAACCAAGATGGACTCTTAAACTCTGAGCTCCGTTTCAGCAGTAGCCAAATGGGGATGCGACAGCTCATAAACTTTGTACATTGACTTACAAACTGTTCTCACAGGCAGTCGCTTACAAGGAGCATCAGCAGAGATACATTTAACAGCTGGCAGTTATGTATTTACGGAGCCTATTATATGCTGGGAACCTTTTGAGCAACAATCTGCCATTAAACACATCTAAAGCAGAGCAAAAGTGAAGTCACTAGAACTAATAAACTTGTAATCCTATAACTAACTCTGGCAAAATATCTAAGCAAGATCCTCTAAGATCGATCCTACTTAAGTGCGTACTTTCTGCTAAGCAATCCTAGCTGTTGAGATTTCTGGCGGCTCATAACTGTGCAGGACCTCAGCGCTGCCCCCCCCCTATGCCGGGGGTTATCAGCACAATACCAATTTGTAAAAGCTACAAGATTGGACCCCTCTAAATGTTAAACATGGAGGAATACTTGCTCTGCTGGCTGATTTTGAAAACCATATGAACAAACGCTTTGGCCAGCTCAGGCTCATGGCAAGAACACAGTATATAGAGGGAGATGAAGGTATGACTGATATTACTGGGGAGAAGGGCCTCAAGATACAGCACAACGCCAATCTTTTGATCATACTAAGCTCCAACATGGGAACAGATACTCTACAAAACTTGTCTAGTGGGGGGGGCGGAGCGTGCGGGCGTGCTGAATGGCCGCACTTAGTCAGAGCTCCTGAATCGGTTGTAGCGGAGCCCTCTCGCAGGCTCATAAAAAAGCAAATTGGATGCTTTGATTCAGTGTCGGAGGTGGTCAGGCACACACAGGACCCGATTGCCACCTTAAATTGGCCGCAGCCCGCACTTAACCTCAGGGACCCGACTCGCGGGTTAGGCCGCATCTGAGGCGCTCCTGGATTTCCCGGAGGAGCGCTGTGTTAGAGGGGCTCTCACCAATAATGCCCGAACTGACCCTGATTGCCAGCGGATCACTGTAAGACGATCCTAGACCGGATAGGAGCAGCTGATCTGTAACTGGAGCCTGCATCCCAGGGTGAGACTGAGAATGTGACGCACCTTATTATTTTTTGTATTTCACTGCGCACCATCTTGGGGGCAAAGGTATATGCTGATTATGCACTATACATGAGACAATCTGCACTCCTTATTAGACACTCCTCAGCATAAAATGACAAGAAGATTATAAGACATAGCTGGAGCTCATACACTTGTCCTGCAATGTTAGTGTTTCTATTCACTGCATGTTGTAACATATATCCCTGACTTGTTCCAATCTGGGGCTAAACTCTCAACTTTGAGGACTGTCATATACACACTAGTACGTTCCTATGCCTGCACCCTGTGCTCATACTACATAACCAACACTGCTGGCAATGTGCACTAGAATAAGTGGACATGTATCTTCTATGAAGTTTCTGTGTAAGGGCCGCTGCTGAGGGCATCAGTTGTGCTCCTTGTTCACACATATATACCGCACATTAAAACAGAAGGCCCTACTAACCTATTGTAGATGTCTGGGTCATCTTAAGACCATCCTAGGCTTTGCAGCTAATCACCACTGCAATCGAGCACAACTCACTCCTGTGATTCCCTCAATTATTTTCACTGGACTATCTACTTAGCACAGGGCCATTCCAATGGCGTTGCGTAAAAACACCAAACTAGACAAGAATTTAAAATCAGGCAGCACAGCCAACACGGTCAACACCTATTTCAAAAGCACTGAACGGTCGAAAAGAACGGAGGTTTCACAGTTAGGAAGTGATGATGAATCCACGCCAGACGGCCTGGAGGCGTCCCAGACGCCATCTCCCTCACCCAACATTCCTGGACCTACTACAGATGAGCCAGTGACCCTAAAAGCGATGGAAGCTCTTATAAATCAGGTTAAGCTTTGTATTAAATCTGAATGTGCTGACTTGAAGAAAGATATTAATGAGCTAGGTCAACGTGTAACAACCCTGGAGGTGGAGAGAGAGGAATTATCCAAAGATATGGCTGACATGTCTCACTCCATCGAAGCACAGCAAGCCCAGATCATGGACTTAGAGAACAAACTGGATGATGTTGAAAATAGAACACGGAGAAACAACCTCAGATTCCGGGGGATCCCGGAAGCCATAGGCAGGGAGGATATCCCTGTTCATCTTCAGAATCTGTTTCAATCTTTAGCTGTCACCAATCAAAGAGTAATTGAAGAGATTCCTCTTGAAAGAGCCCATCGTGCCCTTCGGCCAAAGCCCAAGGATAACCAACCTCCAAGAGACATTATCGCATGTTTCCAGAGTTACAGAGACAGAGAAAAAATCCTTCAATATGCCAGAGCACAATCATCTGTCTCTTTTATGGGAGCTAAAATTCAAATATTCCAAGATTTATCGGTACGAACTTTACAGCTAAGAAGAGAGTTTGCCTTCTTTACCACCCATCTTCGCTCACTAAAGGTTCCATACAGATGGGGTTTTCCTGTGTCTATCCAGGTCATCAAAGACGGGAAACGCCACGAATGTAACAACCCCAACGACATCCCAAGCTTCTGCAAGCAGCTAGATCTCCCTCTCCCTGAGCTGCCTGAGCCCTCAAGGCTGAGGAATGCATCGCCTGCCTCAGATCGGCAGAGGAAGTTGTGGTCTGAGATTGTTAGTAAGCAGCCGAGAAAGAGACAGAGTCCTGACCCACCTAATCTAATGGACACCACCTGATACACTACAAACTGTATCACACCTTCTGGTTCACAGTGAGTATTGGAAAGAGAGGTACTCATGTTCGGCAAGCTGTCATGCAAATGTCGGAACTGATTTTTTTTTTCTCCTCCGTATATGGGGGACCCCTGTTATTATTATGACCCAGTGAACTTGGGCACAACTGCTTTGCAGGATAGTGCATTAAACAGAAAATTAACAAACACCTCTGGATTAATATGTATTAGTATGTTCAAGTTTTAAGTTTTTACTGTTTGCAACTAGTTATTAACATAATATATTGCCAGTATGTAAGAAAAGACTACCTTGGACCTATATCAGTTCGAGATTACAGGATTGGTACTTCAGGAGCTAACCATGTACCCCATGTTGTTGACTTGATGTGTTATAGTTAATTTAGCATATTGTAGATAGCAAATGTTTGAGTGTCAATGACTGATATGCTGTTTATTGGCGATTAAGATCTAGCAATCACTGCCCACCACAATGTGGTGCCAGCTTCCAAATGTTCCGATGGGCCCAGTGAACTTGGGTTCAACTGATCTGCAGACTAGTACAATAAATGCAATAAATGAAAATTTAACAAGCACTTATAGATCGCTATTCCTCAATCTTCTCAAGTTTTCAGTTTTAATGGTTGGCAACCTGTAATTAACCCATTATTACCAACATGTAAGAATAGGTTCCCCTAAACCTTAGTTAGTCCGAGGTCTCATGAACAGTATTTCTGGAACTGATCTTATGCCTCATGTTGTTGATTAGATATGATATAGTAATTTTAGTATATTGTAGTTAGCAACTGTTTAAATGTCATTGATTATTATGCCGTCTATTGAAGATCTAAATCAAACGTTTAAGGTCCATCACAATGGTATGTCAGTATCCAAATGTTCCTCAGTACTTTGTACTGCCCTTGTGCCTGTTAGGGGGGGCTCCGCTGGGCCGAACTTCCCCCTTTTTGTCTGTCCTATTTCTTTACTTGTTGTGCATTCTTCCCCCTTCTGCTATACTTACTTCTAATCTTATTCCTATTTCCTCTTTTCTTGGCCTCTCCCCTTCCCTTTATCCCTTTCTCTCTAGATTTAACACCTGACTGTTTTTAAGAAGCAGTGTTTGTATAATTTGTTTTTATTTTTTCTTGTTGTTTTTTATATCTTGTTTTCTTGTTTCTTGGTTCCTTTTTTTTTTTCTTTTTCTCTCTCTCTTAAAACATAGAGTATATCCCATTTGCTGCAGTAACAACTCCTACCAATTGTAGCTACACAAGAGCAGTTATAACTCCCTTGGGCTTCAACTAAGATACACGCTTTGCCTCACATTGTTTATCGCACCAAGCAAACAGTCCCAATGACACAACATCACGTAGTAAGTCAATTTAGGATCGCTTCACAGAATGTTAAAGGTTTTTTATCTCCTCAGAAACGCTCAATTGCATTCCACGATTTCTTTAAAAAACATATAGATATCATAATGACCCAAGAGACTCATTTTAAGAGAACTAATGAACCCAACCTATCACACTTATACTATGACCAACATTTCCTAAATTCTGGGCCATCAAGACATAATGGAGTGGGAATCTCCTTTAGAAGAGGGTCGTCCTTCACTCTACTACACAAATATCAAGATCACGAGGGCAGAATTTTAATCTTAGTTGGATTGTTTTATGGCAGACCCTTAACACTGGCCAACATCTATGCTCCTAATCGTCCCTCCCCCTCCTTTTTTCGCACAGTTGTCAATAAAATTCTAGACATAACCAAGGGCCCAGTACTGATCGGAGGTGACTTTAACTTCCCGATCAACCCATCACTGGACACTTCCACAGGCAGATCCTACATAAGACACAGCCAAATTAAAGCTAACTGGCATGCTCTTAGGACACTCTCTCTGTACGATACGTGGAGAATAACGAACCCAACTACAAAAGACTTCACCTTTTTCTCCCACCCACAGCACTCATACTCCCGCATAGACTACCTCCTCTGTGACCAAAACACTCTCTCAGGGTTAATTGACTCTAGAATAAACCACACCGCATGGTCAGACCACAGCATGGTTTGCTCTACTTTTACGTGGTCCTCCAAACCACATCATCAGCAACACTGGAAATTAAATGATTCCATATTTTCAGATCCCCTCATATCCCTAGATATCACAGAAAAAACCACTGAATTCTTTACTTTTAATGTCCCAGCCAACACCTCGGCTGTCAATAACTGGGAAGCTTACAAATGCTATGTAAGGGGTATAATAATGAGTCACACACATAGACTACGCAAAGCGAGGGCTACACAATATCTGTCTCTAACAGCAAATTTTCAAAACAGCGAAAAAGCATTGAAACAAAACCCCCTTTCACCTCAACTTTTATTGCAGTCACAGCTGGATAGAGAGGCTCTTAACCAATATCTGGTCAAGAATGCTCATTTACGGGCTTTGACATCTAAATCTAAATTTTATATAGAAAGTAATAAAATGGGTCGTTTGTTAGCCAGGTCGCTCAAAAAGAAAAGGTATAAGGCCTTTATTCCTAGAATCCGGGACCATACAGGTACAGCGCTCTCAAAAAACACTGAAATAGCCACTCAATTTGCAAAATATTACTCAGATTTATATAACCTCCCAGTTTTGAATCCAGAATCTAAACTGGCCAGGATTAATAGATATCTATCGCAAGCCCAGCTCCCCTCTCTCACCGTGGAGGATAGTGAGGCCCTTGACTTACCTTTCACACTCCAAGAACTCTTTATAGCAATTAAAAACCTCCCCCAGGGGAAGGCCCCAGGCCCAGATGGATTCACTCCTAAATTCTACCACCTGTTCAAAGCACACTTAAGTCCCCACCTTTTAGAAATGTACAACTCAATTGACCAAAATTGCCCGTTCTCTCGACCTTTACTAGAAGCCACAATAACTGTTATTCCGAAGCCGGGAAAGGACGCGGAGCAAGTCACTAATTATCGCCCTATTTCTTTGATCAACGTAGATATTAAGCTGTTTGCTAAATTAATAGCCAATAGAATAAATAGCATTCTCCCGACCCTTATCCATACCGACCAGGTGGGCTTCATCCCCGGCAGAGAGGCCAAAGATAATACCATCCGTGTCCTACAAGCTATATCAACTGCCAACTCCACTAAGACCCCTGTAATCCTTCTCTCTACAGACGCGGAGAAGGCCTTTGACAGGGTGGACTGGGACTTCCTCTGGGCCACCCTGTCGAAATTTGGCTTCTCTGAAATACTTATCTCCCGCATTAAAGCCCTATATAGTGAACCTACGGCCAGTATTAACGCAAACAGCACTCTGTCTCAGAAAATTCCAATCCGCAACGGTACAAGACAGGGGTGCCCCCTGTCCCCCTTACTATTTGCTCTGGCAGCCGAGGTGTTGGCCAACAGAGTCAGAGAGAATGCTCAGATAGAGGGTTTGCCCCTGGGCCAATCCCGGCAGAAATGTCTTCTTTATGCAGACGATATCATATTCTCGTTATGTTCTCCTTCTACCTCTCTTCCAGCACTACTTGAAGAACTGGAGGAATATAAACTAGTATCCAACTTCTCAGTAAATATGGGGAAATCCAACCTAATGCCACTCCACCTGTCCGCAACAGATACTAAATTCATAGAATCTAACACTGCCTTCCAGATGACGGACAAAATCCGCTACCTAGGGATAAACATCTCTTCTAGGCAGACGGATCTATTTGACCTCAACTATACCCCCCTCCAAAGAGAATCTCGGACCCTCCTGGAATTGTGGCACAGACAAGGCCACCTCTCTTGGATGGGCCGAGTTAATGCCCTCAAAATGAACCTACTCCCTAAATTTGTATACCTGTTCCAGGTCCTCCCTTTAGATATCCCCCCCTCGTACTTCACGTATCAACAAAAGCTATTTGACTCCTTTATCTGGGCACAGAAACGAACCAGAGTGAACAGAAATACCCTATATTTAGACAGGGAACATGGAGGCATGGGTGCACCAAACCTCACATCGTATTTCAGGGCTGCTCATCTAGCTAGAATAGTAGCGTGGAAACACTCAAACCATGAGAAACCCTGGGTACAGCTAGAAACCTCCCTAATAGGCGGTCACAACCTGGGAGATATGTGTTGGACATTACCTAAGCATAGACCCCCAGAAGTATATGCAAATTACTATGTAGCAGCCACCCTGAAGGTATGGGACAGAACCCTTGCTTCCGATAATTCAATCTCGACCATACCTTCCCCCCTCACCCCAGTTCTTAATAACCCGCTTCTTTTACACCCACACTCCTTGCCAACCCCGACTGTTGCAAACGCCCTCTCCAATGTCCCAGCTCACTTGGTACTCAACAAGGGACAAATGCGTACACAATCGGAAATCTCTCAACTTCTAGGCCCCCCATTTCATCAGTGGTTCCCCTACCTGCAGCTGAGACATGCCATATTAAGCAGTCCAGTTGCTGGTGAGTTAACCAGGCCACTTAATCCCTTTGAAACACTGTGCACCACCCCCTCATTGAAGAGATCCCATATTTCAAAAATATACAAACTACTCAGGGGCTCTTACCCGACTAAACAACCTTCTTATATCCCTAAATGGGAGAAAGAACTTGAGATGGTTCTTTCTGAAGAGCACTGGAACCACATCTTTGCAGAAACCAAAAAATCGTCCCCCTCACTAATGTTTGCGGAGATGAACTATAAACTGTTATCCAGATGGTACTTGACCCCTCACAGACTGCATAGTATATTCCCCAACTCCTCTCCCCTTTGCTGGAGACACTGTGGAGGAGTGGGTACCCTCTCACATATCTGGTGGTCATGCCCACTCCTACATACATATTGGAAAGATATCACCAAAGGTATAAATGACGCAATTGGCCTCGATCTCACACTTTCCCCGTGTACAGTGCTACTACATCACACTCCCCCTATTCCCTGTGTATATCGAAGACAACTATTCCGCTGTCTTCTTAACTGCGCCAAATGCCTAATACCCAGGTTCTGGAAAACCACACAGATCCCCTGTCACTCCATGTGGGTGAGAGAGGTTAACCACATCCTATCCCTAGAAAAAATACATTACACTTTTATAGGCAAACAGGACTTTATAGCGGATATTGTTTATATCTGGGAACAAAGGGAGAACTGATACCATACTGACTCCCAGACCTAACTTTACCAGATGGCTAAATGATATACATTACATCCCTTTGGGTCATAGAGGCTCTCTCGCCGTCTTTTGGATAGGCTGCTCACCTTGACTGCTCTTTGCTGCTAGCGATTCATGATGCGAGGTATTGATTATCAAGCCTTATGTGGTTCTCCGTTGTTATTATTACTGTTACAATATACACTGATCTACTGTAACCTTACTGTCATAATGCAATGTATATGTATGATAATATACTCTGTGTTTCTGTTTGTTTGAAAAATTCTAATAAAAAACAGTTGATTCAAAAAAAACTTGTCTAGTGAGACTATCGTGATAAGCAAGAGGAAGACAAACGACACCCAGGTTCTTCAAGAGCTCAATTTCGAAGATTACACATCCCACTTGGCCCCATCCAAAATTGTGAGTAAAACAAATACGCACCTACCCTTAGTCAAAACCTGGGCAGATGCGGAAGGTCTCTTGGGTGAAGACAGGGATATATAACAACACCAGAACTCAAACATGCCAAATCTCTTGACACGGAGGGTGGCAGGGCCTCTTAGACGCTATTCTAGACCTCTGGAAGTTAGGATTTTCACAACCTTCTATACATCGAACCGCTTGCACCTTATTCCTAGAACACTGTCTCTATATAGACCGGATTCTAGTCAAAAGTATATGCAGCTAAGTGCCACGGATTCCTTATCATATTATTATGTTACACTCCCTTTAGGAATAGGCTGATTGTTGGGATTTTTGTGCCTTTCGACTCACAGTTGGACTTCAGCCCTTTACATTTTAATTTTTCATTACTCTTGAAGAGACATTTCAGCAGACTTTATGCAATAGTTCAGAAGTTACCTGTTATTATTTAACGCAGCCTTTGTGTGGATTTATTCCATGGTATAAAAGTTGAAAATTCTAGTTGGGTTGCACTCCCTTCAGCCTACAGACCTCATACCTTTCTCTCCCCGTGCAATATTAATTTCCTTGATCCCATGGTTGTGTAGTCTCTTAGCAGGGTTCATTTTGCACAATGTTAAATAATCTGTTACCCAGTTGATAACTTTTTCTTAGAGATCAATTGTCTATTTTTAATTACCCATTATGTGTGCATATCACTTGCTAAGTGAGGGTTTTCGTGTTATAACTGTTGGATTTTTGCTTTTATTATAGATAGTCCAACACTAGGATTCTCCTATTCAATTATGCTTTGTAATATCGGTATGGTTTTACATTTCAATAACATATGGCCATAGAGCATGTAGTTTGAGTAGTTTAAGTCTCTACCCTACTACTCTGGATCAAATGAGGTTGAATTTGTGTTCTGTTGATTAGGTCTTACTATATACGTTAAGTGATACGCTCATCTAGCTGATACATATAGTATATTGAAACGAGGACTATAAGTAACCTCTACTAAGTTCATATATAAATCTATGCTCACTTCCATAGAACTTCTTACTATTACAAATGTCTGGAAATATATGATAAGACCCTGAAATATCTCATGACATCTATATATTAAAATTTGCTCATACACAACCCATGTATTATACAACAGCCAGCTAGTACTATACTAATCCATATAACATCATTGGCGCAAACTACCAAAGCCATGAGGAAAATTACCATAACTCTTTTTCCACAACTCCCTAACATTGCTCTGTCCCGTTTTACTAGAAATCCTTCCCCTCTAGAATACAACCAAAATAACACTACATTGATCTTTATATTTGATGTGCGTAAGCTCTCTAAACAATTAGGTGCATCACTGTTCTTTCACATATCTGACTGGTAACAGATGTTTATTCTGTATGTCCTCCATTTTCCCCTTTCATTATATCAGAGGTCCAAGTTATGCCAATTATCCCTTACTCTATTTGAGCGGCTCTTGTCCACTGTACCCCTCACCCATTACTCTGCTCTGTGACTCAGCTCACCGTATATCTACTATAATGTTTTTGTGGAACTACATATATTTTTCACTTGACCCTAAAACGACCTTATGTGTCACTACTAATTACAATAAATGTACTCATCCATCTGGTCCATAAGAATCCTGAGTTGTAGTTACCACAATATAATACATACTATAGAAAGCGAGGTTCAATGTAAAGGAGCTTAACACTTTTATACTGCTAACCTCTGTATCCTTATTGAAACCAATTCACATAGCACACTTCATCTGTAGATCACACCACAACTTTGAGACAGATGATTGCTCTCTGATTTTTTGGTATAAAGCTATAAATGTTCTCAATCTATCTGTTGATGAAAGTGAAATTAATCATATCTATCTAAATATTACATGTCTTTGGATTGTTAAATCCCTATTTGCCTTTTTCTTTCCTTGTATGCTTCGATAACCTCAATAAAAAAATTAAATTAAAAAAAAAATGACATTTCACTAGTTTTCTTCTAAAAATTACCTTTTAATCCTGACATCCGCTCCAGCTATTCCCCAGGCAGTCGGAAGCCTCTTCTTACGTCAGAAATAATGAATCCGGCTTCCTCCAATCACAGCTTCCCCCCTGGGGGATCACGGCCTGAGGCAACGCAGTGATTGGAGGAAGCCGGATTCGTCATTTTGGACCTGCGAAGAGGGCTTGCGACGGGCAGAGGAAGCGCTGCAGCCGCTGTCAGGATTAAAAGGTACGCTTTTGAAGAAAACGAGTGAAATGTCAATTTTTACGAATTAAAGTGCCCCTGTTTTTAATAGGATTATTAAAAGCCTGGCACTAATTCATCAAAATTGACCTTTACTTTAAAGAGACAGTATACACCAATTTTCATATAACTGCAAGTAATAGACACTACTATAAAGAAAATATGCATAGATACTGATCTAAAATTCCAGTATAAAACCTCATAAAAACTTACTTGGAAACTCCCAGTTTAGCATTGTTGGTTAGGTTAGGCTAGGCTGGGACACCCACAGAAAGAGGCTGGGAAAGCAGGAAGAGAAGACGCTCCCTCCCCTGCATATGAAACAACAGATTACACAAAAAAAGAGTAAGCAGGAAACTGTAGACTTCAGTCTAAATCTGATACTTTAAGACTTGATTAGGAATCTGAAAATCAATACAATGTTATTAAAATAAATAATAAACAAAACTATACATTTATACAAAAACACTCCCAGGTGGGCCATATAAATGGATCATCTACAAAACATCTATGCAAAGAAAAAACAAGTATACAGTGTCCCTTTAAATGGACATACAATCAGAAAAATGTATTTCATGATTCAAATAGAGAATACATTTTGTAAAAAAAAAAAGCTTTCAATTTACTTCTGTTATCAAATTTACTTAATTTTCTTGATATCCTTTGTTGAAAAGCAGGTAGGAAGCTTTATCATTATGATGCAGGGGACTGGGGCAACTGTGTTGCAAGAACAGTAGGTAGCAGCAGTGTTTCCTGTCATATACTGCTCCAGAAATGTGCAGATCTAAATATCTACTCAACAAAGAATACCATGAAAACAAAGCAAATCGGACAATATGCTCTGTGAATCATGAAAGAAAAATGTTGTGTTTTATGTCCCTTTAATTTTGCACCCTCCTACTTTAGATCACAACTCCTTGTTTTGGTATTACTCATTTTATTTAACCCCTTCCCGTTGTTAGGACGTTCCATGTCGTTTTAACTTTGTTCCAAAGTAGACAAATAAGTCCCGGCAGGAAAGGATTAACCATTTTATTGCATCCTTTAATCTATTTGAAGGTTTCTATTCCTTCTCTAAAGTATACATTGTAAGTTTATAAATTCTTTCTTTGTAAATGTCATTTTCTTTTTGGGTGGGAAAGGCATGTAACAATTTAGATATCCTAACTAGTCATCTCTAAAGTGGATAAGTACCATACTTTTACTGCTACTTATATATTATTATTTTTTTTAAATAATCATGCATCCTGTTCACTTTAGCTGCTGAATTGTTTATCATACTTGCCTGAAATAATAATTCCCAAATCCCATTCCTATTTTGTTAGTCAGTAAAGTGACAAAAAATATTTGTGGAGCCACAATGGTACAATGCAATGCAAACGTGGGGTGGAGATCTTTAAATAAGGTATTAAATAATTTATGAGTAACCTTCAGTAGATCCAATACTTTCTATATTATTCTATAGAGCAGTGCTTTCCAAACTGTGTGTCGGGACACACTAGTGTGTCGGCAGTAGTGTGTAGGTGTGTCCCTGCTTCAGCACAATTTTTTTTTAAATTACATTTTTTTTTAAATTGTTTTTTGGTTTCTGTTTTTCCACCTGCCTGCTACAGAACACATGGTTGACACGTGATTGATCCTAGTGGGTCACAGATCATCTTAACCAATTGGCACAGCTCAGTGGGAACTGAAACTTACCATTGGGGGATTTGGCGGTACATTGGCTCCTGACTGCACGTGTAGTCTCCTTAATTGGCTTGTGACTGCAAGTGTAGTCAGTGAGTGGGATAGCAGTGTGTTTGCAGCACGGGCAGTAGTTGGTCGGACTCACAGAGCTCTGAGGGAGGCAGCTTAAACGCTGAGCTGAAGTCAGAAGTCAGTGGGATTTTTTTTGCAGCTAGCTCCCAGTAGTGCATTGCTGCTCCTGCTCTTGATATATGGATAGGAAGTGGAAGCTTAAAAATGCTTGATGATGAAATGCGTGTGTCTTTATCTAATATTCCACCAAATATTCAGAAACTGTGTTCATCCCGTCAACCTCATACATCCTATTAAATAGTAAGTAGCTATTGGGGTTATTAAACTTTTTTTAATTCTTGCCCATTCATACTGTTACTTATAAATACATTTTGTTATTATATAATTTATGTATGTGTCGGTATCTCTTAAAACAAGTTAGTTTAACCTCCTTTTTGCTAGTACAACTGAATTACTGTGTCGCAAAATAATGTAGGTCTACAAAGTGTGTCACCAACATGAAAAGTTTGGAAAGCTCTGCTATAGAGAATACATACTAAGCTTTAGAAGATAAAATAGCATCTACAGTACTGTACATCTTAAAAATAAAACTCCTACCTACAGAGATTTCACAGAGTAGTTTATATCAAACAAATCATTTGAAATTCTAACAAACCACTTTATACATAATATATAGGTAGAAAACATTTAATTAACATAAACACATCAACTGACGTTAGACAAAGCACACCTGGCATTCTACTAACAAGCTGCCGTGTCTGTAAAACTATTCAAATCCCTCGGTTTTGTTACAAAGCCATATATTGTAATTTAATTAACTTCAAATTCTATTCTGTTTGCGAGCACAAAATCAGAACTGCAATTACTGTTGAAATTTGAGAAGTTGTTTCCCTTCATTGAAAAAAAAAAAAAAAAGTTATATTAAATAACAGTTGTTTTTGTGTGAAAATTCAATGATACAAAAATAATGCACGTGAGACACCTGATACAAAGATTTTTTTTTTATCTACACTTATTTTCATGACATTGCTCTCACATTGTAACCCAAAACAATCAGCGCCTCTCCTTCGTCCTACTGTAGTTTATCCCTGATTTCATAAACACATTAGAGGTGAGTAGACAGTACAATTATATGAATGTTTTTAGAGAAATAAGTATAAAGGTTGTGGTGGCCTTGGAATCATATTACATACATTACTTCTCATAATTGTAGCTTTAAAAGGAAGTGACATGAGGTGGGGAGAAACGTCAGCCCAGGACCATTCTTGCTTTTTTACTACCACCCCTTGGGCGGGGTCTGGCTTTCTTCCCTGGCTTGGCTGATATATACAACAGCCTATTGCAAACTATTGCTTATGGTAGGGTCCCTTTCTATCCTTGCTTCTTTAAGTGCACATGTCCAGCTCTTGCAGACACGAGGTATGTGCTCATATGCATGGTCATTTAAACCCAAAGCAAAGTAGATCACTATACTGAGATGATGTTTTGATTTTAGAACGTTCTTTCAAGACTGTTGAATGAAAGGTCGCTTTTAAAGTCTAGGAAGGGGTTGCAGACAGACTGTAGTGCACTGTATGGTTTAAATGGTTTGCATTTACAGAAGACTGTTTTTTTTTTTCAATTTATTTTTTAAATTTTGAGGTTTTACTTTTATGTGTGAGTTTTATACTATATGATATCGTTAGACCTGTTATTGTCTGATAGTAAGTAAAGTGTTTTTAATTGGGATAGCCAATATGGTTAGGAAATAGGCACAGCCCCCCTCCCAAAAAATCACAACCCCTTTTTTTTATCTCATTCATGTGTGTATGATAGGGTACTGGAACAAAAGCCATTAAACGTGGGTCTTTCTTGTGTAAATTACTGTTTATTTGCCAAAAAATGATCCAGATTTGAATCTGTATGGTCCTCTTGTTTTGATTAGCTGCCTGCAGCAGGCGAGGTCCCCTTTTTTGTACCACCCAACATCATGCTCTCTTTCACATCGTTTCTATAGTAACCATGGGAAAATGTAAAGGTTTATCTAGCCCTACAATTAAATGTAATAGGGACTGGGAGGGAAATCATGGTGGAGAGAGTGTCAGTAGGAGGCACAGCATCCTGTTGCTCGCGTGCATGTGTTGTTTCGTCAGTTTTTGTGCGCGCTGTTGTGAAGAGAAAGTGATGGTTTCTGCTTTTGCTATAGGAATTGTCCACACACATGTAATAGATTTTAACGTATTCTGCTATATTACTAATTGTGGTGCCTAGTAGTAAGGTGTATCACTAATATTTAGTTTAAATGTTTCGCCTCCTCTAGTTAAAATATGCAGTTTGTTCACCAGTGTGTGTTAGAAATCAGTCATTGAGTGTTGCTCCTTATCTCAGTGACCAAAAGCTCCAGTGGCTTGAGAGACTGGGCACTGGGGTCGTGGTGAGGGAAGCAAGCAGTGTGTGCACGTACAGGTGGCTGCTCAGTTGCCGAGGACGCGCACTGTCTGCTACACCAAGCAAATAATTTTATTTTGAATTAGGAAACACATGGTTGGTCAGGTAAAAAAACAAAACAATATATATGGGATAATATTTGTATCTACAGATGTTTGCGTGTACATAGCTGTGACCACTTCTGAAAAATCGTTTTTGTTTTCTGAATATGATATCAGCAAGTGCAATCCTTGTGCAATAGAACAGTGATGTAAAACAAACAAAATTCACTTTTTTTAAAAAACATTTTTTAATATGTGACAAACTCTATATAGTAAAGATATTAGAAGCCATCATTGAACTTGGTGACCTATGGCAGGATAATTGTCTTAAGTCACAGATATGGACCTCATGATGAGGTCTTATTTATATTTTTACACTAAAGCACAAAGATCCAGAGGGTTACAGTATTGTTGAATGATACTTATGTTAGAATGATTCTAACATGTTTTACAAGAAAATATATGTTCCTACAGTTTCATTATAAAGCCCAGGAAGGAAATCAGAACTACATTTTAATGTGGGTGTGTTGTCAGTTTGTACCATCATATTGTGTAATAATTTCACCATAACTACACAGCATAAAATTTAGCAGTTATAGGGTGCTCAGGGGTCCAAGGACACTTGCTAACTATTTTCAAATTTGCCATAGCTCCAGCTGTGAATAAATGAGATTTTGTAGCTTTTTTTTTCTCTTTCAATTATAGGTTTCACAGTTATTTTAATTTATAGTTTCACTTTAGGATTTGGATTTTGTATCTAAGCCTCTGCAGACTGCCCCTTATTGCAGTTCTTTTGACAGACTAGCATTTTAGCCAATCAGTGCCCTCTCATAAGTAACTCCAGGGACGTGAGTACAATGTTATCTATATTGCTTACATGAACTAGCACCCTCTCTCTGTGAAAAACCTATGCATATGAGCCTAGGTTTAGCTTTCAACTAAGAATACCAAGAGGACAAAACAAATTTTATGATAAAAGTGAATTGGAAAGTTGTTTAAAATTCCATGCCCTAGCTCAGTCAAGAAAGTTTAATTGTGAAGTCATATGCCGATATACACAGAGTGGCCGTTAAAAAGCAGGCATTCCCAGTGACTCTTCAACAACAGGTCCCTGTGACTCTTCAACAACAGGTCCCTGTTGTTGAGGAGCCACTGGGAACTCCTGCTTTTTAATGGCCACTCTGTGTATATTGGCATATGACATCCAACTTTACACTATGAATTCTAGCTTATCTAAATGCTAACTTAAAAACAAGGAGATATTGTTGAGCCTAACTTTAAACGGTAATTGTGAGAATTTCTTTATAAATATTAACACATTAGGTAACCTGGGCTTAAGTGAGTTTAACATTTCGGACAGTAATTATGATAAAACAGAGAATACTGACAGTTTACATAGCATCTTAGTCTGAAATTATTTACTCATGAATATATTACTCTAGTTCATTTGCTACTTTTTAGATACAAGTTAGGCAGCCTATGTAAGGCAAGCAACATTGGTTGCAATTTATACGCCTGATATTATTCTCAAATATCAGCAAAACACATACTAACCACTGTTACTTTCAAGCATCGATTAACTAATGTGCTTAAATAAACCAGACTAAGCACAGCAAACAGGTAGAAAGAGTAGTCATTACCAGCACCTTATTACTAGCAATACTTATGCTCTTACAGCAATCTTATCATAACTGAAAAAGCTATTACTACTGCCACAAACACACAGCTATATTCAAGGTATAACTGTTAAATTTAACAGCAGCTAGTAGCATTATACTGTATAACGCTTTTCTGATTGTACTCAAATTGTTATAATCAGGTAGTACTTCACTATATGGGTCACTACATATCATTGCAGCTTATTTAAACCTGATAACATTTGCTGTAAGCCACAAGCCTGTCATATATGTACAACTACCAACAGGAAAACCATACCAGGATTCTTTTATCTTCAAGTACATACATTTGATGATTGTCAGGATTCCTAGAATGACCTGATAATGTGTTTATCTGGCGAATGATAATATAGTCAACATCTCTACACCTGACAAATTGTACAACTATCTAAATCCTTACAGAAGAAACAATCTATGAGTTTATGACTTATACCTAGTGTTACCTATCTAATAATACTATAAACTATATGTTTACATTTTACCCAAGGGCAAGTTGCTGAACCTTATATTCTGTGATAACTCACATTTATTCTCCTTCTCAACAGTTGCATCTAAGCACAGATCCATGATATGTGAATCCAAGCACAAGCAGAGCTATACACAAGTGTGTGTGTGTTTAATTCTCCTTCCCTTATATTTTAGATTAAACATTAAAAGTTATGTTTTAAGCATTGAATTGTTTCACTCCCTTGTTGGTAGGGACTATCTGTTGTCATATACCCAATACAATTCACATGGTGATAAGACATTATTAGTCTGTGACTCTGGAGTGCTATACGTGTATTCTCCACTAGTGGGTTCTTTACCCATTTCGTTCTCAAAAGATTCATATAGGGCATGCGTTTTTAAACAACTTTCCAATTTACTTTTACCATCAAATTTGCTTTGTTCTCTTGGTATTCTTTATTGAAAGCTAAACCTAGGTAGGCTCATATGCTAATTTTTAATCCCTTGAAGGCCATCTCTTATCTCAGTGAATTTTGACAGTTCTTCACAGATAGACAGCACTGAAATGCAAGTCTATCAGAAAAACTGAAATAAGGGGGCAGTCTGCAGAGGCTTAGATACAAGGTAATCTCAGAGATAAAAAGTGTATTAACCCCTTCCTGCCTAAACTTATTTGTCTATATTGGAACAAAGTTCTGATGTAAACAAGTTAAAATTGAAATCACGTGATCATTGATGGGATTGGGTCAGGCAGAGTACCTATGACACTTGGCACCCCCTCCAGCCTGCGATCTTGTTTAGAAAGCTGCCAAGGCTTTAGCCCAGGACAATTAAGATGGCATGGAACGTCCTAACGGCAGGAAGGGGTTAATATAACTGTTGGTTTTGCAAAACTGGGGAATGGGTAATTAAGGGATTATCTATCTTTTTAAACAATACAAATTCTGCAGTAGACTGTCCCTTTAAGGCCTAACAGGCCAAACCTATACATGGTGCTGGCTGCATCTCCTGATCTGAGGCACATTGTCTGGTACTAAAGTGATTGTAAATCCTAGCATTTGTGAAAAGCAAGGATTTACAATTGGAACAAACAAAGGGGACTTTAAGTCATGAAGTATAAAATACTTCATGCTGAAAGCTCCTTTTATTTGTTGGAAGCGTTCTCCGCACTGAGCTGCTCAGGCAGTCCACAGCACGGCAGAGCGCTATTTAGCTAAGAGGTGACGTTTCCACCTCTTAACAAACAGCCGTGCAGGCTATACAGCTTGTCCCGGCTGTGCCGTACGGCTGTTTGGTTAGAGGTGGAAACGTCACCTCTCAGCTAAATAGCGTTCTGCCTTGAGCTGCCTGAGCAGCTCGGTGCGGCGAACGCTTCCAATAAATGAAGGAGCTTTCAGCATGAAGTATTTTATACTTCATGACTGAAACTCCTCTTTATTTGTTCAAATTGTAAATCCTAGGGTTTCACAAACGCTATGATTTACAATCACTTTAAGGGATTGGAATTTTACATGGTCTCTGATTTTATTTTAGTTTATGACACAACTAAACAAATTTGTTCAAAATATAGGCATCAACCCAAATATTTAGAAACCAGAACATTGTGTGCCATTTATGTGTTAGTTTTAGATTTCACATTCTTTTAAGTGCAGGCTTATTAACACTTACTGTTTCTGTGGTCTTTATATTGCAGTAACCTGTTCACACCCCTTCTTGCTTTCTAGATATGACTGGTTGCTTGTAACAACAAGGATGTGTAGAGCCAATAGAAAGTGAGAGCCTGTGTCGTAACCAATCACAGGAAAATAAGGGCTCAAACTACCGAGGAAGGAAGGTGCTGTTGCCAGCTGCTGTTCATGATCAGTATCAGTAGTGAGAAGCCTTTCAGAAGTTTTTATATATATATATATATATATATATATATATATATATATATATATATATATATATATATATATATATAAACTTGCACTATTTTTAATTAGTTTTCCTGTGCTTAAAAAACAAACACAAACGTATACTATTGGAGGGATATTGATGATGTCCACCAGTGAAACTATCTAATTTTTTTTTATCTGTTCCAGTGGATGAAAATCCCTAAGTCAGACTGTCTACATATGCTTTAATTTGTTTACTTGTTCCCTCACATAGACACTGCGGTATTTGATTTGCATTATTCACACACACACACACACACACATGCTTTTCAAATTCACAGTTTGTTTTTTGAGTGCTCACATTTTTTTTGTTCCAAGGGATGAAAACGTGTACTTCTCAATTCAAAATCATTTGAAGCAGCTTGTGACTTAATTTTTTGCCTTGCATAACTGCTGCTGTTTTTATATGCATGATGTCACTTTATAAGTTATTGTTTAAAGCAAATACCATAATGATTTTTTTTTTTTTTTTTAAACCTTCACCCCAATATATTGTCTGTGCTGTGGACAATTCTTCCTCATTTAAACAATAGTTTTAAGGGATTGTAAGATTTTCCTTTAAATATTAGCATTATACTACTCAGCATATTATTTTAAGCAGTGTCAGTGCACAATTAGCAGAAGCAACCCACTCTACTTCTTTTACGGAGTAATACAGGGATATAAAACCCACATTTTTCTTTCATTATTCAGATAGAACATATCATTTAAAACTTATTTCCAATTTACTTCATTTATGAATTTGGCTTCATTCTCCCGGTATTCTTTATTGAAGGAGCAGAAATACACTACTAGAAGATAGCTGAACACATCAGTAAACCAATAAGTGGTACATTTTTTTACAGCCACCAATCAGCATCTAGCTCATAGCTCCTGACCCTACCTAGGTATGCTTTCCACAAACGATACCAAGAGAATGAAGCAAAGTTTTTTTTTTTTTTTTTTTTTTTTTTTTTTAATTGTATGCACAATCTGAGTCATGAAAGAAAATGTTTGGGTTTCATGTTACTTTAATCTCTTTGTAAGAAATAATTCTAGGAGAAGCACTGGACTGTATTGTAGTGCATTCCCTTGGGATATGTAATGGCTCATTCTGTGCCTGCAGGGCACCATAAGGTGGTTACTTGCTCTTCCTTTAGAAATGAGTTACCTGTATCTATTGATTGAACGAAATGGATGGGATAACAGCAGCAGGGGCATCCACTGGTCATTGTATTTAATACTAGCACAAACCTATATGATATAGTTGCTAATAGGTTCCATTCTTCTCTTCTGCTGGCGTGTGTTTTCTTTACCTAAAGTTTCCACTGTGTCCTCTCTTTTTTTCTGATGGAATGGGGAGTTTCTTCTCATTCCGCTTCCCTAGTTGCTTGAGATGCAGCCCATCACTTCCTTGGCAGCGATCTATTTGACAATCAGTGGAGTGTGTGCAAGGCATACAATCTTCAGTATGATTTAAATCATTTCCATTTTTTAGAGACTGTTGAGACTGTGATTATAGTTAGGGTTCAAAATTGTCCAGTATGCAGCTGCCTTTAGCTTTTTAAAGGAATAAAGAACAGTGCTCCTTTAGAAAAAACAAAAAGATACATCTAAGTAAGCATAAATAGATTGTGTTGAAAATAACTTACTTGATTTCTTGCTCAATGAACACACATAAATTCTCAGTGTAGCTAATGCCTGCAGCTAGATAAGTGAGCTGACATTTCAAATATAAAGGGGACATGTACTATACAAGCTGCAGAGTATAAAATGCATGAGAAATTGCTTTTTAGGTTTATTTTTGCATGTGAAATAACTTTTTTTGTTTCTCAAAACCATAACCCATTAAAATGGATTGAAATTGCAGGGAAAGCTGATTTCCTTATTTTATCACTTTCTGTACACACACATGCTTCTTTATATTTCTGTTTGTATAGCAAAGCCCAATACTTAGGGCCGGATTATCTAAAGGTCTCAGGGCTGGCAACCTGCTTCTGGCCTCTGCCTTACTCCATTTTCAGAGGCTTCACCTGGACATTCTTCTGTCCGGCAACTAAGGCTGACTGGTAAGAGAGAAATTGAGGTTAAAGGATAATGAAACTCAAACTTTTTTTTCTTTAATTATTCAGACAGAGTATGCAATTTTAAACAACATTCTAATTTAAATTATCCAAAAATAATAATTGTTCTCTTGGTATCTTTTGTTGAAAAGCAGGGATTTAAGCTCAGGAGCGTTTACAAGTCTGGTGCACTATTATGTGGTACCTTGGATGTTTCTTACCCCTACCACATTTCTCCTTTTTAGTGTGCATATGTTTATTGACACCACCTCTTGACAGGTATCTGTATAGCAGCCAGACCAAATACTGCACTACTTTTATCAGAGGCTACATAAGACTGTGTGTGTGTGTGGTTGGGCAGAAGTCTTTCCTGCATTTCTTCTGCTTCCAAGCTCCTGTCAGAACAAAGTACGCATGCACAGTGCATGATGGGAAGCATGCGGCACACAGGTGTATACAGTTGATAAATTTACTTAAAACTTTGGGTCCAACATTTTTTTCTTTTTCTTCTCATGATCCTTCACAAAATAAATTAACCTCTTATGTGCCAGGGACACACACCTGAATTAATCTCTTTACAGTTGAGCACACACCATTGATTTACTTACCTTTGTAAAGGGATTAAAAAGTTAGAAGAGGAATGCTGGAGATGCATGAAAATGTATTCAGCTTGGAAAGATAACCAAGCTTATATCAAACAAATGGTAGTGTCACTTAAAGGGATATTAAACCCAATCTTTTTCTTTCATGATTCAGATAGAGCATGCTATTTTAAGCAACTGTCTAATTTACTCCTATTATCATTTTTTCTTCATTCACTTGCTATTTATTTAAAAAGCAAGAATGTAAGCTTAGGAGCCACACCATTTTTGGCTTAGCACCTGGGTTGCGCTTGCTGATTGGTGGCTAAATGTAGCCACCAATCAGCAAGCACTATCCAGGGTGCTGAACCCAAAATGGATTGACTCCTTAACTTAGATTCCTGCTTTTTCAAATAAAGATAGCAAGTATTCTACTTCTCATGTTTGATAGAACAGTTTGACAATGTTACAAATGTTGATTCTTTTCTGCATGGGAAAACATATTTGTTCCAGAAATTGTTTGAACTTTATGCTCTTGATAAAGGCTTCTTTTAGCCGAAACGCGTTGAGCTGTATTTTAAATAAAACTTGAAGCTGCACCTGAAGACACCTTGCTAACATTGCTTCATACTTTATCCTTTCTAATACGCTTTGCATAGCACTATTTCCTGCCATGTAGTGTTTCAGACACCTACTTGAGTAACTCTTCAAAAAATAATACCATGCAAACAAAGCAAATTTGATCATAGCAGTAAATTGGAAGAAAAAAAAAAGTATGCTCTGTTTGAATCAAATTTTTGGGGTTTCATATCCCTTTACTACGGATTTATGATATATATATATATATATATATATATATATATATATATATATATGAGTTAGAGTCATTTGGAAAGGCACTCCATATACAAATATCACAGCCTCCAGGGTGCACTTCAGAAAATGATCCAATGTATATTCGTAGAAAAAAGGCACTCACTGGTTCAGGTAAAACTTAACGTTTAATAAATTAAGTTAAAAATGCATGACGTTTTGGAGGTATTCCACCTCCTTTTTCAAATGCATGATACAGACATTTTGGAAAATACAAAAAGCAGTATAAAACATACAATACCCCTCCACCTTAAATAACCCAATAGCTTCTGATAACGCCGACCCGCGATCGCGGCCCGCATGCTGCAGATCCGGAAGTAATGTGACCGGAAGTTGCGTCATCTACATGGATCACGTGATGACGTCGGTTGCCATAGTGACAATCTTTGTTGTCTAGCGATGACATAGGTAATGAGGAAGGGCCCTTCCAAAGGGATATAAAGGCAAAAATCATTTTTAATTCTTAATTAACATATAGATCCTCTTGCCTATTCCATGAAATACTGCAGTCAACCGTATATCAGAGCACTGTGCAAGTTAAAAACAGTAAAGGCAATCGATCATGAGTGATCAATTACAAAAATTAAAAACATAAATATGGTGGACATATGAATTCTATTACTATCTTGAGAGAACTACTTGTGTATTGGAATGTATATATTACAATATTAACAATAATCCATTATATGGGTATTGGGAGATGTAATAGAACACCATTTGTAGATAGCCCAAACCCTAAATAATGTACATATATACATCCAATAAGTTTGTGTATTCATCATATCTCCTGGAGTATGGCAAAAAAAACCTGAGGACTTAAGAACTGAAGAAAATTAAAGTCATGTTTGAGAGTCAGTGATTGTAGATGTTATTCTTAGATAGATAGAGTAATTATAGCCAATGGAGGAAAATTAAATCAGTTCCCAGTGTAAAATGGCGAGAAGTTGAGCATAGTGTTTAACACCCTAGGTGTTATAGTGTCCAAGGTATAAATCCATCTTGTCTCCAACCTTAGAAGCCGATTTTCCTCCATTGGCTATAATTACTCTAACACCTAGGGTGTTAAACACTATGCTCAACTTCTCGCCATTTTACACTGGGAACTGATTTAATTTTCCTCCATTGGCTATAATTACTCTATCTATCTAAGAATAACATCTACAATCACTGACTCTCAAACATGACTTTAATTTTCTTCAGTTCTTAAGTCCTCAGGTTTTTTTTGCCATACTCCAGGAGATATGATTAATACACAAACTTATTGGATGTATATATGTACATTATTTAGGGTTTGGGCTATCTACAAATGGTGTTCTATTACATCTCCCAATACCCATATAATGGATTATTGTTAATATTGTAATATATACATTCCAATACACAAGTAGTTCTCTCAAGACAGTAATAGAATTCATATGTCCACCATATTTATGTTTTTAATTTTTGTAATTGATCACTCATGATCGATTGCCTTTACTGTTTTTAACTTGCACAGTGCTCTGATATACGGTTGACTGCAGTATTTCATGGAATAGGCAAGAGGATCTATATGTTAATTAAGAATTAAAAATGATTTTTGCCTTTATATCCCTTTGGAAGGGCCCTTCCTCATTACCTATGTCATCGCTAGACAACAAACATTGTCACTATGGCAACCGACGTCATCACGTGATCCACGTAGATGACGCAACTTCCGGTCACATGACTTCCGGATCTGCAGCATGCGGGCCGCGATCGCGGCTCGGCGTTATCAGAAGCCATTGGGTTATTTAAGGTGGAGGGGTATTGTATGTTTTATACTGCTTTTTGTATTTTCCAAAATGTCTGTATCATGCATTTGAAAAAGGAGGTGGAATACCTCCGAAACGTCATGCATTTTTAACTTAATTTATTAAATGTTAAGTTTTACCTGAACCAGTGAGTGCCTTTTTTCTACGAATATATATTTATCTGGGCTTTAGTCTGCTGAGTAGAAGGCTAGTAGTCACTGTTATAATAGTATAAAGTAAATTGTGTTGTAGTTGGTATTATATACCAAATTAGGGGCACATATGTAGCAGAGTTAACCTTGCGAAATCAACAGGATGCATTTCAGGGGCCCCATGCGATATGCAGCGTCGCCTGCAAAAGCCGGCGATGCCGTTTTTTGTGCGGGTTTGGTATCCTATATACAGCGCCGCATATAAATGCGGCACGTATATTTCACCCGGCGGACGTAGTTTTTCCCCCCATAGACTAACATATAAAACCCGCGCAATTTGGTATCCAATATCTAGCGCAAGGCCTTACGTGGCGAAAATGGAGAAAACTTACTCCATTTTCACCTCGCCATAAAAAGTAGCCATAGCAGGCCTTGCGCTCAGTATGGGAGCACCGTAACTCCCTAAAATGCCTACAAAAAAACCTAACGCATGCGCAATGTCTATCTACGTTTCAACCGCAATCCCCCACCGCAATACCTAATAAAGTGTTTAACCCCTAAACCGCCGGAGCCCGTCGCCACCTACATTAAATGTATTACCCCCTAATCTGATCCCCCTACACCGCCGCCACCTACATTTAATATATCAACCCCTAAACCTAAGTCTAACCCTAACACCCCCTAACTTAATTATTATTTAAATAAATCTAAATAATATTAATATTATTAACTAAATAATTCCTATTTAAAACTAAATACTTACCTATAAAATAAACACTAATATAGCTACAATATAATTAATAATTACATTGTAGCTATTTTAGGATTTTTATTTATTTTACAGGTAACTTTGTATTTATTTTAACCAGGTACAATAGCTATTAAATAGTTAATAACTATTTAATAGCTACCTAGTTAAAATAATTACAAAATTACCTGTAAAATTACAACCCACACCCCTACTCTAAAACCCACGATCCCCCCCCTTAAATAAACCTAACACTACCCCATTGAAGATCACCCTACCTTGAGCCGTCTTCACCCAGCCGGGCCGAACTCTTCATCCGATCCGGGCACAAGTGGTCCACCAGCCGGGCAGAAGTCTTCATCCGATCGGGGAAGAAGAGGTCCTCCATCCAGCAGAAGTCTTCATCCAAGCGGCATCTTCTATCTTCATCCTTCCGGCGATGAGCGGCTCCATCTTGAAGACCTCCGGCGCGGAACATCCATCTCTGCCAACGACTACCCGACGAATGACTGGTCCTTTAAATGACGTCATCCAAGATGGCGTCCCTCGAATTCCGATTGGCTGATAGGATTCTATAAGCCAATCGGAATTAAGGTAGGAAAAATCTGATTGGTTGATTTAATCAGCCAATTGGAATGAACTTCAATCCGATTGGATCAGCCAATAGAATGCAACATAAATTTTTCAGCACTCAAACCTTAGGTGATTCTTAAACACCTGGGTGCAGTCCTTTAATAGAACATATAGAACAATTTGAATATAATGAAGGGCACTCTCAGGATTTTTTTGTATTTGCAAAACAAAGTTATTTATTCTTAGTATCAACAATTTTTCATAGTCGACGTTTTGGCTTTCACAGAAGCCTCTTCTTTTAGGTCTGAGAATCTTCTCTATCGTACACCAAGTAAAACTGTTTAAATTACCATTATGGTAAATACCAAAGTGATGAACAATCGGTGTGGAAAATCTCTTGAAATTAAAGGAGTACAGATGTTCTCTAATTCTGGTATTAATGTCCCTTGATGTGAGGCCAACGTACTGGATTCTCCACTGGGTACATTCAATCAAGTAAATCACGTATTTGGATGTACAGTTCATGACTGTACTGGTAAAGGTTTTTAGTTATTTTCACATAGTCACAAGGCTTACACTTCCGGTGTGCGCATTTGTACATACCCAAATCCTGAGCCAAGAACCTCTGGTGTTTTGTTGTGATCTCAAGAGAGTAGGAGCCAGAATTGAACCCAAAGTCAGGCTTTTCCTGTAAGCACACCTCAGACCCTTCCTGACCGTGTCCACTAACTTATCATCAGCTGATAATATGGGAAAATGTTTGCATACAATTTGGCACTATGTCCTATCACAAATGTGACACCATCAAATTCTTTGTTCAAAGTATCGCTCTTAGAAGACTTTCTCTAGATCTAGTATTAACAGCCCATTTAGCTTTTTTAATGGCTTTTAAAGGATATTTTCTGGCCAGTAGACTTGCTTCTAGATCTTTGGACTGTATTGTATAATCACAAGGATCTGAATAGTTCATTTTGAGTCTTGTAAACTCACCCTTTGCAATTGCAAATGACACATGCTTTGGGTGACCGCTTGTGCCCAACAGTAATCCATTTCCTGAAATGAGCTTGCGATACACCGTGGACCCAATGGCCCCATTCTCCATTCCCATCAAGGTGACATCCAAATAATGGATCTTATTCAAATTATGTTCGAAGGTGAATCTCAAGCCAATTTAATTATTGTTGAGATAATCAATAAAAGCTTGCACATAGTCCTGGGGACCTGTCCCAATAAATAACAAATCATCAATATATCTTTTGTACAGGGAAATGTAATGCCTAAAGGGATTACTATCTCCAAAGATATGGCAAAACTCCCACCAACCTAGAAACAAGTTGGCAAAAACGGAGTAAACTTTGCTCCCATGGCAGTGCCACATCTTTAGAGATAGTAAACCCCCTCAAATTTGAAAAAAATATCAGTCAATAAAACCCCCCAAATCCTGATAACAACATACAATTTAAATTAATCTGAATAGTAAGTGAAATTTTCAAGGAAGAAACAAATGGCCTCCATCCCTTTCATATGTGGGATGCTAGAATATAAGGACACTGCATCCACGGTAAGCCAACTTGAATTTTCCGACCACCTCACCTGACTAACCACATTTAAATTGTGTTTAGTATCCCTGAGGTAAGAGGGAAGCTCTTGCAGTCGGCTGAAGGATTGAATCCAACCACACTGCCTAGGAGAGAGTCTACTCCTCTAACAATGGGGCGTCCCTGAATACTCTCAAGGGATTTATGCACCTTGGGTAGATGGTGGAACAGGGGAGTTTTAGGATGTTCTACAAAAAGGTAATTCGCTGTAGCTGAAGCAATACTCCCCTGTTCCAAACCATCATAGAGGTTTGTCTAAGTTCCCCCTGAAACTGAGTGGTTGGATCCCCCCTCAGTACCGAATAGTCCTCTCTAACCTCAAGCTGACATAGACCTTCAGTGATATATTGTGCATGGTCCATTACTACCACCATACCTGCTTTCCTGAATACCAGATCAGTATTACCTTGAAGAGAAATTAGTGTTTTTCTTTCTGACACTGTGAGGTTGGATCTAATTTTGGGATTACTATCTTTCAAACTCACTAGATCTTTTTCAATTCTGTTATAGAAAGTTTCTATCACATTACCCCTAATATGGATAGGATAAAAAATTACTTCTTTTTGAAGCGAGGGCCTCTGTTGACTCCTCCAAATTCAGTAGAAGCCTCGTGCTGAAGTTGCTGAAGTGCACTTATGTCACAATTATGCTCAAAGTTAATTGAATCTGTCGAGTGACCAGAGTCCACGCATTCACTAATCTCTGAGGGACTATCCGAGAAAAACTTTCTAAGAGTGATGTTACGTACCAATTTATTAATATCAATAAGTGTCTTTCAGACACTGAAATCGTTTAGCGGTGAATAACTTAATCCTACAATCAAAACTTTCATTTGCTTTTCACTCAAATCATAGGAAGAGAGATTAATTACATTGTCATAGGTATCTATTGATATTTTGTTTGAGGTCTTGGTTACCTCAATTGATACCTCTCTTGACTGGGGTATGTAGTGAGTTTTAGATTGGGAACAAGGCCTACTGCTCCTCCTCCTGCTGTGCCTAGGTCTTGGGGGAAAAACCTGATTCAAAATAGTATGATCAGCTCCACTAATGCTAGATACTGAATTAGCCTGTGAAACAGAATCAAAATGGGAAATGTACTTAGGTCTAACAACCTGCATAATCAATTCAGAATTGTGTGAAGCCTGACAGTTTAAGTCATGATGTGTCACATTCATGACATTGTTAGATTGGGGAGGACAAATAGAGCTCCCAGAATGAGTGGACTGGCAAACAGCTCTGCTCTGTTCTATCTCTGAATGTTTCTCATCACATGAACCATCAGTATCACTACCTGAGAATGTTACATTCTTGGATTTATTCCCTTTATTTTTATTCCTACTTCCCCTTCTCCTCCTCCCAAATCTGGGTTGGTTTTGCCTAAAGTTTCCTCTTGCTTTTTTGTTCTATATGTATACTGCATTGTTGGTATAATCAAACTTATATCTAATACATTTTTTGTGCTTATTTTCCATAATGGAAGATCTACCTTTAGCCGCTAGTTCATTTAAGGTTTTGTCAAATCTAGCAAAATCTGAATTAAAGCTCCTTCTATTAAGTTCTGTCGTCTGTAGCTCATCTATGTCACTCCTAATTTGGTTAAGCATCTTATTTTTATATTGAATCCGTAACGTAACACCTGAAGTGGAAGTGTACACTATAGGCTATGATTACGGATTGTAAGCCCGATAGTGCTACGCTCTGGAGTGTATGTGTGATGGAGGGTTGTTGTACCCCTCCCCCCTTTTTTTTTATCCTGTTGGAATATAATCAAGCATTGAAGTTTTATAATTGCAATGGACACTTCTTCTTTTTTCTCTTGTACATAGAACATACACAGGGTTTTCAGTTAAAATATTAAATGAAAATATAGTTGTCCCTTTTGTCAGTCAAAAATACATACCATGACCTAGGAATTGCTAAGCAACATGTTCAATTTACAGATTAACCTTACTCATACGCAAGCTTTATTACATGACCTGATACCAGGCCTTACCTCAAATAATTGTAAGCTTGTTATGACCATCTGCATTGCAGCTAGGCTATGTATTGCCCGGTACTGGAAGAGAGAAATACCTGATTTCACCATAGTCATACACAAAATTGAACAGACCTACTGGCCCAAAAATAATTTTTTTAGCCCTGTGGGAACCGTGGATTATGTACTCTGAGGCAACTCCTAGGAATCTCCAGAGGCACGGCCATTGGTAGACCAGACTCCCACTCAACAAGCGACTTAGACAAACTACTAAATTGCAGAGTCCTTTATTTACAGATACACTTGAGAAATTTACTTGTAAATATAATTGTTTATTGGTTATAAACATAAGATACAAACACAGGTAAGAGGAACTCATTTGTGTCAACATTATTTATGACAACCTGTATCTCAGGCTTTTATGAAAACAAGCAAACCTGCAAGACTTGTATTCTTTATTTATCTGATTAATGATCTGTGTAAAGATTTATGAACATGTTCTCTTCTTTATATGTGAAAATCTAATAAAAAAATATTTTAAAAAAATAAATAAAAATACCATGATACATGTTCTACTGAGTATATAAATAGCTGTAAAATAAAAAACTGAGAACAAACTGTTATGCACAGAAAATGAAATGCTTGCCTTAAAGGGACATAATACCCAAATGATTAAGCAATTGAAAGTGATACAGCATAGATGTAAAAAGCCGACTATAAAATATCACCTGAACATTTCTGTTATAAAGGAAGATATTTACCTCACAATTTTCTAAGTATTCACACTCTATTGTAAAGGGACTAGGCCCAGGACTTGCAAAGGAGTGTGCATCTGGCATGTGCAGGCACAGTCATGTTATTTCCCTATTCAGTTTAAATAAGTTTACTATGAAATCTCACAAGATTTGAGTGAAATCTCCTGAGATCAAAGTATAGCATGACATTGTCACTTCTGAGTGACGTTTTTTTTTTTTAATCTTGCAGCTGGACAGCAGCTGAAGTATATCTATTACCACAGCCTTTACACTTGTAAGCTGAAGAACGTTTGAGGTAAATTATCTTACTTTTCTACATAGAGATGTTCAGGTAATATTTTCTTGTCTTCTTTTTACAGTTATGCTGCATCACTTTTCAAGTGATTTAGCATATGAGTATTATGTCCCTTTTAACCCCTTAATGACCGGCGACATGCAGGGTACGTCCTCTAAAAAAATACAGTTAATGACCGAGGACGTACCCTGTACGTCGTCGGTCTTGGAATGCGGTGGAATCGATCCTGCTCACTTCCAGCCGATCTCCGGTTATTGCAGTGATGCCTCGATATTGAGGCATCCTGCAAAAACCCTCCTTGGCCATCCAATGCAGAGAGAGCCACTCTGTGGCCCTCTCTGCACCGGACATAAATGGCCGGTATCGGTGGGTGGGAGGCGGGTGGGCGGTCATCGATGCATCTGCTGATGCAAGAGGTGGGCGGGATCGCCGGGGGCACACACACGGGGGGGGGGGAATGGGGGCATGCATGGGGTGGAAGCGTGTGGGAATGGCTAAACTACAGGAAAAAATGTTGAAGAAAAGTGGGATAGAGTGGGGTCAAATTTAATAAAAAAAAGCATCTAAGGGATCTAGGAGGGGGTGGGGGGTTAGTCTTTGGGGGGGAAGCTACACTACGGAATTTTTTTTTTTTTTAAAAAGCATTTTTTTTGGTAAACTGGGTACTGGCAGACAGCTGCTAGTACCCAAAATAGCTCCCAATATGGTAGAGGGGGAGGGTTAGAGAGCTGTTGGGGGGGAGGGTCAGGGAGGTTGGGGGCTAAGGGTGGATCCTACACATCAGCATACGTAAATATGCTAAAAAATTAAAAACAAAATTAAAAGATACCTTTTATTTTAGTACTGGCAGACTTTCTGCCAGTACTTAAGATGGCGGTGACAATTGTGGGGTGGGGGAGGGAAACGAGCTGTTTGGGAGGGATCAGGGGGTGTGATGTGTCAGGTGGGAGGCTGATCTCTACACTAAAGCTAAAATTGACCCTGCAAGGTCCCTACATGCTACCTAATTAACTCCTTCACTGCTAGACATAATACACGTCTGATGCGCAGCGGCATTTAGCGGCCTTCTAATTACCAAAAAGTAACGCCAAAGCCATATATGTCTACTATTTCTGAACAAAGGGGATCCCAGAGAAGCATTTACAACCATTTGTGCCATAAACAGCTGTTTGTAAATAATTTCAGTGAGAAACCTAAAGTTTGTGAAAAAGTGAACGTTTTTTTTTTATTTGATCACATTTGGCAGGGAAATGGTGGCATGAAATATACCAAAATGGGCCTAGATCAATACTTTGGGTTGTCTACTACACTACACTAAAGCTAAAATTAACCCTACAAGTTCCCTAATTAACCCCTTCACTGCTGGGCATAATACATGTGTGGAGCGCAGCTGCATTTAGCGGCCTTCTAATTCCCAAAAAGCAATGCCAAAGCCATATATGTCTGCTATTTCTGAACAAAGGGGATCCCAGAGAAGCGTTTACAACCATTTATGCCATAATTGCACAAGTTGTTTGCAAATAATTTCAGTGAGAAACCTAAAGTTTGTGAAACAATTTGTGAAAAAGTGAACAATTTTTTTTATTTGATCTTATTTGGCGGTGAAATGGTGGCATCAAATATACCAAAATGGGCCTAGATCAATACTTTGGGATGTCTTCTAAAAAAAATATATACATGTCAAGGAATTTTCAGGGATTCCTGAAAGATATTAGTGTTCTAATGTAACTAGCGCTAATTTTGAAAAAAAAAAAAGTGGTTTGGAAATAGCAAAGTGCTACTTCTACTTATTGCCCTATAACTTGCAAAAAAGCAAAGAACATGTAAACATTGGGTATTTCTAAACTCAGGACAAAATTTAGAAACTATTTAGCATGGGTGTTTTTTGGTGGTTGTAGATGTCTAACAGCTTTTGGGGGTCAAAGTTAGATAAAGTGTGTTTTTTTTTCCCATTTTTCCCTCATATTTTATAAAAATAATTTATAGTAAATTATAAGATATGATGAAAATAATGGTATCTTTAGAAAGTCCATTTAATGGAGAGAAAAACAGTATATAATATGCGTGGGTACAGTAAATGAGTAAGAGGAAAATTACAGCTAATTTTACTATAAGAGAGGAACCATTGAATGATACTTTGGAACAGAATAGAACATGCCAGTCCATACCACTAACTGGGTTTTGTTTAGAGGATATCAGGAAAAAACTGGAAAATATTAAGGTAAATAAAACTCCAGGCCCAGATGGAATACACCAAAGGGTGTTAAGGGAATTTAGCACTGTTATAGACAAACCTTTACTCTTAATTTTTCAAGACTCATTATCCTCAGGCATGGTACCCCAGGATTGGCGTAAAGCTGATGTGGTGCCACTCTTCAAAAAGGGAAGCAGGGATGATCCAGGAAGCTATTGACCAGTTAGTCTGACATCAATAGTGGGGAAGATATTTGAAGGGATTATAAGGGATTATATTGATGAACATATTCGTGTAAACAAGATTATGAGTTCTAATCAGCATGGCTTTAGGAGAAATAGATCATGTCAAACTAATCTAATTAGATTCTACAAGGAAGTAAGTAAAAATATAGATAAAGGGGAATCAGTTGATGTGATATACTTAGATTTTGCAAAGGCATTTGATACAGTGCCACATGAGAGATTAATGCACAAAATAAAGGGACTGGGAATAGCTGAAAATGTTAGCTCATGGATAAATAACTGGATAAAAGATAGGGAGCAACGAGTAGTAGTAAATGGATCATACTCAGATTGGACAAAGGTAATCAGTGGCGTCCCCCAGGGATCAGTACTGGGCCCTGTTCTTTTTCATATTTTTATAAATGACTTGGAGCAATGATTAAATAGCGACATCTCTATTTTTGCAGATGATACTAAGTTAAAGGGACATTAAACCACAAACTTTTCTTTCATGATTCAGATAGAAAATACAATTTTAAACCACATTCCTATTTACTTCTATTATCTAATTTGCGTCATTCTTTAAATATCTTTTGTTAAAGAAATAGCAATACACATGGGAGAGCCAATCACATGAGGCATCTAAGTGCAGCCACCAATCAGAAGCTACTGAGCCTATCTAGATATGCTTTTCAGGAAAGAATATCAAGAGAATGAAGCAAATTAGATAATAGAAGTAAATTAGAAAGTTGTTTAAAATGGTATTCTCCATCTGAGTCATGAAAGAAAAAATTTGGGTTTAATGTACCTTTAAGTAAGGTCATTAGGTCAGAGCAGGACGAACTCTCTTTACAAAGGGATTTGCTAAAATTAGAACTATGGGCAAGTGAATGGAAAATGAGATTTAATACGGAAAAATGCAAGGTTCTACATTTTGGAAGTAAAAATAAGCAGGCTACGTATTTTTTAAATGGGACAAGACTTAGCCAAACACAGGAGCAAAGGGATTTGGGAGTAGTAATAGATAACAAGCTAAAGATGAGTGCACAATGCAGGGCAGCGGCTTCAAAGGCTAATAAGATACTAGCATGTATTAAAAGAGGCATTGATTCAAGGGAGGAAAGCATAATTCTGGTCATTATATAAAACCCTGGTAAGACCTCACCTTGAGTTTGGAGTGCAGTTCTGGGGACCGATTACTAAAAAAGATATTGCAGAACTAGAAAAAGTTCAGAGAAGGGCCACAAAGCTAATAAGGGGATTGGAGAAATTAACCTATGAGGAGAGGCTAGCCAAACTGGGTCTGTTCTCTTTAGAAAAAAGGCGCTTGAGAGGTGACATGATTACTTTATATAAATATATTCAAGGCTCATATACAGAGATGGCAGAAGCTCTGTTTATTCCAAGAAAATTGTTTCTGACAAGAGGTCATAATTTAAGGTTGGAGGAAAGGAGATTTCATCTCCTGCAACGGAAACGTTTTTTCACTGTAAGAGCAATAAAATTGTGGAACTCATTACCAAAGGAGGTAGTGAATGCCAATACCATTGATACATTTTAAAAATAGTCTGGATAAATTTCTGTATGTAAACAAAATTCATGGATATGATTGCTGGTATTAAATGGGTCACATTTTAATGGGGTTATTTAAGATTAATTGGAGCTTTTTGTAAGTATTTTAAATTTGTATAAGTTGACCTTGATGGACTTCAATCTTTTTTCAACCTTATCTACTATGTTATCTACTATGTTACAAACACTGCAGAAATGTAAAAATAGCCTTGGTCCCAAACGGACAGAAAATGGAAAAGTGCTGTGGTCATTAAGGGGTTAAAGGAATTTTTTTATGGAAACTAAGTAATTTAATTCACATTTATCATTTAATTTCCGGTGCAGCAGTATTTATGTATTTATATATGTGTGTGTGTATATGTGTACATTTTATATATATATATATATATATATATATTACACAAAAACAGTAGTTTACTGCAAATTAAGTGTCCCTCTTTTGATAAATATTCCCCTCTGTATAATAGAAGAAATGACAACTCTTCTAGCACCTGCTATGCCCTATAAGCACTATGGCATTATGTTGGGAAAAGGAAGTAAAACCATATCTACCTTTATGTGGCATGAACCAGCAGAGCTACTTGTCACTTCCACCAGCTAGCTAATGTTTATTATGCAGCAGCCAAGCATACTGTTGTATGTGTTTAATGTAAAACATGAGGGTAAAGGGTTACTGTAATAATTTCCCCTTAATGTGTGTGTCCAATGACTTCCTATACTAGCTGCATAGTGTGTATTAGAAATTGATCCTTTTAAATTTATATTTGTAATCGAAATAGCTGGCTTTCCACTTTGTAACCAGCACTAATAATGAACATTTCAGTATATTAGTACTGACCTTGGTGTACATAGAAATAGATAAGATAAGCAGGTCTGTACTTACTGCAGTCTCAGTCCATTTAATGGACACGTTCTTGAGGGCAATGGGTTTTGTTGTCAGCAAACCCAACTATTTCAAATACAAAAATAAGCCTAAATAAGCAATATTCCATACATTTAATACACTATACCTTGTATAACAATCCATATGAAACACATTAAAGGGACATTATACACTAATTTTTTCTTTGCATAAATGTTTTGTAGATAATCTATGTATATAGCCCATAAAGTTGTTGTTTTTTTAAAAAAGTATAGTTTTGCTTATTTATAAATAACATTGCTCTGATTTTCAGACTCCTAACCAAGCCCCAAAGTTTTAGGATACCTACTCCAGCTTGCTCCTGTTTGTGTAAAGGGTCTTTTCATATGCAAAAGAAGGGGAAGAGGGGAGTGTCTTACTTACCACTTGCAGTGGGCTTTCCAAATACCTTTTTCAACAGAGCTAAACTGAGAGCTTCTAAGTAAGTTTTTAAACAGTTTTATACTGGATTTTTATATTAGTATCTGTGCATATTATTCTTTATAGTAGTCTATTACATGCAGTTATATGAAAATGAGTGTATACTGTCCCTTTAAGATGAAACACATTTTCAAGTGCACTGTCCCTTTTAAATTACTGTGTGTTAATAGCTCCTACATATGTGGGCTGGTCTTTAGAATGTGTACAAACTAGTCCTGTACTATAATATCCTTTTTAAATAACCTATCCTGATAAGTGCATATTGTGACATCTCTGTTTTAATTTTGTCTGTCTAAAAATGTTAAAAAAAATATCATATTAATATTATCCATCGTAAGTAAAAACATACATGCATGCATATCATTATCATAGATAATGGTAAAGTATAACATTTATTGCTAAAAAATCAAAATGAGTACACACAGTCCTGATAAATATGTTGTGTTTGTATACAAGACCAGAAAAAAACACAACCTTGAAGAGATGGATTTACTAGAATCAGCAAAGGCTTGTGTGAACATATGGTGACTTGGTTCAGACCAAACAATTTAATTTGAATGTTCTTTCTGGTTATTTTGCCTCCAAGTTGTTTGGCTTATGTAGCTGACTTTGCAATTGTTCTCATAACATAATGAAAGAACATTTAAATTGCCCTCAATTGTTGTTCTCTTTAAGTGGGCACAGCTGAAATTAAATTAGTGCAGTAAATAAATTAACTGTTTTTCTGTCATTAAAATTATGGTAGATTTAGTGGTTTAACATTCGCTGAAAGTTTACTTCTTTGTTCCCATGTTTCTTAAAGCGGCAGTAAACACCTTATAATTACAAGACCTTTTTGTTGTGCTGCTAAAGAATAATATATCTGCCACATCTTAACATTTTTAAAACAAATTAACATCCTTTTTTTTCTGCAGTTATTTTTCAACAGCCAAACTCTATCCACCATTTGTCCTTTTTTGGAGGAGCCAATCTGCGCTTTAGTCAGCCGACTACCAGGCTAATCATTGTCATAAAGTTATTATGAAATGTATTTATTTGCAGTTGTTATAAGCCAATTGTGGACATATATGCAGACTTAGGGGCCGATTTATCAAGTCGTAAATCGGCCCCAATGCATCTGTTTCCGCGTGAACCTTCAGGATACGATTGGGTTGATTGACACCCCTGCTAGCGGCCGATTGGCCCTAAATCTACAGGGGCGGCATTGCACATGAATTTATTGTGAAGCACTTGTGCAATGATAAATGCCGACAGCGTATGCTGTCGGCATTTATTAATGTGCAGCGGACAAGATCTGCTACATTGGATCATGTCCGTCCGCACATTGTTAAATCGACCCCTTTAGCCTTGAGAAGTCAGCAGGTTGGTTTTCAAGTTCTGAGTGTCAGACATTGCTAAATTTTCCAGAGCTAAATTACATGAAAGGGGGGGGGTGGCAAAATAATTAAATTGCAAAGTAGTTTCATTACGCATAACTAAACATTTTATATAAAAATCTTAAGGTGTTTACTGTCCCTACACATTTTGTATAATGCATATAAAAGCAGAAAAGGCCAAACTGCTTACACTGCTGTATTACTGCTCTCAAACTGCTTAGTGACATACAGAGATTCCTTCTAAAAGGGACAGTCTAGTTAAAATTATAATTAATTATAATAATTATAAAAATAAATAATAATTAAGCTTGCTTATTGGTGGCTAAATGTAGCCACCAATTGGCAAGCGCTATCCAGGGTGCTGAACCTAAAATGGGTCGCTCCTAAGCTTTACATCCCTGCTGTTTTTTTAAATAAAGATACCAAGAGAACAAAGAAAATTTGATAATAGTAGTAAATTAGAAAGTTGCTTAAAATTGCATGCTCTATCATATTCATTAAAGAAAAAATGAGGGTTTAGTATCCCTTTAAACTACATAGGATTTTAGTTACATTGTATATTAAATTAAACAAGCAAAAGGAAATAGTACCTGATGAAAGAGCTAATAAAAACACAAGCTTAGATAGCTGCGCACACAGATGAAAATAATACAATGCAAAAACAATGTGCAGACGATAAATGTGACTGAGCAATATCAAATACTTAATAGACTGATATAATGTAATATAAAAATCGGACTAAGAGTCTTATCTTGACTGCAAAAAAAGCTCTTTTATTCTTTTTCACAAGGAGAATCAGCTGCTTGTAGAAAAAACCCTCAGGGTATATATATATATATATATATATATATATATATATATATATATATATATATATATATATATATATATATATATATATATATATATACACACACACTTATATATATTTATATATATATATATATATATATATATATATATATATATATATATATAAAAATATACAGTGGATATAAAAAGTCTACACACCCCTGTTAAAATGTCAGGTCTCTGTGATGTAAAAAAATAAGACAAAGATAAATAATTTCAGAACTTTTTCCACCTTTAATGTGACCTATAAACTGTACAACTCAATTGCAAAACAAACTGAAATCTTTTAGGTAAAGGGAAATAAAAATAAAAAACTAAAATAATATATTTGCATAAGTGTGAACACCCTTAAACTAATACTTTATTGAAGCACCCTTTGATTTTATTACAGCACTCAGTCTTTTTGGGTATGAGTTGGCAAGATTTGCCCACTCTTCTTTGCAAAAACACTCTAAATCTGTCAGAATGCGAGGGCATCTCCTGTGCACTGCCCTCTTCAGATCACCCCACAGATTTAGAATTGGATTCAGGTCTGGGCTCTGGCTGGGCCATCCCAAAACTTTAATCTTCTTCTGGTGAAGCCATTCCTTTGTTGATTTGGATTTATGCTTTGGGTCGTTGTCATGCTGAAAGATAAAGTTCCTCTTCATGTTCAGCTTTCTAGCAGAAGCCTGAAGGTTTTGTGCCAATATTGTCTGGTATTTGGAACTGTTCATTATTCCCTCTACCTTGACTAAGGCCCCAGTTCCAGCTGAAGAAAAACAGCCCCAAAGCATGATGCTGACACCACCATGCTTCACTGTGGGTATGGTGTTCTTTTGGTGATATGCAGTGTTGTTTTAGCGCCAAACATGTCTTTTGGAATTATGGCCAAAAAGTTCAACTTTGGTTTCATCAGACCATAACACCTTTTGCAACATACTTTTGGGAAACTTCAGATGTGTTTTTGCAAAATTTAGCCGGGCTTGGATGGTTTTATTTGTAAGAAAAGGCTTCCGTCTTGCCACTCTACCCCATAGCCCAGACATATGAAGAATACGGGCGATTGTTGTCACATGTACCACACAGCCAGTACTTTCCAGATATTCTTGCAGCTCCTTTAATGTTGCTGTAGGCCTCTTGGCAGCCTCCCAGACCAGTTTTCTTCTCGTCTTTTCATCAATTTTGGAGGGACATCCAGTTCTTGGTAATGTCACTGTTGCACCATATTTTCTTCACTTGATGATGACTGTCTTCACTGTGTTCCATGGTATATTTAATGCCTTGGAAATTCTTTTGTACCCTTCTCCTGACTGACACCTTTTAACAATGAGATCCCTCTGATGCTTTAGAAGCTCTCTGCGGACCATGGCTTTTGTGTAGGATGCGACTAACAAAATGTCAGGAAAGACCTACTAGAACAGCTGAACTTTATTTGGGGTTAATCAGAGGCACTTTAAATGATGACAGGTGTGAACTGACACCTATTTAACATGATTTTGAATGTGATTGCTTAATTCTGAACACAGCTACATCCCCAGTTATAAAAGGGTGTTCACACTTATGCAACCACATTATTTTATTTTTTTATTTTTATTTCCCTTTACCTAAAAGATTTCAGTATGTTTTTCAATTGAGTTGTACAGTTTATAGGTCACATTAAAGGTGGAAAAAGTTCTGAAATTATTTATCTTTGTCTCATGTTTTTACATCACAGAAACCTGACATTTTAACAGGGGTGTGTAGACTTTTTATATCCACTGTATGTGTATGTGTATATATATATATATATATATAAGTGTGTATCTGTGTGTGTGTGTATATATATATATATATTTGCACTTTCCATGCACTCACTCCCTTAGCCGTAGCTCATCCAGTGCCTGGGTGACTCCTCAAACAATATGTACAAGAGAATCCAAGAAAGGGCACTCACAGGACTTGACAGTAGAAATATCTTTTATTTCATATATTCATCATAGAACAGTGTGTCAGTCGACGTTTCAGCTATGCATCTAGCCTTTTTAAAGACAATCGGTATCGATTACAACAACTCAGCGTTTCACAGCGCCATTGCTTGACAGTGTAACACAGTGTTACACTGTCAAGCAATGGCGTTGTGAAACGCTGAGTTGTTGCTGTAATCGATACCAATTGTCTTTAAAAAGGCTAGATGCATAGCCGAAACGTCGACTGACACACTGTTATATGAAATAAAGATTTTTTTTCTACTGTCAAGTCCTGTGAGTGTCCTTTCTTGGATGGATGGATATATATATATATATATATATATATATATATATATATATATATATATATATATATATATATATATATATATATATATATATATATATATATATATATATATATATATCTATATATATATCAAATCAATGTAAATATTTGCATAGGAAATTAGTACATCTAAGCAAGTATCCCCGCTTGCTCCCAGAAATTCTAAATATGCAATGTTTCCAATGCACAAGAGAATTGTGGGTAATATATGCAAATTAGGTATGCAAATTCTTAGTTTTTTTGCTTCAAAAATACTGTTTTAACACAGCGATCCTTTTAAACAGGAATATGACAGCAAACCAGAAATCACTCACTAGACAAGCCTGTTTCGTTCTTTTTAGAACTCATCAGTAGGAGATAGATTTCTGATTGCTGCATTGGAAAAGCTATTTTCATGGTTAAACCAAAATTCATTAAAATTATGGGGGGGGAGATAAAAAACTGAAATTAAAATCCTCCATGTCTCAAAATTAAATCAATGTAAATATTTGCATAGGAAATTAGTACATCTAAGCAAGTATCCCCGCTTGCTCCCAGAAATTCTAAATATGCAATGTTTCCAATGCACAAGAGAATTGTGGGTAAGATATGCAAATTAGGTATGCAAATTCTCAGTTTTTTTGCTTCAAAAATACTGTTTTAACACAGCGATCCTTTTAAACAGGAATATGACAGCAAACCAGAAATCACTCACTAGACAAGCTACTTGCTTAGATGTACTAATTTCCTATGCAATTTAAGCTCCCACCCTCTGAGACAAGGGGAACAAGGGAACAAGGGGAACATGAGACATTATCTAAATTACTTTCATTTTGTCAGACACAGCAGAGACTTGATACCTTTACATTGCAAAAAGATTTACATCGTTTTTTTAGATCCCTGAAATTAAAGTGTCATTTTACAGAGGGGAATGTTAGTAATGTAAACTTCTCTGCCAATAAGGATAATGTATGTAACAAACTTGGGCTTAAATCACTAGGTTTATATAATAAAAGCAACTTCACGCCACAAACAGTGAACCCAGGTGTGAGTACATACATACAATTGGTTGAGAATGACATAGGAAAACTCTGTAAAAACATAGAAAGGGGTTACCCTAAATATGCACATTCAAATCTTAACTTTAATAGAGAGGATTGGAACAATGTTAGGAGTCTTAAAAAGAATACAGGCTATATTTTTAAGGAGGCCGATAAGGGTGGTGCTTTAGTGGTCCTTGAGAGGGATTACTATATACAGGAAATTTTGGGCCAGTTGGCGGATGGTGAAGTGTATCAATTGTTGTCAATGAATCCAATCTTTAAAGTAAAAAAAGAGTTGGAAGCATGTGTTTTAAGAGCTCAGAAGATTGGAGTGATTGACAACAAGACAACAAAATTTATTTTGGATACAGAGGACATTATACCTGTCCTATATACGCTCCCGAAGGTCCATAAAGATTTGAAAAAAAACCCTGGCCGCCCCATAGTGGCAGGGGTAGGCTCCACACTATCCAAAGCCTCTATTTATTTAGATAGAGTCCTTAGACCCTATACACATTCCTCCTCTTATATCAGGGACACAGGAAATTTCATCAATAAACTACAGAATGTAGTTCTTGAGAACAACAAAGGTATACTTTACAGTCTTGATGTAACTAGCCTTTACACCTCAATCACTCATGAGGCGGGTGTGGGGGCAGTGAATAGGTGTTTGGATCAGGATATAACTATCAATAGTGATCAGCGAAACTTTGTTCTTGATCTTTTGAATATTGTATTGAGATGTAATTTCTTTCTTTTTCAAGATAACTTCTATCTGCAATTGCAGGGTACGGCCATGGGTTCCAATGTCGCCCCAACCTATGCAAATATTTATATGAACACATTTGAAGAGTATTTTGTTTATAACCATCAACTGTTTAATCTATATGGCGCCACCTGGTGGCGCTATATAGATGATATTTTTGGCATTTGGTTGGGGGACATTGGAACCCTGGAACAGTTTGTTAATGATCTCAACAGTGCTACACAGCATATAAAGTTCAAACTGACCATGAGTGAGGAAAGGATTGATTTCCTTGATACCTCAGTGTACAAACAAGATGGGCTGTTAGCTGTAGATCTTTTTAAAAAACAGACAGATTACAATAATCTACTGCACTATAAGAGTGCGCATTCTCCTGCTTTGTTAAAGAGTTTACCCAAAAGCCAATTTATGCGAGTAAGACGAATTGTCTCAGATGAAAATTTGGTAAAAGAAAGATTATTGGAGATGGGTGAACACTTTAAACAGAGGGGATACCCTAGTAACTTAATTGAGCAGGGGATTAAAGATGTACTGCAGATCCCCAGGACAGAATTACTTAAGGACAGAATGAGAAATAAGAAGGATAAAAGAATGATCTTTGTTAATGAATATTCTCCTTGGAGTAACCAAATACAAAAAGTACTAAAAAAACATTGGCATATTTTACAAATTTCTAATCCAAATGTTGAAGAATTCTCTAGTCCCCCCATGGCTGCCTTTAAAAGGGGTAAGAACCTTAAAGATACATTGGTTAAAGCTGATGTGGGCCCAAGGGGTAGAATTACCCAGGGACACATTGGACATAAAAACTTGGGATGTTTCCCATGCCTTAATTGTCAAAACTGCAATAGTATCATTAAAGGCCCCATTTTTTCCCATCCCTCATCGGGTAAGAAATATAAACTAAAGGATTACTATACTTGTAATTCTAAGTTCGTGGTGTATCTAATTAAATGCCCATGTGGTTTAGGGTATGTAGGCGAGACCACCAAGAAGGTACGGGAGCGTATCAACCAACACAAAAGTAATATCAGGACAGGAAAATTGGATGCTCCTGTATCCCACCATTTCATAACTGCTGGACACGAGATTAATCAGCTTAGATTCCAGGTGTTAGAACATATGTCTTCCTAGGAGGGGTGGCAATAGGGTTAGATTGTTAAAGTATAGAGAATTATACTGGATCCATGAATTGGGGACTATGATACCCAATGGCATGAATAGGGAAATTGACTGGAGTGTATGTCAGTAAATATGGATGATTAGGTACTTGATAGCAGTTTAACTGGTAGGTTTTTCTAAAAAAAGTCTTGGGTTTAAAATTCAAGGGATACGGATAGTTTTATTTACTCAGTTCTTGTGATATCTTTTGTTGAAAGTCTTTTTTTTTATATATTGGAATTTAAATTCATTTGGTTGAATACCTTTTTTAATTTAATGCTGACTATGTAAAAAGATTCAAGAACTGACATAGATTTCATAAAGAAAGAATTTTTTGGGTTGACCTTTTTGTTTTTTATCCTTTGTTGAAGGACGTGCTTGGTAATTGTTTAAGAGTTCCAAAAATTATTCTTCTTTTAAGATGATTATTTAACAAGATCTAATTGGAAGGCAAACAATCAAAGTTGGCTTTTTTTCAAAAGATATTTGAATTAGCAATGTTTAAAAAGAGTTAAGAAAAGAAAAGATTCCTTTTTAAATGTTTTTTTGTTATTTTTTGACAACAGTACATTGCAATTCAATAACTAATGACAATAAGTGTATATTCAATTATTCTGTGTACTGAGTAGATTAACTTGATGTATGATTAACAATGATGAAAAAAGTTTTTTTGTTCTCTTTATGTCCTTTGCTGAAAAATTATGGTAAATGTAATAAGAGATGTAAATAATGACCACTAGATGGCATTAAGTAAAACAAGAAAATTTGTATTAAGTGAACACAGGTGAGAACAGGTGTGGTGGGTGGAGCCGCAGCCTTTATAAGGTTTGTTTTTAGAGTTGTATGTTAGACATGAATAAGGACATGGGTCCGAAACGTTGTCTGTTTTAAGTGGCACAATAAAATCATGATGTTTTAATACATTTGGTGGTGCAGCTATATCATTATTTTTGCACCATAATCCTCATCCATCACCACCTCATCTAGTATCAGGAATTTTTGTCAAAGTGAAGACATTTTTTAAAGGAAAACACTGTAATTTAAAGGACCAGTAAATACTGTTGATTTGCATAATCATCAAATGCATGATGAAAAGGCAATGCAATAGCACTTAGGGGACTTATATTCAAAACCTTGCCATCATGGAGAGAAATCGCACAAAATCTTTGGGATTTTGTTTAGAACTTGTATTGTAACGTAGGTGTCTCTGTTTCATATAAATAACACTATATAGCAGCATAAACATTTTTCAAGTTAAAATGTATGTTTCTATATTTTTTAAAGGGTCTCACCATACTGTCGAGACTTGTTAGAATATTTCACCTGAGCGTCGAGGTCTTGAATATGAGGCCCTTAGTCTGAACTCAGAGTAGTAGATTTTTTTTGTGACATATTTCAGTTATGTCTATTTCCACTCCTTCTGTATTATATGACAGCCAATCAGAAATGCATATACATATATTTTGTTAATTCTTGCACATGCTCAGTAGAAGCAGGTGGCTAAAAAAAATGTAAATATAAAAAGTCTGGGCACATTTTGTTAATGGATGTCAATTGGAAAGTTGTTTAAAATTGCATGTTCTATCTAATTTCTTAACTCTTTATGTTCCAAACACAATTTTATTCAGGTAAAAGTGAATGAGTGCAATACATCTTCTGGGTGAAGGACAGGATAGTAATGTGATAGTGGGTGCAGCTGCAGGCAAATGCTGGGTAAGTGTTGAGAGACAAGTTTAGAAAGACATAAATCCTATTGCACTAAATGGCCTCATTAACTTTTTTTCCAAGGATTACATCATGTTTTGCTAAAAGATCTGTAGATCACTAGAGATCTGTTGAGACATGTTTAGTGGGGTGGTTTAAAGAGGCATGAGACCGTGAGGTAAGTGAAAGATACTGTGAAGAGGGGACATGTGATTTGGAGATCTGAGTAGTGTGTACACAACTTTCCTTTCCTCTCAAAAAAATATTAAAAACTTTTAAAAAGTTTTTTTGTGTTTTTACATTCAGGATTATCTTTTATACACTGAAAAATATGACACAATAAATATTAGCAGAACTGTAACAAAGCAAATTGTATCTTGGCAATATTTTATAAATTCAGAGTAAGACTCTTGACATCAAATAACTGCTGGGAATTTAAAAAAACAATTGATTTGCCTTAAACTATGGGATGGGAAAAGATAAAATGTCATGATTGGTGGGGAAAAAAAAGTAAAGGGACCCACAAGTGTATAACATTTTAGCATGTTAATTTACTTATTTTTAAAATAAAGAACATTATATCTTGTGTTTAAAAAATATGCTAAACCTTGATGTTACTTTTTTGTTTCTAAAATAATTTCCAGTTCTCCAGAATATTTGTCCACAAATATTTATACAAAGCTTTAGCATTATGAGGAAAAAGTCTAAATAGTATGCTGTGGTGGGAAACCTTCATTTTTAAACACAAGTTGTACTGTACTTTAACCCCTTAATTAACCACAGCACTTTTCCATTTTCTGTCCGTTTGGGACCAAGGCTATTTTTACATTTCTGCGGTGTTTGTGTTTAGCTGTAATTTTCCCCTTACTCATTTAATGTACCCACACATATTATATACCGTTTTTCTCGCCATTAAATAGACTTTCAAAATATACCATTATTTTCATCATATCTTATAATTTACTATAATTTTTTTTATAAAATATGAGGAAAAAAATGGAAAAAAACACACTTTTTCTAACTTTAACCCCCAAAATCTTTTATACATCTACAACCACCAAAAAAAAACCATGCTAAATAGTTTCTAAATTTTGTCCTGAGTTTAGAAATACCCAATGTTTACATGTTCTTTGCTTTTTTTGCAAGTTATAGGGCCATAAATACAAGTAGCACTTTGGTATTTCCAAACCACTTTTTTTCAAAATTAGCGCTAGTTACATTAGAACACTGATATCTTTCAGGAATCCCTGAATATCCATTGACATGTATATATTTTTTTTAGAAGACATCCCAAAGTATTGATCTAGGCCCATTTTGGTATATTTCATGCCACCGTTTCACCGCCAAATGCGATCAAATAAAAAAAAAACGCTAAATTTTTCACAATTTTAGGTTTCTCACTGAAATTATTTACAAACAGCATGTGCAATTATGGCACAAATAATTGTAAATGCTTCTCTGGGATCCCCTTTGTTCAGAAATAGCAGACATATATGACTTTGGCGTTGCTTTTTGGTAATTAGAAGGCCGCTAAGTGCTGCTGCGCATCACACGTGTATTATGGCTAGCAGTGAAGGGGTTAATTAGGTAGTTTGTAGGGAGCTTGCAGGGTTAATTTTAGCTTTAGTGTAGAGATCAGCCTCCCACCTGACACATCAGACCCCCTGATCCCTCCCAAACAGCTCCCTTCCCTCCCCCACCCCACAATTGTCCCCGCCATCTTAAGTACTGGCAGAAAAAAAAAAAAAAATCTTTAGCATATTTACATATGCTTTGTAGGATCCCCCCTTAGCCCCCAACCTCCCTGATCCCCCCCCCAAAACAGCTCTCTAACCCCCCTCTGCATTATTGGGGGCCATCTTGGGTACTGGCAGCTGTCTGCCAGTACCCAGTTTACAATATATTTTCTCTTTTTTATTTTATTTTTTTATGGTTTTCTGTAGTGTAGCTTCCCCACGACCAACCCCTACCCCCACCCCCTCCCAGATCCCTTAGATTACTTTTTTTGGGGCATTTATTCCCCCTCTTCCTCCCACTTACATAGTGTAGTGTAAGTGGTTCCCACCCGCTCCCTCCCCGTGCACGCGCCCGCCCGCCGCCCCCCGTGCACGCGCGCGTGTCTGTGCGCGCCCCTGACTTTCCCGCCCCCGATCCCGCCCCCCTCTGTGTGTCAGAAACCATCGATGGCCGCCCACCCGCCTCCCACTGCAGCTCCCACCCACCAACGATTGCGGCCATCGATGTCCGGTGTAGAGAGGGCCACAGAGTGGCTCTCTCTGCACCGGAGGTTACAAATTGTTATTGCAGGATGCCTCGATATTGAGGCATCCTGCAATAACCGGAAAGCAGCTGGCGTTAACTGTTTTTTTTCTGAGGACGTATGGCGTACGTCCTCGGTCATTAAGGGGTTGAAGTGATGGTAAACTCTCTCCTTTTTAAAATCAGATCTGGAATGTTAGTGATACTTCAGATGGAGTTTAATTAATCAGTTGTCATGAAGATGCGCTATAACTTGCTTTTTAATATAGAGTCAATTTTTCTATGAGCTAACAGTTTGAATTGATCTCCAATCGGCACTCTCCCCTTGTGGAACTTTTGTTGTAGCTAAAGCGCTGATCAAAAATATCACTAACATTCCAGATCTGATTTTATAAGGGGAGAGTTTACTATCACTTTAATGCCTCTTAATATTTTTATTTCTAGGGGGCTGGAATATGCACACACAAACCATGCTGCCCATATTTCACACATTACAGGACAGGTCTGACTTTGGTGTTAAAGGGACAGCATACCCTAAATTTGTCTCCTCCTTTTAGTTTGTTTGCACTTGTCCATTTTACCTCCTGGAGTATATTAAATTGCTTACTAATAGCTACTTTTACTTTTATTTCAGCATTTGAAATAGCTGATTTTTTTTTTGTGTGAAAGTTTCCATACTTAAAGGGACATTAAAGTCCAAATTAAACTTTCATGATTCAGATAGAACATGCAATTTTAAACAACTTTCTAATTTACTTCTATTATCACATTTTCTTCATTCTCTTGTAATCTTTATTTGAAAAAGTAAGGAATATATGCTTATGAGAACCTGGGTTGTGCTTGCTGATTTGTGGCTAAATGTATCCAGCAAGCACTAGCGTGCTGAACCAAAAATGGGCTGGGACCTAACCTTACATTCCAACTTTTTCAGCTGTCGGTCGGACTTTCCCCTAATCTCTCCTCATTTTAAAGGCTCCCTAAAGACCTTTTTGTTCAGAGAATTATCACCCAACTCAGTAACAAATAATTTGCACTTACCTAATAATTGCCCTTCTCTAACTCTGTGCTAACATTCTCACCGTTGCAGTCCTCGCCTCTTGTTTCTCATTCTCCTACCCATCTAGATTGTAAATTCCCATGGGAATAGGGCCCTCAATTCCCCCTGTATTTGTTATATTTTGTGCAGTGTCTTGCATTGTATTGTATTGTTGTAATTTTATCTTTGTACCCATGGACAGCGCAGCGGAATCTGTTGGCGCTTTATAAATAATAATTATAGAAGATGAGGTCCTCTACCTATACCCCCTACAACCTTAATATTTAGGCTTGTAGTCAAATTGTTGCACGCCCACTTTTTATGGTTTATTGGAGACACTGATACAAGAGACTTGTAATTTAATGTACTGAATTGGGAGCAACTTTGTGAACGTGGAATTAATTTAGATTGAAAGTTTTCCAAAACCCATAGGAAGGATTTGGGTGAACTTTAATGCACATAAGGACAGATTTTAGTGAAAATTCAGAGCATATCAGATTTATTTGGTTCATTATGCATTTCTTGTGCCGAGGGGCCTCAAATTTGAGCTTTGCCTAAGGCTTCACTAACTCAAGAGCTGCCTCTGTATATATGTGTGTAAATACATATATACTAGGGATGCACCGAAATTTCAGCCGCAGAAACTTTTCGGCCGAAAATGCCATTTTTTGGCTATTTTGTTTTTCATTTTTTTTTGCCTGTTATTTTCGGTAACATAATTGTGTAGGCTATTTCAAATTTGATGCTAGCCTAGAGCTGCTGTTTGAGTTCATGACTTGACTTACTGTTTCTCATATAATAATACATAAGGGATAAACCTCCTATTACGTCTTTCTTGTACCAACAAAATGAATAAATAAAGACACTTGACAACAGGTTATATGGGCTAAAGACCGGTCACGGTCACATTTATTAATAACAATAAGCCTTTAAAACTAGGCTTATTCAACTATGCCAAATAGGCAACTTTAAATAGATAAATAACGAACTATATTAGTTCTTCGCTGGTGGCGGCCAAGACTAGCTAAATTAACCCTTACTGACAGACGGTCAGGGCCCTACACGGTGTTTGCAACGTGGCAGGCTGCCACGCCCAATTGGCAGGGAGAGAGAGCTGTAAGCTATAGAGGTATTTGCCTAAGATTCGTAGGGGGGAGTAACCCCTAGGTCGGCACCTAGTGGGTGTCACCTCCCCCATCCCATGACATCACTCATCTCGCCCCCTGCCCGCTCTCTAGGCCCTGACTGACCGCCAGCTGGGGCATACAACCAGCCCAGTAAGGCAATCCCCCCCAGAACGAGTCGTAAAAACACGCTCTAGGTGGGTGGAAGACTAAATTACACCCCTGGTCTTATTGAGCTAGTTCAATTAAACCTACCCATGCCAGGGGACAAGTCCCTAAACCCTACCTAACGCTGCCACATCTCCTTCCGGGGCCGGGCGGGCGGGGAAAGCTTGCTTGAAGTCTGGAACCAGGAAGAAAAGAGGGCCGGATCCACTGCAGCCAGGACCTATAAAGGTAAGCAGAAACACCGCCCCCCCTACATGCAACATTGTAACATCTAGTACCTTCCAGACTTCAACTCAGTTATCCCTTAATTTTGCTACAGTCCCACTAGAGGGCCCTCCACTTCCATAAGGGATAAACCTCCTATTACGTCTTTCTTGTACCAACAAAATGAATAAATAAAGACACTTGACAACAGGTTATATGGGCTAAAGACCGGTCACGGTCACATTTATTAATAACAATAAGCCTTTAAAACTAGGCTTATTCAACTATGCCAAATAGGCAACTTTAAATAGATAAATAACGAACTATATTAGTTCTTCGCTGGTGGCGGCCAAGACTAGCTAAATTAACCCTTACTGACAGACGGTCAGGGCCCTACACGGTGTTTGCAACGTGGCAGGCTGCCACGCCCAATTGGCAGGGAGAGAGAGCTGTAAGCTATAGAGGTATTTGCCTAAGATTCGTAGGGGGGAGTAACCCCTAGGTCGGCACCTAGTGGGTGTCACCTCCCCCATCCCATGACATCACTCATCTCGCCCCTTACCCGCTCTCTAGGCCCTGACCGACCGCCACAAGAGTCAACCTCTTGCCGCCACAACTGACTAGCTCCTATACAACATATAAATATACCTAACCAGAATTCTTTTTTTTTTTTTTTTTTTTTTAAACTAAACAACTAGACAAACAATAAAAGTGCTTTGCGAATGTCAGCTAGAAATATGTCCAGACCCTCTTCCGTGAGGTGAACGCCGTCCTTGCGGTAAAGAGCCTTATTGTCAGCCGTTATTGCATCATGCCTAATGGCAAAACCACCTAACGCTGTGACCGTTCTCCCCATCTCCCTGTTAAGCTTCTTCCTAACATTGTATGCAGCCCTCTGATTCACAATGTATCGCCAACGCAGTCGTGCAACCACGTTGGACCAACCAATTCTGACATCAGCGAGCCAAGCACACACCCAGCGGACATCTGAAGCCATCCTCCTGATCAAGTCCAAGACAGGAACCGACCCCATGTCGTTCCCCCCAGATGCAAAACAATGATATGGGGCTGACCCCACCTCCTATGTGCATCCTGGAGCAAAGCAGGTAATTCTTCCCAGGTTAACCCTCTGTGCCCTAGCCACCGCACACTAGCTCTGGATCTTGAAATCCCCAATTGCTGTCCAACCGGCTGCTGCGACGCCCTGATGGACGCCCAGTGCACAAAGGAGTGACGCACTATCCAGACACACTTCGTGGGCGCAGCCCTACCTGCAAACACAGATACACAACTGAACCAACTACAAGGAACAGGAAAACAACAATTCCCAAAACTTAACAAGACTCACCCCCCCAGAGGGTGAATGTATGACTTAAATCTCCCCGATTTCCAGCGCCCCAAATTCTTGATGCCTGCCTCCGACACCCCACTGCTAGCTGCGCTAGTAGCCGCCCCAATCCGGAATGAATGGGGGGCAATTCGCGAAGGATCCAGCCCAGCAGCTGACGCTGCCAAGGATAGAACTTTCTTTAATTGGTATAAAGTTAAAGCGGTGCCATCTTCGTGGATAAGGAGCCGCCGAAAACCCTTCGGTCGAACCTCACAATAAGCCTCATAGTTCCGAACCGGGCAGCACTCCGGAAAATCATGCTTCCTCAAAGGCAGCCATGCGCCCCTACCTAGCGGATCCGTTTTGGACCTAGGTACAAGGAGCAGCAGACCATCCTCCGACGGCCGAACATGCTCCCATTGTATCCCCATGATATCGCTTTTTGATGAAGCTGCCACTTCACCAACCCTCAAAGCCCCTGCTAGAGCAATTGAGAATGCTGTCCTAAATAACAAAGCCTCAAACTTTGAAGCGCAAACCGACCGCAGGGTGCCCACCAATGCCTTTAACCGTAAGGGTGTGATAGGCTCCCTGCGATCTTTCACTCGAGGGGACAACCGCCCCCAACCTTTCATTACCTGCTTCACCAGGAAAGACAGCGAGAAATCCCCTATGCCGAGTGACTTATTAAAGAAAGAGACGGCCGTTAACCTACTCTGCGCCGACAGCCTAGAGACACCTTGCTTATGTAACCCCGCTAGCCATTCCAGCACCTGTACCTGCGTAGCCCTCTGCACGGAGAACCCTTGCTGGTCAGCGAAGCAGACTCACGATCTCCAGTGTTTCTCGTAAGCACACCAAGTCTTAGGTGCCAAGGACGCCCGTACTAGGGGAAGGACACTTTCCCAACCCCCGCCATCTGCCAAAGAAATTGAGGGCAAATTAGACCTGTACTTGCAGCCAATGGCGCAACCCTCCTAAACTGATCCCACTGAAATCTAGAGAGAGCATCGGCTATGATGTTGTGCACCCCCGGGACATGACGTGCCGTGAATCGTACATTCAACTGCAAGCAGCGCAACACCAGGTGTCGCAGATACGTGACCACCCTGGGTGACGAAGCCGACAACCGGTTTATGGCATAAACGACACTCATGTTGTCTGACCAAAAAACCACCGCCCGATTTGCCAGCCGCTGCCCCCATAGTTCTATTGCTACTACGATCGGAAAAAGTTCCAACAAAGTTAGGTTTTTGGTTAAACCGGCCGAAACCCAATCCTCGGACCATGGAGCCGCGCTCCATTCGCCCGCAAGGTAAGCCCCATAACCGAAGCCCCCTGCCGCATCCGTAAATAGGTGCAACACTTGATTGGAAACAGGGCCTTCCCTCCATAGGCAAACCCCGTAAAATTTCTTTAGAAATTCCTCCCAGACACTGAGGTCGTCCCTCATCTCTGCGGACACTTATATCCTCGAGCACCGCACGTTAGGGCCCTGCAGCCGACTCTCCAACCGCCTGTTAAATACCCTCCCCATGGGTATAGCCCTGCCAGCAAAGTTCAGCAGACCCAACAATGACTGCAACTCTTTAAGAGAGATAGAGCTGGCTTTACGCACTGACAAAACCACCTGCAATAGGCGGTCGACCTTGTCTTGCGGTAATCTACAAACCCCAGCCGCGGTATCGATTTCGATACCGAGGAAAGTGAGGCGCGTACAGGGGCCCTGTGTCTTGTCATCAGCTAGAGGCACCCCAAATCTACCCATCATCTCTTGCATGACCACCATCATGCGTGCGCATTCCTCCGAATCCGCCTCACCCACCAGCAAAAAGTTGTCCAGGTAGTGAGCCACTGCCCCGCCCCCAGATTCCCACTGCACTACCCAATGCAGAAAGGAACTAAAACATTCGAACAGTGCACATGAAAGCGAGCATCCCATGGGAAGACATTTATCCACATAGAATGCCCCATCCACCTTCATGCCCATAAGCCTGAAGGCCGACGGATGCAGGGGGAGTAAACGAAACGCTGACTCAATGTCCAGTTTCGCCATTAAGGCCCTCGCCCCTTTGCCCCTGACAATCCCGAGCGCGTCATCAAAGGACTGGTAATGCACTGAACTCGCCTCAGGGTCAATGGCATCATTCACCGACCCCCCCCTCGGGAAAGACAGATGATGAATGAGCCTGAACTTGCCCGTGTCCTTCTTGGGGACCACCCCCAATGGAGACACCACCAAATCCGCCAGTGGCTTATCCCAGAATGGGCCAACCACTCTCCCCAAGGCAACTTCCTTACCCAGCTTCTCCCGAACTACACCCGGGAATTCGTAAGCCGACTTGAGGTTTCTGTGTATTACAGAACCCCGTACGTCCCCTTCTACCGGAATATGGAAACCCTCCCGCAACCCAGACCAGAGCAAATGCGCTGCCCTCCGATCGGGGTAGTGAGCCAACCATGGCTCCATGGCTTCCGCTCTAAGAGGGGTTGGGGCCCTTGTACCCAGGCCCCCCTCTGGGGGAAGGCTTATCTGCCCCAGACTCCCTGCGCTTGCTGCAATCTGCCCCCGGGTGTGGACCGCTACAGAATTTGCAGATGTGACGAAAGGAGCAGCCAGCCCCCCTGTCACATTGCTTATCCTGGAACTTGACAAAAAACGAAAGGGTTAACTGCGCAAAAAAAAGGAAACTATTAAACCTGTGATGATAAAGAGGAAACTCCCAACCTCAATTGCTAAAGTGATTTGGAAAGAATATATATGGACTCTGGAAAGAGACCACAAAATTCAAAAAACACAGGCGCTAAAATAGCTTAAAATAGGCAATAAAAACGTGATTTTTTAAACCATATAGTGCAGTATATATATGCTTGCAAATAACGACACCCAGTGCGGACTGAAACAACAAAGATGTGTGAACAACAAAAGTGTATAAAATATATGTTTAATTACATAAGTGAAATGCCGGCATAGAACCCTGACTGGAAGAAGCAGCCACAGTAGACACCGTCTGCTCCATAACGAGCGCCTGTGGAAATAAAACAGATTGGGGAGTACTCCGCGCTGCTGACTGAGCCCCTGAGGGGCCCCCAACCTGCTCCCTGGACAAACACACACCTAACGCAGCAGACACAGCCTTACGTATCATCTCCTCTGTCACGCCAGCAGATTGCCCATGCAGACCATTCACAGAGCCCACAGAGTCACCTCTAACGCCCTGCGTGACATGTGAACCAGCATCCCGTTGCCTAGTAACCCCAGAAGCAGTTCCCACAACATCCAAGAATTCCGTGTCACCCACAGTATCCCCTTGGCCCACCACAGTTATCCCCCTGTGGCTCGCACCCAGACACACACCCTGCCCAGCTTGCACTCCCATGGCCACACACGGAGCGACACCTTGCGCAGTCATGCCCCCATGAGCAACAGCAGGAGACCCCTGCACAGTGATACCCCTGTGCAACACACCTGAAGGCACACCCAGAACATTCACACCCATTTGGAGCCCACCCGGAGAGCCCTGTGAAGTGCGATTGCCCAAAGTGACCCGCCTTTTAAGTTTTGCAATAGTGGCCCGCCTACCGCCCACTGTTTTGCCTGTTGCCTTCCTAGCCTGGACTGTTTGAGGCCCACTTCTGCCCCCCCCGGCTGCCTCAGGAGCCCGACCACCCGCACGGAGACTCCCCAACTTACTAGTCCGAGCTCCGTGCGGTGATCTGCTCCTGGTTCTTGTCTGCAGCCGTGCACGTCCGCGCTCCTCCCCAACTGACTCATCACTGAGGGAGGAAGCGCGCGACGTGACGGCGGAAGGGGCGGAGCCACGCCCCGGGGTGGGCCTAGGCATCTGAAGAGCCCGGACCACGTGGGCAGCCCGCGCTCCTTCCGAACTTGCTCCCACTATACCCAGGCCCACGTGGGGAGTATCCCCCCAGAGGGCCTGAGCCAACGAGAGTACCGATGCCAAGGCCGCGGGAGGCAGGGCCCCAAGCTGCTGCCACGACACGTGACCGGCAGCAGCTTGGTCCCCTTGCGGTATCTCCTCCCGGGTCTCGGCATCCACGAGGCCCGAGGGCTCCTGATCTGGGAACAGCGGTGGGGAATCGGGAGGGGGGGTGAATCCGCCCAATAGGGGTAGATGAAGGGATATGGGAAGGGCCAGCCACCTCAATTAGACCCGCTCCACTAGGACCACTAATCTCAGTCTGGGGCCCAAAATTACCCTGAGGGGGGGGAACAGGAGGGACAGGAACAGGAGAGGAACCCTGAGGTCCAGGGCCCGCCGCAGGGGCCCCGAATCCCGGCTTCCCCCTGGCCCTTGAAACCCTTGCCTGCAGCACTGGAGACACCCTGGGCCTAACAACAGGGGAGGGGGATACCACATCCTCTGAGCCTGATCCTCCATTGTCTCTTGCAGCTCCTCTCATGCCTGGAACCACCTTCACCACTTCGCTGTAGCGCTTAGGTGGATTAGACTTCCTCTTAGCACGCTCCATCACCACAGTAGAAGAAAGCTTGCTTGAAGTCTGGAACCAGGAAGAAAAGAGGGCCGGATCCACTGCAACCAGGACCTATTTAAAGCCCTTTGCCTGCCTTTTTTTCTAACACCTGAGACCTCATATCTTTGAGCCCTTAACTTTATATTGCAATTCATTTTTCATCATTTTTATTAGCTGTTGTTATGAGTGTAACTGTGTTTTTTTAATTAGTGTTGTGCAACTTTTCTGTCAAGCGTAACAGTTAACCAGAGTTCTATCCCAACGTGTGTTAAATTAAATTGCATTTACTTTCAACTTGTACTACACTTCCAACATGCGCAAAGAGCTGCAATAAACCCCTTTTCGCTTGCATGCAACAGTTAGTTCACCACTCGTAATCTTACCCTATGATGAGTTGTGGTAACAAAGCCAGCTATTACTACAGACAAACTGACAGCCATTCAGTTGCTAGCTGTGCTGGCAACTGTCTTCAGCCTGATCATGGGCAGTATTCCTTCCAAGCATATCATCAGAGAGACCGTCTTTGGCTATAAGCAGTAACATTAAAGGGTTAACATATAAGGGTTGCATTAAAGAATTATTAATTAATATATTTATTAATACATGTATTTACTTCCGTTATGTTTCTCCCCCATATGTATCCATTTGCTGCTTAGCATACAGTTTAGTGCACCTGTTATATAATCAGCACAAATGAAAAGGAAATGGCAAATGCCAGGTGCTTTAAATTGTTTAATAAGCAAAATTCTTTAACACAAAAGTACATCAATGTAAAATAATCAGCAAAATTGTGCTGGTCAGATGTTCAATATGCAATGCATAGCCAAATGTAAAAAATATTAAACTTGGGTCCCAGCCATTCATCCCTGTTCCTAACTGTTTATGAAATTATTCTAAAATATACAGAGCCAGATTACAAGTGGAGTGCTAAATATCACTTTCATGAATGAAAGCGATATTTGTGCTTCACTGTGTAATACAAGCACACGCTAATGTGCACTGGTATTACAAGTTGTCAGCAATGCATTGCTGGGAAGCATTGCGCTCATGAGAGCGTGCTTCCATAAGCGCAGCGAAGGGGATAAGTAGCACAGCAATGGCAGCAAAAATAAATATATATGTATATGCTGATATACATATTTATTTGGTAATATTTGTATATAAACATTAACATATAGCATACACATATATATTTACTGGGAACACACAGTTCCTATAGACCTCAATGTAAAGGCACTTTTCAGTGCCATTTTTTTTTAACACCCCACTCCCGCCAACTTTAACCCAAAATACTGCCTAGTGTAGTTATTTTTAAAAAAAATAAAGATGCTACACTGATCTCTGGTTTATTTTATAAGCGCCAATGGTAGCAATAACCAGCCACTTGTAATGGCTGATTAATTATCATGCGCCCACATACTGGCAAATTTGTCCATTTGCGGGAATGCAATAATTTAGCACTCCACTTGTAATCTAGCCCACAGTAGAGTACAAAAGTATGAGTCCACTCAGATCACAGTCACTAACCATGATGTTTTTTTATTTATCTTTTTGGTCTTTCACTATTACAATTTATATATTATTTGGCCTATCCAAGATGTTTACTTGTTGATGTTGTTGGTCTGTTTTTGTTTGTAAAATGCTGCTGTCCCATAAAGACAGCACTTTACCATTTGTCTTTTTGACAGTGCTTTTGTTTTCTGGGGTAGGGTGTTCCTGGTTCAGCTTGACCTTACTTGTGGATGCAGATGCTGTTCTACTGCAAAATGATTTTAGCTTGATATACTGTTGTTCTGATAGTGTGGTCACTTTAGGTCTGCCTGGCCTTGCTTGGGATAAAAATTATTTGGTTTCAGAAAATATTTTCAGTGTGCATTTTAAGCACTCAGAAGAACAACTTGTCCTTGAGTTTCTTTATAGGGTACTAATGTCCTTCTTCAAAGGCCATAAAAAGCTCTAATAGAATCACTATGAGTACCATACTAAATGAATTATTGCTGCTCCAGAACCTAATTAGATATGCTTATTAACAAAGTAAGCAAAGAGAATAAAGCAAGCAACCGGCAAGTTTTAGATTCAGCACCCTGGATAGCGCTTGCTGATTGGTGGCTACATTTAGCCACCAAACAGCAAGCGCTACCCAGGTGCTTAACCAAAAATGGGCCGGCTGCTAAGCTTACATTCTTGCTTTTCAAATAAAGATAGCAAAGAAAAAATTATAATAGGAGTAAATTTGAAAGTTGCTTAAAATTGCATGCACTATCTGAATCATGAAAGAAAACATTTTGGGTTTAGTATCCTTTTAAGCTTTAAGCTATGCACAGCTTAACATGCTTGCTTCTTAACTTGAGATTGCTAACCTCTGAATATCTTTTAAACACCTAAGCAGAACCCAAAGGCTAAACAAGCTGTGATCTGAGATCTCATCACAAAAAACGCAGCATGTCTGCAGAAAGAACCGGAAACATGCAGGAACTGTTAGTGCTTTTGGTTTACAGCTCTGATCCATATCAAGCTGTTCTCTTTGAAACTGCTGTGCTCCGGTTGCACTGTGTAAGTTTTTTTAACAGTGGAGCCAAAGCGAAGTGCTATTTGAAGAGAACAGTTAAATATGGAGCAGTCCTGCAAAGCAGCAGTACATTGATTTATAACGGGCCATCAGGGATTTTTTTCAACCCTCTAGCCTTTCCCGGTCTGAATGTAAGACGTTCATGTAAGCAATGCCCTTTTTTTTCTTTCTTTTTTTCCTTACTACATTTTTACCTATTTAATTATGTGATGTTAGACCAAGAACAAGGAAAGAAATTTGTTCAAGAAACATTTAAAAAAACGTAACAAGATTTTTTTTTCCCCAGGGTTTATTTGCAATGCACTATTCAACTTCTTCAGTTAATCAACACATTGTGATTGAGCTGGTGCTTTAGTGTAACTGCTTCATTTAAAATGTATTTCATTAAAAAATTAACTGCAGAAAATTTTTCAGAAAAAAAGTTACACATCTAAACCCAATTCATATCCTCCAGCTCTTTCTTTTTTACCACAATTTTCCCCTTAAAGGGACACTGAACCCAATTTTTTTCTTTCGTGATTCAGATAGAGCATGACAATTTTAAGCAACTTTCTAATTTACTTCTATTATCAATTTTTCTTCGTTCTCTATCTTTATAGGAAAAAGAAGGCATCTAAACTAAGGAGCCAGACAATTTTTGGTTCAGTACAATGGACAGCACTTGTTTATTGGTGGGTGAATTTATCCACCAATCAGCAAGAACAACCCAGGTTGTTAAAAAATGGGCTGCATCTAAACTTACATTCTTGCTTTTCAAATAAAGATACAAAGAGAATGAAGAAAATTTGATAATAGGAGTAAATTAGAATTGCATGCTCTATCTGAATCACAAAAGAAAAAAATTGGGTTCAGTGTCCCTTTAATCTACACCCTCTTAATCAGTAAACCAACTATCCAACCAGATACCATAGGGCAATTTGTTATTGTTCTCTTAGACCTCTCCTCTCTCTTGATACATATGAATCAGATCATTTGATACTTCTGTACAATTAGTCTTAGCGGTGATATTCACTACTATTCCCGTCCCAGGTTGTAATTTTAATTTAGATCCCTGCTTTTTAAGTTTCAACCTAATAAAAATTATATTTTAATTTTAGTGTCCAAGTACCCCTTCCCCCCTGTGACTCAATGGATATTGTGTTGTTAATGTTGTAATTTACACCTTTTTGACTCTTGAGTGCTATTAGTGTATTTCTTTGTGGGTCTCTTCCCACGTGTTTTTTCCTAATCCAGTGTTCCAATACACAGCACCAACCCCTCATAACCACATTTACTTTATTGTGGATATTTAGATAGGGAACGAGTCTCTCTACAAGTAGTGCCATTGGTTTATTTATTCTAGTGTTTCCAATTCTATTTATGGGAAATTGCCATTTTAAGTTTATTTTTCTAAATGAGATATCTGGTTTTGCTCATTGAAACCTTAACCCATTATTCTCAAGAATGTGACAATTTAAATGGGATGAGCCTAAAGAAAGAGCAGATCTGTTTATTTTATATATATATATATATATATATATATATATATATATATATATATATATATATATATATATATATATATATATATATATATATATATATATATATATATATATATATATATATATAACCAAATTAGTTAGAAAAGAGCTCTACAAAATCTAAAGAGCTAAAGCGGATACCTGGCTGCACCAAAAACACCCTCGCAGTATAGTTGGAAATGACATCCTAAACAGGTTTACTGAACATATACATTTTAATAAAAAACATAGCCAGAAAGATACATGCTGAAAAAAATGGCAATAAACAAATTTCAAGTTGCAGGTGTAGTGCACTACTGACGTATGTTGGCTAGCATATGCAGGATTAAAATCGACTCATGAGAAAGTCCATCTTTAATACCGGGCACTTGAGTGTTAAAAACACGCTCCGGTTACAGATAAACAGAATACCGTCCTTGATATCTCAATGCCATATATTTGATACGGTACCGGATTTGGGACAATAGTATGAGAGTCCAAGAAAGGTAATACACTGTTGAAAGCTTAATCCCATGTGCAAATGGCTATGTTTTTTATTAAAATGTATATGTTCAGTAAACCTGTTTAGGATGTCATTTCCAACTATACTGCGAGGGTGTTTTTGGTGCGGCCAGGTATCCGCTTTAGCTCTTTAGATTTTGTAGAGCTCTTTTCTAACTAATTTGGTTATATACATTTAGGATTGCCAGCACATAACACAATAACCCTATTATAATATCTGTGTGCCCCCTATCCCTAGAAACATAACACGTAACATATAAGTTGCATTTGACCTTATTTCTTTAGGTGAGCATCAGAATCAAAATTACACAGTAGTTTTGTGATATGATATCATAATAACGGGTTTTTCAGAACATATATGAGCAACTGAATACTAGCAAAATGGCATTTAAATTAACTGAGGAGAAATGGGTTAGTGATATTGATGAAGCGTTTAAACCCTCTATCAATATTGACGAAACCAATATTGAAGAAAAAATGTTTTGAGCAAAGACACAGTGTGGAGGACGCCGGCATGGTGGATATGCTGTGAATCTGGCAATATCAAGTTCGAACATCAGAGCAAGTGAAGAGCTGCATAGGCAGAATACATCGCTGTAAGTCACACCACGGATGAGATCCTGTCAGGTAATACCGTAGAGTGTGTGAAGAAAGCGGAGGTAAGCCATGCAGTAATAAGTCTTGCACCCTGCAATCTTGAAGTTTGGTGTAACATTTGCACATGGGATTAAGCTTTCAACAGTGTATTACCTTTCTTGGACTCTCATACTATTGTCCCAAATCCGGTACCGGATCAAATATATGGCATTGAGATATCAAGGACGGTATTCTGTTTATCTGTAACCGGAGCGTGTTTTTAACACTCAAGTGCCCGGTATTAAAGATGGACTTTCTCATGAGTCGATTTTAATCCTGCATATGCTAGCCAACATACGTCAGTAGTGCACTACACCTGCAACTTGAAATTTGTTTATTGCCATTTTTTTCAGCATGTATCTTTCTGGCTATGTTTTTTATTAAAATGTATATGTTCAGTAAACCTGTTTAGGATGTCATTTCCAACTATATTGCGAGGGTGTTTTTGGTGCGGCCAGGTATCCGCTTTAGCTCTTTAGATTTTGTAGAGCTCTTTTCTAACTAATTTGGTTATATACATTTAGGATTGCCAGCACATAACACAATAACCCTATTATAATATCTGTGTGCCCCCTATCCCTAGAAACATATATATATATATATATATATATATATATATACAAACAATAAGGTATCAGCGCACATCCATTTTCAAAAGCACAACATATTTTTTGAACTGCTGCAAAAAATTGCCTGCAAATACATCAAGAGACAACTATTCTTTTTAAATAATATTGGGAACTTAGTCACACAATATGGCCATATTTTGCTTAGCCAGTCACCACTTACAAGGTGCCCCAATTCGACTGGTCCTAACACTGCCTTTTGCCACAGAGGGCTGAATCATTCCTGCTTTTACTCTTCATAATAGAATGAGACTCCCTGGCCTTTTATTCACAACTCTATTACACTGTCATGAGCACACCTGAACTTGCTAACTAACTAAGCTAAATATGGCCATATTGTGTGACTAAGTTCCCAATATTATTTAAAAAGAATAGTTGTCTCTTGATGTATTTGCAGGCAATTTTTTGCAGCAGTTCAAAAAAGATGTTGTGCTTTTGAAAATGGATGTGCGCTGATACCTTATTGTTTGTGTAATTACTGGGTCATATTGGCAGCACTCTCAGATGTGGATTTAAACTTTTTGTAAGGTGTGCTAAAAAAACAAATTTTATATATATATATATATATATATATATATATATATATATATATATATATATATATAAATAAATGTATATATACATATTTAAATATATATATATATATATATATATATATTAGAGCTGCAACAACTAATCGGCATAATCGATAATAATCGATTATGAAAATAGTTGTCAACGGATCTCATAATCAATTAGTTGGTTTGCACTTAGTCTGTCTGTGCACAGCACTAGCTGCTTTACTCCAATGAGCTCCTGCACATGATATTGTGTTTTATGGTTATGGCCTTAGACTAAAGGACATCTACAGACGTTTTACTTTTCACTTTTTCAGAACACTAGAAGTTTCTTTTTAAGTTTACATCTACTCCTGTCTTATGTGCAACCCATAAATAAAATAGGTGTCATTTAGATTGTTTATATTAAATCAGGTGATTTGGGTCTATCCTTTGCATGATATAGTGCCGAGCTTGTTATTTACACCATGCCTAGATTGATGGCATTTGTTATATGAATTGATGTCATTATTACCTGTTTACACAATTTTAGTGGATCACTTGATATTGCGGATTATATGTACTCTATAGATAAATGTGTAAGGCTGTTACCCATATATAGTCTTTAGCCATTTTGCCTTTTTTTTTTAAAATTTTTTAAATTAATTGTAATATGTACCAAATTCAACCTCTGTAAGTATATATCTGTTATTTTAAGAGGGGACTAGATATTTCCCCCCCCCCTAACCTTATAGCTGGTTGTTTACCATTGCATATAGATATTCAAGATATTTTATGTCAGAATGAAGTCCAGGCTTACTTTATTAAGAGGCCCCTTGCATTAGTGGAGAGCTAACAAAGATAAATAGCCCACCTTGGTGAAATTGGCAAAATCCTACTTATGCATCTCAGGCACCTCAACACCATCTGAGCTGCAAAAGAGAGCCAGCCTCAGTCAGGAGCATGTAGACATGTTGACATTTTTTGTATTTCAATGCAAAATTTCTGAAAGAGTGAATAACAGAATGTTATAAACAGTGGCAGTCTACCTCTTACTAGTTCTACCTCTCTTCAAAAAGTTTGTGGTTTTGTTTTGCTTAATTATAAAAATTTGTTCTGCTGCTTAAAAAATTGAACCAACAGTTGTGTTAATGTAAAGTTGTAAAGTTTTAGTCTGAAGTTTATATTTATAACACTCAGTATGTGGATTTTACTTTAAATATAGGAAAAAATTATTTATTTATTTTTTATCCGATTAGTCGATTAATCGAAAAAATAATCAGTCGATTAATCGATTATGAAAATTATCGTTAGTTGCAGCCCTAATATATATATATGTATATATAAACAAAGGCCAGTACTAAGGAAATTAAACTGTCATCATAGATGGTTTTTGGTGAGCAGAACCATCCTGTTTTAATTGCATTGCAAGACAGAAACTAAAGGAGCAATTTCCAATATGTCTAATACTAAGTAATTGGGGAATACATTAATGGGGGAAAATACAGTATAGTATAGTAAAATAACCCAGACAGGCCAGGTTTTCATTATAGCTGAACTAGAGCACAGGTGAAATAATCAGCTGATCAGTAACCATGGTTACTAACCTGCTCTCACCCATCAGCTGATTATTTCACCTGTGCTCTAGTTTAGCTATAATAAAACCTGGCCGGTTGGGGTATTTGAGGACCATGGTTGAGAAACTTGTATAGTGTATCTTTTAATGTATCTGCATTGACATGACCTGTGTAACAATGCTTTGTAATGGGATGAATCCTACATCTGTAAAAGCTGCCTCAGCTCAGCAACACTTTTTTTCCTTGCAAACCTTCCTCACCTTTTCTGCTATCCTATTAGTGTTCTTTACTTCAGACTTTGGTGTATTTTCACTTTATACTTTCTTACTAAGAAAATGAATATGTTTATTTGGACTTCTAATTTATTTCTCTTATTTGCTTAATTCTCTTGGTATCCTTTTGTTGAAGAGTATTCCTAAATATTCTCAGGAGCAGTATTGCATTGCTGTGGGCTAGCAGGTGATTGGTGACTGTATATGTATTCCTCTTGTCATTGGCTAGGCAGATGTGCTCAGCTATCTCCCAATAGTGCATTGCTAATCCTGAGCCTACTTTTTAACAAAGAATACAAAAAGAACAAAACAAATTTGGTAATAGAAGTAAATTGTAAAGGGCCATTATAGTGTTAAAATGGCATGCTCTAATTCATTACAGGATGTAGTTTTAGCACTTGTGTTGCTGTAATGCTATATGATTAACCCCTACAAAGTGGTTAATCACATAGTTAAAGGGATAGTAAACCCCAACATTTTAATTTACTTATATCATCAAATTGGCTTCATTCTCTTGTTATCCATTGCTGAAGGAACAGCATTGCACTACTGGCAGCTAGCTGAACACCTCTAATTAGCTAATGACAAGAGACAAATGTGTGCAGGCACCAATCAGCAGCTAGCTCCCATTGGTGTATGATATGTGCTTATTCTTTTTGAACAAGGGATAACAAAGAGAACAAAGCACATTTAAAAATAGAAGTGAACTTAAAAGTGTTTTAAAATTTACATGTTCTATCTGAATCATGCAAGTTTAATTTTGACTTTCCTATCCCTTTAAACACGCATAGCACTGCTGGTCCCAAGCGGAAACGGACGCTGAACAAATCAGCAGCGCTGGTCCCACAGTTGGGTCGTGCAACTAGCGCTGCTGACTGGATCAGTGACAATTTCCCCTTGGGACCAGCAGTGCTCTCTGGGTCCCAAGTAGGACTTTAACCACTTTGCAGGAGTTAATCGCATAGAATTACAGTGTCTAACTGAGTAGAACATGATATATTAACTCTTTAATGGCCCTTTAAAATTGCATGTGCTAGCTGAATCATGGAAGATTAATTTTGGCGCTTTACTGTACATTTTTTAACCCCAGGATCTTTCATTCCCCACAATCTCTCAATATTTTATGGGTTTTTTTTTTCTGTTTTGTTGCTGTTGTTTTTTTTTTTATAAATATAAACCTGAGATACACTAATACACTCAGGATGTGACTGGATCACCAGTTTATGTGCCCGATTTATTAAAGTGCGGGCGGACATGATACGATGTAGCGTATTATGTCCGCCGCACATCGATAAATGCTGACAGCATATGCTGTTGGCATTTATCATTGCACAAGCAGTTCTTGTGAACTGCTGATGCAATGCCGCCCCCTGCAGATTCGCGGGCGGATTAATGTCTGGAGCCTCAGAGCAGATGGACAAGTTATGGAGCAGTGGTCTTTAGACCGCTGTTTCATAACTACTGTTTCCAGCGAGCCTAAAGGCTTGCGCGGAAACGGGGGCATCAAGCTTCAATCGGAGCTTGATAATTCGGCCCCTCACCCTGCTCTTTTAACTCGCCCCTCAGCAGACTATCCACACTCTAGTATCTTTTGATTGCTTCTCCAAGATTAACTAGCTGCCCAATCTCATCATCTTCAGCTCCTTCATAACACCAGTCGATTCATTTGGATTTTATAAGGCTCCAGATGAAATTGTAAAACTCACAAAAAAAAAGCCCTCAACACACTACATGCATATATTGCACATTCTCCAAATATGTCTGTATCGGCCCAGTTCTGCTTCTTAGCAATACCACTTCCCACTCTTGTCCACAAGACCTCCTTGTGCTGCACCAGTGGAATGTTTTATATGTTTGTATATGCTGGTTATACAAAAGCATTGGAACAGAACAAGATGGATTGTACTTTAGATCGTAGTCACGTGTATGTATTTTTGTGGTCTATAAAACCTGAAAAAATGGGAATGACCCATCCAAAAAAAAAAAAAAAAATTACTTAAAAACCATTGTTAAATATTATTCCTAAACTTCAAAATGTGTTAGTTTTAGGAGGGTGTTGGGCATGATATGCCCCTATATTAATTACAGTAGCACCCTCAAACCACAAATGTATAAGGTGACTTTTTGTTTGTTTTTTACACGTTCAATATAACCGTCACGAATGTTGGTGGATTGTCAAGAGTTGGGAAGTCTATTCATCAGGGCAAATATTCTGACATGCCCAACTGTTCTGTGGTAACTTTTTTTTTTCTCTTCACCCCAGATTTTATGGTCTAGGATCACTGTGGTAAAAAATTTTTTTTTTATGAAAATATAAATGGGAACACAGTGCTAGACGTGCAGTAAATTATAGTAATCTACTACTTTTAGTTTAAAATCTCATGTACAATTTTAGAACAAGTTCAGAAGACTTTAACCCCTTAACGACCAAGGACGTGCAGGGTACGTCCTACAAAAAACGGTCGTTAATGAGGGGAGGAGGTAGGTTATTAGTGGGGGGCAGCTACACTACAGAAAAATGTGTGTTTTTTTTTTTATATAAAGGCATTTTTTTAGCAAACTGGGTACTGGCAGACAGCCAGTACCCAATATGGCAGAAAATAGTTAGAGGGGGAGGGTTAGAGAGCTGTTTGGGGTGGATCATGGAGGTTTGGGGCTAAGGGGGAACCAACACTGCAGAATAATATATAAAAAATAACATATAAAAAAACCAAACCCTATTATTTTAGTACTGGCAGACTTTCTGCCGGCACTTAAAGGGACATTATACACTCATTTTTGTCTTTGCATAAATGATTTGTAGATGATCTATTTATATAGCCCATAAAGTTTTTTTTTTTTTTTTTAAATGTAAAGTTTTGCTTATTTTTTAAATAACATTGCTCTGATTTTCAGACTCCTAACCAAGCCCCAAAGTTGTAGGAGAATACCGTCAGATACCTACTCCAGCTTGCTCCTGTTTGTGTAATGGGTCTTTTCATATGCAAAAGAAGGGGGAGGGGGGGGGGGGGAGTGTCTCATTTCCCACTTGCAGTGGGCTTTCCAGTAACCTTTTAAACAAAGCTAAACTGAGAGCTTCTAAGTAAGTTTTTAAACAGTTTTATACTGGATTTTTATATCTGTATCTGTGCATCTTATTCTTTATAGTAGTGTCTATTACATGCAGTTATATGAAAATGAGTGTATACTGTCCCTTTTAAGATTGCGGAGATAATTGTGAGGTGGTTGAGGGAAGAGAGCTGTTTGAGAGGGATCAGGGGGTGGAATGTGTCACGTGGGAAGCTGATCTCTACACTAAAGCTAAAATTAACCCTACAAGCTACCTAACTAACCCCTTCACTGCTGGGCATAATACAAGTGTGGTGCGCAGCAGCATTTAGCTGCCTTCTAATTACCAAAAAGCAAAGCCAAAGCCATATATTTCTGCTATTTCTGAACAAAGGGGATCCCAGAGAAGCATTTACAACCATTTGTGCCATAATTGCACAAGCTGTTTGTAAATAATTTCATTGAGAAACCTAAAGTTAAAAAAAAAATGATAGTAAATTATAAGACATGATGAAAATAATGGTATCTTTAGAAAGTCCATTTAATTGCGAGAACAATGGTATATAATATGTGTGGGTACAGTAAAGGAGTAAGAGGAAAATTACAGCTAAACACAAACACAGCAGAAATGTAAAAATAGACCTGGTCCTTAACGGTAAGAAAATTTAAAAATGATCTGGTTATTAAGAGGGTTAAAAAAAAAAAACTGCAACATTTAACTATACTGAATAAAAAAGGAATTCTAACAAGGCATTGCATTATAGCTAATCAATAAAAGCAGAACCTTGCTGCAGTTGGCTAGCCAGTTTAAAAAAAATGGTGGTAACACTTAAAAAAAAAAAAAAAAGTAAACTAGTGCAGTACTATTTCTTTAATTTATTTTTTAATTTATGCTTTTGTAATTATAAGCCAGTTTGTTGTTTTGCTAATGAATAACAAATCAGCAAAGTCCTAAGGTTTTTTTTTTTATTTTTTTAAAAAACACATTAAAGTGAATGTAAAGTTGAATGAGTGCCCGGTTTTTAACCCCTTAATGACCGGACCATTTTTCAATTTTCTTACCCTTAATGACAATGGCTATTTTTACATTTCTGCAGTGTTTGTGTTTAGCTGTAATTTCCCTCTTACTCATTTACTGTACCCACACATATTATATACCGTTTTTCTCGCCATTAAATGGACTTTCTAAGGATACCATTATTTTCATCATATCTTATAATTTCCTATAAAAAAAATATAAAATATGAGGAAAAAATTGAAAAAAACACACTTTTTCTAACTTTGACCCCCAAAATCTGTTACACATCTACAATCACCAAAAAACACCCATGCTAAATAGTTTCTAAATTTTGTCCTGAGTTTAGAAATACCCAATGTTTACATGTTCTTTGCTTTTTTTGCAAGTTATAGGGCCATAAATACAAGTAGCACTTTGCTATTTCCAAACAACTTTTTTTCAAAATTAGCGCTAGTTACATTGGAACCCTGATATCTGTCAGGAATACCTGAATATCCCTTGACATGTATGTATTTTTTTTTAGAAGACAACCCAAAGTATTGATCTAGGCCCATTTTGGTATATTTCATGCCACCATTTCACCGCCAAATGTCATCAAATAAAAAAAAAAGTTCACTTTTTCACAAATTTTGTCACAAACTTTAGGTTTCCCACTGAAATTATTTACAAACAGCTTCTGCAATTAAGGCACAAATGGTTGTAAATGCTTCTTTGGGATCCCCTTTGTTCAGAAATAGCAGACTTATATGGCTTTGGGGTTGCTTTTTGGTAAGTAGAAGGCCGCTAAATGCTGCTGCGCACCACACGTAAATTATGCCCAGCAGTTAAGGGGTTAAATTAGGTAGCTTGTAGGGAGCTTGCAGGGTTAATTTTAGCTTTAGGGTAGAGATCAGCCTCCCACCTGACACATCCCACCCCCTGATCCCTCCCAAACAGTTCTCTTCCCTCCCCCACCCCACAATTGTCCCCGCCATCTTAAGTACTGGCAGAAAGTCTGCCAGTACTAAATAAAAGGAGTTTTTCTTTTTTTTAATAAAAAAAAATAAAATGTTTTAGCTGTGATGGACTCCTGCCTTAGCCCCAACCTCCATGATCCCCCCCCCCAGCTCTCTAACCCTCTCCCCTACCTAATTGCCGCCATCTTGGGTACTGGCAGCTGTCTGCCAGTACCCAATTTGCCCCCCAAAAAAGTGTTTTTTTTATTATTTTTTATTTCCATTTTAATTTTTTCTGTAGTGTAGCAGCCCCCCACAATACCCCAACCCCCTCCCCCTCCCAGATCCTCATATATTTATTATTATATTATTACTTTCCCCCCCCTCTTCCCACTCATTGGTGTCAGTGTGGGTAGGTAATCGCGCGCGCGCACCCGCGCGCGCACGCGCATGCGCGCACCCGCACGCTCCCGGCACCCGGCGTGCACATTGCACTAACAGGAGCCGGATGCCGGGTAGCGATGGGCCGCCCACCCTCCTCCCTGTTGCGCTCCCACCCACCAACGAACCGGCCGCATCGCTACCGGTGCAGAGAGGGCCACAGAGTGGCTCTCTCTGCATCGGATGCTTTCTAAAGGGTATTGCAGGATGCCTCAATATCGAGGCATCACTGCAATACCCTGAGAGCTGCTGGAAGCGATTGCGATCGCTTCCAGCACTCTCTTAGACAAGTGACGTACCAGGTACGTCCATTGTCACTAACTGCAAGTTTTTGCAGGACGTACCTGGTACGTCACTTGTCATTAAGGGGTTAAAAATACTATTAAAAACAGGGGCACTTACATTCATTAAACTGTACATTGCAGCGTTTGTTTTAAAATACTTACCTTTCTCTTTAGCAAACGCAGACCGGCGATCCTTCGATCTGCAGCTCCTCTGTACTTACCTCAGCAATGACGAAATCAGCTTGCTCCAATCATGGCATGCACCCCAAAGCGTCCAGCTCGTGATGCCATGCCGTGATTGGAGGAAGCCGGTTTCGTCATTGAGGTGCTAAGTATTTAAAAAAAAAAAAAAACTATAAAAAAAAACAAAACGCTGCAATGTAAAGTTTAATAAATTGTCAGTATATACCAGGGTTATAAATATAATGTATTTATTATTATTCATTAAAATGTATATATGAAACAATTGAAAATACTCTTGTATGTAAAGTGGTTCTCCCTCATGAAAAACCTGTTTCTTTTGCATATACTTAGGCTTCAAAGAGTTCAGTCCCAGACCCAGCGACTGTTTATCCACAGGGGTTAGTTATCTTCACTAATTGAAACAAATGTTTCCTTTTCCATCTAAAGGGGAGGAGAGTCCATGGCTTCATTCATTACTGTTGGGAATTATGAACCTGGCCACAAGGAGGAGGCAAAGACACCCCAGCCAAAGGGTCAAATACCTCCCCCACTTCCCTCATCCCCAGTCATTCTTTGCCTTTCGTCACAGGAGGACAGCAGAGAAGTGCCGAAGATCGGAGTAGTCTCTTATGGAGGGTAGTACTCTTTGCATTGGGACTGGAGTTTTAAGTAGTCCTGTCAGCCTGTCAGTGAGACCCGGGGACGAAAGTTAGAGTCCGGAGATGCAGAGAGAGTCTTTCTGCGAAACCATCCCGACTCATATTAACAGCTTCACAAGCAATCAGCATTGACGAGTTTCACTGCCTGCTTTTTCACTCAAGTCCATGTCGGGAGCGAGGCTACTAACCTGTCACACTTGAAGGGCCGTGTTCCTGTTTCACGGCATAGATTTTGGTAAGATTGTTTAATTTTTTTATTACATAAATGATAACATGGAAGACAGGGTCACAGTGTGACGCCTTTATCTTAAAGAATCAAGGGTTAATATTCATGGAAAGGGGATTATTGAACAGGGGGGGTTTATACATGATATTGTTTATTGTTTCATTGCTGCGTTATGTGCGAGATGGGGCTCTGGCAATGTGTGGAACTTTCAGGTGACTTATGGGAGTATTGTGCGGCCATTTTTTGGCAGGTTTTCTCCTTAGGCAGGGGCAGTCCTGTCAGGCATTCCATTTGACCGGGTGTGGCTATCTCTCTTTCTCTGTGGATCAGCGGTGCAGGAGACGGAAAGGTTTCTGTAGTCTGGGTCATAGGAGGTGGTGAGTGCCCCGGCCATTGGAGGTATAAAGGTGCCTAATTATTACCTTAATCTAGTCCATAATAACAGTGCAAGCTATGCAGGACTCTGACGCGTTGGAGGATTCTACCTCTTTAACAAGGTCTCATTCCTGTGTTTATTGTGAGGAGGTTCTGGTAGATCAGCCTGCTCAACTATGTTCCACATGCCTTAATAAAGTTACGACATCTAAAAGCAAATGGATGTCTAGTACTACTGAGCCGTTCACCTCTGAGGGTTCCCCATCCCATGAGGTGCGTTGCCTGCATCCATCTCCAATTGCACATGCAGCGCCCCAGGGTCCAACCATTACTCCTGCGGAAGAGATTCGTTGGCCATCAGATTTTGCGGATCAACTACAAACGGCAGTATCGAAAGTGAACCATGCCTTACCACGTTCTGCTAAGCGCAAACGTAGGGCGTATCATGGTGGCCCAGCCCAGGGGTTGTCTACGCCTGTGGAAATATCGGAGGTGTTATACGATGATGAGGCCCCCTCCAACTCTTCGATCAGGCCCCTTCTGGGTCGGAGTCCGTGTCATCTAAACCTCCGGCTGCGGAGGAGCCTGACTTTAGGTTTAGGATGGAAAATTTGCGCTTTTTGCTGAAACAAGTGCTCGCTACTTTGGAAGTTCCGGAACCAAAACTTCCAGAAGAACCTGTGATTCCTAAGCTTGATAAGGTATATGAGGACAGGGTGGTGCCTCAGGCCTTCCCGGTTCCTGTTAAGATGGTGAATATTATTAAGAATAAATGGGAGTGATTAGGTTCTTCCTTTTCCCCTTCTTCTTCCTTTAAGAAACTGTTCCCCATTCCGGACTCTCAGCTTGAGTTGTGGGGTACTGTCCCTAAGGTGGATGGTGCTATCTCCACGCTCGTGAAGCGGACAACTATTCCCCTCGAGGATAGTTTGTCATTTTAAGAGCCCATGGATAAAAAGTTGGAAAACATATTAAGGAAGATGTTTCAACACACAGGGTTTGTTTTTCAGCTGGCAGCGGCCGTAGCTGCAGTCGCTGGAGCTGCGACATATTGGTGTGAATCCCTGTGTAAAATGGTCGAGGGGGAGACTTCCATCGACGAGATACAGTATAAGATTAAGGCTCTGAAAATCGCCAATTCTTTCATATGTGATGCCAATATGCAAATTATTCGCCTGAACGCTATGGTGTCAGGTTTTTCTGTCAAATCTTAGTCTGCGGACATGACCTCTAAGTCGAGACTATTGTCCCTGCCTTTTCAAGGAAAGAGTCTGTTTGGTCCAGGATTGGATTCGATCATATCCACGGTTACGGGAGGCAAGGGAGCTTTTCTACCACAGGATAAGAAGGCGTCCCTTTTGTGCAGACAAGGCCTAGTGCCAGCAGCCTGCCACGAAAGTGGACCAGTCCAAGGGGACTGGTCATCGCCACATGTTTTGGATGCCGGTCGTAGCTCAGTGGCGCGAATCTGCGCCTATTTAAATGTTTTTAGAACAATCTGTCACTGCCCAAGTATAGGTGTTACTTTATGTGCTCCTGGGTGGGACAGGTCGTTCTTTCTTGTGCCTAATATCGTTACTGAGCCTGACTACTCTACCTGCCTTAACCCTTGCACTGCTGGATTGATCACTGTTGCTGAACCTGCCTGTCTGACTACTCTACCTGCCTTAACCCTTAAACTGCTGGACTGATCTACTGTTGCCAAACCCTGCCTGCCTGCCTGACCATTCTAGTGGTGTGCCCTTGGACTGCTTTAGTGTTGCCGAACCCTGCCTACCTAACTATTCTAGTGGTTCATCCTTGGACTGCTCTGCTTTTGCTGCTGGGGACTCTCCTGCCTGTGGTGAGTGCCGCCTTCCTCATCTCGCTAACTTTCTCTGCTCTGGGATATTACCTATCATTCCAGCTTGACGCCGGGTTAACAAGACTACTGGCCGAGTCGGTCTGAGTATCCCACAAGTGTTACATTATACTTGGCCATGCAGCCAGATGAGGTGGCACGAGCTGTTTATCTTCAGGGACAGATGTTAGGAACCCATACCACACAGTTGCAGAATATGGATTCCAAGCTAGAGGCTATTACCGCTCAACTCTCCTTACTAGTTGCAGCGAGGGATGCTGCTCCTGTTGCTACACCACCAGCCCCTACTCCTAGTGCTGTGACTTCTTCCTCTGCTTCTGGAATTATACCCCAGATACCCTTGTTTGACAAGTATGAAGGTACTACTGATTGCAGGGGCTTTCTAAACCAATGCAGGCTGCACTTCCGCAATGATCCTCACACCTTTCAGTCTCATCAGTCAAGGGTCACCTTTATCATTTCCTTGCTAAAGGACAAGACTATAGCCTTTTGGAACAGAACGCTACACTCCTGCATGATGCTGATGAGTTCCTTTCTGCCTTATCTTCTGTGTTTGGGACTTCTGGCCGTACCTCTGCTGCGGAATATTCTCTCCTGGATCTCCGCCAAGGCAGTAAAACTGTGGCACAATTTGCCATCTAGTTCCGCACCTTGGCACTTGAAACCACTTGGGATGGCAGTGCTCTCAAGGCAGCCTTTAGGAGGGGTCTTCATGAACGCATCAAAGATGAACTCACTTATTGTGATATTCCTTCTTCTTTGGATGACTTTATAGCGCTTTGTATCAATCTGGACTCTCGCTTTCAGGAAAGGCAAGTCGAGAAAGACAGAACTAGGAGGGTCCTTCCCATCCGTCCTCCTATTCGCCCAGTTTCGGCAGCATCCGCTACCCCTTCAGCTACTCCAGTTACCTCAGTAGAGGAACCCATGGATCTCTCCTCCTTCAAACCTTCAGAGTCTGAAAGACAGAGAAGAAGGAGACTGAGACTATGTTTTTATTGTGGATCTAACACCCACCAACTAAAGGACTGTGACATTCGGCCGGGAAAAGCTAATGCTTAGGGGATAACACTGGGGTACCTCTTAGCATGGTCTCAACTAAATCCCCTCACTCCTCTCGGAACCTGGTACCTGTTAACCTTACCTTCCTTCAGAATACTGTCAACACTCAAGCCTTCATTGATTCAGGGGCAGCTGGAAGCTTCCTGGATCACCGTTTTATGATTCAAGCTGGTTTGCCTCTTCTGCAGAAAAGACATTGTCTCAAAATAACTACCCTGGATGGCACCCCCCTTGGTTCGGGCGTGATCCATTTTGAGTCAGCACCCCTGACCCTGACTGTGGGAGTCCTCCACACTGAACAGCTGCAGTTGGAGGTAAATCATTCCCCAGCACAGCCTCTCATCCTTGGTCTTCCTTGGCTTCGGGTACACAAACCACAGTTTGATTGGGCTGAGGAACAACTGGCCTCCTGGGGTACCTCCTGTTTTCACTCCTGACTTGCTAAAGTCATTCCTCTACCCCTTTTTCCCATAGCCAGTGTACAGACTCCTTCAAACTTTCCTTCAGTATACACGGACTTTGCGGATGTGTTTGAGAAAAAAGCAGCCAACGTGCTGCCACCCCACCGTCCTTATGACTGCAAGATCAACCTCTTTCCCGGAGCCCCACTTCCTAAAGGGAGGACTTATCCACTCTCCAAGGCTTAAACCAAATCCATGGAGGAGTACATCCAAGAGAACCTAGCCAAGGGTTCATTCGCCCTTCCTCCTCTCCTGCTGAGGCTGGCTTCTTTTTTGTCAGTAAGAAGGATGGTGGGCTCAGACCCTGCATTGACTACAGGGCCTTGAACAACATAACCATCAAGAATTGCTATCCCATACCATTGATCACCGAACTGTATGATTGACTTCAGGATGCTCACTTTAACTTTAACCGCCTTTAACACAAGATCTGGGCATTATGAATACCTTGTAATGCCCTTTGGGCTGAGTAACGCCCCTGCAGTCTTCCAGACATTTGTCAATGATGTCTTCCGTGACCTCCTCAACCGCACTGTCATCGTTTATCTGGATGATATCCTTGTTTTCTCTTCCACTTTAGAGGAGCATCTTAGGCACGTGAGACAGGTGCTTCTTTGTCTCAGAGATAATTCTTTGGTAGCCAAGCTAGAAAAGTGTGAGTTTGATCAAGTTCAGATCCAATTCCTTGAATATGTCATCTCGAAGGAGGGTTTTGCCATGGATCCTGCTAAACTAACCGCAGTACTAGAAAATACCAATTGCCTTGGCAATTGGGAGAATGTACATAATTAGCACTCAACAGCACTTGGGAAAAATGGTCAAAGTTTACCATAGGATAGATAATCCACAGAAATGGTGGATTTAAAACTTAACATTTATTGGAAATATTAAAAACGGGTGTGTGTGAATTAAAATCACAGTCAGTGTGAATGAGTGAAAGGCGGCCAATGGCCATGCAACCTCCAGGTCGGGAGGTATTCAAATTAAAAGTAACTAGAGTGCGTTATTGGGGTGCATCACTAGTCAGATAGTAGTATAAAAGTCAGTGGTTACAATTTGGGTCCTTGTCTGACTTAATTATTATAATTCTATGGTGCCCCCCAAGGGTTGGTTTGGAGGTGAATGTGAGGTATACTCTGTTAATATAGTGCCCCAACTGTTATATTGGCTGATAATTCCTGTTTATAGATTAAGTGTAGAGCAATAGCCCCCTAGTGGATACCTGTACTAAATCATAAGGTTCCACTAGAATACACAATTGATATGCCAGGAGCTGTCGGAATTGAGGTCTAATATGATTTATAAGGACCCTATTTCATAGAGATTCCACATCTGTTATTTTTCAGTATATACAGTATTCCGGCAAATTATCCGGCAAACATGTTTTGCCTAACGGCTTTGTCAAAGTGTGTCTGACCTTTGACAAAGCCGTTAGGCGAAACATGTCAGGGCCGCCGGAGATTGTTTCTCCCCTCTTTTAACTTAGCAGCAGTGTGAATACAAGAGTGAATGAGTTATTAGAATTTAATTTAAACTGAGAGCGTGTATGATTGTATGATACCTTGGGTACTCTAGCATGATAATGTTACCATCCCAATTTGGAATATTAGTTGCGACCATTTAGTAAAATACTCACCGTACTTAAAGTGCAACCTAGTGGTTTCTCCCCTGGGAGCCTACTTGCTATTAGCCCAACTACCGGCAAGATAGAAATATATGTATACAATCGAATATTAGGCACGGACCACTCTAATTCACGGCATGGTCGTGTAAACCCACAGCTTTGGGGTCTCTTCACTTACCGTAATATTTATTGGGAATTCAGGTGGAAGCTGGGAGTAATCCAACTAGCAACACGCTAAACTAATTAAACTTATCTCGATTCTATGTACTACAGCGTTGTTGTAAATTAAGTTGTATCCAGAAATATTGTGGCTTTTACAGTATTACCTTACAAGCCACCGACCAGCCGAATTCCAATAAATTGGCATAAGTCAAATCTATTATATAAAGTTGCACCAAGCACTATCTGACTACCATCTGAGGTTTAGTACACTATTGCCATACACTATATTATCTTCAAGGGGTATATCTGGTAACCAATAACAAGCAAGTGTCGTGTACTTAGGAATATTATTTCACATCACTAGAACAATTTATTTATATATATATATATTCTATAAACATACAAAGCAGGTATTATACGGATTCTACAGTTCTTTCATAGTACACACAAGACATCTACCTACTTATCATAATGTTAGATTACAATTGTGTTTGATTCAGCTACATTATTAGCGTGAGTTAAACTAGCAACCAATAACTATCTGATTAATAATTTGCTGGAAGATTGGTTACACTGAAAAATAACAGATGTGGAATCTCTATGAAATAGGGTCCGTATAAATCATATTAGACCTCAATTCAGATAGCTCCTGGCATATCACATGTGTATTCTACTGGAACCTTATGATTTATTATAGGTATCCACTAGGGGGCTATTGCTCTATACTTAATTTATAAACAGGAATTATTAACCAACATTACAGTTGGGGCACTATATCAACAGAGTATACCTCACATTCACCTACAAATATACCCTTGGGGGGCACCTGAGGTTAATCTAGCAACTAATAACTATCTGATTAATAATTTGCCGGAATACTGTTTATACTGAAAAATAACAGATGTGGAATCTCTATGAAATAGGGTCCTTATAAATCATATTAGACCTCAATTCCGACAGCTCCTGGCATATCACTTGTGTATTCTAGTGGAACCTTATGATTTAGTACAGGTATCCACTAGGGGGCTATTGCTCTACACTTAATCTATAAACAGGAATTATCAGCCAATATAACAGTTGGGGCACTATATTAACAGAGTATACCTCACATTCACCTCCAAACCAACCCTTGGGGGGCACCATAGAATTATAATAATTAAGTCAGACAAGGACCCAAATTGTAACCACTGACTTTTATACTACTATCTGACTAGTGATGCACCCCAATAACGCACTCTAGTTACTTTTAATTTGAATACCTCCCGACCTGGAGGTTGCATGGCCATTGGCCGCCTTTCACTCATTCACACTGACTGTGATTTTAATTCACACACCCCCGTTTTTAATATTTCCAATAAATGTTAAATTTTAAATCCGCCATTTCTGTGGATTATCTATCCTATGGTAACCTTTGACCATTTTTCCCAAGTGCTGTTGAGTGCTAATTATGTACATTCTCCCAATTGCCAAGGCAATTGGTATCTTTTAGTATGTTTCTTCCAATGTACAGCACCTAAGTCCCACAGTATATACTCTAACTTTTTTTCTCTCTGATATTAGGAGAGATAGGAATCTAGTTAGGGACACAGCACTAGTAGTGCCGTTGTTTTTCTTTTGCCTACACATAACCGCAGTACTAGAATGGCCTCAACCTACCTCTTTAAAGGAATTGCAGAGGTTCTTGGGATTTTCAAGTTTATAAAGAACTTTTCTCAAACAGTAGCTCCTCGCACTGAGTTGACAAAACAGAACAAAGACTGTAAACATTGGCCTCCTGAAGCCATAAACAACTTCTCTTGTCTGAAAAACGCTTTTTGTTCAGCTCCAGTGCTCCGCCATCCCGATCCTGACCTACAGTTCACTTTAGAGGTTGATGCCTCCGAGATAGGGGCTGGAGCTGTTCTTACCCAAAGGGACCATTTGACTTCCAAGTCACACCCTGTAGCCTTTTTCTCTAAACGCTTTACTCCTGCTGAGAGGAACTACGATGTTGGTAATCGTGAACTCTTAGCCATTAAGATGGCCTTGACTGAATGGCGTCACTGGTTAGAGGGCACCGCCAATCCTATTCAGATTCTCACTGACCACAAGAATCTGACTTACCTAGAGACTGCTCATCGACTCAATCCTCGACAGTCCAGATGGGCCTTGTTCTTTTCCCGTTTTAACTTTGTGGTCTATCTTCCTGGGACCAAGACCCGTCAGTTCCCTCACTCAAGTGATTCCTCAGAAACTCCTATCGAACACCTCATACCCCCCTCCTGTGTGGTTGCTCAACTCAATACCACCCTTCTGCAAAGATTGCAACATGCTCAGTCTAGTAAACCTCCTGGTGCCCCCATGGCCTTCGATATCCTCTTTGTACCTCTGAACCTACGCATCCCTGTACTAGCCGGGGCTCATGATGGCAAACTCTCAGGACAGCCTGGTTCGACTAAGACTTTCAAGCGTCTTTCCCAACATGTTTGGTGGCCTACTATGAAGTCTGACACTCAGGATTATGTGAAAGCCTGCACAATTTGTGCGGCCAACAAGACTCTCCGACCCTTGCCTCCTGGCTTGCTCCAACCATTGTCTATTTCCAGACGACCATGGACACACCATGGACACACATAACAATGGACTTCATTGTGGACCTTCCTCCTTCCGACCACCATACAGTTATCTGGGTTGTGGTGGACCACTTTTCCAGGCTGGCTCAATTTGTACCCCTAACCAAACTGCTCAAGAATTGTCGTCCCTTTTTCTCTTGCATGTGGTTCGACTTCATGGCATTCCTGTGAATATTGTTTCCGACAGAGGTCCACAGTTCATCTCTGCCTTCTGGAGAGCCTTTTTAAGTTGATTGGAACCGCTGTTTCCTTGTCGTCTGGCTACCATCTTCAGACCAATGGACTAACTGAGAAAGCAAACCAGGATCTTGAAGCCTATCTTAGAGCCTTTGTCAACGCTCGCCATACCAAGTGGTCTGAATTACTACCCCTAGATGAGCTGACGAGAAACACTCATTGGCACTCTTATCTTCGATGTTCTCCGTTTCAAGCCGCAGCAGGGTATCAACCTCGTGTCTTCCCTCTTTCAGATTCAGTCCACTGGGGTCCCTGCCGCAGACCGACACGTCACTAAACTCACCACTCATTGGCAATTTGCTCTCAGCTGCATTCAGCTGCCTCTAGATATGAGGTTTGCTGATCGTCATAGGGCTTCTGTGCGTGCCATCCCAGTAGGTGAACGTGTTTGGATCTGTACTCGACACATTCGTCTACGTCAACCCTGTCACAAATTGGGGCCTAGGTTTATCGGCCCTTACAAGGTCCTGAAAAGACTGTCTCCTGTTGCCTTGCCAAAAACCCTACGCATACATCCAGTCTTCTACATCTCATTACTTAAACCTTACATCAAGAATAGATATAACCGGCTCCGAGCTCTTCCTCCTCCGCTCTTGGTTCATGGTGAACCCGAATATGAAGTAGCTAAGATTCTGGACTCCAGATACAGGCGCAGACAACTGCAGTATCTGATACATTGGAAGGGTTACTCCGTGACAGATCGTTCCTGGGTTCCGGCCCGTGATGTGCATGCTCCATCTCTGGTCTCTAGATTCCATGCTGCTCATCCTTTGAGGCTGACTATGGTTCCCGGAGGGAACCCTTGAGAAGGGGGCTATGTCACACTGCGGCGCTCTAGCCATTGCTAGGAGCGCGGCGTCTTCTTCCCTGCTCGTTGTCAGGGGCAGTGTCGGCTCCGGATGCGTGCGGCACTGACGTCATCGCCGCATGCTCCGAATACCGGTCGGAGCTCAGTGGCGCGAATCTGCGCCTATTTAAATGTCTTTAGAACGATCTGTCACTGCCCAAGCATAGGTGTTACTTTGTTTGCTCCTGGGTGTGACAGATCGCTCTTTCTTGTGCCTAATATTGTTACTGAACCTGCCTGCCTGACTACTCTACCTGCCTTAACCCTTAAACTGCTGGATTAATTACTGTTGCTGAACCTGCCTGCCTGACTACTCTACCTGCCTTAACCCTTACACTGCTGGATTGATCACTGTTGCTGAACCTGCCTGTCTGACTACTCTACCTGCCTTAACCCTTACACTGCTGGATTAATCACTGTTGCTGAACCTGCCTGTCTGACTACTCTACCTGCCTTAACCCTTAAACTGTTGGACTGCTCTACTGTTGCCAAACCCTGCCTGACCATTCTAGTAGTGTGCCCTTGGACTGCTTTGCTGTTGCCAAAATAAATTAAAATAGTGGAAACAGCACACCTGTATCTTCTTTACTAAGGCACCGAGTAACAGACTTGCCAAGTCTCTGCAGTGTCCATAAATTTTCAAAAAACTCCATCCACCAGCTTCATTAAAAGACCTTTATTCTTTCATTTTGGGTCCCAATAACACATACAACGTTTCAAGCCTGCACTAGGCTCTTAGTCATGTACAATCATGTACATGACTAAGAGCCTAGTGCAGACTTGAAACGTTGCTGTTGCCAAACCCTGCCTGCCTCACCATTATAGTGGTTTATCCTTGGACTGCTTTGCTGTTGCCAGACCCTGCCTGCCTGACAATTCTAGTGTTTCATCCTTGGACTGCTCTGCTGTGGCTGCTGGGGACTGTCCTGCCTGTGGTGAGTGCCGCCTTCCTCATCTCGCTAACTTTCTCTGCTCTGGGATATTCCCTATCATTCCCGCTCGACGCAGGGATAACAAGACTACTGGCCTAGTTGGTCTGATAGAGGAGTATCCCACGAGCATTACATATGCATAACAAGAACCCTGCAGAGACAAAATCGCCATGAAGGGGCGGCCCCCGACCGGTCTCCGGACCAAGTAGGGGGCAGATTATTTCTCTTCTCAGGATGTTGCAGGATGTTCAGGATCCTTGGGTTCTGGACGTTGTCGCTCAGGGTTACAGGATAGGGTTCATATCCCATCTGTCAAGGGCCAGATTCCTCCTGTCAAACCTGTCTTCAAGACCGGAAAAGAGAGAAGCCTTTCTAGAATGTGTGAGGGATCTCTCCTCTCTAGGTGTTATTGTACCAGTACCCCAATCAGAAAGGGGTCTAGGGTACTATTCAAATCTTTTTGTGGTTCAAAAGAAGGAGGGCACGTTCCGCCTGATTTTGGATCTAAAGTGTTTGAACAAGTTTCTGAGCGTTCCATCATTCAAAATGGAAACGATCAGATCTATTCTGCCCCTAGTTTAAGAGGGACAGTTCATGACAACTATAGACTTGAAGGACGCTTACCTTCATGTGCCAATTCATTGGGACCACTTCCAGTTCCTAAGATTTGCATTTCTGAACGAACACTTCCAGTTTGTGGCCCTTCCCTTTGGTCTGGCGACGGCCCTAAGAGTCTTCACAAAGGTTCTGCGGGCGCTACTTGCAGTGGCCAGATCCAGAGGCATTGCCGTGGCGCCCTATCTGGACGACATTCTAGTCCAGGCACCGTCGCTCAGTCTCGGAGAGGATCATTTGAAGGTGCTTCTTCTTTTGCTCCAATCTCACGGTTGGAAGATCAACTCAGGAAAGAGTTCCCTGGTTCCCAGCAACAGGGTCGAGTTCCTGGGCATGATAATAGACTCTATGTGCATGAAGATATTTCTCACAGACCATCGACGTCGGAAGATTGCGTCCTCTTGTCTTGCCCTTCAGTCCTCCTCAAGCCCCTCGGTGGCTCAGTGTATGGAGGTGATCGGACTCATGCTCTCCAGCATAGACGCAATTCCATTTGCCAGGTTCCATCTCGGACCTCTTCAATTGTGCATGTTCAGACAGTGGAACGGCGATCATTCAGATCTATCACAGCAGATATCCATGGATGCTCGGACTCGGATTTCCCTCTCTTGGTGGATCCATCTGGAGCAACTGTCCATGGGGACATCCTTCTTGAGACTGTCCTGGGAGATTGTGACCATGGATGTGAGTCTGGCAGGATGGGGAGCTGTATGGGGTGCCAGGATGGCACAAGGAAAATGGTCCCGGGAGGAGTCTCTCCTCCCGATAAATATTCTGGAACTCCGAGCAATCTACAATGCTCTGAAGGCATGGCCTTCTCTGGGGGCGTTCAGCTTCATCAGATTCCAGACCGACAATATAACCTCGGTGGCTTATATCAACCATCAGGGGTGTACGAGGAGCTCCCTAGCCATGAGTGAGGTGTCTAGGATATTGGAGTGGGCGGAGTCCCACAGCTGCTCGCTCACAGCGATTTACATTCCAGGTGTGGACAACTGGGAAGCAGACTTTATCAGCAGGCAATCCTTCCATCCGGGGGAATGGTCTCTTCACCCCGAAGTGTTTGCGGAGATTTGTCTCAGGTGGGGAATGCCAGAGATAGATCTCATGGCATCCAACTAGAGCTGTGGCTTCGTCTTGGGCCTTCAAGAATGAGACCTCTATGGAGCAAATTTGTAAGGCGGCTACCTAGTCCTCCTTACACACTTTTACAAAGTTTTACAAATTTGACGTTTTTGCTTCTGCGGAAGCTGTTTTTGGGAGAAAGGTTTTGCAGGCTGTGGTGCCCTCAGATTAAGGTCCGCCTTTTCCCTCCCGGATTCATTCTTTGTCCTCTAGAGCTAGGGTATATGTTCCCAACAGTAATGAATGAAGCCGTAGACTCTCCTCCACTTTAGATGGAAAACATATATTATGCTTACCTGATAATTTCATTTCCATCGAGGGGAGAAGAGTCCACGGCTCCAGCCCGTATCTCCGATGGCGGCCCTAAATTTAATTAATCTTCTGGCACCGTTTATACCCTGATATTTCTCCTACTGTTCCTTGTTCCCTCGGCAGAATGACTGGGGGATGAGGGAAGTTGGGGAGGTATTTGAGCCTTTGGCTGGGGTGTCTTTTCCTCCTCCTTGTGGCCAGGTTCATAATTCCCAACAGTAATGAATGAAGCCGTGGACTCCCCTTCCCTCGATGGAAATTTTAAATTATCAGGTAAGCTGAATTTATGTTGTTGTTTTTTTCCTTAACTTGTCTTAAGCAGTATTGATGGTGAGACCAATTCATATCAAATTAGATATTAGCTAAAATGAAATATTAAATTATGTGATACATCTGTAGTTTATTTAATGTTACTTCACAGGTACCCTGACAGAATGAAAGTGCCCCTGTTTTTAATAGTATTTTTAAAAACCGGACACTCATCCATTCAACTTTACATTCATTTTAACATCCTTTTTACTGAAATTATTTTTCAATAGCCAAACTCCCCCCCCACCATTTTCCTTATATGAAGGAGCCAATTTTGGCTTTAGACTGCAGACAACAAGTTTAGTCACTGTCATAAAGTTATAAAATAAATTGCTTTGCAGGTATTAGATAAATCCTATAAGGGATATAAATTATTATTATTATCGGTTATTTGTAGAGTGCCAACAGATTCCGCAGCACTAATTGGCATGGTTAGCCTTGAGCAGTCAGCAGGTGCATTTCAAATTGTGAGAATTAGAAATTGCTCAATTTTAAAGCTAAATTACACGAAATGGGGCAAAATAAATAATTAAAATATATTGCAAAGTTGTTTCGTTACAAAAAAACTAAACATTTTATAGAAAAATCTCAAGGTGTTAACTTGCACTTTTAAAATAGTGTTGTTTTTGTTTTGTTTTTTATTAACGCATTTTTAAAAACCATTTATTTTCATGAATAGTAAACATCTTGAAGGGACATTCCAGCCAAAATTGGAATCCACACGTGTGCATTTCATTTTTGAATAGAAACATTTTTATAATATACATGTATAAGAAAAAATGCTTCTAATAAAATATATAGCTGTTTCAAATGTGTATTTAAGTATGCACCGTGAAACAGCATTTTAAATACAGCACTTGCTTAGAGAGCCTAAGGTGCTTGTACCATCTGGTAATGACTCAATATGTTTATTGCTGACCTGATGCAAGCCCCAGCTGCAGTATTGTATATGCTGGTGCACTGAGAATATCTAGCTATGCTCCACATGCACATGCAGAGAAAAATGTTAACACTAAAGCAGTGATAATTTTTACTAGAAGCATTTTTGCCAATACATGTATATTCATCTATGTGCAGTTAAATTTTGACTGGAATATCCCTTTAATAAAGTCTGCATGCCATTGATTTGTTTAATTATAATTTCATGAAATGTTTACTAAAAGGTGTTTAGACAGGTAGAGGCATTGGAAAGTACACCTACACTTTCAATGGATAGTGTAAAGCTGTAGTAGCATGCATGTGTTACAAGCCGACAAATACGTTTTGTGCTCACACAAAACAAACAAACTGTTGTTTAAAAGTTTGGAATACTTTGTATTTAACTTTTGAAATCCTATTGGCTGTTTAAATCAGCCAATATGATTTCAGTAGCTCTCATCCTATTGGCTGATTTGAATTTGAAGAATCAAATCAGCCAATAGGAATTCAAGGGACGCCATCTTTAATCGCATACCTTGACTTCACTATTCAGTGTACGGCGGCGATCGGAAGAAGAGGATCCTCCACGCTCCATGGCTCCGCGGTCGCCGGTCTTCAGTTTCAGGGTCGCCGGTCTTCAGTTCCAGGGTCGCCGGTCTAAAGCTCTGCGGTCATCGGTCTTCAGCTCCGCCCTCCGCTCCGTGCCGGATTGTTCCTGGAAGAAAGAAGAAGTTGCCGCTTAGAAGAAGACTTCACCGCATGGGACAGGACCTTCTCCGCCGGACTTCAGGAACGGTGAGTATCAACCTGGGGGTTAGGCTTTGTTTTTTTTTTTTTTTAAAAAAACATTTTTTTTTTGGGGGGGGGGTTTATTTAGATTAGAGTGGGCAATTCCTAAAAGAGCTAAATGCCCTTTTAAGGGCACTGCCCAAACAAATGCCCTTTTTCAGGGCAATGGGTAGTTTAGGTTTTTTTAGTGTTAGGTTCTTTTATTTTGGGGGGTTTGGTGGGTGGGGGGGTTTTACTTTTAGGGGGGACTTTTTTCTTCTGCAAAAGAGCTGTTTATCTTGGGCTACTGGCAGTTTTACTCTTAGATTAGGGGGTGTTTTTATTTTGGGGGGGCTTTTTTATTTTCATAGGGATTAGGTTTAATTTTGTAAACTTTGGTAATTTGTTTTTTTATGTTCTGTAATGTTAGCCTTTTTTATTTTTTGTAATGTTAGCTTTTTTTATTTTTTGTAACTTTAGTATTTTTTAGTTTAGGTTATTTTTTTTTATTTTAGGGGGTGTTAGGTTAGGGGGCTTAGTAATTAATTATTTGCGTTGTGGGTTTTGGCAGTTTAAGGGGTTAATAGGTTAATTAGGTTTATTGCGATGTGGGGGTTTTACGGTTTAGGGTTTAATAGGGTAAATAGGTTTATTGCAATGTGGGGTTTTTGTGGTTTAGGGTTTAATAGGGTAATTAGGTTTATTGCAATGTGGGTGGTTGATGGTTAAGGGGTTAATTACTTTATTATTTTGGGATGTGTGGGTTTGCAGTGTATGTTTTAATACTTCGTGTGGGAGGTTCGTTTTTTTTTTGTTATACTTCGTGTAGGCGGTGTTTTTTTTTTTTTTTGTAATGCTCCGTTTGCCTTCGCTGCATCCCGGTGGATTCCGAAAATGGCGGCAGGGTGTCACCACCCTGCCATTTTTGGAATCTATCTGGATGCAGCTTCTCTGCATCCAGGTGAATTCTTTTGGCTGAGTGCACAGCCAACATTCTGTTGGCTGCCTCGCACTGCCAACATTCCATTGAGGATGCGTGCACAACTGCCGATGGTGACGGACATTACAAACGCAATTATAGTATTGATACTTTTTACCTCTGTGATAACCTTGTATCTAAGCTTCTGCAGACTGCCTCTTAACTCGGTTCTTTTGACAGACATGGGTTTTAGATCAGTGCTGACTCATAAATAACTCCACGGGAGGGAGCACAATGTTATCTATATGACTCACGTGAACTAACAGTGTCTGACTGTAAAAACCGACAAAATGCACTAAGAAAAGAGGTGACCTTCAACAGCTTAGAAATCAGTTTATAAACCTACCTATGTTTAGCTTTCAACAAAGAATACCAGGAGAACATAGTAAATTTGATGATAAAAGTAAATTGGATAGTTGTTTAAAATCGCATGCCCTATCTGAATCATGAAAGTTTAATTTTGACTTGGCTGTCCCTTTAAGTACAGGTATGCACCACATAACGTCCAACTGCATATACTGTATGTCTGTGGTTATTTTAGTTAATAGAAATAAAATAAAAGTATTAATTGTACATACAGCTTTACAGTGTATTATTGTGTACATAAAGTAATTGTGGGAAGTACAGATTACCTATACCGTAAGTACAGTAGATAGTATTTTTACATTTTTCTACTTAACCCTGTATACTGTACATTATTACCTTGCCAGCCATTGCTAAATATGTATATACTATGGTGTTCACACAACGTCCAAATTACAAAGCGTACATAACGTCCTATTTCACAGAACACATTGTGGACTGACTGTGTATAATGGTAGCTTATCAAAGTTTTTTTTTTTTCTTTCTTCAAACATAAGTAAAAGGTTATAGTGTTATCCCATATGTGTGGTACTGTATTTTTGGTTTAGAATAACATATATACATATTTAATAAGTGCATTTTGATGTATAATTTAATTTATTTTCTGCAAACAGACAGTGGGGTCATGCTCTCAGATCTGCTGCCATGCATAGTCAGCAATGGATCAGTTCGTACCCACCCAAGCCTGACATTGTATTCCTTATTTATCCAAGCCACGTGCATGCATTTTTCTCGGAAAAGTCAGGTTAAAAGGATATATAACACAGGTACTTTTTCTGTTATCTTGCTGTAATGATCTGTGGCTAGTTAAGTTGGTCAAGTATATAGTGTGTGTGACCTATTTTGTTACAGCTGCAAGCACTTTTAAGAAATTAAAAGTGAATAGAATAATAAAACGACAAACATTTCGTTTACTGTTCTAATCTTTACCTGTGTAATGTTTTTTTAGATTTAGATAATTCTGGGTAATGGCATTAAAACAGCTGATTGTCCTAAGTTTAAAGGGACGTGAAACACAAAATTGTTCTTCCATTATATATATATATATATACTGTATATATACAGTATATATGTATGTGTGTGTATATATATATATATATATATATATATATATATATATATATATATTTATATTTATATATATATATATTAAAGAGACTTGCACTCTCTGGTTCTATTTCAAAATATTTTTACTGTGATACAAAAGTGTAACGTTTCAGGGAGGGATAATGTATCCCCTTCCTCAGACCTCAGATAAACTATCCCTGAAACGTTACACTTTTGTATCACAGTAAAGATATTTTGAAATAGAACCAGAGAGTGCAGGTTTCTTCAATTTTCTATAATATCCACTAGCACCCCGGCAGACGATTTGGAAGTGAGAGTGCACATCTCTGTCACACACACACATATATATATATATATGCATAAATAAAAAGAGAGAAGCGCTCAACCTGGGAATGAACAATAGCATAATAGCTTGTTCTATGGCTAGTTACCACCCTAGAAGCAGCCTCTTTTTGCTCAATATGTGCCTTTCACAGAGAAGAACTTTCCTGTAGCATATCAGTCTGATCCTGACTTAACAGTACAGTCCAGCCCCGAAATACCAGGCAATCCCTCTCTGAACGAGAGAAACAGCAAAACCCCAGACGTACGTTTCGGCCTATTGTGGGCCTCGTCAGTGAGGTGCAGCCATAACCCTCTAGGCACACTGAGCAACGGGTCCACGTCTGGATTCCCGCATCACACTTAGGGAGACTACCCCAAGTGTCATAATTTGCATAAATAAAAAGAGAGAAGCGCTCAACCTGGGAACGAACAATAGCATAATAGCTTGTTCTATGGCTAGTTACCACCCTAGAAGCAGCCTCTTTTTGCTCAATATGTGCCTTTCACAGAGAAGAACTTTCCTGTAGCATATCAGTCTGATCCTGACTTCACAGTACAGTCCAGCCCCGAAATACCAGGCAATCCCTCTCTGAACGAGAGAAACAGCAAAACCCCAGACGTACGTTTCGGCCTATTGTGGGCCTCGTCAGTGAGGTGCAGCCATAACCCTCTAGGCACACTGAGCAACGGGTCCACGTCTGGATTCCCGCATCACACTTAGGGAGACTTCCCCAAGTGTCATAATTTGCATAAATAAAAAGAGAGAAGCGCTTAACCTGGGAACGAACAATAGCATAATAGCTTGTTCTATGGCTAGTTACCACCCTAGAAGCAGCCTCTTTTTGCTCAATATGTGCCTTTCACAGAGAAGAACTTTCCTGTAGCATATCAGTCTGATCCTGACTTAACAGTACAGTCCAGCCCCGAAATACCAGGCAATCCCTCTCTGAACGAGAGAAACAGCAAAACCCCAGACGTACGTTTCGGCCTATTGTGGGCCTCGTCAGTGAGGTGCAGCCATAACCCTCTAGGCACACTGAGCAACGGGTCCACGTCTGGATATACTACAGGAAAGTTTTCCTCTGTGAAAAGCACAATTGGGCAGAAAGAAGCTACTACCAGGTGGCAACTGGGCCATAGAACAAGCTATTGATGCTGCTGTTCGTTCCTGGCAGACTGCTTCTCTTTCTGTTTTGCATATGTAAATATGACCCTGGGGATAGTCTCCCTAAGGGTGATGGGGGAAACCAGACGTGGACTCCTTGCCCAATGTGCTTAGAGGGATGTGGCTGCACCTCACTGACGAGGCCCATAGGAGGCCAAAACGATCGTCTGGGGTTGTCATGTTCCTTGTTCAGAGGAGAATTGCCTGGTATTTCGGGGCTGGACTGACCATGTTGGCGGGATCAGACTGATATACTACAGGAGAGTTTTCCTCTGTGAAAAGCACAATTGGGCAGAAAAAAGCTACTACCAGGTGGCAACCGGGCCATAAAACAAGCTATTGATGCTGCTGTTCGTTCCTGGCAGACTGCTTCTCTTTCTGTTTTATATATATATATATATATATATATATATATATATATATATATAATAAACCACTTTTCAATTTACTTATATTAGAAGATTTGCTTCATTCTCTTGGTATCCTTTGAAGAAGCAACAATTCACTGAGGGTAGCTAACTGAACACATCGGGTGAGCAAATGCTTGCGACCAATTAGCAGCTAGCTCCCAATAGTGCATTGTTGCACACGAGCCTGTCTAGAAATGCTTTTAAATAAAGAATACTAAGAGAGCAAAGCAAATTACATAATCAAAGTAAATTGGAAGTTGTTTAAAATTTGAATCGTGAAAGAAAACATTAAAGGGACAGTCTAGTCCAGAATGTTTATTGTTTAAAAAGATAGATAATCTCTTTATTGCCCATTCCTCAGTGTTGCACAAACAACACTGTTATATTAATATACTTGTATCCTCTCTAATTACCTTGTATCTAACATACAATTAGCATAGTTACTACCAAAAATGGAATTCAGTGCCTTTAAGCCCTGGCTCACTTCCATAAAAGGAGTAACAGACAACTTCAAATGTAATCTATAGCAGTGTCAATATATCACCACTTATGGTTCCATGCCCTGTCGCAAGTCGTATTCTGAGTTAAGTCCTAAGGGGACTCTAGTTGATAACTTAAAAATCCGTAACATCTCTTTTTTTATTAAAAATTCTCAGCCTGTCGCCACCTCGTTTCAGATCTAGCACTTTGTCAGTCGCTTCCCACCTGAAGATTATTGTGTTTTTGCACAAAGTGCAGTACCAAAAGAGTAGAGCAGGCACCAATGTTCCCTAATCCTCAATCTAATATCACGTGTTGTGAGACCTACATACTGAACCCTACACCGTTCACATCTGATTACGTATATATTACAAAACTGGATGTACAGTTTAAGCAATAATTTATATTGAAGACCTGATCAGTCACCATAGATCTAAAATTGTCAGAAACCACCGCACCGTGAACTGCCACATCAATACATTTTTATGTGGACATGACTTGTGCTCAGCAGTATGGCGTTCAGCCGAAACGCGAAAACTGTTACCATTTGAGGTTTTTTTGCAGTGAACTATTGCCATGGAAGTTTTTACATTGTAATTAATACAAGTGAAGTTTTAAATACTGCTGTTTCAAGTTTCGATTGCTTGGATTTACCTTGTATCTCAGCCTCTGCAGACTGACCCCTTATTTAATTTCTTTTGACAGAGTTGCATTTTAGCCAATCACTTCTGATTTATAAATAACTCCACGGCAGTGAGCAAAATGTAATCTATATGGCACAAATGAACTAGCGCTGTCGAGCTGTGAAAAACTGTCAAAATTCACTGAGATAAGAGGCGGCCTTCAAGGGCATAGAAATTAGCATATGAGCCTACTTGGGTATAGCTTTCAACAAATAATACCAAGAGAACAAAGAAAATTTGATGCTAAAAGTAAATTGGAAAGTTGTTTAAAATTACATGCCCACTTAAAGGGAAATGAAACCTAAAAATGTTCTTTTGTAATTCAGACAGAGCAAACTTTTTTTTTTTTTTTTAAATAGTTTCAATCCAATTTACTTCTATTATCAAATTTGCTTTGTTCCCATTGTATTCTTTGTTGAAGAGATAAATAGGTAAGTGTCTGGAGCACTACATGTCAGGAAATAGTGCTGCCATTTAGTGCTCTTGCAAATGGAGGAGATTCTTGCAAAACTACTGCTATATAGTGCTCATGCAAACTGATAACATGCTTGCTGCCATATAGTGCTTCAAATACTGTACGCTCCTGAGCCTAAACCCCTGCTTTTCAACAAAAGATAGCAAGAGAACAAAGAAATTTGATAATAGAAGTAAATTTGAAAGTTGTTTATAGTTGCGTGTTCTACCTGAATAATTTTGGGTTTTATGTCCCTTTAACTATTACATTACATTTTATCACATCTAAAGTGGGCAAAGCCTATGGAGATTTATCAGCCAGTGAGCTTCTACCGCACCGACCAGTGTGTGTTGTGCAAACACCTATAACGTAACCTTTTATCCATGCACAAATATTTTTAATATTTAAATATAGCTTTTTTTCATATGTGTGATTGATATTTCTGCGTTGCTGTCATTATCCCTTTTAAAATAATTTTGATTTCACAGTCCAATTTAAGTACCACTAAATATTTTAAACTTTTTTTGTAAATAATAATAAATTGTGTGTTTGCCTGTCACATAAATTGCATATATCACAAATCAGAAAATGTTAAAGTATAACAGGACTGTGTGTGTCATCTTTTTCTATCCTTAACAAATTAAAAGAAAACAAAATATAGAAAAACTGCACAGAAGTCTATTAGAATAGAATGTTCCTTTACATCACTATAGATACTGAGATTAAACGGAAATCAGAATCTTTTCTGTCATTATTTTGCATTCTTCTTTGGGTGTGCTTGAATACAAGCAGATTTTTGACCTTGCACATGAACTTTATTATAGAAGCTAGCTATACAAGGCTCTTTATACTGAATGAGGATTGCACAGCTTAAAGCAAAATAATAAAACACTCTAATGTGCATTTTATCCCACAATTGTTTAAAAAGAACTACATGTTTAACATCTGCAAACTCTGTTTAACCCCTTTCTGCTGTTAAGACATTCCATGCCGTCCTAACTGCGCTGGGCTTTAGTGCCGTTAGGACGGCATGGAACCGCCTAGCCGTTTGGCTGTCCTGAAACCTTCACAGCTTTCTAAATGGAATTGTGGGCTGTACGGCGTGCCTAGCGTCATAGGCACGCTCCCCTGACTTTATCCCATCATTGAAATCACGCGATCGCATGAACGATTGCGTGGTTTAATTTTTTTACTTATTTGGTTACATCGAAAATTTGTTTCCAAATAAGTCCCGGCAGGAAGGTGTTAAAGTCTGCTCAGTATAGATAATACAGTGTGTTTCTAGCTGACAATGGCTTATGATTGGTGGATAAGCACTTATGCTGCCCCTGATTGGCTCACTGACCTGTGCTGCAGTGCATTGCTGCTCAGGAGCTGACTTAAGGGGACATGAATCCCATAAAAAAATGTATTTCATGATTCAAAAAGAGCGTGCAATTTTAAACAACTCTCCAATTTACTTCTATTTTCTAATTAGCTTCATTCTCTTGACATACTTTGTGGAAAAGCATATCTAAATTAACTCAGTAGCTGCTGATTGGTGGCTGCACATAGATGTCTTGTGTTATTGGCTCACCCATGTGCATTGCTATTTCTCCAACAAAGGATACCTAAAGAATGAAGACAATTAGATAATAGAAGGGAATTAGAATGTTGTTTAAAATTGTATTCGAAAGAAAATTTTTGGGTTTCTTGACCCTTTAAAATAAAAACAACCTACTTGCTTTCTTGCAAAATGAGCACCCCCAGGGAGATGAAGTCACTGACATGTTGGTAACTTAAGTTGCATTATATCCTCTTATGAGGAATATGAGCATGTGCAAAACCTCATTCTCTAGTATTAAAGGGACATAATACTCATATGCTAAATCACTTGAAACTGATACAGTATAACTGTAAAAAGCTGACAGGAAAATATCACCTGAGCATCTCTATGTAAAAAAGGAAGATATTTCTCCAACATAGGTGTGTCCGGTCCACGGCGTCATCCTTACTTGTGGGATATTCTCTTCCCCAACAGGAAATGGCAAAGAGCCCAGCAAAGCTGGTCACATGATCCCTCCTAGGCTCCGCCTACCCCAGTCATTCTCTTTGCCGTTGTACAGGCAACATCTCCACGGAGATGGCTTAGAGTTTTTTAGTGTTTAACTGTAGTTTTTATTATTCAATCAAGAGTTTGTTATTTTGAAATAGTGCTGGCATGTACTATTTACTCAGAAACAGAAAAGAGATGAAGATTTCTGTTTGTATGAGGAAAATGATTTTAGCAACCGTCACTAAAATCCATGGCTGTTCCACACAGGACTGTTGAGAGCAATTAACTTCAGTTGGGGGGAACAGTGAGCAGTCTCTTGCTGCTTGAGGTATGACACATTCTAACAAGACGATGTAATGCTGGAAGCTGTCATTTTCCCTATGGGATCCGGTAAGCCATGTTTATTACGATCGTAAATAAGGGCTTCACAAGGGCTTATTAAGACTGTAGACTTTTTCTGGGCTAAATCGATTCATTATTAACACATATTTAGCCTTGAGGAATCATTTTATCTGGGTATTTTGATATAATAATATCGGCAGGCACTGTTTTAGACACCTTATTCTTAGGGGCTTTCCCAAAGCATAGGCAGAGCCTCATTTTCGCGCCGGTGTGGCGCACTTGTTTTTGAGAGGCATGGCATGCAGTCGCATGTGAGAGGAGCTCTGATACTTAGAAAAGGCTTTCTGAAGGCGTCATTTGGTATCGTATTCCCCTTTGGGCTTGGTTGGGTCTCAGCAAAGCAGATACCAGGGACTGTAAAGGGGTTAAAGTTCAAAACGGCTCCGGTTCCGTTATTTTAAGGGTTAAAGCTTCCAAATTTGGTGTGCAATACTTTTAAGGCTTTAAGACACTGTGGTGAAAATTTGGTGAATTTTGAACAATTCCTTCATGTTTTTTCGCAATTGCAGTAATAAAGTGTGTTCTGTTTAAAATTTAAAGTGACAGTAACGGTTTTATTTTAAAACGTTTTTTGTACTTTGTTATCAAGTTTATGCCTGTTTAACATGTCTGAACTACCAGATAGACTGTGTTCTGAATGTGGGGAAGCCAGAATTCCTATTCATTTAAATAAATGTGATTTATGTGACAATGACAATGATGCCCAAGATGATTCCTCAAGTGAGGGGAGTAAGCATGGTACTGCATCATTCCCTCCTTCGTCTACACGAGTCTTGCCCACTCAGGAGGCCCCTAGTACATCTAGCGCGCCAATACTCCTTACTATGCAACAATTAACGGCTGTAATGGATAATTCTGTCAAAAACATTTTAGCCAAAATGAACACTTATCAGCGTAAGCGCGATTGCTCTGTTTTAGATACTGAAGAGCATGACGACGCTGATAATAATATTTCTGAAGGGCCCCTAACCCAGTCTGATGGGGCCAGGGAGGTTTTGTCTGAGGGAGAAATTACTGATTCAGGGAACATTTCTCAACAAGCTGAACCTGATGTGATTGCATTTAAATTTAAGTTGGAACATCTCCGCATTCTGCTTAAGGAGGTATTATCCACTCTGGATGATTGTGACAAGTTGGTCATCCCAGAGAAACTATGTAAAATGGACAAGTTCCTAGAGGTGCCGGGGCTCCCAGAAGCTTTTCCTATACCCAAGCGGGTGGCGGACATTGTTAATAAAGAATGGGAAAGGCCCGGTATTCCTTTCGTCCCTCCCCCCATATTTAAAAAATTGTTTCCTATGGTCGACCCCAGAAAGGACTTATGGCAGACAGTCCCCAAGGTCGAGGGAGCGGTTTCCACTTTAAACAAACGCACCACTATACCCATAGAGGATAGTTGTGCTTTCAAAGATCCTATGGATAAAAAATTAGGTTTGCTTAAAAAAAAAAAAAAAAAAAATGTTTGTTCAGCAGGGTTACCTTCTACAACCAATTTCATGCATTGTCCCTGTCGCTACAGCCGCATGTTTATGGTTCGATGAGCTGATAAAGGCGGTCGATAGTGATTCTCCTCCTTATGAGGAGATTATGGACAGAATCAATGCTCTCAAATTGGCTAATTCTTTCACCCTAGACGCCACTTTGCAATTGGCTAGGTTAGCGGCTAAGAATTCAGGGTTTGCTATTGTGGCGCGCAGAGCGCTTTGGTTGAAATCTTGGTCGGCTGATGCGTCTTCCAAGAACAAGCTACTTAACATTCCTTTCAAGGGGAAAACGCGGTTTGGCCCTGACTTGAAAGAGATTATCTCTGATATCACTGGGGGTAAGGGCCACGCCCTTCCTCAGGATCGGCCTTTCAAGGCAAAAAATAAACCTAATTTTCGTCCCTTTCGTAGAAACGGACCAACCCAAAGTGCTACGTCCTCTAAGCAAGAGGGTAATACTTCTCAAGCCAAGCCAGCTTGGAGACCAATGCAAGGCTGGAACAAGGGAAAGCAGGCCAAGAAACCTGCCACTGCTACCAAGACAGCATGAAATGTTGGCCCCCGATCCGGGACCGGATCTGGTGGGGGGCAGACTCTCTCTCTTCGCTCAGGCTTGGGCAAGAGATGTTCTGGATCCTTGGGCGCTAGAAATAGTCTCCCAAGGTTATCTTCTGGAATTCAAGGGACTTCCCCCAAGGGGGAGGTTCCACAGGTCTCAGTTGTCTTCAGACCACATAAAAAGACAGGCATTCTTACATTGTGTAGAAGACCTGTTAAAAATGGGAGTGATTCATCCTGTTCCATTAAGAGAACAAGGGATGGGGTTCTACTCCAATCTGTTCATAGTTCCCAAAAAAGAGGGAACGTTCAGACCAATCTTAGATCTCAAGATCTTAAACAAGTTTCTCAAGGTTCCATCGTTCAAGATGGAAACCATTCAAACTATTCTTCCTTCCATCCAGGAAGGTCAATTCATGACCACGGTGGATTTAAAGGATGCGTATCTACATATTCCTATCCACAAGGAACATCATCGGTTCCTAAGGTTCGCATTCCTGGACAAACATTACCAGTTCGTGGCGCTTCCTTTCGGATTAGCCACTGCTCCAAGGATTTTCACAAAGGTACTAGGGTCCCTTCTAGCTGTGCTAAGACCAAGGGGCATTGCTGTAGTACCTTACTTGGACGACATTCTGATTCAAGCGTCGTCCCTTCCTCAAGCAAAGGCTCACACGGACATTGTCCTGGCCTTTCTCAGATCTCACGGATGGAAAGTGAACGTGGAAAAGAGTTCTCTATCTCCGTCAACAAGGGTTCCCTTCTTGGGAACAATAATAGACTCCTTAGAAATGAGGATTTTCCTGACAGAGGCCAGAAAAACAAAACTTCTAGACTCTTGTCGGATACTTCGTTCCGTTCCTCTTCCTTCCATAGCTCAGTGCATGAAAGTGATCGGGTTGATGGTAGCGGCAATGGACATAGTTCCTTTTGCGCGCATTCATCTAAGACCATTACAACTGTGCATGCTCAGTCAGTGGAATGGGGACTATACAGACTTGTCTCCGAAGATACAAGTAAATCAGAGGACCAGAGACTCACTCCGTTGGTGGCTGTCCCTGGACAACCTGTCACAAGGGATGACATTCCGCAGACCAGAGTGGGTCATTGTCACGACCGACGCCAGTCTGATGGGCTGGGGCGCGGTCTGGGGATCCCTGACAGCTCAGGGTCTTTGGTCTCGGGAAGAATCTCTTCTACCGATAAATATTCTGGAACTGAGAGCGATATTCAATGCTCTCAAGGCTTGGCCTCAGCTAGCGAGGGCCAAGTTCATACGGTTTCAATCAGACAACATGACAACTGTTGCGTACATCAACCATCAGGGGGGAACAAGGAGTTCCCTAGCGATGGAAGAAGTGACCAAAATCATTCTATGGGCGGAGTCTCACTCCTGCCACCTGTCTGCTATCCACATCCAGGAGTGGAAAATTGGGGAAGCGGATTTTCTGAGTCGTCAGACATTGCATCCGGGGGAGTGGGAACTCCATCCGGAAATCTTTGCCCAAGTCACTCAGCTGTGGGGCATTCCAGACATGGATCTGATGGCCTCTCGTCAGAACTTCAAAGTTCCTTGCTACGGGTCCAGATCCAGGGATCCCAAGGCGGCTCTAGTGGATGCACTAGTAGCACCTTGGACCTTCAAACTAGCTTATGTGTTCCCGCCGTTTCCTCTCATCCCCAGGCTGGTAGCCAGGATCAATCAGGAGAGGGCGTCGGTGATCTTGATAGCTCCTGCGTGGCCACGCAGGACTTGGTATGCAGATCTGGTGAATATGTCATCGGCTCCACCTTGGAAGCTACCTTTGAGACGAGACCTTCTTGTTCAGGGTCCGTTCGAACATCCGAATCTGGTTTCACTCCAGCTGACTGCTTGGAGATTGAACGCTTGATCTTATCGAAGCGAGGGTTCTCAGATTCTGTTATCGATACTCTTGTTCAGGCCAGAAAGCCTGTAACTAGAAAGATTTACCACAAAATTTGGAAAAAATATATCTGTTGGTGTGAATCTAAAGGATTCCCTTGGGACAAGGTTAAGATTCCTAAGATTCTATCCTTCCTTCAAGAAGGATTGGAAAAAGGATTATCTGCTAGTTCCCTGAAGGGACAGATTTCTGCCTTGTCTGTGTTACTTCACAAAAAGCTGGCAGCTGTGCCAGATGTTCAAGCCTTTGTTCAGGCTCTGGTTAGAATTAAGCCTGTTTACAAACCTTTGACTCCTCCTTGGAGTCTCAACTTAGTTCTTTCAGTTCTTCAGGGGGTTCCGTTTGAACCCTTACATTCCGTTGATATTAAGTTATTATCTTGGAAAGTTTTGTTTTTAGTTGCAATTTCTTCTGCTAGAAGAGTTTCAGAATTATCTGCTCTGCAGTGTTCTCCTCCTTATCTGGTGTTCCATGCAGATAAGGTGGTTTTACGTACTAAACCTGGTTTTCTTCCAAAAGTTGTTTCTAACAAAAACATTAACCAGGAGATTATCGTACCTTCTCTGTGTCCGAAACCAGTTTCAAAGAAGGAACGTTTGTTGCACAATTTGGATGTTGTTCGCGCTCTAAAATTCTATTTAGATGCTACAAAGGATTTTAGACAAACATCTTCCTTGTTTGTTGTTTATTCCGGTAAAAGGAGAGGTCAAAAAGCAACTTCTACCTCTCTCTCTTTTTGGATTAAAAGCATCATCAGATTGGCTTACGAGACTGCCGGACGGCAGCCTCCCGAAAGAATCACGGCTCATTCCACTAGGGCTGTGGCTTCCACATGGGCCTTCAAGAACGAGGCTTCTGTTGATCAGATATGTAGGGCAGCGACTTGGTCTTCACTGCACACTTTTACCAAATTTTACAAGTTTGATACTTTTGCTTCTTCTGAGGCTATTTTTGGGAGAAAGGTTTTGCAAGCCGTGGTGCCTTCCATTTAGGTGACCTGATTTGCTCCCTCCCTTCATCCGTGTCCTAAAGCTTTGGTATTGGTTCCCACAAGTAAGGATGACGCCGTGGACCGGACACACCTATGTTGGAGAAAACAGAATTTATGTTTACCTGATAAATTACTTTCTCCAACGGTGTGTCCGGTCCACGGCCCGCCCTGGTTTTTTTAATCAGGTCTGATAATTTATTTTCTTTAACTACAGTCACCACGGTACCATATGGTTTCTCCTATGCAAATATTCCTCCTTAACGTCGGTCGAATGACTGGGGTAGGCGGAGCCTGGGAGGGATCATGTGACCAGCTTTGCTGGGCTCTTTGCCATTTCCTGTTGGGGAAGAGAATATCCCACAAGTAAGGATGACGCCGTGGACCGGACACACCGTTGGAGAAAGTAATTTATCAGGTAAACATAAATTCTGTTTTTACCTCACAATTTCCTCAGGTCACCAGAATAAGTCCTGTGTAAAAAGTTATACTTCAGCTGCTGTCCAGCTGCAGGAAGAAAAATAATGAAGAAATGAACTGCAGCCAATCAGCATCAACAGTGCTGAGGTCATGAACTCTTTTACTGTGATCTCATGAGATTTCACTTAACTCTCATGAGATTTCATAGTAAACTTCCTTAAACTGAATAGGAAAATAACATGAGTGTGCACGAGGCTCACTCCCTTGCCTGTCCCGGGACAGACATACTGATTTGTTGCTTAAAGTCCTTTGCAATGGGGTGTGAATACTTAGGACATTTTGAGGTAAAATATCTTTCTTTTTTACATAGAGATGTTCAGGTGATATTTTCTAGTCAGCATTTTACAGCTATGCTGCATCAGTTTCAAGTGTTTCAACATTTGGGTATCATGGCCCTTTAACTGAATAGTAAACCATCTCTTCTTACTGTAGATTTATGACCTCAAGCTAGATATGTCTTCCTGAAGAGACCCCAGCCCCTTATAGGGCTGTGATAGGAAGTAATGGACACTGCACAAATAAAGTTTAAAAAATAAGTTAAAAATATTTTTTTAAATGATGGATAAACATATTGCAAGGAATTACAACCCATTGCTTTTAGGTTTTTTTTTTCTTCTTCATATTACAACAATGAAACAAACTGTTTTATATCCCTTTTTAAGCACTATTGCAATAAGGAAAAGCGTTAACACATTAGACCATTTAAATGGACAGTAAATTTAAAATTATACTTTCATGATTCCAATAGAGCATGCAATTTTAAACAACTTTCCAATTTACTTCTATGATCATGCAATACTAGTTGCTAGATGCTAATTGGTGGCAGCACATTTATGCATGTTCTCATTTGGCATTGACTCACCTGATGTGTTTAGCTAGCTCCCAGTATTGTATTACTGCTACTTTAACAAAGGATACCAAAATCATGAAACACATTTGATAATATAAGTACAGTGGAAAGTTATTAAAAAGAATAATCTAGTCAAAATTAAACTTTCATGATTCAGATAGAGCATGCAATTTAAAGCAACTTTCTATTTTTACTCCTATTATAATTTTTTCTTCGTTCTCTTGGTATCTTTATTTTAAAGTATACTTAGGAGCCGGACCATTTTTGGTTCAGCACCGGGGTAGCACTTGATGATTGGTGGCTACATTTAGACACCAATCAGAAAGTGCTACCCAGGTGACAGTTATGTGCAGTCACTAGAGGCAGGTGAGGCAGTGCTTCACCTCATATGGGCAAAAATATATATATTTTTATTGGCTTTAAAGAAAAAATTGCAATTTTTTTCCCCCAGCATTTTTTTTTCACAGCTACATGTGCAATGGAGAGGCACAATCAGGTCTGCCCCCCATTACACAACATGCTGTGCCACCTACTGGATGAAAGTGGTTAAGATCATTGCATGGCCCATGACTGCTTATTTGAGGCAGTCCTATTTGGGCTGAACCAATACAGTGAGAGGCATTAGTAAGTGGAACTTAGGGTTGGGGCTGGATGTTTAATCGTATAAAACAAAACAAAAACGGAAAAAAAAATCTTCTCATTTATTTGTTGCTGCCCTGTTCAGCTGTCAGCTTTTATTCAATAAAAAAAAAATAGAGTTCTGTTCTTCCCCTCCAAGTGCAGTGGAATGTTCCACTGTCACTTCCTTACAGACTACAGAGCAGGAAGAGAGGCAGACTCAGAGCAGTGTTTTAGCCACATTTTATTTAAGTTCTGCAACCTTAGATTTTACTGAAAGGGATTCTGTTAGTTAAAATTATAATTTAATGAATGGGGTTTAGTGTTTTTTTGTTTTTACTCTTTTAATTATCGTTTTTGTATTTTGTTTACTCAAACTTTACACCCAGCAGCTTGCCTCTGTACTGCACACTAATATATAGTCTCACTTTATGAACTCTCTGTAGCTCTGCTGTTTGTACGGATGAGTTGTTATTTGACAAGAGGAAGCTAGACCAACAGCATGGTAATGTAAAATGAAACCAAGCAATTTAGAATGGGTTATAGCAAATATTCTCCATGGCTCCTGTAGCTATAGTATTTCATGTAATCCAGTGATTCCTTAGGTGTATGGTGGACAACCCTGAAGTAGGCAAAAAATAATAATTTATTAATGCTGCCATTCATATGTGCTGTTCTGTTTCAGATATTTAAAATAGATTGTAGACTATTAGCATTTGATAGTCACTTAAAATATTACTTAAAAATGCAGTGGTCCCTTCCTGCCCCCCGTGTGTGTGTCTCTCTCTCTCTATCTATCCATCTCTCTCCTTATGTGTCATTCTCCCCCATGGTCTCTTTCTCTCTCTGTCTCTCTTCCTCCCCCTCTGACTCTCTCACCCCTTATGTGTCTCTCTAACCCTCTGTGTGTGATTGTGTCTCTCTCTTTCTCTCTCCCTCAAACCCTCTGTGTGTGATTGTGTCTCTCTCTTTCTCTCTCCCGCTAACCCTCTGTGTGTGATTGTGTCTCTTTCTCTCTCTCTAACCCTCTGTGTGTGATTGTGTCTCTCTCTCTCTAACCCTCTTTGTGTGATTGTGCCTCTCTCTCTTTCTCTCTCTCTCTCTAAACCTCTGTGTGTGATTGTGTGTCTCTCTCTCTCTCTCTCTCTCTAACCCTCTGTGTGTGATTATGTCTCTCTTTCTCTCTAAACCTCTGTGTGTGATTGTGTCTCTCTCTCTTTCTCTCTCTCTCTCTAACCCTCTGTGTGTGATTGTGTCTCTCTTTCTCTCTCACCCTCTGTGTGTGATCGTGTCTCTCTTTCTCTCTCTCTAACCCTCTGTGTGTGATTGTGTCTCTCTTTCTCTCTCTCTAACCCTCTGTGTGTGATTGTGTGTCTCTCTCTCTCTAACCCTCTGTGTGTGATTGTGTCTCTCTCTCTCTAAACCTCTGTGTGTGATTGTGTCTCTCTTTCTCTCTCTCTCTAACCCTCTGTGTGTGATTGTCTCTCTTTCTCTCTCTCTAACCCTCTGTGTGTGATTGTGTCTCTCTCTTTCTCTCTAACCCTCTGTGTGTGATTGTGTCTCTCTTTCTCTCTCTCTAACCCTCTGTGTGTGATTGTGTGTCTCTCTCTCTCTAACCCTCTGTGTGTGATTGTGTGTCTCTTTCTCTCTCTCTAACCCTCTGTGTGTGATTGTGTCTCTCTCTCTCTCTCTCTCTCTCTCTCTCTAACCCTCTGTGTGTAATTGCGTCTCTCTTTCTCTCTCTCTCTCTAACCCTCTGTGTGTGATTGCGTCTCTCTTTCTCTCTCTAACCCTCTGTGTGTGATTGTGTCTCTCTCTCTCTCTCTAACACCCTGTGTGTGATTGTGTCTCTCTCTCTTTTTCTCTAACCCTCTGTGTCTCCCTCTCCCCCGTCTCTCCCTCTCCCCCTGAGTGCTTTTCTGTGTTTCTGTCTACCTTTTATGTATTTAATTAATGAATTGGTAGTGCCATCTGATGGTGTGGCTTTATTTAAAGGGGTGAGGTCAAGCACCCCACCATCTTTAAATTTCACCAGCCCCCACTGGATCAAGAGATTTTTATATTTACTGAATAATGTATGAATCTATAAGCATAATTTGCAGCAGTAAAGTAAAAGTATGTTTTAAACATATATTTTAATGGGCCTGGATTTCTAGATCTCATAATCAGAGCAAGCATTTTGTTATCTGGCAAGAGTTTCTGTTACAATCCTTTAGACTAAAATCAGATGTTTACTAAGTTGACCAGTTTTCAAGACACAATTTAAAGGGACATGAAACCCATATGTTTTCTTTCATGATTTAGAAAGAGCATGCAATTTTAAATAACTTTCCAATTTACATCTATTATCTAATCTTCTTCATTCTTTTGATATCCTTTGTTGAAAATCATATCTAAATATGCTCAGTAGCTGCTGATTGATGGCTACACATAGATACCTCATGTAATTGGCTCACCATGTGCATTGCTATTTCTTCAACAAAGGATATCTAAAGAATGAAGGCATATCCTAGCCACTGCCTCACCAGCCTCTGAAGTTACCGCACGTCACTGCCAGTTGATGAACTAAAAATGGGCTGTCTCATATGCTTACATTCTTGCTTTTTCAAATAAATATACCAAGAGAACAAAGAAAATTTGATAATATGAGTAAATTAGAAAGTTGCTTAAAATTGCATGTTCTATCTGAATCATGGAAGTTTAATTTTGACTAGACTATCCCTTTAACCCCTTAACGACGCATGTCGTACAGGGTACGTCACACACAAACTGGTCTTTAAAGACCAGCGACGTACCCTGTATGTCGTTAAGGGTTTCAAGCGGCTGGAAGCGATCATGATCGCTTCCAGCCGCTTTCAAGGTATTGCAGTGATGCCTCGATATTGAGGCATCACTGCAATACCTTTTTTGGCACACAGATGCAGAGAGGGCCACTCTGTGGCCCTCTCTGCATCGGCCAGCGATGGTGCCGATCGTTGGTGGGTGGGAGCCATTTCAGGGAGGCAGGTGGGTGGCCCATCACTGGGGAACTTCCTTCTGGCCAGCACAACAGATATGTCAGGTGCGTGCAGGAGCGAGCGCGGGAGGTGAGAGGCAGGTGTGTGCGCGCACACCCGCAATCTAGCAGGGGACCATTTAAAATTTCAAAGTACTGGGCAGTGGGGAGAGAGGGTGGTGGGTGGCAGAGGAGGATGAGGGTTACTTTCAGAAAGCAATCTGGGAGGGGGAGGGGTATGGAGGGGAGCAGCTACACTACAGAAAAAGTGAGTGTTTTTTATAAAAAAATGACATTTTATTGCAAAGGGGGGTACTGTCAGATAGTAGGGGGAGGGTTAGAGAGCTCTTTGGTGGGGATCAGGGAGTTTGGGGGCTAAGAGGGGATCCTACACAACAGAATGTGATTTTTTAAATAAAATTAAATTAAAAAAAAAACCTTTTATTTTAGTACTGGCAGACTTTCTGCCAGTACTTAAGATGGCAGGGACAATTGTGCGGTGGGGGAGGGAAGAGAGCTGTTTGGGAGGGATCATGGGGTGGGATGTGTCAGGTGGGAGGCTGATCTCTACATTAAAGATAAAATTAACCCTGCAAGCTCCCTACAAGCTACCTAATTAACCCCTTCACTGCTGGGCATAATACAAGTGTGGTGTGCAGCCGCATTTAGCGGCCTTCTAATTACCAAAAAGTAATGCCAAAGCCATATATGTCTGCTATTTCTGAACAAAGGGAATCCCAGAGAAGCATTTACAACCATGTGTGCCATAATTGCACAAGCTGTTTGTAAATAATTTCAGTGAGAAACCCAAAGTTAGTGAAAAAGTGAACGATTTTTTTTATTTGATTGCATTTGGCGGTGAAATGGTGGCATGAAATATATCAAAATGGGCCTAGATCAATACTTTGGGTTGTCTTCTACACTACCCTAAAGCTAAAATTAACCCTAGAAGCTCCCTTCATGCTCCCTAATTAACCCCTTCACTGCTGGGCGTAATACACGTGTGGTGCGCAGTGGCATTTAGTGGCTTTCTAATTACCAACAATCAACGCCAAAGCCATATATGTCTGCTATCTCTGAACAAAGTGGATCCCAGAGAAACATTTAAAACCATTTGTGCCATAATTGCACAAATTGTTTGTAAATAATTTCAGTGAGAAACCTAAAGTTTGTGAAATAATTTGTGAAAAAGTGAACAATATTTTTTTATTTGATCTCATTTGGCGGTGAAATGGTGGCATGAAATATACCAAAATGGGCCTAGATCAATACTTTGGGATGTCTACTAAATATAAATATAAATTTATAATTTTTTACAGTAAATGATAAGATATGATGAAAATAATGGTATTTTTAGAAAGTCCATTTAATGACGAGAAAAACAGTATATAATATGTGTGGCTACAGTAAATGAGTAAGAGGAAAATTACAGCTAAACACAAACACCGCAGAAATGTAAAAATAGCCCTGGTCCTTAAGGGAAAGAAATTGAAAAATGGCCTTGTCCTTAAGGGGTTAAAATGTGTATGCTCTATCTGTATCATGAAAGTTTTTAGTTTTCACTTTACTGACCCTTTAAATATCAGTTTTAAAGAACAAAATTAGAATACTTCCATGATGACTGAAAATGTGCCTTAGTGTTCTATTATGTCCCTTTAAATTATGGGGACAAAAATCAACAATCTCTTTGTTACAGAACATTTTATGCAGCTTCACATGGTCTGACTACAGCACATTGTTGCATGATAGATAATGAAGAATGTATGCCCCAGTGCCCCTTTACACACATGGCTCAGCATTGCACTTGGCATCTAAAGCCGAGATTAAGCTTGCTTCTCTTCAGATGACTTATTTATGCCCTCTTTGAGACTTCTTAATGTATGTGTTATGCTTATGACTGTGAAATGTATACAAGCAAAACCAGTTCATTTTATCACATAAAGATAACCTTATCTTTTAGGTTAAAAAATGTAAATTGTTTATGAATTAACATTTAATTCAATAAATCTCGGAATATCACTCATTGGGAAACTTTGGAAATTGCATTTGATGTTTTATAGCATTTATAGACCATTTATGCCTGCATTATACTAAGGGGCCGATTTATCAAATGCCGGACCAGCGAATCTTGTCCGCCCGGCATTGCTAAATGCTGACAGCATACACTGTTAGCATTTAACATTGCACAAGCATTTCTTGTGAAATGCTTGTGCAATGCCGCCCCCTGCACATTTGCGGCCAATTGGCCGCTAGCAGCGGGTGTCAATCTTCCCAATCGTATCTGATCGGGATGATGACGAGTTAAGGAGCATCAGGGGTAGATTACAGCATCCGCTGCTTGGTAAATCTACCCCTAAGTATTAAAAGGAATCTGTAAGGATTTTCTCTTTTGAAAAGGTGAAATGTAGAAGTTACAACATTAGACAAGCCTCCCTTTTTCTGTGGTTGCCTTGTGAAATGCTGGACTACTTTTTTAAACTTTGAAACTTGGAGCAGGTGTGACAGAGAGGGCTTGTTCAGCAAACAAACTAAAAACAATCACAAAATGCACCTCCTCCCACAGATATATAGTACATAAACAAAAGCTAGATTTTTTTTCTCCTGCAATCAAATCTAGCAAATGGCCAATCTCCTGCTACTGATAAGGTAGTTATTGAGCCATAATTGGATATACATTTTAGTGCCAACTTCATTGTGAGTCAGTACATTAATTTTCATTGTCTATGTGCTATACTATACAGGATCAAGCTATGTGGCGCCTCTTTTTCTCTGATTCAGTTTACAGAACGGCAATCAGTTCCTGTATGGTGTGAAGTTCAGCTGCCAGACGTCAACCTTATGAGGTTGTTGTCCTACATGACTGTACCTTATGAGCATTGACTTTTATACCTGAATAAGACTCTTCTAGCACATTATTATTATTATTATTAAGCATTCATTTTATTACAATACCTTATTATAACCATTTATATTTCACTGCAATATTTTATTAGTGACTTTTTTGGGTTTGTGCGCCACCTAGGGACTTAGCTTGTTTTTTCTATATCTCTCTCTTCACTACTGGGATTGGCTTCTGATTAATGGCTGTACATATATGTCTCTTGTCATTGGCTCACTTGATATGTTCAGCTAACTCCCAGTAGAGCATTTAAAAAAGGATGTCAAGAGAATGAAGCAACATTTGATTTAAAAAAATAAAATTGTAAAGTCTGTGTGAATCATGAAAGAAAAAATAGCTCTCCACTTCTAATCTAGGCATGTGGTTTAAATTTCCCTTTACCATCTGCATAAAAATCACTGAAATAAATATAAAAATGTATATATTTTGAACAGCACTGATCTGTGAATAATTATTTGATTTCTCCTCACCTTGCCATGTTGGAATTCTGTGTAAATTTTCAAACAAGAAAACCATTTTTCTTATACTGTTCTATATGATTTAACATGCTATATATCTTTTTATTTTATTTTTTATCTTTTTTTTTATAGGTCACCTCTTGACTAACTGGATGTGTTTTGGGAAATCTTTTTCTTCAATTCCTAGTGAACAATGAACATCATTGGTTTTCTGAAATCTCAGTTCATTTTCCACCTTTTTATCAGCTACGTTTTTATTGGAACAGGACTAATAATCAACTTTATTCAACTCCTTACTCTTCTTATTTGGCCTTTTAACAAACAGTTATACCGGAAGATCAACTGCCGACTGGCATACTGCATATCAAGCCGTAAGATAGCTTATTATTTTATTTATCTTTATAGATTTCTTTATAATACTGTACAAATGGCGCATGTATTTCAGATTTAGAATGCTGTAAGAATTTTAACACATTTTTAGGAATGAATCTAAGAAGTGTATTTGGATATAGATATTTGTAGTTTAATTGAATAAGCAGTGCTTCCTCTGCACACCCTGCAGCTTTTGCAACTCATAACTGTCCAGGTTAACATGAGGGGGCCTGTTTCTGGCGAGCCTTCAGGATCGCAAGAAACACCAGTTATGAAGCAGCGGTCTAAAGACCGCTGCTACATAACCTGTCCGTCTGCTCTGAGGCGGACAGACATCGCCGGAAATCAACCCGATCGAATACGATCAGGTTGATTGACACCCCCTGATAGCGGCCGATTGGCTGCGAATCTGCAGGGGGCGGCGTTGCACCAGCAGCTCACAATACACTCTCCGCATTCAGCGATGTCTGTCGGACATGATCCGCTGATCGGATCATGTCCGACAGAGGGTTGATAAATAGGCCCCGAGGTGGCAACTCAGAGAGAAATAGAAATTCTAAAGGGCCCGATAATCAAAAACTAAAGCAATATGGAGGCAAAGTGCTAAATTTGAAGCTATAGTTATAGAAACCAAAGTAATGTTTCTGCTAATCGCTCCAAACTCATCCCTCATATACTTTATAGTGTTTAGACACTCATGTCATAATCAACACATGTTGAATCCTTGTATAACGGTAAACTAATAAGAAAAATGGTTGGCTACAAAATGTTGATACAACATAAAATACTGGCGAAGTTTTACAAATATTTTGCATGCAAAAGAAAAAATTACTCTTTCCAGGGACATAATTTGTCCGGGGACAGTCTCCTTAATCTGGGACTGTCCCCGGAAATCGGGGACATCTGCTCACCCTACTTTACACTCTGCATCATTCATTTAAATAGAAAATAGCCTTTTATACAGCATACATGGCTGCTAACGGGGAGCTCCTTTGTTGAGAAAGTACTGAGACCATGACCTTCACTGCTTTTGTTATTTTGATGAAAGCATGAACGTATTAAAAAGTATAAATGCCAATAATGGTAATAACACAGGAAATAAATGCTGAGCTTAAAGGGGCGTGAAACTCAAATGTTTTCTTTCATAATTCAGAAACAGCATAACATTTTAAACAACTTTCAAAATGACTTCTATTTTCAAATTTGCTTTATTCTCTTGGTATCCTTTTAAGTAGCAGAAATGCACTCCTGGGAGCTAGCTGAACACATCAGGTGAGCCAATGACAGGAGGCATATATGTGCAGCCACCAATCAGTAGCTAGCTGCTAGTAGTGCATTGCTGCTCCTGAGGTTACCTATGTATGCTTTTTAACAAAGGATGTCTAGAGAAAGAAGCAGATTAGATTATAGGAGTACATTGGAAAGTATTCTATAAGTGCTTGCACCATCTGAATAAATGAAAGGGAAAAAAATTGTGTTTGATGTCTCTTAAATGTGATCCCAAAAATATGGCTCTCACTTGTGCAAGATTATAAATTAAAGCACATAAAGGTCTAATATAAAATCAAAACAAAACACCAGTGTACTGTAAATTCTGTTGAACACTTTTTTGCCGTATGTTTACGAAAGAGCATATTTTTCAAAACTCGAACTGTTTTTTTGTGCATTTTGTTTACCCCGGAAGAGTTAAACGCAATGGTAATTTACACCTTGGAAACTGGAAGCCTTGCAGAATTTAACCAGGAAATCACCATTTGTTGGGGAGCATGTGTGAAGACAACTCTTTTCTTGGCTCACTTCGTGTGTTAAAAGGACCATAACACAGTATGAAATAGAACAGCGTTTTCAAAGATAAAACGTCAAATCTTTATTGATTGCATGTTGCACATTTAAAACAGAATCAGCCCACAGTAAAAAAGCGTATACACTAGTCTGGCATAAGAATGGCTGCTTGCACGTTTCGGCTCACACCGTAGTCATAGACACGCAACTTAAAGGGACACAATACCCATATGTTAAATAACTTGAAAGTGATGCAGCATAACTGTAAAAAGTAGAGATGGGCAAATGTGTTTATATTCGAATTTGAATGTTAGAAAGAATGTTATTGTAGAAATTTGATTTACATAATAGAATGTTGATAAGAACGAATATTCTTAAAAATTCTATTATAAAATGTGATTTACAGTTTTCGAATGTCACATTCGAATTTGAATGTCACATTCAAATTCCAATATTACATTTATAAAACACAGTTGTAGACTAGAAATACTATTTCAAATTCAAATGCTACATCCAAATTCGAATGAAATATTCGAATTCTAATATTACATTTCTACAACACAGTTGTAGACTAGAAATACTATTTCGAATTCGAATGTCACATTCGAATTTAAATATTACATTTATAAATCACAGTATTAGACTAGAAATACTATTTCAAATTCGAATGTTACATTCGAATTTGAATGTAGCATTCAAATATTACATTTATTAAACACAGTTTAAATACTAGAAATACTATTTTGAATTCAAATGTGGCATTTGAATTTGAATGTCCCATTCAAATTTGAATATTACATTTAAAAAACACAGTATTGGACTAGAAATACTATTTTTAAATTTGAATGTTACATTCAAATTCAAACATTTGAATTCGAAATAGAATGAATACATAGCTAAACATTCTATTATTCGAACAAATATTTTTTAATTTAATTGAAAAATTTGAAAATGAAAATTTGGAAATAGAATGTTAGAATGTTATATAAACATTCGAAATTCGAACGAACTAATGTATCAAAATTTGTTTTAAATTTCAAATTTTTAGAAACATTTGCCCATCCCTAGTAAAAAGCTGACAAGAAAATATCACATGAACATCTGTTTGTATTAAAGAAAGATCAAAATGTCTTCAGTTAGCAAGAGTAACTGCATGTGAAAAGTTATACTTCAGCTACTGTCCAGCTGCAAGTTGAAGAAAAAAACAGGCAATCCGCATCAGCATCAGCAGTACTGATGTCATGCTATGCTTTACTGTGGTCTCTTGAGAGTTTACTATAAAATCTTGCAAGATTTCAGTGGACTTCCTTAAAGGGATATAAAACTAGGGATGGGTGAATGTTTTGCAGCATTCGAAAAATTAAACAAATTTTTACACATTTGTTTGATCATTTTAAATGTTTGTACAACATTCTAACATTCGTTTAAAATAATGGTATCTCTAATGCTTTCTTTAAATGTAATATTCAATGCATAATTTGAATCGAATTATTAGAAAAATTTGAAATTTTCAAATTTATATATTTGTAATAGTATTTCTAATGCTTTCTTTAAATTTAATATTCAAATTATGCAATATTTGAAATAGAAATATTCAAATTGTTATATTTGTATCTATTACGTATCAATTTACTAAATTCCCTACCACATAAACTATTGAACATCTGAATAGTATTTGTTAAATCGAATGTTACATTTGAAATTTTGAATCTGGACATTCGATCAAAGTATGAACATTCAAAATCGAAAGTGACATTCGAAAACTGTAAATAGCATTCAATTATAGAATTTTTAAGAATATTAGTTCTTATCAACAGTCGATTATGTAAATCAAATTTCTACAATAACATTTGTTCTAACATTCAAATTTGAATATAAACACATTTGCCCATCCCTACATGATACCCAAATGTTGAAGCACTTAAAATTGATGCAGCATAGCTGTAAAACTCTGACTAGAAAATATCACCTAAACATCTCTATATAAAAATGGAAGATATTTTATCTCAAAACTTCCTAAGTATTCACAACCCTCTATAAAGAGACTTTGAGCAGTCAATCAGGATGCTAGTCCCAGGACTTGCAAGGGAGTGTGCATCTGCAACGTGCAGGCCAAGTCATGCTATTTTCCTATTCAGTTTAAAGGGGCAGTAAACCTACAAAATAATGTTATACAATTCTGCACAAATTGCAGAATTATATAACATTAGCTTAGCGCCAAGTATATACAACAAAGTGTTCCTGAGATTTTTTTACTATGAAGTTGAGTTTTGCAGAACGCCGCTCCTGGCTCTACTGAGTGGGTCTGTTTTTTTCTTAAGCGCATCTCAGCCCGATCGCGCCATTACAATGAATGTAGCTCGCTTCCACTACCAGACGAGAGCGGAAGCAAGCTACATTCATTATAATGGCACTTTGTGCAGAATTATATAATATTATTTTGTAGGTTTACTGCCCCATTAAGGAAGTTTTTTCAACTTTCAGCTGGACAGCTGCTGAAGCAAAACTGTTCACAGTATAACTTTAGTTAGTGAGTTCTCAGACAAAGCTCAAATTTGAGGCCCCTTGACACAAAACAAAATGCAAAATTAACCAAATAAATCTGAATATGAATTGCTCTGAAATTTCATTGAAATCTGTCCCTATGTGTATTAAAGTTCACCCAAATCATTCCTATGGATTTTGGCAAATATTCAACCTGAATTAATTCCTAATTCACAAAGTTGCTCCCAAATTAATACATTAAATGATAAGTCTCTTGTAGTCTCTACTAGACAATACAATACTCACTGCTTGTAAGGGGAATATAATTATGCCAGAATAAGTATGCCAGAGTACTTTGAGTGCTAGGCTATTTTTTTTCTTCAGATCAGAGCTCAGATCAGAATGGCCCCTGACACAGAAGCTTCTCTGTAAGTACTATGCACAAATAAAATCTGGCTCATGGCCCTAAAACAGCCAAGTCAGCTTCCAGGGCCAACCTTAACATTTGTGGGGCCCTGGTCAAGGTAAATTTGTGGGATACTCAGCCCATTGCTTTTATTCCCCTCCCTTGTATGCCTTCCCCTTGTATGGCCCACCCCTGTGCAAACATTCAGTGATACTTATATAAAGAATAACACACAATATTAGAACTCATTGTACCATAAAAAACTTCTCATAAACTAAATAAAGGGCAGGCCTGTCAGCTACATACCCAAAATAGTCCTCAGACAAAACCCTGAAATTCCCACATCAAACCTGAGATTGCACACCTTGTCCTGTATACAAAGTGACCTTTTCTAAGTCATCAAGCCAAGAGTGTTTTTTTCACTCATCCATATGACATGCACATGCCACACATGTTTAAGCAAGGCCTTAGACAACTGCCTATTTTGCTTAATGGTAGAGCTGCCTATGTTCATAGAGCACTTACTCTGGTGAGCTGAAGAAATTTTGAGGTAAAATATCTTCCCTTTCTCTTGTTAAGTGTGTTCAGTCCACGGGTCATCCATTACTTATGGGATATACTCTCCTTCCCAACAGGAAGTTGCAAGAGGATCACCCAAGCAGAGCTGCTATATAGCTCCTCCCCTCACATGTCATATCCAGTCATTCTCTTGCAACCCTCAACAAAGAAGGAGGTCGCGAGAGGAGTTGGAGTTTTTACTTAATTATTCTTCAATCAAAAGTTTGTTATTTTAAATGGCACCGGAGTGTGCTGTTTTTCTATCTCAGGCAGTATTTGGAAGAAGAAACTGCCTGCGTTTTCTATGATCTTAGCAGGCGTAACTAAGATCCAATGGCTGTTCTCGACATTCTAAGGAGTGGGGTAACTTCAGAAAATGGGAATAGCATGCGGGGTCCCCCGCAAATGAGGTATGTGCAGTACAATATTTTCTGGGAATGGAATTGACTAAGTAAACACTGCTGTTACCCGTATGATGTAAGTACAGCCTTAAATGCAGTAGTAGTGACTGGTATCAGGCTGATAAATGTATGCAAAGTAGAGTTATTTTCTAGGGACTAGAATTTGACTGAGAAAATACTGTTAATACTGAAATAATGCTTAAGCCTTATCTGCAGTGGAAGCGACTGGTAGCAGGCTTAGTGATAACTTTGCATGACATTAAAAAAAAAAAAAGTTTGTTTTTTAAAACGTTTACTGGCATGTTATTCGTTTTGTGAGGTACTTTGGTGATAGATCCTTTTGGGCATGATTTTTTTCCACATGGCTAACGTATTTTTCTGCATAGAAACCGTTATATCAGGTCTCCCACTGTTGTAAATGAGTGGGAGGGACCTTTTTTAGCGCCTTGTTGCGCAGTTAAAATTCTAGCACAGTCTTCCTGCTTCTTCCTCCTTGATCCAGGACGTCTCTAGAGAGCTCAGGGGTCTTCAAAATTCGTTTTTGAGGGAGGTAATCAGTCACAGCAGACCTGTGACAGTGTGTTTGACTGTGATAAAAGCGTTAAATCTTAATTTGATATCCGTTTTTGGGTACTGAGGGGTTAATCATCCTTTTGCTAATGGGTGCAATCCTCTGCTAATTAATACATTTAAAGAATTGTTGACTATAACTGAATTAGTTCTTTGTTATTCAACTGTGTTTTTTAAAAGCGCTGCAGCGTTTTTTATATTGCTTGTAAACTTATTGAGAGTAATTTCCAAGCTTGCTAGCTTCATTGCTAGTCTGTTTAAACATGTCTGATACAGAGGAATCTGCTTGTTCATTATGTTTAAAAGCCGATGTGGAGCCCAATAGAAATATGTGTACCAATTGTATTGATATTACTTTGAATAAAAGTCAATCTGTACCGATAAAGAAATTATCACCAGACAACGAGGGGGAAGTTATGCCATCTAACTCTCCTCACATGTCAGTACCTTCGTCTCCCGCTCGGGAAGTGCGTGAGATTGAGGCGCCAAGTACATCAAGGCCCTTACAAATCACTTTACATGATATGGCTAATGTTATGAAAGAAGTATTATACAATATGCCCGAGTTAAGAGGCAAGCGCGACAGTTCTGGGTTAAGGACAGAGCGCGCCGATGACACGAGAGCCATGTCTGATACTGCGTCACAATTTGCAGAACATGAGGACGGAGAGCTTCATTCTGTGGGTGACGGTTCTGATTCGGGGAGACCGGATTCAGAAATTTCAAATTTTAAATTTAAGCTTGAGAACCTCCGCGTGTTGCTAGGGGAGGTGTTAGCGGCTCTGAATGATTGTGACATGGTGGCAATCCCAGAGAAATTATGTAGGCTGGATAAATACTATGCGGTACCGGTGTGTACTGACGTTTTTCCTATACCAAAGAGGCTTACAGAGATTATTAGCAAGGAGTGGGATAGACCCGGTGTGCCTTTTTCCCCTCCTCTGATATTTAGAAAAATGTTCCCTATAGACGCCATCACACGAGACTTATGGCAGACGGTCCCTAAGGTGGAGGGAGCAGTTTCTACTTTAGCCAAGCGTACCACTATCCCGGTGGAGGATAGCTGTGCTTTCTCAGAAATTAGAGGGTTACCTTAAGAAAATGTTTGTTCAACAAGGTTTTATATTACAGCCTCTTGCATGCATTGCGCCTGTCACTGCTGCAGCGGCATTCTGGTTTGAGTCTCTGGAAGAGGCGATTCGCACAGCACCATTGGATGAGTCTTTGAGCAAGATTAGAACCCTTAAGCTGGCTAATGCGTTTGTTTCGGATGCCGTAGTGCATTTAACCAAACTTACGGCTAAGAATTCCAGATTCGCCATACAGGCGCGCAGAGCGCTATGGCTTAAATCCTGGTCAGCAGATGTAACTTCTAAGTCTAAACTACTGAACATTCCTTTCAAAGGGCAGACCTTATTCGGGCCCGGCTTGAAGGAAATTATTGCTGACATTACTGTCTCAAGGCAGGAGCAGCATCAACTTCCTCCGCTCCAAAACAGGAAGGAACTACTGCTCGTTACAGACAGGGTTGGAAAGGCAACCAGTCATGGAACACGGGCAAGCAGGCCAGAAAGCCTACTTCCGCCCCTAAGACAGCATGAAGACAGGGCCCCCTTTCTGGAGATGGATCTAGTGGGGGCAGACTTTCTCTCTTCGCCCAGGCTTGGGCAAGAGATATACAGGATCCCTGGACGTTGGAGATTATATCTCAGGGATACCTTCTGGATTTCAAAACTTCTCCTCCACAAGGGAGGTTTCATCTGTCAAGGTTATCAACAAACCTAGTAAAGAAGGAGGCATTTCTACAATGTGTACAAGACCTCTTAGTGATGGGAGTGATCCACCCAGTTCCGCGAACGGAACAGGGGCAAGGGTTTTATTCAAATCTGTTTGTGGTTCCCAAAAAAGAGGGAACCTTCAGACCAATCTTAGACTTAAAAATCTTAAACAAGTTCCTAAGGGTTCCATCGTTCAAGATGGAAACCATTCGGACCATCCTACCCATGATCCAAGAGGGTCAATATATGACCACAGTGGACTTAAAGGATGCCTACCTTCACATACCGATTCACAAAGATCATTATCGGTACCTAAGGTTTGCCTTTCTAGACAGGCATTACCAGTTTGTAGCTCTTCCCTTCGGGTTAGCTACGGCCCCGAGAATTTTTACAAAGGTTCTGGGCTCACTTCTGGCGGTGCTAAGACCACGAGGCATAGCGGTGGCTCCGTACCTAGACGACATTCTGATACAAGCGTCAAGTTTTCAAAATGCAAAGTCTCATACAGAGATAGTTCTAGCATTTCTGAGGTCGCATGGGTGGAAAGTGAACGTGGAAAAGAGTTCTCTGTTACCACTCACAAGGGTCCCTTTTCTAGGGACTCTTATAGATTCTGTAGAGATGAAAATTTACCTGACGGAGTCCAGGTTATCAAAGATTCTCAATGCTTGCCGTGTCCTTCACTCCATTCCAAGCCCATCAGTAGCTCAGTGCATGGAAGTAATCGGCTTAATGGTCGCGGCAATGGACATAGTGCCATTTGCGCGCCTACATCTCAGACCGCTGCAACTATGCATGCTAAGTCAATGGAACGGGATTACTCAGATCTGTCCCCTTTGCTAAATCTGGACCAGGAGACCAGAGATTCTCTTCTCTGGTGGTTGTCACGGGTTCATCTGTCCAAAGGAATGACTTTTCGCAGACCAGATTGGACGATTGTAACAACAGATGCCAGCCTACTAGGCTGGGGAGCAGTCTGGAACTCCCTGAAGGCTCAGGGATCGTGGACTCAGGAGGAGAGACTCCTCCCGATAAACATTCTAGAATTAAGAGCAATATTCAATGCTCTTCTAGCTTGGCCTCAGTTAGCAACACTGAGGTTCATCAGATTTCAGTCGGACAACATCACGACTGTGGCTTACATCAATCATCAAGGGGGAACCAGGAGTTCCCTAGCGATGTTGGAAGTCTTGAAGATAATTCGCTGGGCAGAGTCTCACTCTTGCCACCTGTCAGCGATCTACATCCCAGGCGTGAAGAACTGGGAGGCGGATTTTCTAAGTCGCCAGACTTTTCATCCGGGGGAGTGGGAACTTCACCCGGAGGTATTTGCTCAACTGATTCGTCGTTGGGGCAAACCGGATCTGGATCTCATGGCATCTCCCCAGAACGCCAAGCTTCCTTGTTACGGATCCAGGTCCAGGGACCCGGGAGCGGTGCTGGTAGATGCACTAGCAGCCCCTTGGGGTTTCAACATAGCTTATGTGTTTCCACCTTTTCCGTTGCTACCTCGACTGATTGCCAGGATCAAACAGGAGAGAGCATCGGTGATTCTGATAGCGCCTGCGTGGCCACGCAGGACCTGGTATGCTGACCTAGTGGACATGTCGTCCTGTTCACCATGGTCTCTACCCCTGAGGCAGGACCTTCTAATTCAGGGTCCTTTCAACCTTCCAAACCTAATTTCTCTGAGGCTGACTGCTTGGAAATTGAACGCTTGATTCTATCAAAGCGTGGGTTTTCGGATTCGGTTATTGATACATTAATACAGGCTCGGAAACCTGTTACCAGAAAAATTTACCACAAGATATGGCGTAAATATTTATATTGGTGTGAATCCAAGAGTTACTCATGGAGTAAGGTTAGGATTCCTAGGATATTGTCTTTTCTACAAAAGGGTTTAGAAAAGGGCTTATCCGCTAGTTCACTAAAGGGACAGATTTCTGCTCTGTCTATTCTTTTACACAAGCGTCTGGCAGATAATCCAGACGTCCAGGCTTTTTGTCAGGCTTTGGCTAGGATTAAGCCTGTGTTTAAAACTGTTGCTCCTCCGTGGAGCTTAAACTTGGTTCTTAAAGTTCTTCAGGGTGTTCCGTTTGAACCCCTTCATTCCATTGATATTAAGCTTTTATCTTGGAAAGTTCTGTTTTTGATGGCTATTTCCTCGGCTCGAAGAGTCTCTGAGTTATCTGCCTTACATTGTGATTCTCCTTATCTGATCTTTCATTCAGACAAGGTAGTCCTGCGTACTAAACCTGGGTTTTTACCTAAGGTTGTTTCTAACAGGAATATCAATCAAGAGATTGTTGTTCCATCATTATGTCCTAATCCTTCCTCAAAGAAGGAACGTCTTTAGCATAATCTAGACATGGTCCGTGCCCTGAAGTTCTACTTACAGGCAACTAAAGATTTTCGACAAACTTCTTCTCTGTTTGTCGTTTACTCTGGAAAGAGGAGAGGTCAAAAGGCTTCGGCTACCTCTCTCTCTTTTTGGCTTTGTAGCATAATACGCTTAGCCTACAAGACTGCTGGACAGCAGCCTCCTGAAAAAATTACAGCTCATTCCACTAGAGCTGTGGCTTCCACCTGGGCCTTTAAGAATGAGGCCTCTGTTGAACAGATTTGCAAGGCTGCAACTTGGTCTTCACTTCAAACTTTTTCCAAATTTTCCAAATTTGACACTTTTGCTTCTTCGGAGGCTGTTTTTGGGAGAAATGTTCTACAGGCAGTGGTTCCTTCTGTTTAATGTTCCTGCCTTGTCCCTCCCATCATCCGTGTACTTTAGCTTTGGTATTGGTATCCCATAAGTAATGGATGACCCGTGGACTGAACACACTTAACAAGAGAAAACATAATTTATGCTTACCTGATAAATTTATTTCTCTTGTAGTGTGTTCAGTCCACGGCCCGCCCTGTCTTTTTGAGGCAGGTTCTAAATTTTAAATTATAACTCCAGTCACCACTGCACCCTATAGTTTCTCCTTTCTCGTCTTGTTTCGGTCGAATGACTGGATATGACATGTGAGGAGAGGAGCTATATAGCAGCTCTGCTTGGGTGATCCTCTTGCAACTTCCTGTTGGGAAGGAGAGTATATCCCATAAGTAATGGATGACCCGTGGACTGAACACACTACAAGAGAAATAAATTTATCAGGTAAGCATAAATTATGTTTTTTACTTAGAGATGTTCATGTGATATTTTCATGTCAGCATTTTACAGTTATGCTCCACTTCCAAGGGATTTAGTATATGAGTATTATGTTCCTTAAAAATTTAGAAGGAAAATTACATGACTGTGCCTACACATGCCATATGCACGCTACCTTGCAAGTCCTAGGACTAGCATTTTGATTGGCAGTATAAAGTTCTTTTACAATTGGGCGTGGCAAATAAGGAAATCTTGAGGTAAAATATCTTCCTTTTTTACATAGAGATAATCAGGTAATATTTTCTCGTCATCTTTTCTTTAAAGTGCTTCAACATTTGGGTGCCATGTCCTGTTAAACTCCTTTTGTTGGAGTAATTTTTACATCATTTCCTTTTTCTTTTTTTTTTCCAGAATCTCCCTTTGAAGAATACATTAGCATCAGATATATCTCTCTTTTTCACTGTTGAATGAACACTTTGTAAAGTTTCTTTTACGGCACCAGCCTAAATAAAGAGTTGTGTGCAGCAGGTTTAGTCTAAATGTGTTTCTCTAATTCTGTTCTGTGGGACTCTAACATTCTGATCGGCTCCAAAAAAAAAAAAAAAAAAGTGGTTGTAGTTATAGGCAATATTTTGGGCTAGATTACAAGTGAAGCACAAATGAATGCTCCTGCTTGAGCGTTAATTGCGCTAGAAGTAAGATTTTTTTGCGCTTGTCAGGTTGCACTTGAATTATGAGTTGAAAGTAAAATGTTTTCTCTCTAGCGCTAACCCAACGAGCGCTAGTTAGAATATTGCATGGGTGTTTACGTATTCCCAAATAAATATAATACAGGAGCGCCAAACTGGCTAATGTATGTTTAACAGGAAACCCTATATTAAATTTGCCAATTCTAAAATGCAAATTCTAAAAAACTATCACAATTTAAAAGGGCAGACTTTCGCTGAGTGTATTAGATTCAATGTTCTCATAAATTATCTGATATTAAACAGATGGACTACCTTATATCAACCTTATGAAAAAATTTGAAATATATGATAAAATAGGTGAAAAATTTAAATAAGTGAAAAAAAGATGAAAATAATAAAAAATAAAAATAAAATTCCAATGATGTGCTGAAATTCAAGTGTCCAAAAGATGTATATAAGCCCAAATTTTATCTAGCCTCACTGTCTTGAAAAAGGCCCTATTGAAGGGCCGAAACGCGTTGATTACATCCCCACCAGGATTTGTGAAGCTTTTTATTTCTTCCAGGATCGTTTGTTTGGTGAGTTAACTATAATAGTCTTCACCTCCAACGACTTTCAAGTGTCCAAAAGAAGTATATAAGCCCAAATTTTATCTAGCCTCACTATGTCTTGAAAAAGGCCCTATTGAAGGGCCGAAACGCGTTGATTACATCCCCACCAGGATTTGTGAAGCTTTTTATTTCTTCCAGGATCGTTTGTTTGGTGAGTTAACTATAATAGTCTTCACCTCCAACGACATTTTTGCACACTATAGTTTTCTTTTTGTTTTTCCTTTTAGGTTATTTACAAATGGAATAGCACTCTGCAACTAGCAGTGGGATTTCAGACACCTCGAAGGGATTCACATATCACATATATTGGACATTTAAAAGTATCCAAATATATAACAGATCTTTTTTGAATACATTTTGGACACTTCTTTTTTTTTTTTTTTGGGACACTTTGACATGTAATATATACATATTTTGGACAATTGAATTTCAGCATTTCATTGGAATTTTATTTTTATTTTTTCATTATTTTCATAATTTTTTCACTTTTTTAATTTTTAAATTTTTCACCTATTTAAATTTTTCACTTTTTTAATTTTTCACCTATTTTATCATATATTTCACATTTTTTCATATTTTAACATTTACATGTTTTTCACTAAGGTATCCAATAACTGGCCCTAAATACAGGCCCCCCTTTCTTTCTTTTCACTATATCTCCGCTGGAGGATATAACATCAAACGTATTTTGCTCAGTGTTAAAATAATTGTTATTTATTACTGACTCTAACACAGTGTTAGACCCACTGTATATCTGCGAAATGCTGTTTTTATAATTTCTGAGTTATTGTTATTTATCATTATCATTTTTTATTTTTGTTTTGTTTATTGATTCGCATCCATCCATAAGTTATTTCATCCTTCCACATCAAGTTATTTCTATAACTTGTGTAATTTTTATTATTGTATTTTTGAGTTGGGATAACCATCCCAATCTGGTTGTAAATAAATCTGTTTTTCATAGTATTTGAACTATCTATCATGGTTTTTAATAGTATTTGAACCATCTATCATGGTCTTTATATATTAATATAATCATTAGTTGATACACATGTATGGTCTAATACCCACTACCCTTATCTTATATATAAGGTAGTCCATCTGTTTAATATCAGATAATTTATGAGAACATTGAATCTAATTCACTCAGCCAAAGACTGCCCTTTTAAATTGTGATAGTTTTTTTAAAATTAGCATTTTATAATTGGCAAATTTAATATAGGGTTTCCTTTTAAACATACATTAGCCAGTTTGGCGCTCCTATATTATATTTATTTGTACCATATATCAAGTTCTGGTTAGGGGGTCTTTTATAGTGTAGCGTGTATAAAACCAGGCGCAGTACTCCGAATATTGTTATATCGATCTGTTTATGTATTCCCCCATCGTGGAAACACGATTGCGTATTCTCATTTGCGCTAACCCAACATTAAAATATGAGTATTTCCTATTTCAATGTTCTATACATAACAGAATATGTTCTATATATTCATAAATACATATTTCTTTATTTGATGGAATTTGGTACAATATATATCTATATAGTTATAGAGATATACAGATATATAGGAATATCTATTCGGAAATACGTAGAACATATTCTGCTATTGGCAGAACATCGGAATGTGAAATATGTACAGTAAATATATAGTTAAAACCTTTTTTAAATATGAATTTTGCATAAATATGCTTTTACATGTGGGATAATCCCTTTATTACCCATTCCCTAGTTTTGCATAACCAACATGGTTATATTAATATACTTTTAACCTCTGAGATTACCTTGTATCTAAGCCTCTTTTGACAGCCCCCTGATCACATGGCTATTTATTTATTATCTATTGGCTTGCATTTTTAGCCAATTAGTGCTGTGTTCTGCGCAACTCCATGGGAGAGAGCACAATGTTATCTATATGGCCCACATGAACTACCAGTCTCTTTTGAAAAGCAAATAAAAAAGCATTTGATAAGAGGCTGTCTGTAGTGGCTTAGACACAGGCAGAAATTTAGAGGTTTAAAGGTTATAAAGTACATTAATATACCAATGTTGGTTGTGAAAAGCTGGGGAATGAGTAGTAAAGGCTTTATTTATCTTTTTAAAAAATAACAATTTTGGTGTTGACTGTCCCTTTAAATGAGAAAGAATTCACAGATTTTGGAGAACGTTGTTGAATGTATTGAGCTAGACTTTGTGACTGTAGATGATTTGTATGAAGAATTGTGTTGTACTAAACTATATCACATTAAAAATAGTTTCGTTTTTTTTTTTGCTTCAAAATTACAGTATAATATTTAAAAAAATAAAATAAAAAAAAATATATGAAATTTGTTGATTCCTTAGTCTCCATTATTTTCTTTAAAAGAACATTAAACGCAATTTTTTTAAAAAAAGATTCAGATAGATGATGCAATTGTAAGCAACTTTCTAATTTACTCCTATTATCAATTTTTCTTTGTACTCTTGCTATCTTTATTTGAAAAGTAGGAATGTGATGCATAGGACCATTTTTGGTTGAGAACCTGGGTCATGCTTGTTTATTGGTGGGTAAATGTCAGCCTCCAATAAGCAAGCGCTATCCATGGTGCTGAACCTAAAATGGGCTGGCTGCTAAGATTTACATTCATGATTTTCAAATAAAGATAGCAAGAGAACAAAGAACATTTGATAATAGGAGTAAATTAGAAAGTTGCTTAAAATTGCATGCTCTATCTGAATCATGAAATAAAAAAATTTGGGTTCAGTGTCCCTTTAAATAAAAAAATAAAGTTGGCTACCCTAGTAGAAGATGTCACTATTGGAATAGTGTTTTGTGACTGAATAATATGCATTGCTTTTCATACTTTTCCTGTGTTTCCCGTATCTTCTAAAAATCCCATGCATAGATATTTGCTTGCTTTATTCCCTTTACCACTCTTCCTATCCCGTCTAAATGGAAAATGAAAAGAAAAAAAGTATTCTGCATGTTAGTGAGTATTTAACAGAAAATTATACTAACACAATAAATAAAAACTCCTGAGACCTAAAGTAGGGCAATGTATTTCCCATATGTTTGGATAGAAGATGGCACTTTCTGTTGTATTTGTATTGCTAAACTAGCAACTGTGATCAAAGGTAAAGACATTTCCTGTAGTTTTCATGCTGTTTCTATGCTTTGAAATCTGCTGGAACATTGTCATAGTGGTTAATGATGTAAGGCTCTGCTGAAGAGCAAGTTCTGTTCATCCTGTTTTTGGCAGCCAGAAAGTTTAGTTTATGAACATATCCCACATAAAAATGATTAAACAGCTTTTTTGTTTCGGTATAATGGCCACAAAATAAGTTATAGTAATGCAGACTTGCCAACAATATTATGCCAATAATATCACGCAGCTCTGTAGTTACATGGAGTGTGTCTTTTTGAGAGTTTTTAAGTTATATAAATGTGTTCCATAAGAAATATCACATACGTGGTCTTAGAAGAACATTAAACATTTTGGAATTTTATATATATATAATTTGTGTGTGTATATGTGTGTATATGTGTATGTGTGTGTATACACATTTTATTGCATATAAAAATGCTCAAAGCCCATAACGTTTCGGCCCCTCACAGAGGCCTTGGTAACATGAAAGCACATAGTCACATGAAAGCAATATGTTTTGTGATCCCTAGCTACAGGAGCCAACTGCAAAAAACAAACCCAATTAAATAAGATAAGGCATCTGCTACCACATTCTGCCTGGAAACCGATATTAAACTCCAGACATTGCAACACCAGGTACCTAGCAACTACTGGGAAGGATGGGGACAAGCGATTAATCGCTTGGACCACACTCAAATTGTCAGTCCAAAACACCACCGCCCTTTTGCGCAAACATTTGCGCTATAACTCAACCGCCATGACAATGGGAAACATCTCCAACAGGCAAAGATTCTTAGTCAAACCCATTTGTTGCCATTTGACCGGCCATACTTCGGCACTTCATTCCCTGCCCAGATATGCGCCATAACCATGGAATCCTGCTGTATCGGTAAACAGATGAAGAACCTGGTTAGATACTGGAGGCGAGAACGATTTAGACAGCTCTGTTCCAAAACCAGGGCAGTGACAGTCAAAAATCTGTGGCGCTACTAAAGCTTAATATTAACTATTTATTATCTAATAAAAAGATACTGGAGGCGACCTCCACAAGGAAACCCCATTAAAGTGCACTAGGAACTGCGCCCACACAGCCATATCTTACCACAGCTCGTGAGTCATGTGCACAAAATGCCTACACTATACACCACACCGCAGTTGGAACTCAAGCCGCTTATTGAAAATTCTGCCCATCGGAATCATTCTACTGGCAAAATTCAGCAAACCAAGCAAAACCTGAATCTGACGAATAGAAACCCACTCAGCAGCCCCCGTCTTACACACCACTGTCAGCATAGGTCTACTTTCTCCCTTGGTAACTGGCATGACATGGCCACTGAATCGATCTCTATGCCTAGAAAGGTACAAGTTCCCTTTGCTATGCAAACCCCAAAACCATCCTTGGTTCTTTGCAACAACTGCATCAGATCAGCACACCGCAAAGACCCCGGACCACCAACAACCAAGAAATAGTTGAGATAATGGGCAAAAGAGTCACTATCCGCCATGGTCACCACCACCCAGTGCAGAAAACAACTGAAAGTCTCAAATAAGGCCCATTGAATGGAGCATCCCATGGGGAGAGATTTATCAACATAAAAACCCCCTTCAAAATGAAGGCCCATAAGGTAAAATGAGGATGAATGAAATTATAAGAGTCGAAAAGCCAACTCAATGTCCAATTCGACCATCAAGGCCCACATCCGGCATGCCTAACTAGCTTGACCGCCTCCTCAAAAGACTGATAATGGATGGAAATAAGGGCAGGATCAATAGATTTAACTGAGTGTCCCCCCCCCGAGGGTAGGAAAGATGTTGAATGAACCTAAACATGCCAGTTTCCTTCTTTGGAACAACCCCTAATGGCAAAATGACCAAATCAGGAGGAGCCACAAAGGGGCAAACCATGCCACCTTTTCTCCAACATTGGTGTGTCCGGTCCACGACGTCATCCTTACTTGTGGGAATATTCTCTTCCCCAACAGGAAATGGCAAAGAGCACAGCAAAAGCTGCCCATATTGCCCCTCCTCTGGCTCCGCCCCCCAGTCATTCTCTTTGCCGCTCTGAACAAGTCGCATCTACACGGAGATGGTGAAGAGTATGTGGTGTTTAGTTGTAGTTTTTCATTCTTCTAACAAGAGTTTGTTATTTTAAAATAGTGCCGGTTTGTACTATTTACTCTTAAACAGAAAAGGATGAAGAGTTCTGTTTAAAAGAGGAGTATGATTTTAGCAGCAGTAACTAAAATCTATTGCTGTTCCCACGCAGGACTGTTGAGCCCAGAGAACTTCAGTTGGGGGGAACAGTTTGCAGACTTTTCTGCTCAAGGTATGACTAGTCCATTTTCTAACAAGACTTAGTAATGCTAGAAGACTGTCATTTTCCCTCTTTGGGATCGGTAAGCCATTTTCTTAGACTCATAACAGAATGAAGGCTTATTAATGGGCTATATACTGGTTGACACTATTGTGGGCTAAATCGATTGATTTATTCGATATTTATATGTGGTTTGAAGTGTTTTAAAACTTGAAAATACTTTGGTAACGTTTTTTAAGCGCCAGGCAGTCATTAGACACCTTTTTCCAGTCAGGAAGGGCCTTTCACTCTAGTAGGCAGAGCCTCATTTTCGCGCCTTAATTGCGCAGTTTCTTCTGGATGCAGTGCATGCAGCTTCATGTGAAAGGGTCTGGTGGTCATTAAAAACGTTTCTGGAAGGCTTATTTCGGTGGCGAATAACCCCCAAGGACAGGTGAAGCCGCAGCAAACGCTGTGGCTGGAACTGTAGTGGGTTTAAAATTGTTAATTTGATAAAATAGTTCCGGTTTCCTCATTTAAGGGGTTACAAACTTGAAAATTTGTGTGCAATACTTTCAAAGCATTAAGACATTAGGGTGCAAATTTGGTAAGGATCGGATATTTCCTTCATAGTTTTTCACACATTCAGAAATAAAGTGTGCTCTGTTTAACATTTAAAGAGACAGTAACGGTTTTGTTTAAAAATGGTTTTATTGCATTATTAGCCTGTATAAGCCTGTCTAACATGTCTGTACCTTCAGATAGAACATGTTCTGTATGTATGGAGGCCAAGGTGGTCCCCCCTTCAAATGTATGTGAAAATTGTGCCATGGCATCCAAACAAAGTAAGGACAGTACTGTCACATTTAATAAGGTTGCCCAAGATGATTCCTCAAATGAAGGTAGTGGGGGTAGTTCACCATCCTCTCCTTCTGTGTCAATACCAGTTAGGCCCGCGCAGGCGACACCTAATACATCTAGCGCGCCAATGCTTGTTACTATGCAACAATTAACGGCAGTAATGGATAATTCTATAGCTAATATTTTATCCAAAATGCCAGCATTTCAAAGAAAGCGTCATTGCTCAGTTTTAAATACAGTGGAAGAGCAAGAGTGCGCTGACGATAATTTATCTGTCATACCCTCACACCAGTCTGAATTGGCAGTGAGGGAGGGTTTGTCGAAGGGAGAAATTTCTGATTCAGGAAAAGTTTCTCAACAGGCAGATCCTGATGTTGTGATGTTTAAATTTAAGTTAGAGCATCTCCGCGCCTTACTTAAGGAGGTACTAACTACTCTGGATGATTGTGACTTTTTGGTCATTCCAGAAAAATTGTGCAAAATGGACAAATTCCTAGAGGTCCCTGTGCACCCTGATGCCTTTCCGATACCTAAAAGGGTGGTGGACATAGTGACTAAGGAGTGGGAGAAACCAGGCATACCTTTTGTCCCACCTCCTATATTTAAGAAAATGTTCCCCATGGTCAACCCAAGGAAGGACACATGGCAAACAGTCCCTAAGGTTGAGGGGGCAGTTTCTACGCTAGCCAAACGCACGACTATTCCCATTGAGGACAATTGTGCTTTCAAAGATCCTATGGATAAAAAATTGGAGGGTTTGCTTAAAAAGATTTTTGTTCAGCAAGGTTTCCTCCTCCAACCAATTTCGTGCATTATTCCTGTCACTACGGCGGCGTGTTTTTGGTTCGATGAACTAGAAAAGTCGCTCAATAAGGAGACTCCATATGAGGAAGTCATGGACAGAATTCACGCACTTAAGTTAGCTAATTCCTTTATTTTAGATGCCGCTTTGCAATTGGCGAGGTTAGCGGCGAAAAATTCAGGTTTTGCAATTGTGGCGCGCAGAGCGCTCTGGCTAAAGTCTTGGTCGGCGGATGTGTCTTCCAAGACAAAATTGCTTAATATTCCTTTCAAAGGTAAGACCCTTTTTGGGCCAGAATTGAAGGAGATTATTTCAGACATCACTGGGGGAAAGGGCCATGCCATCCCACAGGATAGGCCTTTTAAGGCTAAGAATAAATCCAATTTTCGTTCCTTTCGTAACTTCAGGAATGGCCCGTCTCCTAACTCTGCAGCCTCTAGACAAGAGGTTAATGCTTCCCAGGCTAAGCCAGCATGGAAACCAATGCAAGGCTGGAACAAGGGTAAACAGGCCAAGAAGCCTGCTGCTGCTACCAAGACAGCATGAAGGGGTAGCCCCCGATCCAGGACCGGATCTAGTAGGGGGCAGACTTTCTCTCTTTGCTCAGGCTTGGGCAAGAGATGTTCCGGATCCCTGGGCACTAGAAATAGTCTCTCAGGGTTATCTTCTAGAATTCAAGGAATTTCCTCCAAGAGGAAGGTTCCACATGTCTCGCTTATCTTCAGACCAGATAAAGAGAAAGGCATTCTTACATTGCGTAGTAGATCTGTTAAAGATGGGAGTGATACACCCTGTTCCAACAGTGGAACAAGGTCAGAGGTTTTACTCAAACCTGTTTGTAGTTCCCAAAAAAAGAGGGAACTTTCAGACCAATTCTGGATTTAAAAATTCTAAACAAATTCCTCAGAGTTCCATCGTTCAAAATGGAAACCATTCGAACAATTTTACCAACAATCCAGGAGGGTCAATTCATGACTACCGTGGATTTAAAGGATGCGTACCTACATATTCCTATCCACAAAGATCATCATCAATTCCTAAGGTTCGCCTTTCTGGACAAACATTTCCAGTTCGTGGCTCTTCCGTTCGGTTTAGCCACTGCTCCCAGAATTTTCACAAAGGTGCTAGGGTCCCTTCTAGCGGTTCTAAGACCGAGGGGCATTGCAGTGGCACCTTACCTAGACGACATCCTAATCCAAGTGTCGTCCCTTTCCAGATCAAGGGCTCATACAGACATTGTATTAGCTTTTCTCAGGTCTCACGGGTGGAAGGTGCACGTGGAAAAGAGTTCCCTGTCCCCGTCTACAAGGGTTCCCTTTCTGGGAACAATAATAGATTCTGTAGAAATGAAGATTTTTCTGACAGAGATCAGAAAATTAAAGCTTCTAAAGGCTTGTCAAGTTCTTCAATCTACTCCTCAGCCTTCCATAGCTCAGTGCATGGAAATAATAGGTCTAATGGTGGCAGCAATGGACGTGGTTCCTTTTGCTCAAATTCATCTAAGACCATTGCAACTGTGCATGCTCAGACAGTGGAATGGGGATTATGCAGACTTGTCTCCCCAGATTCAAGTAGAGCAGTTAACCAGAGACTCACTCCGTTGGTGGTTGACTCAGGATCACCTGTCTCAGGGAATGAGTTTCCGCAGACCAGAGTGGGTCATTGTCACGACCGACGCCAGTCTATTAGGCTGGGGCGCGGTCTGGGACTCCCTGAAAGCTCAGGGTCTATGGTCTCGGGAAGAGTCTCTGCTCCCGATAAACATCCTGGAACTGAGAGCGATATTCAATGCGCTCCGGGCTTGGCCTCAACTAGCGAAGGCCGGATTCATAAGATTCCAGTCGGACAACATGACGACTGTAGCTTGGCGATGAGAGAGGTATCCAAGATCATCAAATGGGCGGAGGATCACTCCTGCCATCTATCTGCAATTCACATCCCAGGAGTAGACAACTGGGAGGCGGATTATTTGAGTCGTCAGACTTTCCATCCGGGGGAGTGGGAACTCCACCCGGAGGTCTTTGCCCAGTTAACTCAATTATGGGGCATTCCAGACATGGATCTGATGGCGTCTCGTCAGAACTTCAAGGTTCCTTACTACGGGTCCAGATCCAGGGATCCCAAGGCGACTCTGGTGGATGCATTAGTGGCGCCTTGGTCCTTCAACCTAGCTTATGTGTTTCCACCGTTTCCTCTCCCCTTCCCAGACTCGTAGCCAGGATCAAACAGGAGAAGGCCTCAGTGATTCTGATAGCTCCTGCGTGGCCACGCAGGACTTGGTATGCAGACCTGGTGAATATGTCATCGGCTCCACCATGGAAGCTACCTTTGAGACAGGATCTTCTAGTACAAGGTCCATTCGAACATCCAAATCTAGTTTCTCTGCAGCTGACTGCTTGGAAATTGAACGCTTGATTTTATCCAAGCGTGGGTTTTCAAATTCAGTGATAGATACTCTGGTTCAAGCCAGAAAACCTGTGACTAGAAAGATTTACCATAAAATATGGAAAAAATATATCTGTTGGTGTGAATCTAAGGGATTCTCCTCTAAATTTAGTTATTTCAGTTCTTCAAGGGGTTCCGTTTGAACCTTTACATTCCATAGATATTAAGTTACTATCTTGGAAAGTTCTGTTTTTGGTTGCTATTTCTTCTGCTAGAAGAGTTTCTGAATTATCTGCTTTGCAGTGTGATCCACCCTATCTGGTGTTCCATGCAGATAAGGTCATTTTGCGTACCAAGCCTGGTTTTCTTCCAAAAGTAGTTTCCAACAAGAATATTAACCAGGAAATAGTTGTTCCTTCTCTGTGTCCGAATCCAGTTTCAAAGAAGGAACGTTTGTTACACAATTTAGATGTGGTCCGTGCTTTAAAGTTCTATTTAGACGCAACAAAGGATTTCAGACAAACTTCATCTTTGTTTGTCGTTTACTCTGGTAAGAGGAGAGGACAAAAAGCTACTGCTACCTCTCTTTCTTTCTGGCTGAAAAGCATCATCCGATTGGCTTATGAGACTGCTGGAAGGCAGCCTCCTGAACGAATCACAGCTCACTCTACTAGGGCTGTGGCTTCCACATGGGCCTTCAAGAACGAGGCTTCTGTTGATCAGATATGTAAGGCAGCGACTTGGTCTTCTCTGCACACTTTTGCCAAATTTTAGAAATTCGATACTTATGCTTCTTCGGAGGCTATTTTTGGGAGAAAAGTTTTGCAAGCCGTGGTGCCTTCCGTTTAGGTAACCTGATTTTCTCCCTCCCTTCATCCGTGTCCTAAAGCTTTGGTATTGGTTCCCACAAGTAAGGATGACGCTGTGGACCGGTCACACCAATGTTGGAGAAAACAGAATTTATGCTTACCTGATAAATTTCTTTCTCCAACGGTGTGTCCGGTCCACGGCCCGCCCTGGTTGTTTAATCAGGTTTGAAAAATTTCTTTCTCTATACACTACAGTCACCATGGCACCCTATAGTTTCTCCTTTTTTTCTCCTAACCGTCGGTCGAATGACTAGGGGGCGGAGCCAGAGGAGGGGCTATATGGGCAGCTTTTGCTGTGCTCTTTGCCATTTCCTGTTGGGGAAGAAAATATTCCCACAAGTAAGGATGACGCCGTGGACCGGACACACCGTTGGAGAAAGAAATTTATCAGGTAAGCATAAATTCTGTTTTTTTGAAGCTTCTCCTACACCACTTGCGGATCCTCGTAGACTGATTTAAAATTCCAAAACACCATTGCCCCCACCCCCCACCTGACCTTGCACAGAAATTGGAAAACCCTACCGAACTGTAGCAACCCCACCATGGAACAGTTAAGATAACGAGCCAACTAGGGCTCCACTGCTTCCGCCCCCAATGGCATGAGCACCTTTGACAGCAGAAGGCTTTAATCTGCCTCTGTCACTACCTGAGTCTTTTTTTTTTTGTCTTTCGGAACTTAACACCCTAGTATGGGGCACCGCAGTATCTTCAAATGTGGCAAAAGAAACAGGAAGCCCCGCTGTCATATTGCTTCTCCTGAAACCTCCAACATTCCCTACCCTGCCTTCTCGGCCAAAAAGCGGGTTTAGGGAGGCCAGATACCAACCACTGGTGGTGGGGAGGGAGACCTCTCTAGCCCCACATGGACCCAGAGATGCATGTCTATAGTCCCAAAATGAAAGTGGTTTTCCTCCCATTTTATGCCAAAAATCTATATCCTTTTCCTGCCATTCTCCAGCACGATACCTGCTATGGATTTGGTTTATGGTGTCCTGGTTTTTGAGCACCGCAAGGGCCTGATTAGGCCAGTGTTCTAATTAGCAGGAATGAGAACGCAGAAGCACTGATGCCATTCATAAGTCTGACGATAGGCTTCTAAATAAAGTTAAAAACATTTGTGTATCTCCCCTCTTAAATGGTTTGGTTTTGAAATGTGCATGCAAAATATACACAATACAGGGGTACGTATAACCATGAACTCTACCCAACGTGCCTGTACCATCCCATCCTCAGGTTAGAACCACACCCGCTGGCGCAATCGTCTGACAAACTGCTGCACTCTTCACGCCGTCCGCTCTGCCACTAAGAAACTGCCTATCCTGCCTAGCGTACACTTTCTTAACCATGCGGTACATACGTTTATGCCCTTGGCTCAACCCCTGTGCTCCCTTGCTATCTGAACTGGACCCACTAGAGGTAGTGTCCCCTTTCTCCATTGGTGTGGTGCAAAGAAGGGGAGACTCGCCAGGCTAAGCCGCTGACGTTGATGCCACCGCCATTTCACTGGTCTCCTGTAGTCCTGTAGCCGCTGCGGATTCTTGGGAGGAAACGTGAGCTGGAACCACTGCCATATCCTCTGGTCTGGGAAGACGAGTTTGCTGGACGTCCACCTGCAATGACAAAGTAGGACATAGAGAACCATGGGCTTGGAATGTGGAACGCGGAGCTCCACTCATACTCAAATTCACCACACTAACTAAACCTAGTCCATCTAGTGACATGCCTCCCGTAGAACATGTCAGATCACTCTGAATAGAATGGTTCTCACCACTAAGACTCTCATCACACACAAGCAAAATTCTCCTAGGATCCCTGTTGCCATTCACACATCCAGACACTGCTTGACTCATAACTCCCACTTAAGTAGACCCAGAAATGGAAAAAGACCCATGCCCCCTATTCTGCCCTGAAGGAAGCGAGGGGCCTGATCCTCCAACCACCACTAGCACACTGTGATTGCCATTGCCATCCATCACTGCCACATCTGATTGAGACACATCACTATCTGCTACTCCTCCCCACCGGATCAAGCACTCGCCCATACTGCTGCACAAATTGACTGTCTACCCCAAGCTTGTGCATGCTGGACAGACCACACAGCGCATCCCCGGCCCGCCCCCCAAACCTGTGGCACGCCTGACCTACCTGTGCCTAGAGGCCGCACTGACATGGCCCTGATAACGCACCCACAGACTGACCCTCTCCCCCTGGTGCATGGACCCCAGCCAAAACAGAGGCAAGGGCCTGCACCAGTGAAAGCATTGGGGAATGGCCTCAAGGATAATGTTGAGATACCGGAGGGAGGGATCGAAGGGAGATCCCCTGGGGAAGAAACCCCTACCTCTGCATCCCTAGACTTCTCAATAGGCTCCTGCACCACATCTTCCTTAAATTCAACAAGCTCTGCCATAGCCCCAACTCCTCATCACTAGAGTACCCCTCAATAACTTTGTTGGATCTAATCTCCTCATCTGCTCCCCCTCTATGCCAGCCTACTGAACCCCTAGAAGAAGCCAACCTAGCCATGCTGGGAAGGACAGGGGTTCCCAGTCCCGGGAGATGGGGGAACCAAATTCTGATCTACCCTCATACTTATCTTTTCCACAGGCCGCTAAGAGCCCACTAATGTCTCTTCATCACTGTATCTCTTTGGCGGCTGGGATTGCACTCCATCAAGATATTGACCAATGAGGATAAAAGCCCTGACAGTACAGAGACGAACAGGCTTTAAGATGCATGTGAAAAAGAGGCCTTCCAACCCTGAGCACTTATAAGGTTAAGCATTGCCTTCCCCTATAATGACAACATTATTGCCACACAAGCCAGCTCACTCCCATCAAGGCCTCACCCCTTAGAAATAATTTCAGTCTAAGGCCTTACATTTCCATTCCTGCCTTAGAGTTATGGTTTTAACCACATGAAGAAATCAAGGAAATGTTTACTGTATGTGTATTGGTTCATTTGATTATGCGTTAAAGGGGACACTTTTTTATTTTCAAACAAATGGAAAAAAAAGCAAAATTTGTGATTATATATTTTTTATTTATTTATTTTTTGCATGCCCATGTCTTTTGCATCTGAATCAATAAACCATCTCCAAGCACGTTCTTTCTAAAAACCTAACTTTTTCACACTTATGCACACACAGACTTACATGCACTATTATTTTTTATAAATATATAACAAGAAGATATAAATGATCAAGCAATCTCCGTGTAGAACAAACTGCTTATTCCCCCCCCCCTTATATATAACTTAGTTATTTTGGTATCCTTTGTTGAAAAGCATACCTAGGTAGGCTCCGGGCCTGGGAGCTAGCTTCTGATTCATCGCTGCACATATATGCCTGTTGTCATTGGCTTACTGATCTGTTCAGCTAGCTCCCAGTAGGGCATTGCTCCTCCTTCAACAAAGGATACTAAGTAGACTTGTGTGGCACTGAATAATTTGTTTCGGACAAATTTTTCAGAGCAAATATTGTGAAAAATTTGTTTTTCTAAATATTTGCTGCACTATTCTGTTAGTTTAAAACAAACTAAAAACGGAATATTCGTTACCATCTTAATTTGTTTTAATTAAAATGAATATAAATGTTCTTTACACCTGTCAACTTTGATACTTATTGTAGTGTGCTGGGGACCCCAGTGGCATGTTAATGTTCCTATTAGCGTGGCTGACCAGCGCACTACAGGTACATTAGCATGGTGGATCCCTACAGAGTGAAGAAGGCCGGATTAGCTCGCCCCCCTGCCTGCACTAAAGGAAAAGGGGGCCCCCATGCTAATGTACCTGTAGTGTGCTGGTCGTGCTAATAGGAGCATTAGTGTAGAAGATTAGTGTGCCAGGTTATTTAAAGAATAACAAATATACTCATAAATTATATTCATTATTCTTTAGCGGATTTATTCTGATATTAATTTTGTTAAAAACAAAGGCACGTCCCTCATACCAAGAGAATGGCACACATTTGATAACAGAAGTAATTTGGAAAGTTGATTAAAGGAGCAGTAAACCTACAAAATAATGTAATATAATTCTGCACATAGCGGGTCTGGCTTTTTGTCTAAGCGCATCTGGGCAGTTGTCTATTCACAGCCCGGCCCAATCGCGCTATTACACTCAATGTAGCTCGCTCCCACTATCAGACAGCAGGAGCAAGCTACATTGAGTGTAATGGCGCGACCGGGCCAGGCAGTGACTAGACAACTGCCCAGATGCGCTTAGAAAAAAAGCCAGACCCGCTCAGTAGAGCACTGAGCAGCGGTCTGAAAAATTGTTTTTTTTAATAAAATATACCTGCAATACTTTAAAGTATAAAGTTAGCGCTAAGATAATGTCATATAATTCTGCACTATGTGCAGAATTATATTACATTATTTTGTAGGTTTACTGCCCCTTTAAAAATGAATTGAACTGAGTCAAGATAAGCTATGGCCCATGGGATATAATAATAAAAAACATGTGTCTGTACTAAATGTTGTAAATTTTGTACAATATATATGCAGAATGTAGCAGAGCTCATGGTTCAGCAGTCTGTAGGATCCACTGTAGTCTCTACGAATGCAGTAGAAAACCCACAATTTTAGTGTTAAATGGCAGGAAAAGTGGCCAAAATACATGATGAAAATGTACTACAAAGATTTAGTGCTGTGCATAATTTAATTTATGCTATATCAAGTTTTGAGCTTACTGTCTGTATAAATGTGCTACACTACTGGGAGTTTGTGTGTTTAAGTAAAATTAAATTGTGCAATCTAAAAGTTTGTCTAAATAAAGAGGCCTACTTATCAAGCGTCAACTTACTTGCATTCAACGGCACCAATACGCTCGTCTGACATCGCCTAACATCGTGGATGAGGACCTGAATACGCTCTCCATATTTAACAAAAAAGCGGTCAAAAAGCCGCACACCAAGTGCGGAGCGATGAGCAGCGGACTGTTGTTAACTAACAGTCATCAATCTCGCTGCTATTCGGCTTTTTCACAGCTTTATTTATACCCTGTCACTAAACACCGCCACTATACTAAACTGTTTAACCCCTATCCCACCGCTCCCAGACCCCGCCGCAACTAAATAAAGTTATTAACCCCTATCTGCCGCTCCCGGAGCCCACCGCAACTCTAATAAACTTATTAACCCCATCCCGCTGCTCCCGTACCCGCCACAACTAACTAAATGTATTTACCCCTAAACCTTTGGCCTCCCACATCACTAACAAAACCTATTAACCCCTAAACCGCCAGCCCCCCACATCGCCATAAACTAAATTAACCTATTAACCTCTAAACCTAACAACCCGCTAACTTTATATTAAATATTAACTCATCCCTATCTTATAATAAATTTAAACTTTATTAAACCATTAATTAGCCTACCCTAACTATTATACTAAATTACATTAAACTATATTAAACTAATAATTAATCTATCCTAACTGTTATACTAAAATTACAATAAACTATATTAAACTATTTATTAACCTACCCTAACTGTTATACTAAAATTGCATTAAACTATATTAAACTATTTATTAACCTACCCTAACTGTTATACTAAAATTACATTAAACTATATTAAACTAATAATTAATCTAGCCTAACTGTTATACTAAAATTACTATAAACCATATTAAACTATTTATTAACCTACCCTAATTGTTATACTAAAATTACATTAAACTACCAATTAAATTAACTATATTATATATTTAACCCCTTAATGACCAAGGACATACGCCACACGTCCTCAAAAAAAAGACAGTTAATGACCGAGGACGTGTGGCGTACGTCCTTGGTCTGGAAAGCAGCTGGAAGCGATCCTGCTCGCTTCCAGCTGCTTTCCGGTTATTGCAGTGATGCCTCGATATGGAGGCATCCTGCAATAACCCCCCTTGGCCATCCGATGCAGAGAGAGCCACTCTGTGGCCCTCTCTGCACCGGACATCGGTGGCCGGTATCGTTGGTGGGTGGGAGCAAGTCTGGGAGGCGGGTGGGCGGCCATCGATGTGCCGAGTGGAGGGAAGGGGGGTGGGATCGGGGGCGGGGGGGACGGGAGCGCTCACTGGAGCGCGCGCGTGCACGGGGGCGGCAGGCGGGCGCGTGCACGGGGCGGGAGCGGGAGGGAACCGCTACACTACAGAAAAATAAAATTGTTAAAAGTTAAAAAAAAAATGTTTTCAAATTTAGAAATAAACATCTAAGGGATCAGGAAGGGGTGGGGGGTTGGTCTTGGGGGGGGGGGGAAGCTACACTACAGAAAAGGTCATTTTTTTTTAAAAAAAAAGGCACATTTGTTGCTAAACTGGGTACTGGCAGACAGCTGCCAGTACCCAAGATGGCGCCCATTAAGGCAGAGGGGGAGGGTTAGAGAGCTGTTTGGTGGGGGATCAGTGAGGTTGGGGACTAAGGGGGGATCCTACACAGCAGCATATGTAAATATGCCAAAAAAGAGTTTCTGCCAGTACTTAAGATGGCGGGTCAATTGTGGGGTGGGGGAGGGAAGAGAGCTGTTTGGGAGGGATCAGGGGGTCTCATGTTTCAGGTGGGAGGCTGAGCTCTACACTAAAGCTAAAATTAACCCTGCAAGCTACATAATTAACCCCTTCACTGCTAGCCATAATACACGTGTGAAATGCAGCGGCATTTGGCGGCCTTCTTATTACCAAAAAGCAACGCCAAAGCCATATATGTCTGCTATTTCTGAACAAAGGGGATCCCAGAGAAGCATTTACAACCATTTGTGCCATAATTGCACAAGCTGTTTGTAAATGATTTCAGTGAGAAACCTAAAATTGTGAAAAATTTAACGTTTTTTTTTAATTTGATCGCATTTGGCGGTGAAATGGTGGCATGAAATATACCAAAATTGGCCTAGATCAATACTTGGGGTTGTCTACTACACTACACTAAAGCTAAAATTACCCCAAAAAGCTCCCTACATGCTCCCTAATTAACCCCTTCACTGCTGGACATAATACTCGTGTGGTGCGCAGTGGCATTTAGCGGCCTTCTAATTATCAAAAAGCAACGTCAAAGCCATATATGTCTGCTATTTCTGAACAAAGGGGATCCCAGAGAAGCATTTACAACCATTTAAGCCATAATTGCACAAGCTGTTTGTAAATAATTTCAGTGAGAAACCAAAAGTTTGTGAAAAAATTAGTAAAAAAGTGAACGATTTTTTGTATTTAATCGCATTTGGCGGTGAAATGGTGGCATGAAATATACCAAAATGGGCCTAGATGAATACTTTGGGATGTCTACTAAAAAAAATATATATACATGTCAATGGATATTCAGAGATTCCTGAAAGATATTAGTGTTCTAATGTAACTAGCGCTAATTTTGAAAAATAATGGTTTGGAAATAGCAAAGTGCTATTTGTATTTATGGCCCTATAACTTACAAAAAAAGCAAAGAACATGTAAACATTGGGTATTTCTAAACTCAGGACAAAATTTAGAAACTATTTAGCACAGTGTTTTTTGGTGGTTGTAGATGTGTAACAGATTTTGGGGGTCAAAGTTAGAAAAAGTGTGTTTTTTTTCCATTTTTTCCTCATATTTTATAATTTTTTTATAGTAAATTATAAGATATGATGAAAATAATGGTATCTTTAGAAAGTCCGTTTAATGACGAGAAAAACGGTATATAATATGTGTGGGTACAGTAAATGAGTAAGAGGAAAATTACAGATAAACACAAACACAGCAGAAATGTAAAAATAGCCTTGGTCCCAAACGGACAGAAAATGGAAAAGTGCTGTGGTCATTAAGGGGTTAAAAACCTAATTCTTCTCAAATTATTTAAATCTACTATTACAAATTACAAAGTTACAAACAATTAACAACTAAGTTGCAAAAAATAATAAACACTACGTTACAAAATAAATAAATGATCAAATATTTAAACTAATTACACCTAATCTAAGAGCCCTATGAAAAAAAAAAAAAAAAAAAAAAACCCTAGCCTACAATAAACTACCAATGGCCCTTAAAAGGGCCTTTGCGGGGCATTGCCCCAAAGAAATCAGCTCTTTCACCTGTAAATAAAAAATACAAATACCCCCCAACAGTAAAACCCACCACCCACACAACCCACCCCCCTCCCAATAAAAAACTAACTAAAAAACAATAAGCTCCCCATTGCCCTGAAAAGGGCATTTGTATGGGCATTGCCCTTAAAAGGGCATTTAGCTCTTTTTCAAAAGCCCAAACCCTAATCTAAAAATAAAACCCACCCAATAAACCCTTAAAAAATCCTAACACTAACCCCTGAAGATCCACTTACAGTTTCTGAAGACCAGACATCCAACCTCAACGAAGCGGCAGGAGTCCTCATCGAAGCCGGCAGAAGTCTTCATCCGAGTGGCCGAAGTCTTCATCCAAGCCCGCAGAAGTCTTCACCCAGACGGCATCTTCTATCTTCAGACTCCCATTGATTCCTATGGCATCCGCCGCCTCCAGAGCGGCGGATTGAAAAGCAGGTACGCTGGGCCAGAATAGATATTTGTTAACTAGCAAAAGTAGTCAGATAGTGCCGAATTTGCATCCAGAACATCTGTAGTGACGTAAGCATTGATCTGTGTTGGACTGAGACCGGCGGATCATATGTTACGTCATAAATTTCTACTTTTGCCGGTCTGTAGGCTTTGATAAATAAGGGGAATCAGGCTCGCCACAATTACGCTGCGGAATTCCAGAGTATTAGCGGTTGATGGCTTGATAAATATCCCTCAAAGTCTCTAATCTCTAGATTTTGTTATATAGATGCTAACACAGGCTTTCAACATTATATGCTCTGAGAAATCAGTGGAACTGTAGGAAACTCATTATTATGTAAAGAAAAGTACTGGCTTGTATTAATACAGAAAAATTATATTTTATTTCTCCCCATATAATTTGTTGAGTTTTCCATGTTATGTTTAGATTTGCAACACAATTTACATTTTCCTAATATTTAAAGCAGTATGGATTGAATTGCCTTATATTCGTTATGTGTGAGCACAATTCTTGGGGATGTTACTGTGACTGATTAATTAATGATAACAAGTTAAATTATTTTATATAATATAGGTACTAGTTTAGATACTCCTTACCAGGTTGTCATCATAAAGAGGTACCACATACCCCACAATCTGATGCATTTTGCTGGGAGCAAGACTTCTACAGAGACTGTGAAGGAACCACATGATTACAGGGTTTTAAATAGAAACATCCATTAGATCACTTAAAGGGATATGAAGCCCAATGTTTTCTCTTTCATGATTCAGATAGAGCATGCAATTTTAAGCAACTTTCTAATTTACTCCTATTATCATTTTGTATCCGTTCTCTTGGTATCTTTATTTGAAAAAGCAGGAATGTAATCCTCAGAGTAGGAGCCAGCCATTTTTTTGGGTAGTGCTTGTTGATTGGTGGCTTAATTGCATGCTCTATCTGAATCATAAAAATGTGGTTTTCATATGCCCTTAATCAATAACAGCAAGGTTCCTCAAACTTTCCTAAGGAAAGTTCCTGAAATAATTACATTATTAAAGGACATCAATTTATTTCAATATTTGGAAAAACTTTTTAAAAAGTTATTTATATATTTCTTATTCAAGTTTAAAAATGATGAATAGTGATACAAATAATCCATGTAATTATTACTTATGTAAACACTCTGTAGTCCAAAAATGTATAACTTATTCAAAAGTAAAAATATGTACAGGGATACAAATAAAAAAATATTAAAAATATTAAAAAATATGATTAGCCAAAGTAGACCATATTTAGTGGCACACAAATTCTTCTACAGCTGCAAGCATTAATGTTCTATTCAGAAATAGCTGTAAACATTATTTTTGACGCTCCATTTTTGTAGCTCAGTCAATCCCTTAAAGGGATCACTAAACTCAATTTTTTTTCTTTCATGATTCAGATAGAGTATGCAATGTTAAGCAACTTTCTAATTTACTCCTTTTATCAATTTCTCTTCGTTCTCTTGCTATCTTTATTTTAAAAGAAGGCATCTATGCTAAAGAGCCAGCCAATTTTTGGTTCAGAACGCTGGACAGCTTTTAGCCACCGGCAAGGACAACCCAGGTTGTGAACCAAATATGGGTCAGCTTCTAAAGTTACATTCTTGCTTTTCAAATAAAGATAGCAAGAGAATGAAAATCATAATAGGAGTAAATTAGAAAGTTGTTTAAAATTGCATGCTCTATCTGAATCATGAAAGATAAAATTTGGGTTCAGTGTCCCTTTAACCCTAGTCTTCTGTCCATTGTATTTTTACATTCTCTCCAAGATGGGAGTTAGTTTTTTTTTTTTGTTTCTCTCCAGTAAGTTATTTTACTTACTGGAAAGAAACTCTCTGAGTATTTTGTGCACTATAACAAAAAGTGCAATTCATCTTCTATGACTCCTTGCTTACATTTTTGGTTTAGTCTGTTTTATTTTATTTGTCCTTTCTGTCATCCTTTATGTGTAGGGTATTTACATTTACCAGCAATGCATAGAATTAGATATTTAAACCTTACATGGTATTGTGCCAGCATATAGATTTATTCTGAAGGATAAATTAGGAAGGTCCTCAAAACTGTCACTCACTGTAATTTTATTTGTCTGCTGCTACCTAAACAGATAGATTTATGAACTACTTTGTATTTTGTTAAAAACCCTGTTTTCGGTTAGTTTTTGTCTTTGTTTCTGTTTTTTTAAATAATTAAAATCATGGTTTATCATTACACAATAGTCTATGGGTTGACAATATCTCTGTGATCTTTTCTTTTATGTATAAAGGGGATTAGTGGTACTTTCTAGCTTGGGTCCCATCTGGCCCTGCAGACAGTAGTGGTGGCAGGGCTTCCATGTGGTTCCACTGTATTTCCGTTTAGAACAATCTACAACTAATATTATGTACACACTCTCCAAAGGGTGTCCCTCTTTGGAATCTTCACATTTTGGTAGGTATGAGCAAGCACCACCAGGACATGCCCGATCACTACCACCCACAACTAGGCAGTGGGCATGCACCTCCCATTGTTGCCCCCACCCACAGCCCTACATACACACAAACACCCCTACATACACACACGTGCATACATATACGTTTGGGCTCAATAAAAAAATCAAGATTAACCCAATCTATGGAAAGTACATTTCCCCCCAATTGTTTCAACTATAAAATAGCATTTTATTTTTACGTTTAACAGGGGTTCTTTCCTAAATACCCTTTTTTTCCCACCAGAATTCCTTTTTCTTTCTAGCATCTTAAATTGTATTTTTTAGAATGTGTTAGTTTTTTGTTTTGTTTCTTTTTTTAGTTGTTTTTTGTTTTGTTTTTTTTTTAGTTTTTTTTTTTTGTTTTTTTTTTTGGGGGGGGGGGTTAGTAAATGTTCCTGTGGTTAAGTAAATATAATTTTTCTTTTCATGTTTAAGGAGGTTATTTTTTTCTGCCAATACCAATGTGGGTATTTTTTTTAACCAACTGAGAGGAAAGAAACTTAGGTACAGGAATTTTATATAAGGACAAATATGGTAGCATCTGTTGGCCATTCACATGCATAATTATTTTATTATTATTTTTTGTTTATTTTTTATATAATATATCCCATTTAAAGAAAAAGAGAAATGATGTGTTGTTTACTGCTCTACGTCCAGTTCTTTTAACATGGTGCAGTTATACCATGACAAAAGAAAGTTTCTTTTGCACACAATAGCAAAATCTAATTATTTCTAGGTTATTTAAACAATGTTTGGACTCCTAATGTGTCTCACTTAAAAAAATGGACAATTCAGCCAATCAGGTCACAATGGATGATCTGCCCCTGCTCATTGGTTAAAGAAACCTGAAACCCAAACATTTTCTTTCTTTCATGATTCAGACAGAGCATACAATTTTAAACAACTTTCCACTTTACTGCTATTATATGATTTGTATCCTTCACTTGTTATCCTTTGCTGAAAGGTTTATCTAGGAAAGCTCAGGAGCAGCAAAGAACCTAGGTTCTAGCTGCTGATTGGTTGCTGCATATATATATATATATATATATATATACCGATTGTCATTGGCTCACCCATGTGTTCTGTCAGCAACCAGTAGTGCATTGCTGCTCCTTCAACAAAGCATACCAAGAGAATGAAGAAAAATTGATAATAGGTGTAAATTAGAAAGTTGCTTTAAACTGCTCTATCTGAATCATGAAAGAAAAAAAAAATAGGTTTCATATCCCTTTAAGTCTTCATCTCTCCCAGAAGCTTGTATACTTTTGAGACTAAAAGCTTGGTTGATGTAATCTATGGCTGTATTGTCTAGAGCACTGGTTTTTAAACCTGTCCTCAGACCTCCCTAACAGGCCAGATTTTGAGGATATCTGATTCTGAACTGGAGCACAGGTGAAATAATCAGCTGTTTAGTAAACATGGTTATTTTACCTGCTCTCATCCAAGTTTATCCCAAAAATCTGGCCTGTTTAGAAAGCCCGAGGACAAGTTTGAAAACCAGTGGTCTAGAGCAGGGTCCTCAATTGTCCTCCAGAGGTTTTGGAACTACATTTCCCATGATACCTTTGCTGCCACTGACCTAACAATGCTACCACCTGTCAGTAAACATTGTTACTATTGCAACGTTTTAAAACTATCCATGTCAATATTTGACGTGTTCTTGCAGTTGTCTAGAGAAAATGTCTGTTAACCTATGTTTCTGTTTTATTCTAGAGCTGGTGATGTTGTTGGACTGGTGGTCAGGCACTAATTGTACACTTTATTCTAACCTTGAAAACTACCCTAAATATGGCAAAGAGAATGCCATAGTAGTTCTCAATCACAACTTTGAAATTGACTTTCTATGTGGTTGGAACTTTTGCGAAATATTTGGTGTTTTAGGGGTGAGTATATCTTTTGTTCCACTTTTAACAATTTAAAAATGTTTAGTTGTCAAGTGAATGTTACAGTGGATTTTTTACAAAGTGTAAATATTTAAATGAACAGGGTTAATTGTAAACTGTATATTAAAGGTACATAAAACACCTTGAGATTGTACAAAAAATATATGCCTAATAAAAAACCTGTAATTTAACTCTGAAAATATGTGGGTTCTCTAATTCTGAAGCTTGGAAGTGCACAATGCAAGCTTCATAAGCCTCACCTTGCTACCTATCTAGTAATTGGCCTCAGCATCCCATAATATAAAAGGCCAAGTGTGTTTGTCCTTGCGCAGTCTCTACTGCGCATGACAGCTTCGGACAAACACACTTGGCATTTTATATTATGGGATGCTGAGGCCAATTACTAGATAGGTAGCAAGGTGAGGCTTATGAAGCTGGCCTTCAGCAGACTAATCTCCTGGCATCTGGGGCCAACTGAGTGTGACAGGGGTGGGGCCGGACGTGACGCAGGCGTGGTGGGGCCGGACGTGATGCAGACAGGGTCGGGTGTGACGTGGGTGGGGCCGGACGGGGCCGTGAAAGAAAGAGCTCAAAGAGGGGGGATAGAGAGAGAGCAAAAGAGGGGGGGGATAGAGAGTGCAAATGAGGTGGGATAGAGACAGCAAAAGAGAGGGGGAGGGAGAGCAAAAAAAGGGGAGATAGAGAGAGCAAAAGAGAGGTAGAGAGACAGCAAAAGAGAGGGGGAGAGAGCACAAAAGAGAGTGGGGGAAGATAGGGGGAGAGCGAGAGCAAAAGAGAGGGGGGAGGGCGCAAAAAAGAGGGGAGAGAGAGCGCAAATGAGAGGGGGAAAGAGAGAGAGAAAAAGAGAGGGGAGAGAGAGCAAAAGAGAGGGAGAGAGAAACAGCAAACGAGAAGGAGAGAGACAGCAAAAGAGAGGGGGAGAGAGTGCAAAAGAGAGGGAGGAAGATGGGGGAGAGAGAGAGCAAAAGAGAGGGGAGAGAGCAAAAGATAGGGGGGAGAGAGCAAAAGATAGGGGGGAGAGCGCAAAAGAGAGGGGGGAGAGCGCAAAAGAGAGGGGGGAGAGAGTGCAAAGGAGAAGGGGGAAAGAGAGAGAGCAAAAGAGAGGGGAGAGAGAGCAAAAGAGAGGGGGAGAGAAACAGCAAAATAGAGGGAGAGAGACAGCAAAAGAGAGGGGGGAGAGAGAGCAAAAGATAGGGGGAAGATAGGGGGAAGATAGGGGAGAGAGAGCAAAAGAGAGGGGGAGAAAGCAAAAGAGAGGGGGAAGAGCGCAAAAGAGGGGAGAGAGAGCGCAAACGAGAGGGGGAAAGAGAGAGAGCAAAAGAGAGGGGAAAGAGAGCAAAAGAAAGGGGAGAGAGAGAGACAAAGAGGGGGAGAGAGACAGCAAAAGAGAGGGGGGAGAGAGCAAAAGAAATGGGGGGAGTGAGAGCAAATGAAAGGGGGGAAGAGAGAGAGAGAGAGCAAAAGAAAGGGGGATAGAGAGAGCAAAAGATGGGGTATAGAGAGAGCAAAAGAGGGGGGGAGAGAGCAAAAGAGAAGGTGGAGAAAGAGAGCAAAAGAGGGGAGATAGAGAGAGCAAAAGAGGGGGAGAGAGACAGCAAAACAGAGGGGGGAGAGAGAAAGAGAAAGGGAGGAGAGAGAGCAAAAGAGGGGGGATAGAGAGAGCAAAAGAGAGGGAGAGAGATAGCAAAAGAGAGGGGAGAGAAAGAGCAAAAGAGAGGAGAGAGAGAGAGCAAAAGAGAGGGGAGAGAGAGAGCAAAAGAGAGGGGAGAGAGAGAGCAAAAGAGAGGGGAGAGAGAGAGCAAAAGAGAGGGGGAGAGAGAGAGTAAAAGAGAGGGGGGAGAGAAAGATCTAAAGAGGAGGAAGAGAGAGAACAAAATAGAGAGAGGGGGAGAGAGAGGTAATAAGAGAGCAACTCTTGCATTGTTTTGCAGTATGTAACAAATGATAGTGACAAGCCTGGTTTATTCGAGTAACAAGTCCAGATTGGCTTCTCCAAACAAGGCAAGTGGTGGCCAAGATTTTACTATTGGGGAAAAAAAACAATTGCAGGAAATAATATTTTAAGGGTATATGAAACAGTACAGATCAGAAAAAAAAAAAAAGTTGCTAAATTAAAGTAAATTTTGTTTTCTTTTCTTGCATTACTCTGTGTGGCCACTACCCTCAGGTTGATGAGAGAGTTGACTTGTTAACCTCAGTTGCTTTCTGTCCATGTGCAATACCCGACTTCCTATCTCACTGAATAGTAAACCACCTCATGTTACTCTAGAAGATTTTTGTCATCAAGCTATATATGCCGCCCTGTATAGAGCCCATCTACTTTGTAGGGCTTTGAAATTAAGTAATGGACACTGAATAAACAAAGTTAAATTTAAAAAAAAAATCCTTTTCAAATTATGAATAATACCTATTGCAATGATTTATATTAAGTATATAGTACAACAATGAAACCGACTGTTTTATATCCCATTTTACGTATTTGAAATGTTTTTTTGTTTACAGTCAGATGATACTTTAATACAGAAAAGTCCAGTATGAGCAAGGTGTTTTTTATTTTCCTTTTAACAGAGATACAAAGATTTCAATTTTAACAACTACATCAAAATCCCAAGTTGATCAGTTATATTTCCCTTTAAAAATAATAGGAGTATTTTGAACATTGCTCTCCGTGATGGGAAACAGTCTGTGTTCATTAACACATGATTCAGAGCTAGGATAAAAATATATATGTAAAACTGAAGAAATTGTATTATTATATTGCAGTATGTTATCTTTTATCAGAAGAAATGACCTTTGACACAAGATCTTGTGAGACACAGCAACCATTTATTGTATTTTTATTATAATAAAAACATGATTTAATAACATTTCTATTTTGGCATAAAGACATAGATGATATAGATAAATATTAGAATATAAGAATTTGCTTTCAATAGTTAACAAAATATTAAATGTGTCTTATGCAAATCATATAGTAGTGTTTTTTTTTTGTTTTTTCTTTGTTTTCCATTTTTGATATTCTCAGTTTTTAGTATATCACTATTAATAAACACAAGTAATTATAATGCTATATATAGGATGCATCCAAGCTGTGTGTGTGAAACATAAAATGCATTTTTATCTGGTGTCTGGAAAATAGGTTTTTCAAAGTGTATTCTGTTTTAAAATAATACTTATCAAGCTTTATTGTTCTTGTATTTTCTTTCCTTATGTGGGTGCTTAGTAGCATTAACATATCAACTTGTTATACCACTAATGCTTTCATTCCTGGGGCGCGATCCGATATAGATCGTAGTTTGCGGCGCAAGCGAGGGAACCCGCGTCACCCGCAGTTTCAGCTCGCAACTCGAGCTATCCCATATACTGCGCCGTCAGATGCTAACGTGCCGTAAGTCTGATAAACCAGCGATGTCCAGAAATCTGCGCAAGTACAAATTTCTGGCGTCGCCAGTGACTTACGGCACGTTAGAAACTGCCGGCGCCTACAAAACCTGACTAAAGTCTAAATCACCCGCACTGTCTAACACGCCTCCCTAACATAGCCCGACACGTCTAACCCTCTATCCGCTATCCCCCCTCACTAGCCTAACACTAAAATATGTATTAACCCCTAAACCGCCGCTCCCAAACCCCGCCGCAACCTAATAAAATTATTAACCCCTAAACCGCCACTCCCGGAGCCCGCCGCAACCTAATAAAATTATTAACCCCTAAACCGCCGCCAGCTATATTAAATCTATAACCCCCCTAAAGTGAGCTCCTAACTACCGCCGCCATCTACCTTACCTACCCCCTAAAGTGAGCCCCTACCCCGCCGCTATCTATTGTAAAATTATTAACCCCTAATCTAATCCCCTATACCGCCGCCAGCTATATTAAATTATTTAACCCCTGAAATACTAAACTATATCCCTACCACTAAACCTAAGTCTAACCCTACAAATAGCCCTGAAAAGGGCTTTTTGCGTGGCATTGCCCCAAAGTAACAGCTCTTTTGCCAGCCCTTAAAAGGGCTTTTGGCGGGGCTTTGTCACAAAGTAAACTGCTCTTTTGCCTACAATCTACATCCCCCTACACCGCGGCCACCTATAATAAATGTATTAACCCCTAATCTAATCCCCCTACACCGCCGCCAGCTATATTAACTATATTAACCCTAATTATATTAGGGTTAATATAGTTAATATCGTTATTATATTATATATATATATATAAAGTATAATAACCCTATCTAACTCTAACATCCCTAACTAAACTCTTATTAAAATAAATCTAATATTAATATTATTAATTAAAATATTCCTATTTAAATATAAATGCTTACCTATAAAATAAATCCTAAGATAGCTACAATATAATTAATAATTACATTATAGCTATGTTAGGGTTTATATTTATTTTACAGGTAAATTGTTAATTATTTTAACTAGGTATAATAGCTATTAAATAGTTATGAACTATTTAATAGCTACCTAGTTAAAATAATTACCCAATTACCTGTAAAATAAATCCTAACCTAAGTTACAAATATACCTACACTATCAATAAATTAAATAAACTACAAATATCTATCTAAAAATACAATTAAATAAACTAAACTAAATTACAAAAAATAAAAAAAGATTACAAGATTTTTAAGCTAATTACACCTATTCTAAGCCCCCTAATAAAATAATAAAGCCCCCCAAAATAAAAAAAATCCCCTACCCTATTCTAAATTAAAAAAAGTTCAAAGCTCTTTTACCTTACCAGCCCTTAAAAGGGCCTTTTGTGGGGGCATGCCCCAAAGAAAACTGCTCTTTTGCCTGCAAAAAAAAACACAATACCACCCCCCAACATTACAACCCACCACCCACATACTCCTAATCTAACCCAAAAAAAACCCCTTAAATAAACCTAACACTACCCCCTGAAGATCTCCCTACCTTGTATTCACCCAGCCGGGCCGAACTCCTCATCCGATCCAGGCGATGTGTTCCAGCAAGCGGCAGTGAAGTCTTCTTCCATCAGGGCGATGTCTTGAAGCAAGCGGCAGAGAGTCTTCTTCCATCGGCGATGTCTTCAAGCAAATCGGCATCTTCAATCTTCTTTCTTCGCTCCTCCGCCGCGGAGCATCCTTCCGGCGCGACGACTTCCCGACGAATGAGGTTCCTTTAAATGACATCATCCGAGATGGTGTCCGCCGAATTCCGATTGGCTGATAGGATTCTATCAGCCAATCGGAATTAAGGTAGAAAAATCTGATTGGCTGATTGAATCAGCCAATCAGATTCAAGTTCAATCCGATTGGCTGAACCAATTAGCCAATCGGATTGAACTTGAATCTGATTGGCTGATTCAATCAGCCAATCAGATTTTTCTACCTTAATTCCGATTAGCTGATAGAATCCTATCAGCCAATCGGAATTCGGCGGACGCCATCTTGGATGACGTCATTTAAAGGAACCTCATTCGTCGGGAAGTCGTCGTGCCGGAAGGATGCTCCGCGGCGGAGGAGCGAAGAAAGAAGATTGAAGATGCCATTTGCTTGAAGACATCGCCGATGGAAGAAGACTCTCTGCCGCTTGCTTCAAGACATCGCCCGGATGGAAGAAGACTTCACTGCCGCTTGCTGGAACACATCGCCTGGATCGGATGAGGAGTTCGGCCCGGCTGGGTGAATACAAGGTAGGGAGATCTTCAGGGGGGTAGTGTTAGGTTTATTTAAGGGGGGTTTGGGTTAGATTAGGGGTATGTGGGTGGTGGGTTGTAATGTTGGGGGGTGGTATTGTGTTTTTTTTTGCAGGCAAAAGAGCAGTTTTCTTTGGGGCATGCCCCCACAAAAGGCCCTTTTAAGGGCTGGTAAGGTAAAAGAGCTTTGAACTTTTTTTAATTTAGAATAGGGTAGGGAATTTTTTTATTTTGGGGGGCTTTATTATTTTATTAGGGGGCTTAGAATAGGTGTAATTAGCTTAAAAATCTTGTAATCTTTTTTTTATTTTTTGTAATTTAGTTTACTTTATTTAATTGTATTTTTAGATAGATATTTGTAGTTTATTTAATTTATTGATAGTGTAGGTGTATTTGTAACTTAGGTTAGGATTTATTTTACAGGTAATTGGGTAATTATTTTAACTAGGTAGCTATTAAATAGTTCATAACTATTTAATAGCTATTATACCTAGTTAAAATAATTAACAATTTACCTGTAAAATAAATATAAACCCTCACATAGCTATAATGTAATTATTAATTATATTGTAGCTATCTTAGGATTTATTTTATAGGTAAGTATTTAGATTTAAATAGGAATATTTTAGTTTATGATATGAATTAGATTTATTTAATAAGAATTTAGTTAGGGGTGTTAGGGTTAGATAGAGTTAATATAGTTAATATAAATACTATAGTAACTATATTAACTATATTAACCCTAATATAATTAGGGTTAATATAGTTAATATATATAATGTAATAACTATATTAACTATAATATACTTAGGATTAATATAGATAATATAGCTGGCGGCGGGGTAGGTAGATTAAATTAGGGGTTAATAATTTTAATATAGATGGCGGCGGCGTAAGGGGTTCACATTAGGGGATTGTGATATACCTTTAAGGTATATCCCTGCTGTTTTACCTGGCACTATAAAGAGGGACCAATTACGTCATTTCCTTGCCTGATTATTGAAGTTAAGACTCTGTATTCACAGCTGACACCTGCTTCGTTTCTCTCAGGTCTCTAGAGATTAAGTTTACCTGCTTTAAGACTTTTCACAGATATCAAACCTGGATTCCTATGGACACTTTCTCTGAAGCAAATACAAATTGAAACTATATTCATCTCACCTAACAATCTGCATTCTTTGTGAGTATATCGGATATTCCACAATTGACAGTACCCACAGCTGTTTTCAGACGCCGACGCCGATAACCGGAAGTGAGTCACACACTCTAATTTGCTTTCGGCACTCAGAACTCCGCTCCCTAAACAATACAGGTAAACTTTCTTTCTATGTAAAAATATGGATTACTAACTCTGCTGATTCGTTGAACTCCGCTACTCTAGACAGTGACTCTGTTCAGTGTATTCTCAAGAACTACAACATTGATCTGACAGCGGTATTTACCCAGATACTGTTAGCTAAGAGATCATTAAATAACACTGCCTACACAAAGCGCCATACGCTCAGTGTCTATCTTGCACCATTCCACATAACCTGTGGGGATGATTGGAGGTTGTCTGTGTGTATATATTTTAGAGTGTGTGTGAAGGTTAATTCTGAAAGGAGATTGACTTTATTTCTGAAGCCTCTTTTTCCATTATCTTTATTGCAATCCATATTGGCATATAACATATGAAACCGAATCTCATTCAATGCCTGCCTAAGAAGTGAATTACTCTGTGAATCATATAAGTTCATTGACATTCACTTAATTCAATTACTGTGTAATAACTGCTCAATGTGTCTCACTCCTATACATAGTAGTAATTAAGGGGTCTGTACACAAAAGAGCAACATTTCTCATATTTATTCCAGAAACATTAGGGAGACTCGTTACATAATAATCAGGCCATAATTAAGATTCCTGTTTTGATTACTATTTTAAAACATGGATCCAAGTGAGATTAAAAACGAATTCTCTAATGTTTATCAGAAACTGGACTATCTTGCCCATGCATTACAAGAGGTGCAAACAGAAAATACTGCCATTAAAAATCTCTTAAAGGAATGTGTTACTACCAAACAACATGATATACCTGAACCCCAGGTTCAAGCACCATTACCTTTTGCAGGTAAAAGGTCGGAATTTCGTGATTTTAAAAACGCCTGTAATCTATTATTCTCTCTCAGGCCACGCACCTATCACTCAGATAGAATCAGGGTATGCACAACAATTTCTTATTTAGTGGGAGAACCACGGACATGGGCAAATCGTTTCTTTGAAAATAACAACCCAATACTGGACTCCCTTTCAGATTTTTTTGCAGCAATGTCAAGTCTATATGAGGACACCAATAGCCAAATTCAAGCAGAAACAAAGTTACGCTCACTTAAGCAAGGGAAGAGGACGGTAGAAGAGTACACTACTGATTTCCAAATGTGGGCCACAGACTCCCTGTGGAATGACATCAGCTTAAGGAATCAGTTCCGTCTCGGACTCTCTGAGACACTAAAAGATGAACTGTCCAGATTGGAAATACCTGATTCCCTCTGTGGACTCATCAAACTAAGCACTACGTTAGATAGGCGACTTAGAGAACGAAAGGCAGAAAGAGGTTCTTATGAAACCACTACTAGACGCCCTTACATCCCATCTACTTCTCAAGAAAAAAGTTCAACCTACTCCATACCAATGGAGATTGGAGCAATTAAAGGTCCCCTAAGTCAAGAAGAAAAAACACGCAGAAGACTATCTAACCTATGTCTTTATTGTGGCCATAAGGAGCATTCTGTGGCCACATGCCCATTACTGGCAAAACAAAAGAAGGGTAAGAGTTACCAATCTATCTCTTTATGTAATAATAGTAAGATAACTCAACTTACACTTCCTCTCTCCTTGCAGTGGGATCAACTACATATCCAGAGTGATGCACTTATAGATTCCGGAGCTTCAGGCTTATATATTGATGTTTTGTTTGTACAACAAAATAAAATACCCACTGTGTGTAAAAAGCAACCAGTATTTGTAAAATTAATAGATGGATCTATGATCCAACAGGGTCCCATCACACATCACACTATACCCCTACTTACAACAACTGTAGGGGGACACACAGAATATCTGACATATGATATCATACCAATTGAAAAACACAGTCTAATTCTAGGATATACTTGGTTAACCACACACAATCCTAACATTAACTGGATAGAAAATACTCTACAATTAACTTCTGACTATTGCCTCAAAACTTGCTACCCACACTACACAATTGGCAACATCGCAAATGGGGTACCACTGGCATATTCTGATCTACTAGATGTTTTTAACCTAAAGGAAGCTGAGTCATTACCACCACATCGACAGTTTGATTGTCCCATAGACATAATACCAGGTTCTCAAATCCCATATGGCAAAATTTACCCACTTTCCCAAAAAGAGCTCACTCATTTACGAACGTATCTTGATGACAACCTTAAAAAAGGTTTCATTTCCCATTCAACATCACCAGCAGCAGCTGGGATATTTTTCGTCAAAAATAAAGATCAGACACTAAGACCCATAATAGATTATAGAGCACTTAACGCAATTACCATAAAAAACAGGTATCCCTTACCACTGATTCCCGAACTACTAGAAAGATTGTCAGATGCCACTATATACAGCAAATTAGATTTGAAGGGTGCGTATAATTTAATTCGAATAAAAAAGGGTGACGAATGGAAAACAGCTTTCCGAACTCGTTACGGATTATTTCAGTATAACGTAATGCCATTTGGTTTGAGCAATGCACCCGCTACATTTCAACATTTCATTAATGAAATTTTTCGGGATCTAACAGATATATGTGTCATCATTTATCTGGATGACATCCTAATATACTCAAAAAATCTTAAGGAACATGAGAAACATGTTAGATGGGTTCTAACTCGTTTAAGGGAACACAGGTTATTTGCAAAGTTGGAAAAGTGTACTTTTCATGTCCAAAAAATAAAATTTCTTGGCTATATCATCTCTCCAAACAAGATTCAGATGGACCCTGAAAAAATAAGAATAATCCAGGAATGGTCAAGACCAAGAACTGTTCGAGCCCTCCAGAGGTTTCTGGGGTTCTCGAATTTTTATAGAAAGTTTATCAAGAACTTCTCTACACTAGTAAGACCACTAACTCAACTTACTAGGAAGGGTAAAAAATTCACTTGGTCTAACGATGCACAAGAAGCTTTCATTAATCTAAAGGACTCATTCACTACAGCTCCGATTCTCACTTTACCAGACTATCATTTGCAATTCATATTGGAAGTTGATGCCTCCAATACAGGAATTGGTGCAGTTCTGTCACAACGTAACAAAGATACTCAAGACTTACATCCAATAGCATACTTCTCAAGAACATTACTCCCTGCTGAAACAAATTACAGTATCGGAGATAAAGAACTTTTAGCAATCAAAAGTTCGTTAGAACACTGGCGACATCTCCTTGAAGGTGCTAAAGAACCATTCCTCATACTTACAGATCACAAGAATCTCGAGTACTTAAAACGAAGTAAGACGTTATCAGCACGTCAAGTCAGGTGGTCTCTATTCTTGGATAGGTTTGACTTCCAAATCACCTACAGACCAGGACACGCTAACACGAAAGCTGATGCTCTCTCCAGAATGAATGACATTACAAACACTACAGAAAGTTTAAACCCTATTATACCACAAGAAAAATTCATTGGAACTCTTTCCAATTTGGAGATGGACATTTTGGTAGAACTAAAAAGAGAACATGACCCCCCAACCAATTGTGTAACTGACTCCACATCAGGGTTATTATTCCATAACGACAGAATGTATATACCCAAAGTTTTGAGAAACTTTATTATGAAACACCATCACGACAACTCATTGTCTGGTCATAAAGGGGTGCAAAAAACTACTGACTTAATCAAACGTCATTTCTGGTGGCCAAATATGCTACAGACAATAGAGCAATATGTCAACACCTGTGACATCTGCTCTAGGAATAAAAAACCTCATAACAAACCAATTGGTTATTTAACATCACTGCCGATCCCAGATATGCCTTGGTCCACCATTTCGATGGATTTTATAGTAGACTTACCGAATTCACGCCAATATACTACGATACTTGTAGTGGTCGACCATTTGACTAAACTGGGTCATTTCATACCTCTCAAAAGCCTCCCCACAGCTATGCTCACAGCAAAAGTATTTTTAAATAATATAGTCAAACTACATGGGCTACCTACTACTATTATCACAGACAGAGGTACGCAGTTCACCTCAGCTTTTTGGAGGTCCCTATGTAAACGACTGCGTATAGATAATCGATATTCAACCGCATATCATCCACAAAGTAATGGGTTAACAGAACGGTTGAATCAAACCCTGGAACAGTTCCTTCGCTGTTACCTTACACATCTCCAGGATGATTGGCTGGATTATCTACCAATGGCGGAGTTTTCCTATAATAACTCCATTTCTTCCTCTACGAAAATGTCCCCATTCTTCGCTACATACGGCTACCATCCAACTACACTCACCTTGACACATACTACTGTTAACTGTCCCAGTGCATCAGACTATGCAACTAGTTTACAAGACAGACTTCAGCTACTTAAAACACATCTAGAGGAAGCAAAACGCAGCCAGAAACATTACTATGATTTACACCGAACACCGAGTCCAAATTATAAAATTGGAGACTTGGTTATGCTATCGACTAAATATTTAAAGTTACAAGTTCCCTGTAAAAAACTGGCCAATCAGTTCGTAGGACCTTTTCCGATTGAGAATATTGTAAATTCAAACGCTGTTCGTTTGACTCTACCAAGAAGTTTTGGCATACATCCAACTTTCCACGTATCCCTTTTGAAGCCATATGTGGCTGACACTCGAAATGCTTCTGCACAGCCGCCTCCTCCTGTAGTTCTCCAAGATCATCTTGAGTATGAGGTGGAACGTGTACTTGACTCACGTTATCATCGGGGCCGTTTACAATACTTGATTAAGTGGAAGGGTTATGGTCCTGAAAATAACTCTTGGGAATCTCGTCTTGACGTGCATGCACCTGCACTGGTGGCTTCTTTTCATCGTCGCCATCCAGCCAAGCCGCACTTCCTCCCCTCGGCGGGTCACCCTTAACGGGGGGGATATGTGATATACCTTTAAGGTATATCCCTGCTGTTTTACCTGGCACTATAAAGAGGGACCAATTACGTCATTTCCTTGCCTGATTATTGAAGTTAAGACTCTGTATTCACAGCTGACACCTGCTTCGTTTCTCTCAGGTCTCTAGAGATTAAGTTTACCTGCTTTAAGACTTTTCACAGATATCAAACCTGGATTCCTATGGACACTTTCTCTGAAGCAAATACAAATTGAAACTATATTCATCTCACCTAACAATCTGCATTCTTTGTGAGTATATCGGATATTCCACAATTGACAGTACCCACAGCTGTTTTCAGACGCCGACGCCGATAACCGGAAGTGAGTCACACACTCTAATTTGCTTTCGGCACTCAGAACTCCGCTCCCTAAACAATACAGGTAAACTTTCTTTCTATGTAAAAATATGGATTACTAACTCTGCTGATTCGTTGAACTCCGCTACTCTAGACAGTGACTCTGTTCAGTGTATTCTCAAGAACTACAACATTGATCTGACAGCGGTATTTACCCAGATACTGTTAGCTAAGAGATCATTAAATAACACTGCCTACACAAAGCGCCATACGCTCAGTGTCTATCTTGCACCATTCCACATAACCTGTGGGGATGATTGGAGGTTGTCTGTGTGTATATATTTTAGAGTGTGTGTGAAGGTTAATTCTGAAAGGAGATTGACTTTATTTCTGAAGCCTCTTTTTCCATTATCTTTATTGCAATCCATATTGGCATATAACATATGAAACCGAATCTCATTCAATGCCTGCCTAAGAAGTGAATTACTCTGTGAATCATATAAGTTCATTGACATTCACTTAATTCAATTACTGTGTAATAACTGCTCAATGTGTCTCACTCCTATACATAGTAGTAATTAAGGGGTCTGTACACAAAAGAGCAACATTTCTCATATTTATTCCAGAAACATTAGGGAGACTCGTTACAGGGATAGATCAGTTAGATGGTGGCGGTTTTAGGGGTTCACATTAGGGGATAGATCAGTTAGATGGTGGCGGTTTTAGGGGCTCACAGTAGGGGGTTAGTTTATGTAGATGGCGGCGGTTTAGGGGTTAAATACTTTATTAGGGATTGCGGCGGGGGATCGCGGTTGACAGGGAGATAGACATTGCGCATGCGTTAGGTGTTAGGTTTATTTTAGCAGATCGCGGTTGACAGAGAGATAGACATTGCGCATGCGTTAGGTGTTAGGTTTATTTTAGCAGATCGCGGTTGACAGGGAGATAGACATTGCGCATGCGTTAGGTGTTAGGTTTATTTTAGAAGATCGCGGTTGACAGGGAGATAGACATTGCGCATGCGTTAGGTGTTAGGTTTATTTCTCTTGTTAAGTGTATCCAGTCCACGGATCATCCATTACTTGTGGGATATTCTCATTCCCAACAGGAAGTTGCAAGAGGACACCCACAGCAGAGCTGTAATATAGCTCCTCCCCTAACTGTCATAGCCAGTCATTCTCTTGCACAGGGATCGTGGACTCAGGAGGAGTCTCTCCTTCCAATAAATATTCTGGAACTAAGAGCGATATTCAAGGCTCTTCAGGTTTGGCCTCAGTTAGCAACTCTGAGGTACATCAGATTTCAGTCGGTCAACATCACGACTGTAGCTTACATCAACCATCGAGGGGGAACAAGAAGTTCCCTAGAGATGTTAGAAGTTTCAAAAATAATTCAATGGGCAGAGATTCACTCTTGCCACCTATCAGCTATCCATATCCCAGGTGTAGAGCACTGGGAGGCGGATTTTCTAAGTCGTCAGACTTTTCATCCGGGAGAGTGGGAACTCCATCCGGAGGTATTTGCACAACTGATTCTCCGTTGGGGCAAACCAGAACTGGATCTCATGGCGTCTCGCCAGAACGCCAAGCTTCCGTGTTACGGATCCAGGTCCAGGGATCCCAAGCGACACTGATAGATACTCTAGCAGCGCCCTGGTCTTTCAACCTGGCTTATGTGTTTCCACCGTTTCCTCTGCTCCCTCGATTGATTGCCAAGATCAAGCAGGAGAGAGCATTGGTGATTCTGATAGCACCTGCGTGGCCACGCAGGACCTGGTATGCAGATCTAGTGGACATGTCATCCTTTCCACCATGGTCTCTGCCTCTGAGACAGGACCTTCTACTTCAGGGTCCTTTCAACCATCCAAATCTAATTTCTCTGAGGCTGACTGCCTGGAGATTGAATGCTTGATTTTATCAAAGCGTGGCTTCTCCGAGTCAGTTATTGATACCTTAATACAGGCACAAAAGCCTGTCACCAGGAAAATTTACAATAAGGTATGGCGTAGATATCTTTATTGGTGTGAATCCAAGGGTTACTCATGGAGTAAGGTCAGGATTCCTAGGATTTTATCTTTTCTCCAAGAAGGTTTGGAAAAAGGATTGTCAGCTAGTTTCTTAAAGGGACAGATTTTTGCTCTGTCCTTTTGCACTAGCGTCTGGCAGATGTTCCAGACGTTCAGGCATTTTGTCAGGCTTTAGTTTGAATCAAGCCTGTGTTTAAACCTGTTGCTCCACCATGGAGCTTAAACTTGGTTCTTAAGGTTTTTCAAGGAGTTCCATTTGAACCTCTTCATTCCATAGATAAACTTTTATCTTGGAAAGTTCTTTTTTTTTTTTTTTTTTTTGGTAGCTATTTCCTCGGCTCGTAGAGTCTCTGAGCTATCTGCCTTACAATGTGATTCTCCTTATCTGATTTTTCATACGGATAAGGTAGTCCTGCGTACCAAACCTGGGTTCTTACCTAAGGTGGTATCTAACAAGAATATCAATCAAGAGATTGTGGTTCCATCCTTGTGTTACACAATCTGGATGTGGTCTGTGCTTTAAAGTTTTACTTACAAGCTACTAAAGATTTTCGTCAAACATCTGCTTTGTTTGTTGTCTACTCTGGACAGAGGAGAGGTCAAAAGGCTTTGGCAACCTCTTTTTCTTTTTGGCTAAGAAGCTTAATCCGCTTAGCCTATGAGACTGCTGGACAGCAGCCTCCTGAAAGGATTACAGCTCATTCCACTAGAGCTGTGGCTTCCACTTGGGCCTTTAAAAATGAGGCTTCTGTTGAACAGATTTGCAAGGCGGCGACTTGGTCTTCGCTTCATACTTTTTCAAAATTTTAAAAATTTGATACTTTTGCTTCTTCGGAGGCTATATTTGGGAGAAAGGTTTTACAGGCAGTGGTTCCTTCCATTTAAGTTCCTGCCTTGTCCCTCCCTTCATCCGTGTACTTTAGCTTTGGTATTGGTATCCCACAAGTAATGGATGATCCGTGGACTGGATACACTTAACAAGAGAAAACATAATTTATGCTTACCTGATAAATGTATTTCTCTTGTAGTGTATCCAGACCACGGCCCGCCCTGTCATTTTAAGGCAGGTAATTTTTAAATTTAAACTACAGTAACCACTACACCCTATGGTTCCTCCTTTCTTGGCTTGTTTTCGGTCGAATGACTGGCTATGACAGTTAGGGGAGGAGCTATATTACAGCTCTGCTGTGGGTGTCCTCTTGCAACTTCCTGTTGGGAATGAGAATATCCCACAAGTAATGAATGATCCGTGGACTGGATACACTACAAGAGAAATAAATTTATCAGGTAAGCATAAATTATGTTTTTAGCAGCCAGTTTTGGGAGTTACGGGGCTCCAATAGTCAGCGTAAGGCTTCTTACGGCTGCTTTTTGTGGCGAGGTGAAAATGGAGTAAGATTTCTCCATTTTCGCCACGTAAGTCCTTACGCTGTATATTGGATACCAAATTGCGCGGGTTTGGTATACCTGCCTATGGCCCAAAAAACTACGGGCTATGGCAGAAATATACGCGCGTAACTTCTAGGTTACGCCGTATATAGGATACCAAACCCGCGCAAATATTGGCGTCGCCGACTTTTGCGGGCGACGATTTTTATCTGATCGACCCCCTGGTGAGTGAAGACTAGACATGCTGCAGTGCATGCAGCTTACGCTTGCTTTAAACCTTTTGCATGGAAACTTACTCCACTGACCGAGGTTAAACTCCCTCATAAAGCAGCTTTCTAATCTGGGCACATGCATGTGTTTTACTGCTTATCAACACAACTTCAATTGAAGGCTTTTTCACAATTCACATATCATTGAAAAATTATATCAGGAGTTTTGTTTTTTTCCCTAAAATTTTTGAAAAAAGTTTTCAAACTTGTAATAATTCTGAAAAATAATCTAAATACAGTTCACGGCAAACCCATGGCCTGCCCCTTTCATCATAGTCCTGCTCACGAAACATTGGTTGGCCAATGCCCACAAGTTCCTTCATTTTCATGTCCCAGAATGCCTCTGGGAAATGATGGGCATATGTAATTTTTGATTTAGAATATAGTACTCATTGGAGCTGAAATCCCCCTGATCAAAACAAATATATTGAGGTACAAGTTTGTATTTGTAGCCACATAGAAATACAAAATAGTTTACCATTGCCTATCACCATAAATAAAAAGCATGTCTCTCTTGTAGCTATGTTATTGGTAATCCTTGTTACCAAGGATGTTGTATCTCAAACGGATACCATAACAAAGTGCAGCATGCTGAAGCAATAAAGTATGGGTACATTAGAGGCAATCTTAAAAATCATAAGAATATATGATGAAAGATAAAAATATGCATCAGGTATTTTTGATTACTGGAATAAATCCAGTAGAACAAACTCAACTGCAAGGACATTGCTTGTACTCAAAACATTGTTTTAAAGGCACTTTGTATTGTGTAATTTTCTCCTGTTTAATGTGTCTCTGACTATCTATTTTGCCTGCTGGGAATGTATTATATTGTTTACAAATAGCTCATTTACCTTTATTTATTTTTTAATTGAAATAGCTGCATTTGCCTGCTGGAACTCCACTTATACTGAAAATGTTAGTACTGCACTATTGACGTAAAAAGCTATGTAAATGAGGCAGTAGCAGAATTTAGCCCCTCATTGTGCTCTTGTAGGAGCTTTGAATCAAATTTAGACAAAGTGTATGAGCTAGATAATAAAGTGCACGTAATAAATAGCAAAACTGATTCACTTCACACAGTGCATCTTTTTAGTTTCTTCCTGGTCGGCATTTCTATTTAAACTCACATTGCCTCTTAGGCACCGCCGCCCCGTAACCCAGAAGCTCACACTCATTCACCTCAGGAGTAACCCCAGGATATTGCGTGGCATATGGAGAGTAGTAGTACGGCCCCCAGCGCCAGTACTTTGGCATTTCTCACAGTGAAGTGCTGGTTAATTTGCCGCTTGCCCAGGTTGTAGGCAAGGGCCGCCATCTTGGCTTCTCCATGACAGCAGCGTGGTGTGCTATGGAGCTGTCGGGCGCTGAGGTGGCGGAGCAGCACTGTGGCTGTGAGGGCGGAGAAGGGGAGGAGGGATGCGACGAGGGGTACTACTGTACTAAGTAAATCAGCTGTCAGCACATTTCCGTAAACAAGAGTTGCACCATGGAACTGCACTCGGTGTCATAATTATTGCAGCCAATGCACCCAATATGTTACCCAATAAAAAAAAACATGCTCACAGAACTAACTTGGCCATGAGTATGTCCCACACTATGTCTAGTGGTGTCACCACCCCCCAGGGTGTCACCCGGGTGCGATCTGCTCCCCCTAGTGACGCCACTGTTCTAATTTACTCCTATTATCAATATTTCTTTGTTCTCTTGGTATCTTTATTTTAAAAAGCAGAAATGTAAGCATAGGAGCCGGCCCATTTTTGGTTCAGGACCCTGGATAGCGCTTTTTTATTGGTGGCTATATTTACCACCAATCATCAAGCGCTACCCAGGTGCTGAACCAAAGATAGGCCGGCTCGTAAGCTTACATTCCTGCTTTTAAAATAATGATACCAAGAGAACGGAGAAAAATTGATAATAAGAGTAAATTACAGAGTTGCTTAAAACTGCATGCTTTATCTGAATCATGAAATAAAAATTTGGGTTTAGTATCCCTTTAAACCAGCAGCTTATGGGGGCGGAGCTAGCCAGCAAGGGGAACAGACGTGGGTGTCTGGAGCTCCGTAACTGAAACTGGTTAAAGTTACTAAAAAGCCGAGATTTTAACATTTTAAATAGCCAAGTCGTGTAGAGAACAAGGATAGCGAGGTTATACAGACACTGGGAGGTTAAAAGACCCGCTATATGACTGTTTCGGAGTGCCTTCAACAAAACAGAGGTCAGAGGCCTACAGCATCTTACCGGCATTGACAACCCGCTGGAACCCTTAGAATCGGCCTGTCCGGCCACATACGGAGCATCGGTACCTCACATGGGGCCTTAAGCAGGGCTATTTACAAGCGAGAAGCCCAGTAAAAGGAAAATCTGCCCTCGGCAGGGGGCCAGCTTTCAGTCGGAAGGAGGCAAACGGACTTCGGGCAAAGTACTCACTTGCTGCCTGGGGTCTTCTGCTCTATCTTCAACAAGCTGTTAAGACCGCGACGGGTTATATACCCCCCGCAGAGGATTCGTTCTCAGTGGACAATAGGAAGCCGGTAAACAATCTTTGGTGAAACACCACATAGCAGAGCAGGAAGGTCCGTTGGCGCGAAATGCCATCTTGGCTACAGAAGGAAGAGGAAGGAGAAGGAAGAGAGCACAGGCGACCAGACACTAACAGCATGGAGACTTCAGAGCAGACCTTGTGAAAGAGCATCACCCGACCTGTAATCTGAACAGCGACAGTAAGTTAGGGAGCGGGGGACTGTACCAACCGCCACACTCACAGGCTAAAGCCATATGTATATTAAACAGACTGGTGACGTTGGTTGGGGTCGCTCGTTTCTTGGTAGACACCAAACTGTTTGAGGCTCTTAATATAACTAAATAAATAAAGATCTGTGGCTGGGGATGTCTGTTGCTACCTAGACCCATATAGGCCATATGTCTCCTTGATTTAACCTGATACATTTGTACTTGTGTCCTGAGCAGCACGATTGGCACATAAGACACACACAAGCCTTAGCATTAGAGGCTAAGAAGCTAAGTAAATCAAGTAGAGGCCGAGTGAAGCTGCACAGACCCATGGCATACTGTCATTGAATAAAAAAAAAAAATTCTCTCCAAAGAGATAACCCCTAGCATCTGGAAATGACAGGTTACATCCAGGAAAGGATGAATACACAAGGCAGATTATGAGACCATGAATTGAGCAACAGGCAACGATATATATAAATAGTTTTTAGGTGCAACACGAGATGCTACTCAGAAGGTTGTGGCAGCACCTGTAGTTTCTAGCTGTGGGGAAAGATCCGCAAACATATAAATACGGATTGAGAGGAAATACCAATAAGGCAAGAATTTCCTAACATATTGAGAGTCTTTCTGATATTATAAGAGGTGATAGGTGTGACCACTCTCTTTGAAGTCTAGGTTCACCCTATAAGCATTAAGCCATAACTTCTAAACACTATTGCAAAGCTGAGGGTCCATCCACAATATGGCTTCCAGAAGTCCTCCGAAAGGAGATAAAACCCCCAAGATAACTGGTATGACTACCTTCTTTAAAACCTCCCAGAACCCCAAAATTTCAAGCACAGCAGATGAGGGGAGAGGGGAACAGGAAGAGTTGAATACAGATCCAACACAAACAGAAGAAGACCTGACCCCAAAAACGAGAGCGGACCTGAAGGATTTAGTGTCCAAATAGAACATATCAGTGAATTTTGAAAAGCTGTGGAATAAGATAGACAATATGCACACATCGGTGACCAATACCCTATCTGAAATCAAAACTGAAATAGTTGACTTGGGAATTAGAATTGACTCTTTAGAAGAACATACAGACACTATGGTAGAACATCTGAACGAAATGTCCCAGTCCGTCACATCCCAACATTACTTAATTACTGAGATGCAAGACAAATTAGAGGATCTGGAGAATAGGAGTAGGAAGAACAACATCAGATGGAAAGGAGTTTCTGAAACTATCTCTAATAAAGATCTCCTCTCCTATATAGCTCAGCTCTTCCATCAAGTGACGGGAGAAAATTATAACTACAGCATGGGGAAATAAAGAGCACACAGGGCTCTTAGACCCAAGCATAAGGAAGTTCAGCCACCCCCCCCCCCCCCCCCCGAGACATTATAGTTAAAATGGTCTTGTTCCAAAATAAAGACAAAATAATACAAGCTGCAAGGAAAAATCCAACATTTAAATTCCAGGGGAATGTGATACAGTTCTTCCAGGACCTTAGCCTCCGAACCCTGCAACGTAGGAGCTCTCTGAGACCCCTAACTCTTCTTCTATGCAAGCACCAGATACACTCTAAATTGGGTTTTCCATTTGCGCTATATAGCAATAAAGACTCTAAAATAATCACCATCTGGGAAACTGAAGATATCACAGAGGTATGTAAGATCCTGGGCTTGGAGCCCCCAACACTCCCTTCAGCAACTATGGCTGCAATCCTAACTCCCCCTCTAAAGTTATCCTCTCATTCTTTATCAACCAAGTGGTCCAGGGTTAACTGAAAGAGACAGAAAACTTGAACACTGCTATAATGGGTTTCCCTTGACTGTGAGGTAATCCTTTTCTTTTAGGAGGAAGTGTTTAACTCCATGATTGAGAGTTGGTGGACTCTGAATGGACCCAGTGAATATCCTTTTACAGCATAAGGCTAATAATGTAGACAAATTCTTACTAGGTAGTTACATATACTGTAGGTTGATATGTTTTAGTGATGTTAAAGTTTAAGTTATGTAACCTCAGAATGAAATGCCTTTGCTGAGAGACTTTGTTTCAGGATCCTAAAGGCGTTGTCTGTCGCCCACGATTTGGACATTCAAGGGATGTCGTAGAGGCAATCCTTGTTCATTTTGTGTTTATATAAGATTTTAGCAATATAACCCAAAAGTTGGGTTAAAAGTTTTATACACATGTTATGTTTTGAAATTGTAATGTTTTGTTATTTTTATCGTTTTCTCAAGGATGTCAGGAAGCTGGGAAGCGCACCTGAAAATGTTAGGTACTATGCAAAGCACACGGTCTTATAGACAAAAAATAGGGGTACACCTCCAACAAAGTTAGTTATTAGATGATACCACTTATATTAAGTAATGACAAGCACCCTAAATATCATTTCTCATAACGTAAGGGGACTGAATACAGACATCATATGACGCACTGCTATGACGCAATACAACTCCCTTAGAGCAAACATACTGTTTCTACAAGAAACTCACTTTGTGAAGGCTCAAATGCCGCGATATTGGGCCAGACGCTTTACCAAACACTATCATGCTACAGCAGATATTAAACAAGGGGTATCCATCCATTTTCACTCCTCAATTAATTTTACCCATGAGTCCACAATAGCGGATACAGAGGGGAGATATCTCATACTGAAAGGTCAGTTAAATAACACAGATATAACCCTCTGTAATATCTACACCCCCAATGACAACCAACATCTATTTTTTTAACATATTGTACAGTTATTGACGCAATGGTCGCAGTCTAGGATAATCTTAGCGGACGACTTTAACATCCCCATGTCTATAGTGAAAGCCAAAATAGGCCAATCCCTTTCTAACAAAATTCAAAGGCGCAATTGCATGATAAAATCAATTCAAGAGTCCCTCTCATCCCATATCTTAATTGACACTTGGGACATGCTAAATGGCCCTTCAACAGACAGAACCTTCTACTCAGCTGCACACAATACCTGTGTGAGACTTGACTATATTTACACTAGTCAAATATTGCAGCCGATCCTCATTTCATCTTCTATACACTCATGTGTCTGGTCCGATCATTCAATAGTGTCCTTACAGATGCAGGGTGTTTGTGATTATAACAGATCTAGATCATGGACCTATGACCCAACAATCCACAGGGATCCAGTATCTTTTTCTAAAGCCCTCCAATATCTCGCCGAATATTGGAATATAAATATAGACTCCACCACTAATCCAAACTATACGTGGGCAGCCCATAAGTTGGTTATAAGGGGTTTACTCATACAAGAGAAGGCCCTTCTCTCTAGACACGCCAGTAACCAATTATCTCAAATATATAAGGACATAAAGCAGCAAGAAAAACAACACAGGATGACCAAACAAGACGCCATCTTTACTGTGTTAAAATCCAAAAAGAATACCCTAGCAGAAATCTTAAATAAGCAGGCAAGTCGGGCAATAACAAAACTTAAGGCTCAATACTTCATTTACACTAATAAGCGAGATAGATTTCTAGCCCATAAGATTAGGGAGCATCAAAAAACAGTGGCCATTTCACTTATTGAGAGACCAGACAAGACACACACATTCCACCCACAAGCAATAGTGGACACCTTTGCAGAATATTATGGGGAACTATATAATGGCAGAAAAGTCAGTCACACACAGGAGGTAAGGGAAATCACGTAGGAATGTTTAGACACTACACCTCTGGCATTTCTTTCAGTGGAAGATAAAGACACTTTAAATGGCCCTATTACAAAGGTAGAAGTAGTTCTTGCTATCAAAGCCCTTAAACCGGGAAAAGCGGCAGGCCCGGATGGCTTTCCGGGTGAATACTACAAATTATTTAGGAATAGCTTTATACCACACCTGACTAAATTTTGTAACTATATCATGGAGGGCTACCCAATTCCTTCTGAACTGTTGCAGGCCAAGAGTGTAGTCATACCTAAACCAGGTAAAAACCCCAAGAAATGTGCCAATTACTGCCCAATATCCCTCATCAACCAGGACTTAATTTTTTTTACTAAAATACTCGCCAACAGACTTAAAAATATTCTACCTGGACTGATTCACCTAGATCAGGTAGGTTTTATTAAGGAGAGAGAGGCCCCAGATAATATCAGACGTCTAGTAAATATCATACATCATCTAAATAGCACACATGCGCCTTCCATGCTCCTAGCACTGGACACAGAGAAAGCGTTTGATAGAGTAGACTGGCAATACATGCAGATGACTGTATCTCACATGAATTTTGAGGGCCCATTCATTAAAGCTTTGAAGGCAATATACGATTCACCATCTGCACAGGTAACCTCTATGGGATACAAGTCTAAACCATTCCCAATCCTAAATAGCACAAGACAGGGATGCCCGCTGTCCCCTCTATTGTTTGTATTGTGCATCAAACCCCTAGCAGCCAGAATTAGGTTAAATCCAGATATCTCTGGGGTCACGATAAAAGACTCAGAGTACAAATTTACCCTTTTTGCAGACGATATCCTACTCACTATTACCAAACCGCTGATATCCCTGCCCAATCTATATGAAGTTTTGGACAGATTCTCTATGATTTCAGGATATCGTGTCAATCTAGATATGTTCGAAATGTAATCGAAATGGAAATCAATTTTAGCCTGCAACAAGTTAAACACTCTCTAAAGTACTTGGGAATAAACCTTATAGCCCAAACCCACCACTTATATAAATTAAACTACATACCACTCTACAAAGATGTTATAAAAGATATTCAAAAATGGAGGAGGTGTAATTTTTCTTGGTTGGGGAGGATGTCCGTGATTAAGATGAACATATTGCCACGTCTTCTTTATCTTTTCAGAGCCCTCCCAAAAAAATTCAAAATCCTGAACTGAAAGCCATTCAAGCTGAAATTTAAGCATTTATAAGGGGGAAAAATGGCCAGAATTTCTAATGCAATAATGACAAAACTTAGGAGGATTGGGAATACCGAACCTAAAAGAATACTTTAGATCAGCTAGACTAGCGCAAGATGCTCTAATTAGCAGACGAGAAAAGGAAGCTAATTGGATTACAATTGAGTCCGACTTGGGGGTTGGGACTCACATGACGCAATTATTTGGGAAACAAAACCAGCACCCTATCACAGAGGGGGAGGGGGGGGCTGGATGCCCCGGGACAGAACTCACTAGGTATGTTTCGTCTGAATTTGCAGTGAAACAGGGAATATGGCCAGTCAAGTCATTCTAATGTCAATCAGGTATTTGCTGAATAGGGAGTTTAGGAAAGAAATAGCTAAATAGGAAAATAAGGGCTTGTATCGGGTGGCAGATCTCTTATTACAGAATAAATTAATGACGTTCTCTCAGTTACAAGACAAATTGTCCCCTATTAAGATCCATTGGTATCTGTACGTCCAACTTTTTACCTCTTTAAACAAATACCTCGACAACTAATGGCAAACCTAAAACTACTTTGGAACTTATGTGTGCAGAGAGCAGTAGACCTAAACATACTATATCCCGGCTATATATAGCTCTGCAAAAAAATAGAGACTTATCTAAGAATTTAATTGTGCAGAAATGGGAAGTGGGGCTGGGGATCTCCATAGATAAGGAAACATGGGACAGTATTTTTAATATGGCCTCTAGGGGCCTATTAAGTGCTGGTTTAAAAGAAAACTCCCTAAAGACAATATTTCGTTGGTACCTGACTCCTCTACAAACCTCACACATGACTCAAAGCAAATCTAGGCTATGTTATAGGGGTTGCAATGAAATAGGTACATATAAACATATGTGGTGGGATTGAGGAGATATACATGCCATATGGAGGTTGCTCTCCTCTATGCTTAGTTATTTATTGGACGAGCAATTAGAACTTATCATTGGGCAAGATTTACTGCACGAATATATCCAGAAGGTCAACAGGCCCATAAATGAATTTATTAGAATTTTATGTACAGTGACAAGGACATGTATAGCTAGGTATTGGAAGGTTGGGGCTCCGTCGTGGAACAAAATTAAAAATAAAATTCAACATATATACTTTATGTACGAGTCAGCAACCTGGTCCTTAGGTACAAAAGATGCCAATGATGAAGTGTGGTTCTACTGGACCCTGAGAAACGGATCTTGCTACTACATAGCAAGGGGGTATATTAGAAACTACTAAAGAAACTTTAAGCTTTAGGAATCTGTAGGTGAACTCCCAGGCTATTTCACTTATCAACTTTTAAGGTCAACGTAGTCCTCGACATCCGGTTTATGTTGGTTTTATCTTATTGTTGTTCCTTTTTTTTCTTTCTTTTTTTTTTTCTTTTTTTTTACCCAGTTATCCCCTTTGTTTATGGAACTTTTTTATAAAACACTGCCATCCTCTCCCAGGTGTAGATATGTACTATTAGGTCCGCCAGACCTCGCTGAATACGGAGAGCAATACGCTCTCCGTATTCAGCATTGCACCAGCAGCTCACAAGAGCTGCTGGTGCAACGCCACCCCCTGCAGTCTCACGGCCAATGGGCCGCCAGCAGGGAGGTGTCAATCAACCCGATCGTACTCCACCCCCTGCAGTCTCACGGCCAATGGGCCGCCAGCAGGGAGGTGTCAATCAACCCGATCGTACTGAATTCCGGCGATGTCTGTCCACCTGCTCAGAGCAGGCAGACAGGTTATGGAGCAGCGCTCTTTGTGACTGCTGCTTCATAACTGCTAGATAGATAGGCCCCTTTGTATGTATAGGTATTTGTATTCACCTATAAAGAATGGTTTGTTGTATTGTATTTCAAACAAACTGTATCAATAAAAATTATTTAAAAACAAACCAGCAGCGTATACAGATAGTTCTGCAATTGTGCATTCGACATATGCTGCTACATGGTTTGTTTTTTGTTGTTGTTTTTGTTACAGTTATCAATAAGTTTATGTATTGCTTATGCTTAGAGAAATTATTGCATTGTGAAAATGTGTGTTTGGGAGGAAATATAATCCCATGGTGAGCAAAGAAAGCTATGAATGTAATGATGAGTCTCTTAAAGGGACATTAGTCAAAACTTTCATTGTTCAGATAGAGCATGCCGTTTTAAGAGCCTTTTCTATTTTCTTTCTGTTATCGCATTTATGTTTTTCTGTTACTATCCTTTGTTTTAAAGCCTATCTCTGTAGACTCAGGAGGAGGAATGCAGTTCTGTGCAAGCAATAATAAAATACTCTACATTAGAGAAGTTTCTTTTTGCACTGTAATGCCACTTTAAGTTTTTATTGACTCATTTTATTGAAGCATTCACCAGACCCACCTCTCCCCTTTGTTACTTACATGTTGAGTTGTGTTTTTAAGCTTTGTACACCATACAGGGAAAAGGTTAGTGTAGAGCCCAGCATGGGCTTGGAGCAGCCTTAAGGGTTAAGGCACAGTGGAATGTAAGTGTGCTGCAGTGTTGGCAACAATGTTGCAGGGTATTGGGAGGTCCTGGAGTTACCTTTAAAAAGAAGGCAGTAGGAAGTGGCAGGTCTCTCTTTTTCCTGCTTAGCTGGTTGAAGAATCCTGTTTTTCCCTCCTTCCCTCCCCAGGATTCGGATGGCGGCTTGGGTCTTACGGCTCCCGTATGGGTTGCTTTAGGGATGATGGGGTGGGGTTATTCAAGCTAGCCTTTTGTAAGCCTGTGTGCTTTCCCTCCAAGCTGGGAATCGGCTACAACGGCTGTCCTCAGCAGGGGTTCCCCTTCACGGGGGTAAGGAATATTGCACTGTGGTAGTGGGAGGCCTTGGCCCCTGGGTTACACCTAACGATAAATAACGGGGTGGAGTGATGACAACCAGGGCTGGCCCTAGCCATTGCGGGGCCCAAGGCAGGATGACAAAATGGGGCCCCTAGGCAGAATGACAGCGCCGGCCTCTACCCAGAAAAAAAGAATACTTAAAAGAAATGGGACAATGCACTGTACCACACAAACACAGTGCACAGATATAATACACACACAGAGATACTTATATACACATACATCCACACAAACACAGGCAGCCCATACATACATACACACAACAGACAGCCCACACACACAAAAAACAGACAGCCCACACACACACACACCACAGACAGCCCACACACATACCAGACAGCCCCCACACACACACAGAACAGACAGCCTACACACACACAACAGACAGCCCCCTACACACACACAGCCCCCCATACACACACAGCCCCCCACACACACACACACACCCCTCACACAGACAGCCCCCCACACAGACAGCCCCCACAAACACAGACAGCCCCCCCTCCACACACACACAGACAGCACACACACACAGTACAACACACACACACACATAAGACAGCACACGCACACATAAGACAGCACATGCACACATAAGACAGTACAAACAGACACAGTACACATACACAGTACACACAAATAAAGCTTTAACATTTAGGATGTTCCTCTAGTCACTTGAAATATATTAATACCGTGAAGATTACGCTAACTAATTAGGTAACACACATCAGGGAAATTGAATAGTTTTATGAAGCAATAGAGTCATTATGAGCAGGAATAATAATTACAATAGGTACTCCCCAAGGCAGAACATGCTGTGATCTGAGAGCTCATCACAGAAAATGCAGCATGTCTGCAGAAAGAACTGGACACATACAAGAACTATTAGTGCTTTAACTTTAATATCAGGCTGTGCTGTGGCTGCACTTAAGTTTCCCTCAACACGATACAGCCAGAGCAAAGTGCTGTTCGAAGAGAACAGTCAAATATGGAGCAGCACTGCAGAGCAGTAGTGCACTGATTGATGACTGTTTCTCAGGAATATTTTCAACCCATCCCTTATCCTTTCCCGGTCTGCAAAGCTGTGACTCCTGAATGTAAGACATTCTTGTAAGCAATACACCTTTTAATTACTATTTTTTTAACAATTGCTTTATTCTCCAGTTAATCAACACATTGCAGCTGAGCTGGTGTTTTAGTGTAACTGACTAATTCAAAATTGAGTTTTATTTCAAAATGATCTGCAGAAAAATTTTCGCTAAATTCTCATTGCAGAAAGTGAAAAAAAGTTCTGCCTCTGGGTAGGTACTTAGGAACATATATAGAGCTCTAAAAGAAACAAGGAAATATAAAACAGGAGTGATAGACCACATAGCAGTAACTATTATAGGTTTAATTTAACCCATGGAGAATATTCCTATTCAAGCTTGCACCAAGATGACAGTAACTGGAATGTCATACAAAATACTTCTCTTAGATCAGAACTCTTAAAAATGTAAAGATAAGACAGGAAACGTATAATAAGAAGAAATAATAAGACAGAGCATCATGGAACATTATTTACTCCCTTATATTACAGACACAGCACCTTGAGAACAGTGCACTGAGCATCTGAATACCAACTTCTCTAAACATATGCTGCCTGCAGATAAGTAAGGAATCTAAATGTGAAATGGAAATATTAATTACTGCAGTAATACCATTACATCTCAATTGAGCACATCCTATCACTTAGCATTGTGACAATGGGTGGGAGGGAGGGGACACACAGCAAAACAAGGAAATTTCTGCTTTTTATCACAAATGTTCTGTCTGCACTGAATGAACCTCATCTCCTGGTATAATAACAGCTATATGATAATCGATCTTCTGTGCCCTTCGCAGGAATCACACAGTAACTCTGTAGCATAGGGCCATGTCTGCTAAGTCTTGCTAGATTTTAAGATTTATTTGGGAAAAGAGAAGTAGCATAACAAGTAAATAAATGCCAACCACTTAATATATCTGTCTTCTACCACATCAAACTGCTACCTTTTAAGTTTATCCCACCTCTGGCCACCTGACACTGCAAGCACTTACCCTACCCACAGGTTCCCCTTGTCTAACACAATGCACTCAAGCCAGGGACTCCTTTCTATGGTACTAAGCTCCACTAAACAGTCGTTCTGCCATGGGACCCCCTAAACAATATACTTTACAATGGGACCCTTTTGACGCTTTCATTTTATGAGTATTGTTGTATATTTTGGCATTTTAGTTTAGTTATTACATTTCACAATTAATTACACTTAATTATCACAAGTTATTATATGATATAAAGCTTACATTGTAGTGAAGAATGCTCACCAGGACATAATTAGCATGTGCCCCCTCCTATTGCATACCAGGAAGCTTGTGTCCCATATTCTTGCACACTATGACATAAAAAGATTGTGCCTCCTCCACAGAGCACTTCTCGATATGGACATACCCCTAAAAGTGCAATATAGTGAACTCATACTCCTTTCATTCCTGTAATGTACACTAGCACCCACCCCATCAAAGCAGCAGAACTGACCTTCCTATCAATAAGTTTGTTCAATGATGTATTACCCACCTAACTGCAAGCAAGTACAGGGTTAAAGGGACAGTGAAGTCCCAAAAAAACTTTCATGATTCAAATAGGGCATGTCATTTTAAACAACTTTATAATTTACTTTTATCACCAATGTTGCTTTGTTCTCTTGGTATTCTTAGTTGAAAGCTAAACCTAGGAGGTTCATATGCTAATTTCTTAGACCTTGAAGGCTGCCTCTGTATTTGAAAGTTTTTCACCACTAGAGGACGTTAGTTCATGTGTTTCATATAGATAACATTGAACTCATGCATGTGAATTTACAGAGGAGTGAGCACTGATTGGCTAAAGTGCAAGTCTGTCAAAATAACTGAAATAAGGGGTCAGTCTGCAGAGGCATAGATTCAAGATAATCACTGAGGTAAAAAGTATATTAATATAAGCGTGTTGGTTGTGCAAAACTGGGGAATGGGTAATTAAGGGATTATCTATCTTTTAAAACAACAAAAAATTCTGGTGTTGACTGTCCCTTTAAACACACATCACGTGAGGATTGCACCAGTGACAAAATATGTGGAGGAAAATACAAGTGCACAGCTCTAAAGCGCCTCTCCCTAAAGCATACCTCCGTATTCCACCCCATTTTGGGGTCTTTGCCAAGTTTGCCACCATCGTGCCTCCTATCCTGACCTCCTGCAGCACATGCTGACTGACCACTCTCCGCTCTGTTGCTCTCTTCAGTCACCTGACCCGGACGGGACTACTACTCCTCACTGCTCCGCCCCAGCGCCCCTTCACCACCAGTCACAACCTTCTTATTCATGCAAGGAGCAGATTGATTGGAGAATTACAGTATAATCATCCAATCCTTCAGATCTTTGCATGTGTAACTGCCTAGTGCCTCCCTCCTTCCTATCATTCCTTGGGGGGGGGGGGGGGGAAATGGCGCTTAAAAATGTCACCAAAAAAAAAATAATTATAGTGCACCACTGAAAAAAATAAAAATATTACATAAAAAAATACACAGTTGGCACCAGCTTGGTGTGGCCCCCCTAACAGCGGAGTCCAAGGCGGCCGCCGCCTTGATCACTATACCCTAAAGCCGGCCCTGATGAAAACGCTGAAAGGAGGGGCCTACGAACTCTAGGCGTGGCTTATGGTGTCCTTCTCGAGTAAGCAAGGTCATGTGAGCTCCCTGCAAGCCCCTGAGTGCCATTACAGTGGGCGGAGCTCTGAGGGCTCTGGCGCACATTCAGTTCGGGGGCCTTGACCTCTTGTTTAACTTGAGTAGACCAGTGACTCAATGCGCCACCATACCAGTTAAAAGTCGGTTGGCTACCTGTTGTCATGCTGAATAAATGTGACCGCTTGCGGTCTTTCACCCACAATCTGTCTCTTGTGTTTATTTAAGTTATGCAAGTTATATATGTTAGTGGTTAAGTTAAGAGTTTGGCTGCACAGTTAATGACAACTTGGGCTTTTAATCCCTTATGAGGAAGAATTAAGGAACCAGTAAATACAGTAGATTTGCATAATCAACAAATGAACGATAAAAAGACAATTGGAAAGTTTTTTTAAAATTGTATTCTCTATCTGAATTATGTAAGTTTAATTTTTATTTGAGTGTCCCTTAAACTTTTTATACAAGGTTGTCCCAATCTTAACCCTCAAAGACTGAACACAAACCAGATATTTATTCTATCCCTACATGAACACAGGAGAGTCAGTTGGTGGCACAGCAACTAAACCTTTCTCACGCACACGGATATCTCAAAATCCGGTCTGTCTCCAGGCATTGAGACTAAACATGATATTTCTGTCCCTACAAGTTGGGAAAACATGCTTTTCTGTTGCATACTATTTCATTTCTTGTATAAAAATACTGCTGATACTGACTTTCAATATCTCAAAGTCTTTTGTGTGTGAAAACTAGCTGAAATTGCTGTGCTCTATAAAAGCTCACGCAGGGTTAATGTCTTCTAACTTAATCATCTTAGACTGACCTGAAACAGTCTGTTGTTTTATTGCACTGTTGAACTCTTGAGTTCCTGCATAATTTCAAATAATTTGACTGTCTTAAGCCGGAAATATGTAGTGCTCCAAGTACTTTCAGTGTCTTTGTTTTCTGGAATTGCTACACTAATATAGCAGCAGAAATGTTTAAAAGTTTTAGGTTGCAGAAATGAAAAAGGGGAGAGTCAGCACATGTCATTGCACCTGGTATAATGTGGTGAGTAGGCACATAGGAACCGTAAAGTGTGCAAAACCTGCAGCACAGATGTATTGGAAGAAAATATTGTTCATATAATAATTTATTTTGGAACTTAAAGAGACAGTCTACACCAGAATTGTTATTGTTTAAAAAGATAGATAATCCCTTTATTACCCATACCCTAGTTTTGCATAACTAACACAGTTATATATATATACAATTTTTACCTCAGTGATTATCCTGTATCTAAGCCTCTGCAAACTGCCCCCTTATTTCAGTTCTTTTGACAGACATCCATTTCAGCCAATCAAGACTGTCTCACTGGAACTTCACGTGCGTGAGCACAATGTTATCTATATGACACACTTGAAGTAACACCCTCTAGTGGTGAAAAACTGTCAAAATGCCCTGAGAGAAGAGGCGGCCTTCAATGACTTAGAAATTAGCATATGAACCTCCTATGTTTAGCTTTCAACTAAGAATACCAAGAGAACAAAGCAAAATTGGTGATAAAAGTAAATTGGAAAATTGTTTAAAATTACATTCTCTATCTGAATCATGAGTTTATTTTGGACTAGACTGTCCCTTTAAGTAATTCAAGTATAAAACTTTTAGTTTTTTCTTTTTTTTAGTGAAGCAGCCAAATTATTTTAAGTTTATAATGAGAAATGTTTAGATTTTGTAAAAATGCACAGTACCAATGAATGTAAAATGTAATTTCTGTTTGGTGTACCAACTCATGTGTTAAACATGAACCATGTAGTAAATATTTGCTATAAAAAATAAAATTGATTTAAAGAGACAGTAAATTCATAATTAGACATTCAGGATTTAGACAGAACATACAATTTTAAACTTTCCAATTTACTTCTATTATTTAATTTGCTTTCTTCTCTTGTTATCCTTTGCTGAAAGGTTTACCTAGAAAACTCATGAGCAGCAAATGACCTAGGTTCTAGCTGCTGATTGGTGGACTGATAAACTACAGGAAAGTTCTACTCTGTGAAAAGCATTACTGGGCTAAAAAGAAGCTGCAGTCAGGTGGTAAATCGCCATAGAACAGGCTAACAATGGTATTGAGCTGGTTGTTCATACCTGTGAGTTCGCTTCTCTGTGTATGTATATATGTATATGTATATACCAGTGTGTGTGTGTATATAAATGTATATAAATATATGTATATATGTGTGTGTATAATAAATATAATCCAGTAGTGATTTGATTTGTAAAGCCTTGCACAAGACGATTAGTCCATTTATGATATGGTATAATATTTATGATGCACTTTTAACAAAAAAAAAAGTATTCTGCACAGTATAGGAAATGTATCGGAATCCAAGTAACACATAGACTATCTTAACACTGCATATGAGAAATCATGCAAAAATAGTCCTAAATGTAGCCTATGCAAATGTTACTCCATGGGCAGTTTAAATCCAGGGATATTGATTCCAAAGCAGACAGCCCCAACGAAGATAGAATGAAGTCTGAGTAATGTGGCTGCCATCTTGGCTGTGTAATTTTTGGACAGCTATTATCTACATATGCTGCAGGGTGCAGGGAGGAACATGAATAGTGCTGCTATTCAAGTTCATTAAAAAACTGCATTCATAGCAAACCATCATCATCAATATTCAATTCATTAGCCATCATGTTCTAATTTTTAACAAACAAACAGGGAATAAATATAGCTTGTCAATATTCACAATTCTTTTTGTTTGATGTGATGCAAGAGAATGACCATAACTTAAAGGGACATGAAACCCAAAATTTTTCTTTCTCGATTCAGAAAGGGCATACAATTATAAACAACTTTCATATTTACTCCTATTGTCACATTTGCTTCATTCCATTTGTTGACTGGGAGCTAGCTTAAAAAATTGGCTGATCCAATGATATATGTCAATGATATTTACATATATGTGTAGCCACCAGTCAGCAGCTACCAGGAAAAAAATTAAATAGAAGTAAGTTAGGAAGTGGTTTAAAGGTGTATGCTCTGTCTGAATTATGAACATTTAATTTTTTACTTAACTGTCCCTTAAATCTGTCAGCTTAGGGAGCGAGGAAGCAAACTCAAATGTCCAAACCAAACAAGACCTTTAAGATACATTTGAACTGTTGTCAGCATAATTTATCCATAACAGAATTCCCTAGCAGATATACCAATTGAACTGCAAGAGAAAAAACAAAGGAAAACACATGTTGTGTTTAATATGAAAACTCAGACAAATATTAAATCTTTAAATTAAACTTCATATATTATGTTGTAAAGCAGAACATGACACTTTTCAACAGATTTACAAATCTATTGTTTTACAAGCCTTTTTTCTTTTATAAGGCAGTGAGTCCTAGAGCCATTACTTCTGGGATTCAACTCCTGGCCACTAAAAGGAGGCAAAGATTTCCAAGTCTCTAAGAGTACTTAATTCCACCCAACTCTTTGGAATGCAATTCTTTGCATCCCAGGAGGTGGGAGAAGAATTGAGGTGCACCAGATTCTTCGTTGAGAGGGGTCTGCAGACCAATGTGAGGCCCATTTTCCCATCAGAGAGCTGCTACTGAAAGACAGAGGGGAGAATGGGAGTATAGGGTACTGACATAAATACTACCAGTAAAGGAGTTAGTCACAAGCCTTGCTCAGGTGTCAATACTTCTTACATAGAGTCTCTGCTGGGATGGGCTCTGTACCGGAAGCAGTTATTTCTGTAGCTGGAGGCAAGTACAGTAGAGTGGGTGCATCTAAAGGTAAGTGAGCAAATGTATGCACTCACATAGCCTACAGGCTATTAATAGGTACACTATTAAGCATTGAGCATTTGAGGACTTAGTATACTCTACTGATAATAGAAAATAATCTACTAATAATTTTTATTTTCATATTCTTTAACACACTTAATATTATATTACTATTAACATGCCCCGGATGGCTGTTATTTTTTGATTAATGTACTTTTCATTTTCATATTAACGCTTTAGAAGTGCGCTTCTCATTGTTTTTGCGCTCCTTTTCTTGCTACATGGGTTTTTTTTTTGTCTTCCCGTGGTATTGACCCACAATCACATATTTGGGTTAGCGTGCTCCTGCTCAGTTTTCTTCTCACAGCGCTATGGTGATGTGTATTTGGCAGCACAAGGGTCAATATTAATTTCCCGCTTAACGATCACTCCTATTGTGCCTGTTAGCCTTCTGTAACCTTTTATTTATGCTAACCAGAATTCCTGTTAAAGGGACACAACCCAATTTATTTATTTTGTGATTCAGATAGAGCATGCAATTTTAAGCAACTTTATAATGTATTCCTATTATCAATTTTTATTTGTTCTCTTGCTATCTTTATTTGAAAAAGAAGGCATCTAAGTTTTTTTTGTTTCAGAACTCTGGACAACACTTTTTTATTGGTGGATGAATTTATCCACCAATCAGCAAGGATAACCCAGGTTGTTCACTGTGTTAAAGTAAAATAACGTGAAGACAGCTGGTCCAAATTTTAAAAGGTTATAATTGTACAATTAAACAGATTTCAACAAAAATGACAACCGGTCATTTTACATAGTAATACAAATGTGTGTGGCGTGCAGCATTAGATTGCAGCAATGTCTCTCTTTTATAGGCCATGTTGGGTGTTTCTGAGAATCTTCACATTATGCACCTCGTGGTCTTCTTCTTATCTTGTCCATACAAACTTTGGGTGTTACTGTAGCTGAAAATACTTACTTTGCATATACAGCAGTTTCTGTACTAGCTGAATTGACAAAAAGAAATGTAACTGTTTAAAAATATCACTTGTCAGTCCATAAGAAGAATATATATACAGAATTAAAAAATATTTTTCCTTAACATTTCTCACCCTTTTGATAATTTTATTATCACATGTATTTATCTATTACCTTGCGTTTATTATCACGCCATTATTACTTTGTGTTTCTCATTAGACTAACAGCCTTCCTACCTGGAAATGACCCCTTAGACAGACTGTATATCACTGAGTATACAGATAAGCTGCATAGACAGTGGGATGCTGAGCCTCCATTCCAGATCTGCCTACATAGTTATCATTTCCTCTAAGCATTCACACATCTTTATTGGTAGCACGCAAACACAAAATATGCAATCTCTATCTAAACAGATAACAACAGCAGCCAGAACTGCATCCCTTCACAGGCCTAGGTCCAAATCCTGCAGTAGGCCCAAAGCTGATGAGGTGCAATTGTGGGACCCCCTCACAGAGATGAGATCTTCCACCTGTCTCCTAAAATGACTGGAGGGTCTGCAGGGGAGGCAGGTAGCTGAACTAGGTTATCAGTCAGTCATCTCTGTGGCTGTTGTATCATCACCCTAAACAATCTATATTTTCATCTTTTTCTGCAATGAGAAACACAAATCATTAATTAATTTCCAAGCAATTAGGCACATTAGAATTACTCCTATCACTACCACTATGGGTTTTAAAAGATTTGTAAGCATATTTTTAAACCAGGTTCCAATCGATCCCATCCTTCCTTAGCTATATCTTTAGATCTTTGTTGTAACTCTTTTACTTTATTCATGTGTAAAACTTGTAGTCTCATTAATAATCCCATCCATAATACTAGCATATTTGTTAATTCTATTTGCTAGCTCAATCCCCCAACCTGTCCAGGCAGGAAACCACATCCAGACTTTATCTGCAGATGAGAATAATTCTTACTTATACCTTGTTTAAGGACCATTGGAATAATCTTACCATCTTTCCCAGCCATAGTTGAAACCATCTCATATTGTTATATAACTGAGTTTGACAGGTCCATTCACCATTGTCTGTCTGTTCAAAACAGGCACACCTAGTGGTACACAAAGCTTTTAACGTTGAACAAAAACATAAACTATTAGAATCAGCAGTTACTGTATCACATGGTACTTTGTTAGATTCCATATTAAATGTTAAAGTAGCATTTCTACAATCTGTTTCCCCCACATATACCTTGGGCAAACTAAATATGTAACCTTTCATGTTTGCTATGTTATTAACATACATTTGCCCAAGACACATTGTAGCTATAGAAACTATACCAGCAAGTTCTGAGTATGTACCTTGATCTGAGATAGCATTATGAACAGAGTGATCTATATCTATTTGAACATCATCATTCATTGATATTGGTACACCTATTAAAGGAATTCCTTTATGATTGGCAGGAACATGAGAGCATATCCAACAGTCTGTGGCATTCAGTTGCGGTTTGTTGGTGTAAAAGCCAGATGGAATTTGTCCGTTTGTCACCCTTCACTGGTGTATAGAGGTATAAAACACAAAGAAAAGGACACAGAAAAAAACAGGACAGTATATGCATCTTGGCAGTTAGTTAACCCACTTTGTCCCCAGTGGTCTCACCCTTTTAACACAGGTTTTTATCACCGGCCTGGAAGTTCACTTTCTTACAGTGAGAGGCGTTTATCCAGTTTGGTTTCCCTTCCACTTTGACTGAGGTGGGTGTTGTCAGTAACACCTGATATGGGCCGTCAAACCGGGGCTCTAAGTGTCTCCTCATGTATCTTCTTATCACCACCCAGTCTCCAGGGTGTAGGTAGTGAGTTCCAGTTATTTGTTCTGGATCTGGTAATGAAGAGAAAACTTTTCCATACAAATTAGTCAGTTGCTCATGCAGCTGAACAACATAATCAGTTAGAGAAGCATACTGCCCATGTAATTCTTGTGGAAAGAAAAGACCTATTAGTGGTCTACCAAACAAAATTTCAAATGGCGAAAGGCCATGCTTTGCCTTTGGGGTGTGTCTTACTGCAAAGAGGGCTAAAGGTAAGGCTTGTACCCAAGTAAGTTTTGTTTGCTCACAGATTTTAGCTATTTTATTTTGTAAAACACCATTGGCTCTCTCTACTTTCCCAGATGATTAATCTGCAACTCTTTCATCATTTCTGCAAACACTTGCCCAGTAAAATGAGTCCCTTGATCAGATTCTACTGTTTCAGGTAAACCATATCTGCACACAATTTCAGTTATCAGTTTTTTTTCTGTTACACCTGCTGTTGCCTTGGCAACCGGCCAGGCCTTCACCCAAGAGGAAAACATGTCTACACACACCAAAACATACTCATACACACCACATTTGGGCAGCTGAATATAATCTATTTGCAGTCTTTGGAATAGGTAGTCAGGTTTTACAAGGTGTTTCATCTCCACCTTTGTCAATTTACCTGGATTGTATTTAGCACAAATCAAGCATTTATTGCACCATTCAGTTACAAATTGTGAGAAACCTGGTGCAAACCAAAATTTATTAACACTTGCAATCATTCTTGCAATCATTCCCCCTTTGGAAACATGGGAAGGGAGATGAGTTAAACTGGCTAAAACAGGATATAGCACTGTAGGTGCACATAATCTACCATCCCCATGTTTCCAAACCTTATTTTCCAGTTTGCAACCAGCATTTTTCCACTTTCACTGAATTAGGGAACCTGTTTGGTTTTGGAGGGTTTTTAAGACCTCCATTGTCAAATTCTCCACAGTTTCAGAGGACTGTAGGAGTATCATGAGAGCTGCCTTCTTGGCTGCTTCATCTACCCTATTATTACCCATAGTGATAGGATCTATTGCTCGCTGATGTGCCTTTAATTTCATAACAGCTATAGCTCTTTTGAAAACGCTGCGGTCTGTTCCAGTGTCCACCAAACACTCCACAAAATGGTATGGCATGTCAGAGAGGGTCAGGCGAACAAAGGCATCACCCCCTCTGTACTCAGACATGATTGACTGGAAGCCCAGTCCATCAATTGTTTTCCCACAGTTATAACATTTACCTTTTCTGGGTTCCCCCTCATTTATCCCTTAAACTATTTCTATTGGGGTTTCCCAGGGGCACACACTGGCATTACCCTTAGTGTTTTTTTTCTATACTTCTATGTTCCTTTGTATTGAGCTCGCTAAGCTCATTAGTGTTGGGACTGATTTATATCGCCAATCAGAAAGGGCGGAAACCAATTGAGAAACCAATTTATTATGGATTTCTTTATTCAGTCCTGACACCAATGTGTATAATTTGTAAATATATACAAACCAATGTGGCAGTGAGCATTTTTCCCATACCTTAGTCTTCAAGGTTACCTCTCCTTGGGGCATATACATCTTGCCATGAGGTGGTATTGGGCACATAAGATACTACAGTCAAAACTCGGGGCACAAATTACTAAATACTAAAACCCAACAATTTCCTTTTATTACTTAGAACAATTTTCCATTTCATGTCTATTAGCAAAATATCATTATTCACTTGACATTCTTTATTAAAGGATCAGCAAGGCACCACTGGGAGTCAGCTGAACACATCAGGTAAACCAAAGAAAAGGTCCATCTATGTGCAGCCTACAATCAACAGCTAGCTCCCAGTAATGCATTCCTCCTCCCAAACCTACCTAGAAAAACATACATATATATATATACATACACATATACACATATATACATATATATATATATATATATATATATATATATATACACATACATATATATATATATATATATATATATATACACAGTATATATACACAGTATACACATACATACATACATACATATACACACTGTGACATAAATATTCACACTCTCACACGCATGTATTTACTATCAAATACACTTACAAAGATACTCACTGACAAACTGGCACACAGATTCTACACACTCTACAAAAAATGCACACAAACCCCAGGACTAGGGCACATAGTCCACAAGGCCTTGGCATGCAGTCACAAATGACAATAGACATCCAATTGCCAGTGCCCACATACAATCAGACCCACAACCAAATATCTAACCTTATAAATGCAAGGGCTACCATTAGTAACCAAAAAACTTTCAAGGGGGTAAGTACTAGTGGTCTTATCAGTAGTGAAAATACTTGAGAGTAGTAAAAGTGTAATTACCAATAAAGTAACTAGCAAATCAGACCTCTTAAAGATTCACTACTAGAATCTTGTGTATATTGTAATTTATATTAATTCTACTGCAAAGAAGGACCATAATGTACAAAGGGACAAGGCATGGCTATTACAGTGTCACTTATGCAAGTCACAGCAGTGCTAGCCTTTTAAAACTCCAGTTAACCCATATAAATACCAAGCAGAAATGTAAAAGCCCTAAATGCCCTCAAACATAGCATACACTCTTATGTCTTTTAATGAAAGACTTGCATATGTGTGTGTGCAAAACATACATAATCTTACATTTAATTCAGTTGAACAAAAAGTTTCTAGCAGCACATAAAGTCTAGGACAAAAAAAGGGTTAAAAAAACAACAACAAAATTGTTCTGCTCTTTGCTGGAGGAAGGGAGGGGGGTTGGAAGCCCCCACCCAGTACAGTAGCTGCAGCACACATACTTTGTCTTCTACAGAAAAAATACATTGGGCTGTTTCTGATAGGATTCTACAGTTATTTTTATAGAGATTTTCCTAGTGGAATAATTCAAAGGTTCCCCCTTTGGAAACCCAACATCCATTCCCTTAGTCAACTTGCACCATTCAGGCAGATGCCAGCTGACCCACATACTATATTCTTTATACATTTCCTCCTGTGGGCTATTGAGGAAATTTTGGACGTCCATTGCTTAAGGATGACCTCATGTCACCCTTTCTAAGAATCGTTTCTCATAACCCAGTTATGATGGAGGGGACTCTTACCCTTCTCTCTCGACTCTTAGCAATACTGTGGCTGTCAGGGAAAGGCCCACACTATAAAAACCCCACACTATAAATTCCATACTAAAAATCCCTCCTAATTTTCCAACAAACCCAAATAATAAACAGTAGGGAGACAAATCCTAAAAGTACTTGGCCTCTTATATCATCAAAATCAAACCATGCTAGGGGACTTACATCAACAGTTTTATACATCATTAGAGACAAGTCTACTACAGCTCAGGTATGCGCCCTTCAGTATAGGAGCGTGCAAACTCAAACCAGTGTGCCCAAGGTTTTCAGAAACAAAGCCAAGAGGTGATCAAAAAGATCAGAATTCGCCCTTGTTCTCTGGGAATAGCACTATGCCCAATAGCAGCAATGGACTGAAGCTGAACATAATCAACGATGTCCATAGGCCGAGCATAGGGGGTACCCAGAGACTTTGTACTGACAGACCAAGGTTGACTAGTAAGAAATTCTGCAGCTACCCACACTTAACCTTCTATTTTCCTCTGCTGTACAGACCATTTTAGTAACAGTTTACGTTTACTTAACAAACACAGAAAATAGAAAACATTTGTCTCTTAGGACAGTAGAATCCTCTTACTTAACACACTACTGCTCCCACTTGCTTTCTCCGCAGAGGGGCGTCTTGGAGCAGTACATTCACATGCCGTAAAGGACCTCTTACACTCACACATTCATAACAAAAGATGTTAAAACATAAAATACAACTGTCTCAGGTTCTTGGGAGTTTGTACTCATGACAGGACAGAGGGTTTAGGAATCAGAGGATAGGAGAGCAATTTGAGAAACAAAGGTTCTCACCTTTTTGGCGCCTGTGGTCTCCTGTCCTCATAGTTCCAGTCCTGGCTCCGTCCATAATCGCTTTCAAACTCCCGGGTTTCGGCACCAAATTGTTAAAGTAAAATAACGTGAAGACAGCTGGTCCAAATTTTAAAAGGTTATAATTGTACAATTAAACAGATTACAACAAAAATGACAACCGGTCATTTTACATAGTAATACAAGTGTGTGTGGCGTGCAGCATTAGATTGCAGCAATGTCTCTCTTTTATAGGCCATGTTGGGTGTTTCTGAGAATCTTCACATTATGCACCTCGTGGTCTTCTTCTTATCTTGTCCATACAAACTTTGGGTGTTACTGTAGCTGAAAATACTTACTTTGCATATACAGCAGTTTCTGTACTAGCTGAATTGACAAGTAAATGTAACTGTTTAAAAATATCACTTGTCAGTCCATAAGAAGAATATATATACAGAATTAAAAAATATTTTTCCTTAACAACTGAAAATGGGCCGGCATCTAAACTTACATTCTTGCAGTTCAAATAAAGATATCAAGAGATTGAAGAGAATTAGAAAGTTGCTTAAAATTGCATGCTCTATCTGAATCACGAAAAAAAATTGGGTTCAGTGTCCCTTTAACTTTTGCTGTAGTTAGGGGATAGGTGTTTTCCAATCCCCATAGCTGGGTTTATTACATTATTCATTGCTTGACTCTTTAAACAGTTTTGATCATTTACTAACGGCTAGATTACGAGTCTTGCAGTAAGAGGGGTGCGGTGCTAACTTGCACGTTATTGTCACCGCTCAGTTCCCTACAGCGCTGGTATTACAGGTTTTCATAAACCCGTCATTATTAGGCAAGAAGTGAGCGTAGAGCAAAATTGTGCTCCATACCACACTCCAATACCAGCGCTGCTGAAAGCCGCGGTGAGCTGGTTTTATGTGCATGTTTTCCCCATAGACATCAATGGGGAGAGCCGGCTGAAAAAAGTCTAACACCTGCAAAAAAGCAGCGTAAAGCTCCGTAATGCAGCCCTATTGATTCCTATGGGGAAACAAAATTTATGTTTACACCTAACACCCTAACATGAACCCGAGTCTAAACACCCCTAATCTTACACTTATTAACTCCTAATCTGACGCCCCCGACATCGCCGACACCTACATTATACTTATTAAACCCTAATCTGCCGTTCCGGACATCGCCGCCACTATAATAAACATATTAACCCCTAAACCGCCGCACTCCCGACTCGCAAACACTAGTTGAATATTATTAACCCCTAATCTGCCGCCCCTAACATCGCTGCCCCATACCTACATTTATTAACCCCTAATATGCCGCCCCCAACGTCGCCGCCACTATACTACATTTATTAACCCCTAAACCTAAGTCTAACCCTAACACCCCCTAACTTTAATATAATTAAAATAAATCTAAATAAAACCTACTATCATTACCTAAATAATTCCTATTTAAAACTATATACTTACCTATAAAATAAACCCTAAGCTAGCTACAATATAACTAATAGTTACATTGTAGCTAGCTTAGGGTTTATTTTTATTTTACAGGCAAGTTTGTATTTATTTTAACTAGGTAGAATAGTTACTAAATAGTTATTAACTATTTACTAACTACCTAGTTAAAATAAATACAAATTTACCTGTAAAATAAAACATAACCTGTCTTAGACTAACACCTAACATTAGACTACAATTAAATAAATTAAATTAATTAAATACAATTACCTAAATTACAAAAAAAACAAACACTAAATTACACAAAATAAAAAAAGAAATGATCAGATATTTAAACTAATTACACCTAATCTAATAGCCCTATCAAAATAAAAAAGCCCCCCCCCCCCCCAAATAAAAAAAACCCTAGCCTAAACTAAACTACTAATAGCCCTTAAAAGGACCTTTTGCGGGGCATAGTCCCAAAGAAATCAGCTCTTTTACCTGTAAAAAAAATACAAACAACCCCCCAACAGTAAAACCCACCACCCACACAACCAACCCCCCAAATAAAATACCAACTAAAAAACCCTAAGCTCCCCATTGCCCCTGAAAAGGGCATTTGGATGGGCATTGCCCTTAAAAGGGCATTTAGCTCTTTTTCAGCCCAAAAGCCCTAATCTAAAAATAAAACCCTTCAAAAAAAACTAACACTAACCCCCAAAGATTCACTTACAGTTTTGAAGACCGGACATCCATCCTCAATGAAGCCGGGAAAAGTCTTCATCCAAGCGGCAAGAAGTCCTCAACGAAGCCGGGAGAAGTCTTCATCCAAGCCGGCAGAAGTGTCCAATCAGCCAATAGAATGCGAGCTCAATCCTATTAGCTTATCGGATCAGCCAATAGGATTGAAGCTCAATCCTATTGGCTGATTGCATCAGCCAATAGGATTTTTTCACCTTTAATTCCGATTGGCTGATAGAAGTCTATCAGCCAATCGGAATTAAAGGGACGCCATCTTGGATGACGTAATTTAAAGGAACCTTCATTCGTCATTAGTTGTTGGAAGAAGAGGATGCTCCGCGCCGGATATCTTGAAGATGGAGCCACTCCGCGCCAGATGGATGCAGATAGAAGATGCCGTCTGGATGAAGACTTCTGCCCGTCTGGAGGACCACTTCTGGCGGCTTAGATGAAGACTTCTCCCGGCTTTGTTGAGGATGGATGTCCGGTCTTCAAAACTGTAAGTGGATCTTCGGGGGTTAGTGTTAGGTTTTTTGAAGGGTTTTTTGGGTGGGTTTTATTTTTAGATTAGGGCTTTTGGGCTGAAAAAGAGCTAAATGCCCTTTTAAGGGTAATGCCCATATAAATGCCTTTTTAAAGGCAATGGGGAGGTTAGATTTTTTTAGTTAGGATTTTATTTGGGGGTTGGTTGTGTGGGTGGTGGGTTTTACTGTTGGGGGATTATTTGTAAATTTTTTTACAAGTAAAAGAGCTGATTTCTCTGGGGCAATGCCCCGCAAAAGGCCCTTTTAAGGGCTATTTTTAGTTTTGTTTAGACTAGGGTTTTTTATTATTTGGGGGGGGGCACTTTTATTTTGATAGGGCTATTAGATTAGGTGTAATTAGTTTAAATATCTGATAATTTCTTTTTTTATTTTGTGTAATTTAGTGGGGTTTTTTTGTAATTTAGGTAATTGTATTTAATTAATTTAATTTATTTATTTGTAGTGTAATGTTAGGTGTTAGTGTAAGACAGGTTAGGTTTTATTTTACAGGTACATTTGTATTTATTTTAACTAGGTAGTTAGTAAATAGTTAATAACTATTTAGTAACTATTCTACCTAGTTAAAATAAATACAAACTTGCCTGTAAAATAAAAATAAACCCTAATATAACTATTAGTTATATTGTAGCTAGCTTAGGGTTTATTTTATATGTAAGTATTTAGTTTTAAATATGAATTATTTAGGTAATGATAGTAGATTTTATTTAGATTTATTTTAATTATATTAAAGTTAGGGGGTGTTAGGGTTAGACTTAGGTTTAGGGGTTAATAAATTTAGTATAGTGGCGGCGACATTGTGGGTGGCAGATTAGGGGTTAATAAATGTAGGTAGGTGGCGGCGATGTTAGGGGCGGCAGATTAGGGGTTAATAATATTTAACTAGTGTTTGTGATGCGGGAGGACGGCAGTTTAGGGGTTAATATGTTTATTATAGTGGCGCCAATGTCCGGAGTGGCAGATTAGGGGTTAATAATGTTATTTTAGTTTTTGCAATGTGGGAAGGCCTCGGTTTAGGGGTTAATAGGTAGTTTATGGGTGTTAGTGTACTTTTTAGCACTTTAGTTATGAGTTTTATGCTACAGCTTTGTAGCGTAAAACTCATAACTACTGACTTTAGAATGCATTACGAATCTTGCGGGATAGGCTGTGCCGCTCACTTTTTGACCGCCCAGAAAAAGCTTGCAATACCGGCGCTATGGAAGTCCCATTGAAAAAAGACTTTACGCAAATTGCGTAAGTTAATTTGCGGTACGGCCAAAAAAGTGTGCGGTGTCCCTAAATCTGCAAGACTCGTAATACCAGCGGTAGGGAAAAAGCAGTGTTATGAGCCTTAAGCGCTGCTTTTTTACTCATAACGCAAAACTCGTAATCTAGCCGAGTATTTAAAAATATTTTAAATGTGCTTTTCCTTTTCTGCTCATTTATTTTTGGTCCTTACTGTTCAGGACCCTGATTCCTTCATCATTATATATGTCTCCTTTTTTATGTTATTGTGAACAAATACCATTATTTTGCTTGTATGTATTTATTTCTGTTTATGGAGCATACTGGAATTGTCCCCACTTTAAAGGGATATGAGACCCAACATTTTTCTATCGTGATTTAGATAGAGCATACAATTTTAAACAACTTTCTAATTTACTTCTATTAATTTTTCTTGGTATCTTTTGTTAAAAGCGGGAATGTATGCTTAGGAGCCAGACCATTTCTGGAGCCCTATATACAGTGGGGCAAAAAGTATTTAGTCAGCCACCAATTGTGCAAGTTCTCCCACTTAAGAAGATGAGAGAGGCCTGTAATTTTCATCATAGGTATACCTCAACTATGAGAGACAAAATGTGGAAACAAATCCGGACAATCACATTGTCTGATTTGGAAAGAATTTATTTGCATATTATGGTGGAAAATAAGTATTTGGTCACCTACAAACAAGCAAGATTTCTGACTCTCACAGACCTGTATCTTCTTTAAGAGGCTCCTCTGTCCTCCACTCATTACCTGTATTAATGGCACCTGTTTGAACTTGTTATCAGCATAAAAGACACCTGTCCACAACCTCAAACAGTCACACTCCAAACTCCACTATGGTGATGACCAAAGAGCTGTCGAAGGGCACCAGAAACAAAATTGTAGACCTGCACTAGGCTGGGTAGACTGAATCTGCAATAGGCAAGCAGCTTGGTGTGAAGAAATCAACTGTGGGAGCAATAATTAGAAAATGGAAGCCATACAAGACCACTGATAATCTCCCTCGATCTGGGGCTCCACGCAAGATCTCACCCCGTGGGGTCAAAATGATCACCAGAACGGTGAGCAAACATCCCAGAGCCACATGGGGGGACCAAGTGAATGACCTGCAGAGAGCTGGGACCAACGTAACAAAGGCTACCATCAGTAACACACTACGCCGCCAGGGACTCAGATCCTGCAGTGCCAGACGTGTCCCCCAGCTTAAGCCAGTACATGTCCGGGCCCGTCTGAAGTATGCTAGAGAGCATTTGGATCATCCAGAAGCGGATCGGGAGAATGTCATATGGTCAGATGAAACCAAAGTAGAACTGTTTGGTAGAAACACAACTTGTCGTGTTTGGAGGAGAGAGAATGCTGAGTTACAACCAAAGAACACCATACCTACTGTGAAGCATGGGGGTGGCACCATCATGCTTTGAGGCTGTTTCTCTGCAAAGGTAACATGACAACTGATCAGTGTACATGAAAGAATGAATGGGGCCATGTATCGTGAGATTTTGAGTGCAAACCTCCTTCCATCAGCAAGGGCATTGAAGATGAAACGTGGCTGGGTCTTTCAGCATGACAATGATCCCAAACACACCACCCGGGCAATGAAGGAGTGGCTTCGTAAGAAGCATTTCAAGGTCCTGGAGTGGCCTAGCCAGTCTCCAGATCTCAACCCCATAGAAAACCTTTGGAGGGAGTTGAAAGTCCATGTTGCCCAGCGACAGCCCCAAAACATCACTGCTCTAGAGGAGATCTGCATGCAGGAATGGGCCAACATACCAGCAACAGTGTGTGACAACCTTGTGAAGACTTACAGAAAACGTTTGACCTCTGTCATTGCCAACAAAGTATATATAACAAAGTATTGAGATTAACTTTTGATATTGACCAAATACTTATTTTCCACCATAATTTGCAAATAAATTCTTTCCAAATCAGACAATGTGATTGTCTACATTTGTTTCCACATTTTGTCTCTCATAGTTGAGGTATACCTATGAGGGAAATTACAGGCCTCTCTCATCTTCTTAAGTGGTAGAACTTGCACAATTGGTGACTGACTAAATACTTTTTGCCCCACTGTAGCAGCAGTTTTGCAAGAATGTTATTCATTTGCAAGAGCACTAGATGGCAGCACTATTTCCTGAAAAGTAGTGCTTAAAATGCCTACCTAGGTTTCTCTTCTACACAGAATATCATAGGAACAAAGCAAATTTGATAATAGAAGTAAATTGGAAACTTTTTTTTTAATTGTATGCTCTGTCTGAATCACAAAATAAAATGTTTGGGTTTCCTATCCCTTTAATATCTTTAGACCCTTTATAAGGTAGATCCACTGTTAATTTTTATACTATGTTGAATATGTATTTTGCAAGTTGGTAGCTGGGACTTATCTAGTTCAGCAGCCAATGCTGCTCTTGCTTCTGAAGTAATCTTTACTATTCAGTCCATCAACCATTATCACTTGTGTAGCTGCAGTCACTACGTTATGGTGTTGGTGTGACAACCTATTGGTGAAACTTGTAAAGTCTGATAATGCTAAAGATATGGCCTTAACTGTCCTAACCAGAAGGTCCTTGTGTTTCAGGTCATAGACGTCTGACATGGTTTTTTAAGTCTCAAGTTTTTCTCTCCCCTTTTAGGGAAGAATTTGTTTGGGCCTGGTCTATATGTAATTATTCTACTGTGACTAGAGGTAGAGGAGCTTTTCTTCCTCGGGACAAAGAGTCTAAGGAAAGGAATAGCATAATCAGTCATTTTTGTTCCTTTTATCAATAAAGGTACCAAATGTCTTCTTCATTGTTGCAGAATCCAAAATATTTTTCCCTTATAAATTAATTTATTTTATAATGATGAGAGTGCACGAGACTCGCCCAGATTTTTTGTATATAATTGAATTTTATTTTGGTGGCAGTTCTAGTTTGCACTTAAATTTCCCTGCTTTGTCCTTTCTTACCTTTCTTCTTCTCCTTGCTTAGCTATACATCAGACTACATACCAGCGAGGTGGGAGGGATTAAGTACGCTTAGAGTTTTGGGAATATTTGCCTCCTCCTAGAGGCAAGGAGTTGAATCCCAAGAGTAATGACTCATAACAATGAAAGAAATGAATTTATCGGGTAAGAATAATTTTTTGTTTTTATTCTCTTTTTTTGGTAAATTATTTAAACACCAAGGCCTCTAGTTATCAACGTGTCTACTTACCTGCCACCGCCGGCCCCAATACGCCCGCCTAAGCTCGCCAACCATCGCCGCCGCGGACCTGAATACGCTCTCCAAAGTTATAAATAAATCTGTCAAAAAGCTGCGCACCAAGTACGGGGCGATGAGCAGCGGACTGTGATAGTTATCACTCATCCGATCTCGCTGCTCTTCGGCTTTTTTACAGCTTTATTGACAAGCTGTCACTAAGCACCCACACTAAACTACACTGTCCTACCCCCTATACCGGCGCCCCCGGAGCCCCCCGCAACTAAATAAAGTTATTAACCCCTAAACCGCCGCTCCCGGACACCGCCGAAACTATAATAAATGTATTAACCCCTAATCTGCCCCCCCCTACACCGTCGCCACCTATAATAAATTTATTAACCCCTATCCTGCCCTCCCTATACCGCCGCCTCTATAATAAAATTATTAACCCCTAACACCCCCCTAACTTAAATATTAATTAAATACATCTAAATATTATAACTCTTATTATCTAAATTAATCCTATTTAAAACTAAATACTTACCTTTAAAATAAACCCTAATATAGCTACAATATAAATAATAATTACATCGTAGCTATTTTAGGATTTATTTTTATTTTACAGGCAACTTTCAATTTATTTTAACTAGGTACAATAGCTATTAAATAGTTATTAACTATTTAATAGCTACCTAGTTAAAATAAAGAGAAATTTACCTGTAAAATAAAAACTAACCTAAGTTACAATTACACCTAACACTACACTATACTTAAATAAATTATTCCTATTTAAAACTAAATACCTGTAAAATAAACCCTAAGATAGCTACAATGTAATTAATAATTACATTGTAGCTATTTTAGGATTTATATTTATTTTACAGGTAACTTTGTATTTATTTTAGCTAGTTAGAATAGTTATTAAATAGTTATTAACTATTTAATAGCTACCTAGCTAAAAGAAATACAAAATTACCTGTAAAATAAATCCTAACCTAAGTTACAATTAAACCTAACACTACACTATCATTAAATTAATTAAATAAATTAGCTACAAGTAACTACAATTAAATACAATTAAATAAACTAACTAAAGTACAAAAAATAAAAAAACTAAGTTACAACAAATAAAAAAAAATAAGTTACAAACATTTCAAAAATATTACAATTTTAAGCTACTTACACCTAATCTAAGCCCCCTAATAAAATAACAGAGCCCCCCAAAATAAAAAAATGCCCTACCCTATTCTACATTAAAAAGTTAACAGCTCTATTACCTTACCAGCCCTTAAAAGGGCCTTTTGTGGGGCATGCCCTAAAGAAAACATCCCTTTTGCCTGTAAAATAAAAATACAACCCCCCCCAACATTAAAACCCACCACCCACACACCCCTACTCTAACCCAAACCCCCCTTAAACCTAACACTACCCCCTGAAGTTCATCCTACCTTTAGCCGTCTTCAGCCAGCCAGATTAAATCAGCCAATCAGATTTTTCCTACCTTAATTCCGATTGGCTGATAGAATCCTATCAGCCAATCGGAATTCGAGGGACGCCATCTTGGATGACGTCACTTAAAGGAACCATCATTCGTTGTTAGTCTGTCGGTAGAAGAGGATGGCTCCGCGGTGGCTCGTCTGAAGATGGCTCCGCTCTGCTCCGGATGGATGAAGATTGAAGACGCCGCCTGGATGATGACTTCAATCGGATGGAAGACTTCTTCAGCGCCCCTTGGATGATGACTTCAATCGGATGGAAGACTTCTTCAGCGCCCCTTGGATGAAGACTTCGGCCGCTGCGGATGTCCTCTTCTGTTCCATCGGTGGTCGGCTGGCTGAAGACGGCTAAAGGTAGGATGATCTTCAGGGGGGTAGTGTTAGGTTTATTTAAGGGGGGTTTGGGTTAGAGTAGGGGTGTGTGGGTGGTGGGTTGTAATGTTGAGGGGGTTGTATTTTTATTTTACAGGCAAAAGATGTTTTCTTTGGGGCATGCCCCGCAAAAGGCCCTTTTAAGGGCTGGTAAGGTAATAGAGCTGTTAACTTTTTAATGTAGAATAGGGTAGGACATTTTTTTATTTTGGGGGGCCTTGTTATTTTATTAGGGGGCTTAGATTAGGTGTAAGTAGCTTAAAATTGTTGTAATATTTTTTAAATGTTTGTAACTTATTTTTTTTTATTTTTTGTACTTTAGTTAGTTTATTTAATTGTATTTATTTGTAGCTAATTTATTTTATTAATTTAATGATAGTGTAGTGTTAGGTTTAATTGTAACTTAGGTTAGGATTTATTTTACAGGTAATTTTGTATTTCTTTTAGCTAGGTAGTTATTAAATAGTCAATAACTATTTAATAACTAATCTATCTAGCTAAAATAAATACAAAGTTACCTGTAAAATAAATATAAATCCTAAAATAGCTACAATGTAATTATTATTTATATTGTAGCTATATTAGGGTTTATTTTAAAGGTAAGTATTTAGTTTTAAATAGGAATAATTTAGTTAATAAGAGTTATAATATTTAGATGTATTTAATTAATATTTAAGTTAGGGGGGTGTTAGGGTTAGGTTTAGACTTAGGTTTAGGGGTTAATAATTTTATTATAGTGGCAGCGGTGTAGGGGGGGCAGGATAGGGGTTAATAAATGTATTATATGTGGCTGCGGTGTAGGGGGGACAGGATAGGGGTTAATACATTTATTATAGTGGCGGCAGTGTAGAGGGGGCAGGATAGGGGTTAATAGGTATTATGTAGGTGGCGGCGGGGTCCGGGAGCGGCGGTTTTAGGGGTTAACATATTTATTATAGTGGCGGCGGGGTCCGGGAGCGGCGGTTTAGGGGTTAATCAGTTTATTAGAGTGGCGGTGGGCTCCAGGAGCAGCGGTTTAGGGGGTAATACATTTATTTAGTTGCGGCGGTGTAGGGGGGGACAGATTAGGGGTGTTTAGACTCGGGGTACATGTTAGGGTGTTAGGTGTAAACAGCTCCCATAGGAATCAATGGGATGTCGGGCAGCAGCGAACATGAACTTTCGCTATGGTCAGACTCCCATTGATTACTATGGGATCCGCCGCCTCCAGGGCGGCAGATTGAAAACCTGGTACGCTGGGCCGGAAAAGTGCAGAGCGTACCTGCTATTTTTTTGATAACTAGCAAAATTGTCAGATTGTGCCGAACTTGTGTTCTGAACATCTGGACTGACGTAAGAATCGATCTGTGTCGGACTGAGTCCGGCGGATCGAAGCTTACGTCACTAAATTCTACTTTTGCTGGTGTGTAGGGCTTGATAACTAAGGCGAATCAGCCTCGCCACAAATACGCTGTGGAATTCCACTGTATTTGAGGTTGATGGCTTGATAACTAGAGGCCCAAGGCTAAAATAAACTCAATTATTGTGTAAATGGAAACTCACCTTATAAATCTCCCTCCTAGCATCCAAGAGCTTTTCTTCGGGGCAATCCATTAAACCTCCAAAGCATCTAAAAGGGCCCAGGACCTAAAAAAATTAAGACAGACTATTTTTTTTTTATTATTATTGTATTTGAAGTGTTCTTACACACCATAGACTGTGTGTTCCCTAAAGTAAAAAAAGGTTTCTGTGTAGGAACACTTCACTTCAAATGATACATATGTAAACTTAGTTTCGCTGTACATGCTATAGATTTCACACACTGGAAAATTTCACCACTGAAAAGCTGGTGAGACTTATGTGGCTGGAAAGGTTTATCAAAGATGGAGGGCAGTGCTTTGAATATTACAAACTCCTGGATATGAAATATTATTATTTTATAGAAGACAGTAGCCGTGACTTTCTAGTTCTCTTTATTTATTGCCGATGTAAGTTCTCACTGTTCCGAACACGTTATAATATTGCAACCACACTGTAACCAGCATGTTTTATAATAATAACATGTTTGTTAGTGCAGTTGCAATATTAAAAGTTCTCATTTATAAAAAATATTAATATCACAAACACAAAATCTCCCTAAAAATAGAAAAAAAACAAGCTGAAAGAAATATACACAAATTTAAAAACACAACGATAATTACAATACATATTCCAGCATTATACACTTTGCCCCCTCATATGTGGGTGTGTGGGAGGGCCTATTTATTCGCAGAATGCGTCGCCCCCTGCTGATGACGTGGTCGTCATCGGTACTTAAAGGGTTAATGTACTGAGGGATAACATTTGGGGGTCTGCTATTTCTGCAGTCCAAGCATATTTTAAGAACAATTGTTTGAGGCCTACATCAGCAAAAAAAAAAATGCTATTTTATATACACAAATAAACCTACTATAAAAAGTATTTGGGAAGTTATTAATGGGAAACCAATTTTACAGTACAATGTCCCTTTAAGTTAAAGGACCAGTAAATACAGTAGATTTGCATAATCAACAAATGCACGATAACAAGACAATGCAATAGCACTTAGGGCTAGATTTTTCAAAACTGAGGTGGGCAGGGGCGCTACTTTTGGTGTTACTTTTGTGGCACAAAGCGGTAAATCATTCAGCTGGTAAAAAGTGACATTGGCTTTCATGTTTCACCAAGTTTACATAATTTATAACTGCACAAAAATTTAGTAATGCATGAAGCTTAAACCTCCCCCAGCTTAATTTAATATTCATCATATTTATTTTTGGAGGAAAATTTGTGTTTCAGAAAAATTAGGGTCTCAGACTATGTTGCTTAACAATTCTCACAAGATGGTGTAAGACTCTTTTCTTTTTTTTTTTTGTCCCCCCTCAAAGTTTTATTGAACACATTTCTAGTACAGGAAATATGCTGGTACATAGATAAACAAACCTAACATAATTTAGTCCCATAATCCTATAATCCTTTTCCAATTACTAATCTCAGAGGTCAAACAATCACTTTTGAAGAGAAAGGTAATGTGAGTCTCGAAGTCTCAAAATGACCAAGCCAAATACGATGATACATATTCCCTTTTAAAGTAGCGCAAACAAACTTTAACATTAGTATTGGATATAAACAAAGATTATTAGATAATATAAACATGGACAAGAAATGAACCTTTAAGGCATCTATGGCAGGGGTCATCAACCTTGGCATCCCAGATGTGTTGGAACTACATTTCCCATGATACTCAGCCAGCCTAAAGTGTGTCTGAGCATAATGGGAAATGTAGGTTCAAAATTTCTGGTGAAATGCTTGTGCAATGCCGCTAGCAGGGGGTGTCAATCATCCCTATCGTATCCGATGGGGATGATTGCTGTCCGCCACCTCAGAGGTGGCAGATGAGTTAAGGAGCAGAGGTCTTAAGACCGCTGCTTCTTAAGTGTCAAAATATAGCACAAGGTCCTCAGCACTTTAAATAATCAAATCTTAGTTTTTTTATCACATAGGAAAAGCGACGTTTCGGGGTCACAGCCCCTTATTCATGCTTGTTACTGTCGTTTTTGTTATTCAAAGCTTCTTAAGTGTCAGGCGGACCTGAAACTTCGGGGGTAGATTGCTGCATCCGCTGCTTGATAAATCTTTAAGATAGTGGTAGCATTCTACTGTGAGAGTAAGGTGGAGCTGCATTTTCCATTCTTGGATCGTTGGAATGTCTACCCTTTTTCAGTGGTATGTATAATCACCTTTGCACTGTTAATGATGATGTGAAGGAGTTTAATTTTAAGGGTAGATGGTTTTTTTAAGGAAGTTATTGGACAGAAATATAGCAGGTGCTGATACTATTTGTGTGTTAATGTATCAAAATATTTAAGCGCAATAAGGTTTCAAGGGGAGGCAGTCCCACCATACATGGAGCATAGACATTGCATCCTCTCCACCATAAATATGACCCTCTGGGGAATATATGTTTGAGCTTCTGAGTAGTGAGATACCACCTCAGAAGAATTTTGAGATTAGTTTCTAAGATAAAAGCTGAAGCAGCTATATTACTGAATATTTAAAGTCATAATAAATTCTAATGTTTCAAATACAACTATTTCACAAAATATTCAAAGTGTTGGCAAATTCTAAAAATGAAGGCCTTCCTCAGTTTAAAAGACAACTTTTTTTTTAATCTGATAAATGAAGGTCGCTCGCCTTTATTTTTAGTGATGGTAAATCCTAGCGTTTAACAAAATTATTGACATTTATGATGTCGATATATTTTTCTTCATACAATTATGCATCTATACACTTAAGAATTATGAACTATTACTTTCATATATAAAATACTTCACAAAATCTTTATAGTTAATATTTCTTTATTCATATTTTTTTAAATTTGAATAAAATGTTTTCAACATGATTCTTAATAATTCTTTTTTTAATGGAAGTGTATGTTTTACATATTTTTAGTTTGTTTTGTAGTTTAAAATATCAGTCATAAAGGGCATTTTGATTGTTTACACCCGGTAGATCATGTTGAGAATTTGAGCCCTTTAGCTGCCGCAAAGGATAAGCATAAAGCAGTTAGTGAGCTCAATCTAAACTGTGTGCAAATTATTAAAAACATTACTATAGAACCTTTGCTGCCATCATTTGGATGCTTTATCTAAAGCATGAAAGTTTTATTTTTTAATTGTATGTACCTTAAAGGGACATTATGCACTCACTTTTTCTTTGCATAAATGTTTTGTAGATGATCTATTTATATAGCCCATAAAGTTTTTTTGTTTTTTTTTAAATTAATGGTTTGCTTATTTTTAAAGAACATTGCTCTGATTTTTAGACTCCTAACCAAGCCCCAAAGTTTTATGAGAATACCGTCAGCTACCTTCTCCAGCTTGCTCCTGTTTGTGTAAAGGATCTTTCAGACATCCCAACTCTCCCTGAAGTTCAGGGAGTCTCCCTGATTGTAATAGCAGCTCCCTGATGCCAGCAAATGGAGTGCAATCTCCCTTAAACTCCAAGTACTATGATCCAATGTGGCCCAAATCCGGAAAAGTGTTTCTTTAAGGAATGCCTTTAGTCGCTGGGATGTTATAGAACCCCCAAAGCATGCATCAGTAACCAAAAAGCCCCCTACTGATTTTAATAAAATAAAATACAAATACCTTATTTACTGCACGTAATTAAACTTCGTATTCTAAAATATTTGAGCATTCAACAAGCGTACGATCACTGGAAAATAGTTTTGTTGTATGTGGTTGTGCAATAAAGCTACTTTTTTAATGTGACTTTAGTGGGAAGCTATTTTAATAAGTCTCTATCTTATTTAGGGTTTCAAGGTGTCCAATTTATAACTGGGAGGGGGGGAGGTGGCGGCGCAGTAGCGAGAGAAGCCACCTCCCTGAAATGAGTTTTTGCAGGTTGGGATGTCTGGTCTTTTCATATGCAAAAGAAGGGGGAGGGGGGGAGTGTCTTATTTGCCACTTGCAGTGGGCTTTCCAGCTACCTTTTCAACAGAGCCAAACTGACAGCTTCTAAGTAAGTTTTTAAACAGTTTAATACTGATTTTTATATCAGTATCTGTGCATCTTATTCTTTATAGTAGTGTCTATTACATACAGTTATATGAAAATTGGTGTATACTGTCCCTTTTAATGATATTATAGATTTTGCAAACATTGCTGCCATCTAGTTCTCAAAAGAGTATAGCATTGTTTTAAAACTGCAGCCAAAGTGTGTGCTTCAGACACATTCACTCTTTTTACCTAGATATCCTCTTCAAAAAAGAATACCAAATACATTTAATAAAAGATTTAAAAAGCGCTACTGAATTTTGCGGAGCTATATAAATAAATTATGATTGCAGTAGAAATAATAATAACAATATTAAATGCAGTATTAATTTGTTTTTTTAATTGTGTGCTTGTGGTCAAGAAAAAATGTGGCTTTGTGATGCTTTTAATGGTCTTTTAACTATATTCCCTATTAGCTAGCAATTAAAGTAATTACCTTTATATTGTTATTTTCATGTAAACTTGTTGGTTTAGTATCACACTTTTTTCGTTTTTGTTTTTTTTAATTATTATTTATTTTTCTATTTAGATTTTTTTTTTTTTTCAAATATCTTTTTATTGAATTTTTTAACATCAAAAAAATAAATAAATAAAACATATCCAATATAGAAAACAAAAAAACAATCACCAGAAAAATAACACAAATACCTTGGTTATTACCGTTAACATAATAACTAAAACATGATTTATTGACATGGATCATCCCAGGTTTAAATGATATCCCTTAGGAGATCACTATTTTCCTTTATCTTCCCATGCTTTATTTATGAAATACAAAAAGAAGATAACATAATAACCATTGCCATATATTACAATACCCTACAAACAATATTACAATATTACTAAGGTAAGAAAATCTGCGAAAAACACTTTACACTGTGTTTGATTACATGACTGTAACTAACATAATCATCCGATCCATATCGTAATCATACTTCTAAATTTTGACATGGTTCATTCTTACATAAACACAAGGAGAGAAAAAAAAAAAGGAATTCCCCCCCCTGTCTCCCAGAAACCCAGGCCCGGCTCGTAAACATGATTCAAAAGTATCCTTACAGATCTTTAATAACTATAAGTATACTTCTCTGTATAGTGAAATCCATGACACTGGAAATTCACCTAGTAACACTAATTCTGCAAAGCTATCAGAGCTCAGAAAGGGATTCAATATGGATCTTTGAAGTTGACAAGGGTATGTTTTAATGATAGGGAGCCATCTTACTAGGAATTTTGTAATTTTTTTTTTCCCCCTGTTAATTGCGTATGAAAGGATTTGAATATGATTTGGTTTTGTACTTCTCTAATAAAAAGTGAAAAACTAGGGGCTGTTTTTCCCTTCCACGCTTTCAATATCAAATACCTAGTCAATAAGATTATTGTATTTAATATATTTTCATGTAGCGGTTGATTATCTGAATGATTTTTAAGAAATATGATCTCTTCTAGGTCAAGAGAGATGTCCACCCTATAGGTTTTGTTGAGCCAAAAGATAACTTTTTTCCAGAATTGATTGATCTTTGGGCAGCGTCCAAACATATGCAAGATATCTGCATTTGGGTGCATACAACGTGGGCAAAGAAATGTTTGCAATGGGAACATTCTTTTTAATCTAGATGGAGTATAATAATAATTATTCAATAGTTTTGTATGTGACTCTTTCCAATTTATTGAAATCTTACATTTACCTAAAGCCAAAAAGCTTGTCCTTATTTTTTCAGGGTTCATGTCGGGAAAATAAGGTATCCAGGTATCGCATATTTTATCTAAGAAAATTTGACTTTGTTTAGCCAGCATTATATTATATATTAGTGAGATTGACGAGGTTCCCCCTGAGAATTTTTGGATATATGTTCTAATATCAGACCATGCACCATTTCTTTCCAGAACCCAGCGTTTACTATCAACAAAATGTCGTATTTGAAAATAAGCAAACAAGCTATTTCTAGGCAGATCAAATTGCGTTACAAGCGACTCGAATGAATGTGTCTGGCCAGAATCTAATAGGATTTGATAGACAAATTTCAGACCCTTCTCCTCCCACATTTTAAATACTGCCTGGCTAATTCCAGGGATAAATTCCGCATTACCTCTTATTGAAAGATATTCGTATATCCTATGATTTGCTCCAATTAGATAGCAAAATTTGTGCCATGCTATCACTACATTGTTAATGGAAATTAGATTACGTACATTTTCCGGAATTTCATCCATAGGATTATGTAGAATAGCTTTCAGTGAATAAGGATAAATCATATAACTTTCAAGGTCAGTTGACGAAAACCAATTCGTTTCTGCTAACCAATCAAATGCAATTTTAACCAAAGCGGCCAGATTATAAAGACTAATATTAGGTAATGCAAAGCCCGCCATATTACGTTTTTGAGTTAATTTATTGAGAGAGATACGTGCTTTCCTACCCTGCCAGATAAATTTACTAAACATAGCATTTATTTCTCCTGTTAAGTGTAGTCAGTCCAAGGGTCATCCATTACTTATGGGATTATATCTCCTCCCTAACAGGAAGTGCAAGAGGATCACCCAAGCAGAGCTGCTATATAGCTCCTCCCCTCTTACGTCATACCCAGTCATTCTCTTGCACCTAACTAATAGATAGGACGTGTGAGAGGACTGTGGTTGTTAAAACTAGTTTTTATTTCTTCAATCAAAAGTTTGTTATTTTAAACAGCACCGGAGTGTGTTGTTTTTTCTCAGGCAGCATTAGAAGAAGAATCTACCTGAGTTTGTGTATGATCTTAGCGGTCGTAACTAAGATCCATTTGCTGTTCTCGGCCATTCTGAGGAGTGAGGTAACTTCAGAACAGGGGACAGCGGACAGGGTTCACCTGCAAGGAGGTATGTTGCAGTATATTATTTTCTAAGGAATGGAATTGACTGAGAAAATACTGCTAATACCGATGTAATGTAAGTGCAGCCTTAAATGCAGTAGTAGCGACTGGTATCAGGCTGATATGTATGTATGTTTACACTGAGGTATTTCTGGGGAATGGAACTTTACTAAGAAAGTACTGTATACATTTAACTTATATTTGAGCCCCCACTGCAGTGAAAGCGACTAGCAGCAGGCTTATTAATAACATTTCATAATTTTATTTTTAAAACGTTTACTGGCATGTTAATCGTTTTTCTCTGAGGTACTTGGTGATAAAACTTTTTGGGCATTATTTTTCCACATGGCTGTCGTTTATTTATGAATAAAATCAGTTTACTGAGCTTCCCCACTGTTGTAATATGAGTGGGAGGGGCCTATTTTGGCGCTTTATTGCGCAGGAAAAATTCAGTCACAGTCTTCCTATTTCTTCCTCCATGATCCAGGACGTCTCTACAGAGCCCAGGGGTCTCCAAAACTAGTTTTGAGGGAGGTAATCACTCACAGCAGACCTGTGAGACTGTGCTTTTGACTGTGATAAAAACGTTTATATTAATTTGTTATCCGTTTTTGGGTACTAAGGGGTTAATCATCCATTGCTGGTGGGTGCAATCCTTTGCTAACTTAATGCATTTACTGTGAATTGGTTGCTATAACTAATTTGGTTCATTGTTATTTCAACTGTGACAGTTTCTTTGTGCTTCTTAAAGGCACAGTAACGTTTTTTATATTGCTTGTAAATTTATTTGAAAAGTATTTTCCAAGCTTGCTAGTTTCATTGCTAGTTTGTTTAAACATGTCTGACACAGAGGAATCTCTTTGTGCAATATGTTTAAAGGCCAATGTGGAGCCCAATAGAAATTTGTGTATTAATTGCATTGATGCTACTTTAAATAAAAGCCAATCTGTACATGTAAAGAAAATTTCACCAGACAACGAGGGGGAAGTTATGCCGACTAACTCTCCTCACGTGTCAGTACCTTCGTCTCCCGCTCAGGAGGTGCGTGATATTGTGGCGCCAAGTACATCAGGGCGGCCCATACAAATCACTTTGCAAGACATGACTAATGTTATGACTGAAGTATTATCTAAATTGCCAGAATTTAGGGGTAAACGCAACCACTCTGGGGTGAGAACAGAGTGCAAAAGGGTGTGTGTACAAGCGCTAAGGTAATCCCCAAGCTGTATCCAAACAGAGATCCTAACCAACCTCCAAAAAATATGCACAAGTAGTAAGAAGTGAATACAGCGCCAACAAGAGGCCAAGGGATAAATATACTCACAGAGAGATAAAAGAAGATTATTTAATGAACCATGCTAAAAAGCATCAGTAATAAAAGACTATATATAAAAAATGTAAAAAGCACATATAAATAAAATTACAAATACAGGAATATCTTACAGAAGAGGCTCAAAGGGCCAAAGCTGATAATTACAATAAAAACAAAGGTAATAACAGGTGATCAGTGTGAGTGGTACACCAGAATAAGAGTGTATACTGATAAAACAGAATTAGCCTAAGTACAACTGTAGCAAGTGCATCAAGCAAAAAAATAATAAACAATAATACAAACAATAGTGTTCAAAATTAGTGTTACAAAAATAGTGTTCCAAAAAATAGAAAAATGCACTGCAGTGCAAAAAAAGGGGGGTAGCAAAATAATTGTATAGATACAATCAAATAGTGAGTGAGTGCAAATGGATATAAAAATGCTAGCTACTTAATCCAGTGAGGTTAAGATATAATTAAATAAAATACACAATATGCAATAACATAAAAAATAAAATACACAATATGCAATAACATAAAAAATAAAAAATAAAATATAAAATATAATCCAAAAAAGTGTTCAAAAAGTTGATCAACAAATGTTAGTGAAGAACAAAAATAAGTCAATCAAAACTAAAAAATGGAAAAAAAGGGTGATGAAAAGCAAGGTGAAAGTGAGGAAATTGATTCCTTCCAATGTTAGTTACTTTAACAGATCCAAATTCCTGAGTGTGGTTGCTGAAGTAGCTGATTGGATCCTAGCACCTGTCAGCTGCTCCTATGGTATCCTAAAAAGTGTCCCTGTAAAAAAAGAAATTCACAACATAGTGTATCCAATATGAGAATGAAGTAAAGATTAAAGTAATGCTTACCAATATGTCAACGCGTTTCTGCCCTCAAAAAAGGGCCTTTCTCAAGACTAGAATATTGGTAATGGCAGCTGGCCTTATATACAGTTTAGAAGTAGCCTATATGGTAGTTTAATTGATTAATTGTATTGTTTGGGCGCCAAATCCCTCCACTTCCTGTGTAACATCTAAAAGATTCCCCCATAAAGTGTAGCATCACTTCCTGTGTAACATCTAAAAGATTCCCCTCCACTTCCTGTGTAACATCTAAAAGATTCCCCCATAAAGTGTAGCATCACTTCCTGTGTAACATCTAAAAGATTCCCCTCCACTTCCTGTGTAACATCTAAAAGATTCCCCCATAAAGTGTAGTATCACTTCCTGTGTAACATCTAAAAGAGTATATTTATCCCTTGGCCTCTTGTTGGCGCTGTATTCACTTCTTACTACTTGTGAGAACAGAGTGCGCTGATAATAATAGAGCCATGTCTGATACTGCGTCACAATTTGCAGAACATGAGGACGGAGAGCTTCATTCTGTGGGTGACGGATCTGATCCAAGTAAACTGGACTCAGACATTTCAAATTTTAAATTTAAGCTTGAGAACCTCCGTATTGCTAGGGGAGGTATTAGCGGCTCTGAATGATTGTAACACGGTTGCAATTCCAGAGAAAATATGTAGGCTGGATAAATATTTTGCGGTACCGACGTGTACTGACGTTTTTCCTATACCTAAAAGGCTTACAGAAATTGTTAACAAGGAGTGGGATAGACCCGGTGTGCCTTTTTCACCCCCTCCTATATTTAGAAAGATGTTTCCAATAGACGCCACCACACGGGACTTATGGCAGACGGTCCCTAAGGTGGAGGGAGCAGTTTCTACTCTGGCTAAGCGCACCACTATCCCAGTGGAGGATAGCTGTGCTTTTTCAGATCCAATGGATAAAAAGTTAGAGGGTTACCTTAAGAAAATGTTTGTTCAACAAGGTTTTATATTACAACCCCTTGCATGCATTGCGCCTGTCACGGCTGCGGCGGCATTCTGGTTTGAGTCTCTGGAAGAGACCATTAGCTCAGCTACATTGGATGAGATTACAGACAAGCTTAGAGTCCTTAAGCTAGCTAATTAATTTATTTCTGATGCCGTAGTACACTTAACTAAACTTACGGCTAAGAACTCCGGTTTCGCCATTCAAGCGCGCAGAGCGCTGTGGCTTAAATCCTGGTCAGCCGATGTGACTTCTAAATCTAAATTGCTTAACATACCTTTCAAAGGGCAGACATTATTCGGGCCCGGTTTGAAAGAAATTATCGCTGACATTACTGGAGGTAAGGGCCATGCCCTGCCTCAAGACAGAGCCAAACCAAGGGCTAGACAGTCTAATTTTCGTGCCTTTCGTAACTTCAAGGCAGGAGCAGCATCAACTTCCTCCGCTCCAAAACAGGAAGGAACTGTTGCTCGCTACAGACAGGGCTGGAAACCTAACCAGTCCTGGAACAAGGGCAAGCAGGCCAGAAAGCCTGCTGCTGCCCCTAAGACAGCATGAAGTGAGGGCCCCCAATCCGGAAACGGATCTAGTGGGGGGCAGACTTTCTCTCTTCGCCCAGGCTTGGGCAAGAGATGTCCAGGATCCCTGGGCGTTAGAGATCATATCTCAGGGATATCTTCTGGACTTCAAAGCTTCTCCTCCAAAAGGGAGATTTCATCTTTCAAGGTTGTCAGCAAACCAGATAAAGAAAGAGGCGTTTCTACGCTGTGTACAAGACCTTTTACTAATGGGAGTGATCCACCCAGTTCCGCGGTCGGAACACGGACAAGGGTTTCACTCAAATTTGTTTGTGGTTCCCAAAAAAGAGGGAACCTTCAGACCAATCTTGGACTTAAAAATCCTAAACAAATTCCTAAGAGTTCCATCGTTCAAAATGGAAACTATTCGGACAATCTTACCTATGATCCAAAAGGGTCAGTACATGACCACAGTGGATTTAAAGGATGCCTACCTTCACATACCGATTCACAAGGATCATTATCGGTACCTAAGGTTTGCCTTCCTAAACAGGCATTACCAGTTTGTAGCTCTTCCCTTCGGGTTAGCTACGGCTCCAAGAATCTTTACAAAGGTTCTGGGCTCTCTTCTGGCGGTACTAAGACCGCAAGGAATTTCGGTAGCTCCGTACCTAGACGACATTCTGATACAAGCGTCAAGTTTCCAGACTGCCAAGTCTCATACAGAGTTGGTTCTGGCATTTCTAAGGTCGCATGGGTGGAAGGTGAACGTAGAAAAGAGTTTTCTATTGCCACTCACAAGAGTTCCCTTCTTGGGGACTCTTATAGATTCTGTAGAAATGAAAATTTACCTGACAGAGGACAGGTTAAGAAAACTTCTAAATGCTTGCCGTGTCCTTCATTCCATTCAACACCGGTCAGTGGCTCAATGCATGGAGGTAATCGGCTTAATGGTAGCGGCAATGGACATAGTACCTTTTGCACGCCTGCATCTCAGACCACTATAATTGTGCATGCTAAGTCAGTGGAATGGGGATTACTCAGATTTGTCCCCTATGCTGAATCTGGATCAAGAGACCAGAGATTCTCTTCTATGGTGGCTTTCTCGGCCACATCTGTCCAGGGGGATGCCCTTCAGCAGGCCAGATTGGACGATTGTAACAACAGACACCAGCCTGCTAGGTTGGGGCGCTGTCTGGAATTCCCTGAAGGCTCAGGGATCATGGACTCAGGAGGAGAGACTTCTTCCAATAAACATTCTGGAATTAAGAGCAGTTCTCAATGCCCTTCTGGCTTGGCCTCAGTTAGCAACTCTGAGGTTCATCAGGTTTCAGTCGGACAACATCACGACTGTGGCTTACATCAACCATCAGGGAGGGACAAGGAGTTCCCTAGCGATGATGGAAGTCTCAAAGATAATTCGCTGGGCAGAGTCTCACTCTTGCCATCTGTCAGCGATCCACATCCCAGGCGTAGAGAACTGGGAGGCGGATTTCCTAAGTCGCCAGACTCTTCATCCGGGGGAGTGGGAACTTCACCCGGAGGTATTTGCCCAACTGCTTCGGCGTTGGGGCAAACCAGATCTGGATCTCATGGCGTCTCGCCAGAACGCCAAGCTTCCTTGTTACGGATCCAGGTCCAGGGACCCGGGAGCGGTTCTGATAGATTCTCTGACAGCACCTTGGGTCTTCAACATGGCTTATGTGTTTCCACTCTTCCCGATGCTTCCTCGACTGATTGCCAGGATCAAACAGGAGAGAGCATCAGTGATTCTAATAGCGCCTGCGTGGCCACGCAGGACCTGGTATGCAGATCTAGTGGACATGTCGTCCTGTCCACCATGGTCTCTGCCTCTGAGACAGGACCTTCTGGTTCAGGGTCCTTTCAAACATCCAAATATAATTTCTCTGAGGCTGACTGCATGGAGATTGAACACTTGATTCTATCAAAGCGTGGATTCTCGGAGTCAGTGATTGATACCTTAATACAGGCTAGGAAACCTGTTACCAGGAAAATTTACCATAAAATATGGCGTAAATACTTGCATTGGTGCGAATCCAAGAGTTACTCATGGAGTAAGGTTAGGATTCCTAGGGTTTATCTGCTAGTTCATTAAAGGGACAGATCTCAGCTCTGTCCATCCTTTTACACAAACGTCTGTCAGAAGTTCCAGACGTTCAGGCTTTTTGTCAGGCTTTGGCCAGCATTAAGCCTGTGTTTAAAACTGTTGCTCCGCCATGGAGCTTAAACTTAGTTCTTAACGTTTTACAGGGTGTTCCATTTGAACCCCTTCATTCCATTGATATCAAGCTGTTATCTTGGAAAGTTCTGTTTTTAATGGCTATTTCCTCGGCTCGAAGAGTCTCTGAGTTATCGGCCTTACATTGTGATTCTCCTTATCTGATTTTTCATTCAGACAAGGTAGTTCTGCGTACTAAACATGGGTTCTTACCTAAGGTAGTCACTAACAGGAATATCAATCAAGAGATTGTTGTTCCATCATTGTGCCCTAACCCTTCTTCAAAGAAGGAACGACTTCTGCACAATCTGGACGTTGTCCGTGCCCTGAAATTTTATTTGCAGGCAACTAAAGATTTTCGACAAACTTTGTCGTTTATTCTGGACAGAGGAGAGGTCAAAAGGCTTCGGCTACCTCTCTCTCCTTCTGGCTTCGTAGCATAATACGTTTAGCCTATGAGACTGCTGGACAGCAGCCTCCTGAAAGAATTACAGCTCATTCTACCAGAGCTGTGGCTTCCACTTGGGCCTTTAAGAATGAGGCCTCTGTTGAACAGATTTGCAAGGCTGCAACTTGGTCTTCACTTCACACTTTTTCAAAATTTTACAAATTTGACACTTTTGCTTCTTCGGAGGCTGTTTTTGGGAGAAAGGTTCTACAGGCAGTGGTTCCTTCCGTGTAAAGATCCTGCCTGTCCCTCCCGTCATCCGTGTACTTTTAGCTTTGGTATTGGTATCCCATAAGTAATGGATGACCCGTGGACTGACTACACTTAACAGGAGAAAACATAATTTATGCTTACCTGATAAATTCCTTTCTCCTGTAGTGTAGTCAGTCCACGGCCCGCCCTGTTTTTTACGGCAGGTCTAAATTTTAAATTAAACTCCAGTCACCACTGCACCCTATGGTTTCTCCTTTCTCGTTTGGTTTCGGTCGAATGACTGGGTATGACGTAAGAGGGGAGGAGCTATATAGCAGCTCTGCTTGGGTGATCCTCTTGCACTTCCTGTTAGGGAGGAGATATAATCCCATAAGTAATGGATGACCCGTGGACTGACTACACTACAGGAGAAAGGAATTTATCAGTTAAGCATAAATTATGTTTTTATTAATATCCGATTTTTTTAAAAGTAGAGGGAGATTCTGTAAGGGATATAAGAGTTGTGGGAAAATGATCGTTTTTACTAGGCTAACTCTTGCTGTTATAGACAGCGGGAAAGCTGTCCAAATTTCTAGGTTTGTCTTGATCTTTTGAATAAGCATTTGATAATTTAGATTATACCAGTTCTGAGGATTTTTATGTAGGTATAGACCTAGATATATAAGAGTATCAACAACTTTAAATGGGATTTCCCGGATACTATATCTAGTCTTCTGAAGCCACATTAATTCACTTTTAGTATAGTTTATTTTATATCCTGAAAAGGTGCTAAAAAGATTTAAACATGTTAAGATTAGGGGTATTACCTGCGAAGTATTATATAAAAAAATAATAATATCATCTGCATATAAAATAATTTTTAATGCATGTGTAACTATAGGGGTCCCTATACATACCTTTCTTAACCAGATGGCCAGAGGTTCGAGAGCGATATTAAAAAGTAAAGGGGAAAGTGGACAGCCCTGTCTCGTACCTTTTCTTAGTGAAATTGCCTTAGTTAATGATCCGTTAATTAAAAGGAAAGATATTGGATTCTTATATAGATTATATATAAAGTGAACAAAATGATTTTTAAATCCAAATCTTTCCAATGCTTTGAAAAGATACTCCCATTCGATTGAATCAAAGGCCTTCTCGGCATCAAGTGTTAGCAAAGCTGTATCAAATTTTGTTTATTTCCCTTTAATGTTCTTTATATTCCATATATAATCTAAGAAAGTTATAACTTTACGTATGTTTTTTGATGATTTTCTTGATGCCATGAAGTCAGTTTGGTCCGGATGAATGATTTTATCAAGACAGTTCATTAATCTGGCAGCCACAATTGATGTTAAAATTTTAAAGTCTGCATTTAAGACCGATATTGGTCTGTATGATGCTAGATCTTCCATGTTTTTACTTTTTTTTGGTATTAACGTAATATTTGCCGCTGAGAAATAAACAGATATTGGGGTATTATGTACAAAATAACTATTAAAAAGTTTTTCTAATATCGGGCTGACCTCTTCTACCAAGATTTTCAAATATTCTACCGGTAGACAGTCTGGACCTGCTGCCTTATTCAAGTTAGCCTTATTAATTGCCTTGACTATCTCTTGTAAGGTAATGGGTGTATTCAGGGCTGTCAGTTGTTCCTCTGTGATTTGAGGTATTGTAACTTGTGACCAGAAGTTTTCTTGGTTAAGATTATCACCACTAGTGTTAGTATAAAGTTGCTGATAATAATTAAAGAATAACTTGCTGATATCTCTAGAATCTGTAAACCTCTGGTCACCATCTTTAATTGCTAATATGAAAATTTTCTTCTTTCTATTTTTAATTATACTGGCCAAATATTTGGCCGAGCAGCCATGAAATCCTTTAAACTTTATTTTAATCTTTTGCTCTTCTTCCTGGGATTTTTGTTTTAATACAATATCCCTTTCCTGTCTAGCTTTATTATAGTTCCCCCAGTTTATATCTGATGGATTATTATAGAACTTCTTATACGCGTTTTTGACCTGATTGGATAATTGTCTTTCCCTGGCAAGTGCTTTCTTTTTCCTAGTACTTACATATGACTTAATTTCTCCCCTTAGCACCGATTTAGATGCTTCCCAAAAAGTTTCAACTTTATTAAGATATGCAAAGTTGTGCGTACAGTAGTCTTTCCACTTCTGTTTCAACCAATAGGAAAACCTGGTGTTATTATATAGATAACGTGGGAAGGGGATTTAGATTTTTATCTTCCTAGAAAAAATTAACCTGTGTGTAATTTTTCCACGTGTGTGAAAATGACAGGAACTAATTATTCTCTGCATTTTTGCAGTTGAATACTCTTAAAGGACTAGTAAATACAATACATTTGCATATTCAACAAATGCATGACAAAACGACAATGCAATAGCATTAAGTCTCAACTCCAAATGAGTAGTAGATTTTTTTGCTGACAAATTTAAAATTGATGTCTATTTCCACTCCTCCTGTATCATGTGACAGCCATCAGCCAATCACAAATGCATATAGGTATATTCTGTGAATTCTTGCACATGCTCAGTAGGAGCTGGTAAACCAAAAGTGTAAATATAAAAAATGCACATTTTGTTAATAGAAGTAAAATAGAAAGTTGTTTAAAATCGCAAATGTTTGTTATATCTGAATCATGAAAGTTTAATTTTGACTTGAGTGTCCCTTTTAAAATCCTGTTTAAGGTACAGCATAAAAATCCACTTGTACAAATAATTTTTCTACTAAACATCCCATTTACTCAGTTTGAATAACTTGCATCAGCCCTTCCCTTGGTAGAAAATGATGACATCTCAGTGCGTTACCAAAGAAGAATGATACAGTAAATGATTTAAATAATAGGAAATGGAGAGTAAATATGTTGCCTTGTCTTTGTGTTTTTTTTAATTTGCTAGAGTTCAAAAGTATTGGCAAAGAAGGAACTTTCCTACGTCCCTGTTATTGGGTGGATGTGGTATTTTCTTGAGATTGTATTCTGCAAGAGAAAATGGGAAGAAGACCGGAAGACAGTTATGCAGGGTTTACATAATCTTAGGGATTACCCTAAAAAATTCTGGGTAAGTAAATGGTGTACATTAACTCAAATATTTTATGAACACAGAATTTATTTTACTGTGCTTATGTGATTATACTGGCTTCTTCAGGTCTGTGTGGTTTATGTATGGATATATATATATGTGTGTGTATGTGTTTGTGTATATATATATATATTTATATGTGTGTGTGTGTATGTATTTGTGTATATATCTATATTTACTGTATATATATATATATATATATATATATATATATATATATATATATATATATATATATATATATATATATATATATATATATATATATATAGTGAATATTTATTTAAAACAACACCTCTTACCTTTCCTAGTACAGTACTTACTATCTTCTGAGGGTACTATGTATACAAAATTATAAAACTACCATTAGGTTACATGTATAAGCTGTATTATGACATGTAAATATTACCTAAATAACATAAGATGTTGTTTACACTTGATTTCATCCCCTCTCCAAACTATCCCATTTTAAAGATACAAATTTTCCAACATCGAAACCTTTTTCAGTCCCAAGCAGTTTAGATAAAAGTTTTTTACCTGTATTGGTTCATTTTATTATTATTATTATCATTTATTTGTAAAGCGCCGCCAAATTCCGTAGCGCTGGGTACAATGATAGGGGTATACAATGACAAAGATTTGTGATAAAAAACAAAACATAACAAAACTAAACAAATCTAGTACAGGAGGAAGAGGGCCCTGCTCCGGAGAGCTCACAGTCTATAGTTTAAGGGTGCAGAGACATAAGGTTGGGGTAACTTGTTACATCGGTTGTATTTGCAGCAGTGAGTCAGGCAGTTCATGTACATGTATTTAGTGATATCTTCAAACCTCCCCTTCCCGTAACTTAGTATCGGGGAAGAACAGTAGTCTAAAGAATGTTGTTAAAGGGACATTGTACACTAGATTTTTCTTTGCATAAAGTTTTTGTATATGATCCATCTATATAGCCTCTCTGGGAGTGCTTTTGTAACAATGTATAGGTTTGCTTATTTTTTAATAACATTGTGCTGATTTTCAGACTCCTAACAAGCCCCAAAGTGTCAGATGTACACGTGTTTACAGACTCCCCCTGGCTCCTGTTTGTGGAATTTGTCTTTTCATATGCAGGGGAGGGGGATAGTGTCTGCTCTTACTGTTTTACTAGCCCCTTTCACTGAGTGTCCCAGCCTAACCTCATCAACAGTACTAAACTGGGAGCTTTTAAGTAAGTTTTTATACAGTTTTATATTGCATTCCTAGATCAGTGTATGTGCATATTCTTCTTTATAGTAGTGTCTATTACATGCAGTTATATTAAAACTGGTGTACACTGCCTCTTTAAGGACTGTTTTTCAGCTAGCAATCTAATCTGTCCCCTAGCCAATAATTGATAGCTTTCCTGTCTCTAAGTATGATCTATTATTATTATTATTATTTATTTGTATAGCGCCAAAAAATTCTATAGCACTCTATGAAGCAGAATCATTAATTTGCTTAAAGGGACACTGAACCCAATTTTTTTCCCGTTAATTAGATAGAGCATGCAATTTTAAGCAACTTTCTAATTGACTCCTATTATCACATTTTCTTTGTTCTCTTGCTATCTTTATTTGAAAAAGAAGGCATCTAAGCTTTTTTGGGGGGGTTCAGAACTCTGGAAAGCACTTTTTTTTATTGGTGGATGAATTTATCCACCAATCAGCAAGAACAACCCAGGTTGTTCAACAAAAAATGGTCCGGCATCTAAACTTACATTCTTGCATTTCAAATAAAGATACCAAGAGAATGAAGAAAATGTGATAATAGGAGTAAATTAGAAAGTTGCTTAAAATGGCATGCTCTGTCTGAATCACGAAAGAAAAAAATTTGGGCTCAGTGTCCCTTTAACATAAAATGCAAACCAGAATGATCCACAATGTAGCAATTGCTTTCTACAAATATATACACACAGTGACCTATATTTTTATAATTTTTTACAGTTTTTGTTCTTGAGTAGCACCTATTTCATTTTAAATAGATATTTAAATTATTTTTATCATCTCTTAAAAGCATAATTTAATACTGAACATTTTCTGACAGCTATAAAAGTCTGCATGTTGAATGCTATTTCTTTAACAAAAAGCTGTGATGTCACATTACAACAAAACCATTATAATTATTATTCCATATTAGTATTTTCTTTTTAATGGTACATCACATTCACCTTTTAATTTAACACTGTAACTTAACTGTTTTAAAATAAGGTGACCAAACAGTTATTATTAGTGAGAGAAGTATAAAAATGTATAATCATTTGTGGTAAATTGATTGTATAAATTAAAGGGACATGAAACCCAATTTTTTTCTTTCATGATCTAGAAAGTGCATGTTATTTTAAACAACTTTCCAATGTACTTATCTTATTTGGTTCATTCTTTTGATATCTTTTTTTTTTTTTTTTACCATATTTAAATAGGCTCAGTAGTTGCTGATTGGTTGCTATACATAGATGCCTCATGTGATTGGCTCATCCATATGCATTGCTATTTCTTAACAAAGGATATCTAAAGAATTAAAGGGACACCGAACCCACATTTTTTCTTTTGTGATTCAGATAGAGCATGTGATTTTAAGCATCTTTCTAATTTACTCATATTATCAAATTCTCTTAATTCTCTTGGGCCTAGATTTGGAGTTTGGCGGTAGATGGGCTGTTAACGCTCCGCGGGCTTTTTTCTGGCCGCACCATAAATTTAACTCTGGTATCGAGAGTTCAAACAAATGCTGCGTTAGGCTCCAAAAAAGGAGCGTAGAGCATTTTTACCGCAAATGCAACTCTCGATACCAGAGTTGCTTACGGACGCGGCCAGCCTCAAAAACGTGCTCGTGCACGATATCCCCATAGGAAACAATGGGGCTGTTTGAGCTGAAAAAAAACCTAACACCTGCAAAAAAGCAGCGTTCAGCTCCTAACGCAGCCCCATTGTTTCCTATGGGGAAACACTTCCTACGTCTGCACCTAACACCCTAACATGTACCCCGAGTCTAAACACCCCTATCCTTACACTTATTAACCCCTAATCTGCCACCCCCGCTATCGCTGACCCCTGCATATTTTTTTTAACCCCTGATCTGCCGCTCCGTAAACCGCCGCAACCTACGTTATCCCTATGTACCCCTAATCTGCTGCCCCTAACACCGCCGACCCCTAGATTATATTTATTAACCCCTAATCTGCCCCCCTCAACGTCGCCGACACCTGCCTACACTTATTAACCCCTAATCTGCCGAGCGGACCTGAGCGCTACTATAATAAAGTTATTAACTCACTAACCCTATCATAAATAGTAATAACCCCTAATCTGCCCTCCCTAACATCGCCGACACCTACCTTCAATTATTAACCCCTAATCTGACGACCGGAGCTCATCGCTACTATAATAAATGGATTAACCCCTAAAGCTAAGTCTAACCCTAACACTAACACCCCCCTAAATTAAATATAATTTAAATCTAACGAAATTAATTAACTCTTATTAAATAAATTATTCCTATTTAAAGCTAAATACTTACCTGTAAAATAAATCCTAATATAGCTACAATATAAATTATAATTATATTATAGCTATTTTAGGATTAATATTTATTTTACAGGCAACTTTGTAATTATTTTAACCAGGTACAATAGCTATTAAATAGTTAAGAACTATTTAATAGTTACCTAGTTAAAATAATAACAAATTTACCTGTAAAATAAATCATAACCTAAGTTATAATTAAACCTAACACTACCCTATCAATAAATTAATTAAATAAACTACCTACAATTACCTACAATTAACCTAACACTACACTATCAATAAATAAATTAAATACAATTGCTACAAATAACTACAATTACATAAACTAACTAAAGTACAAAAAATAAAAAAGAACTAAGTTACAAAAAATAAAAAAATATTTACAAACATAAGAAAATTATTACAACAATTTTAAACTAATTACACCTACTCTAAGCCCCCTAATAAAATAACAAAGCCCCCCAAAATAAAAAATGCCCTACCCTATTCTAAATTAAAAAAGTTAAAAGCTCTTTTACCTTACCAGCCCTGAACAGGGCCCTTTGCGGGGCATGCCCCAAGAATTTCAGCTCTTTTGCCTGTAAAAAAAAACACATACAATACCCCCCCCCCCAACATTACAACCCACCACCCACATACCCCTAATCTAACCCAAACCCCCCTTAAATAAACCTAACACTAAGCCCCTGAAGATCTTCCTACCTTGTCTTCACCATCCAGGTATCACCGATCCGTCCTGGCATCCGGTGCTGAAGAGGTCCACAAGAGGGTCCAAAGTCTTCCTCCTATCCGGCAAGAAGAGGACATCCGGACCGGCAAACATCTTCTCCAAGCGGCATCTTCGATCTTCTTCCATCTGGTGCGGAGCAGGTCTATCTTGAAGCAGCCGACGCGGATCCATCCTCTTCTTCCGGCGTCTCCCGACGAATGACGGTTCCTTTAAGGGACGTCATCCAAGATGGCGTCCCTCGAATTCCAATTGGCTGATAGGATTCTATCAGCCAATCGGAATTAAGGTAGGAATATTCTGATTGGCTGATGGAATCAGCCAATCAGAATCAGAATATTGGCTGATCGGAACAGCCAATAGAATGCGAGCTCAATCTGATTGGCTGATAGGATTGAACTTGATTCTGATTGGCTGATTCCATCAGCCAATCAGAATATTCCTACCTTAATTCCGATTGGCTGATAGAATCCTATCTTGGATGACGTCATTTAAAGGAACCGTCATTCGTCGTCTAGTCGTCGGAGAAGAAGGATGGATCCGCGATGGAGGTCTTCAAGATGGACCTGCTCCGCACCGGATGGAAGAAGATCGAAGATGCCGCTTGGAGAAGATGTTTGCCGGTCCGGATGTCCTCTTCTTGCCGGATAGGAGGAAGACTTTGGACCCTCTTCTGGACCTCTTCAGCACCGGATGCCAGGACGGATCGGTGATACCTGGATGGTGAAGACAAGGTAGGAAGATCTTCAGGGGCTTAGTGTTAGGTTTATTGAAGGGGGGTTTGGGTTAGATTAGGGGTATGTGGGTGGTGGGTTGTAATGTTGGAGGGGGGTATTGTATGTTTTTTTTACAGGCAAAAGAGCTGATTTTCTTGGGGCATGCCCCGCAAAGGGCCCTGTTCAGGGCTGGTAAGGTAAAAGAGGTTTTACATTTATTAATTTAGAATAGGGTAGGGAATTTTTTATTTTGGGGGTCTTTGTTATTTTATTAGGGGGCTTAGAGTAGGTGTAATTAGTTTAAAATTGTTGTAATATTTTTTTTATGTTGGTAAATATTTTTTTATTTTTTGTAACTTAGTTCTTTTTTATTTTTTGTACTTTAGTTAGTTTATGTAATTGTAGTTATTTGTAGCAATTGTATTTAATTTATTTATTGATAGTGTAGTGTTAGGTTAATTGTAGGTAATTGTAGGTAGTTTATTTAATTAATTTATTGATAGGGTAGTGTTAGGTTTAATTATAACTTAGGTTAGGACTTATTTTACAGGTAATTTTGTTATTATTTTAACTAGGTAACTATTAAATAGTTCTTAACTATTTAATAGCTATTGTACCTGGTTAAAATAATTACCAAGTTGCCTGTAAAATAAATATTAATCCTAAAATAGCTACAATATGATTATAATTTATATTGTAGCTATATTAGGGTTTATTTTACAGGTAAGTATTTAGCTTTAAATAGGAATAATTTATTTAATAAGAGTTAATTAATTTCGTAAGATTTAAATTATATTTAAGTTAGGGGGGTGTTAGTGTTAGGGTTAGACTTAGCTTTAGGGGTTAATCCATTTATTATAGTAGCAATGAGCTCCGGTCGGCAGATTAGGGGTTAATAATTGAAGGTAGGCGTCGGCGATGTTAGGGAGGGCAGATTAGGGGTTAATACTATTTATGATAGGGTTAGTGAGGCGGATTAGGGGTTAATAACTTTATTATAGTAGCGCTCAGGTCCGCTCGGCAGATTAGGGGTTAATAAGTGTAGGCAGGTGTCGGCGACGTTGAGGGGGGCAGATTAGGGGTTAATAAATATAATCTAGGGGTCGGCGGTGTTAGGGGCAGCAGATTAGGGGTACATAAGTATAACGTAGGTGGCGGCGCTTTGCGGTCGGCAGATTAGGGGTTAATTATTGTAAGTAGCTGGCGGCGACGTTGTGGGGGGCAGGTTAGGGGTTAATAAATGTAATACAGGGCTCGGTGGGGTTAGGGGCAGCAGATTAGGGGTACATAAGTAAAACGTAGGTGGCGGTCGGCAGATTAGGGGTTAAAAAAATTTAATCGAGTGGCGGCGATGTGGGGGGACCTCGGTTTAGGGGTACATAGGTAGTTTATGGGTGTTAGTGTACTTTAGGGTACAGTAGTTAAGAGCTTTATGAACCGGCGTTAGCCCAGAAAGCTCTTAACTCCTGCTATTTTCCTGCGGCTGGAGTTTTGTCGTTAGAGCTCTAACGCTCACTTCAGAAACGACTCTAAATACCGGCGTTAGAAAGATCCCATTGAAAAGATAGGATACGCAATTGACGTAAGGGGATCTGCGGTATGGAAAAGTCGCGGCTGAAAAGTGAGCGTTAGACCCTTTAATCACTGACTCCAAATACCGGCGGTAGCCTAAAACCAGCGTTAGGAGCCTCTAACGCTGGTTTTCACGGCTAACGCCAAACTCCAAATCTAGGCCTTGGTATCTTAATTTGAAAAGCAAGAATGGTTGTTCACCATTTTTTGTTAACAACCTGGGTTGTTCTTGCTGAATGGTGGATAAATTCACCCATTAATAAACAAGTGCTGTCCAGGGTGCTAAACCAAAAACCGTCTGGCTCCTTAGCTTAGATGCCTTCTTTATCAAATGAAGATAGCAAGAGAACGAAGAATAATTGATTATAGGAGTAAATTAGAAAGTTGCTTAAAATTGCATGCTCTATCTGAATCACAAAAGAAAAAATTTGGGTTCAGTGTCCCTTTAAGCAAATGAGATAATACCAGTAAATTGGAATAGTTTAAAATTATATTCTCTATTTGATACATAAAAGTAAAATGTTGGGTTTCTTGTTTAAAAAGAAACAAGAAACAGAGTCACAGTACATTAGAAATATGTGAAGGTATAGAAAACTTGAACTGAATTTAAAACAAAAGAACAAAACAGCATCTCAAATTGTTTTCTTTGTGGCTGTTAGATATGAGTTAGCCATTTTCTGTATAAAAGGTACTTTTTAATTTTGAGATTTTTGTCACTTTTTAGTTTTTAATTCATTGTGAAGGCACCCGATTCACAGAGAAAAAGCGCATAATCAGTATGCAAGTAGCAGAAGCCAAAGGCCTTCCCAAGCTGAAGTACCATCTACTGCCACGAACAAAAGGATTCACCATTACTGTGCAATGTTTGAGAAATGTAGGTAAGGAAAGCAACACGAAGGCCATTTTTATAAACTACTGTGTATGTGTGTGTGTGTGTATATATATATATATATATATATATATATATATATATATATATATATATATATATATATATATATATATAAAGGAAAGAGGAGTCAGGACCAATAGCTCAAAACGATAATGTCCACTTTATTCAGGATCCAGGTTAAAACATAACAGCAATAGTTTAAAGGGTAGATATGGCTATGATGGTGGGGCTGATAGGAGAGCTGTATTGGGCTCGGTCTGACGCGTTTCAGCTCCTATGGAGCCTTACTCAAGACAGTGTAGATGCCCTTCATGTTATGCTAATTTTTATATGCTATCCTAACTAGTGATTGGTTACTAATAAATAAATAAATATATATATAATATATATATATATATGTATATATATATATATATATATATATATATACACACACACACAGTTTACAGATTTTTTAAATCAGAATAAAAAAAATTGATAATAGAAGTTAACTTAAAATTAAATGCTCTACAGAAATGACAAAATAAAAAAAATGAAAGGGATATGAAACCCAAAATATTTCCTTTATGAATCAAAGCATACAATTTTAAATTAAAGCACTTTCCAATTTACTTCTATTATCTAATTTGCTTTATTCTCTTGGTGTCCCTTTTGATGAAGAAGCAGCAATGAAGAACACATTGGCCTCTATTTATCAACCTGTCAACTTACCTGCATTCGACGGCACCAATACGCTCCCCTAAGATCGCTTAACATCGCTGCCGCAGACCTGAATACGTTCTCCAAAGTTATCAAAAAAGCTGTCAAAAAGCCGCGCACCAAGTACGGGGTGATGAGCAGCGGACTGTTGTTAACTAACAGTCATCGATCTCGCTGCTCTTCAGCTTTTTTTCAGCTTTCTTGGTACCCTGTCACTAAACACCCACACTATACTATACTGTTTACCCCCTAAACCTCCGCTCCTGGAGCTCACCGCAACTAAATAAAGTGTTTAACCCCTAAACTGCCGCTCCCGGAGCCCAACGCAACTCTAATAAATGTTTTAACCCCTAAACCGCCGCTCACGGAGCCCACCGCCACCTACATTATACATATTAACCCCTAATCTCCCGCCCCCTATACCACCGCCACCTACATAAAGTTATTAACCCCCTATCCTGCCGCTCCCGGACCCCACTGAACCTAAATAAAGTGTTTAACCCCTAAAGCGCCGCTCCCGGACCCCTCTGCAACTAAATAAATTAATTATCTCCTAAACCGCCGCTCCCGGACACAGCCGCCACCTACATTATATTTATTAACCCCTAATCTGCCCCCCTACACCACCGCCACCTACATTATATTTATTAACCCCTAATCTGCCCCCCCTATACCGCCGCCACTATATTAAATGTATTAACCCCTAAACCTAAGTCTAACACTAACCCTAACACCCCCTAACTTAAATATAATTTAAATAAATCGAAATAAATTATTCCTATTTAAAACTAAATACTTACCTATAAAATAAATCCTAAGCTAGCTACAATATAACTAATAGTTACATTGTATCTAGTTTAGGGTTTATTTTTATTTTACAGGCAAGTTTGTATTTGTTTTAACTAGGTACAATAGTGATTAAATAGTTATTAACTATTTAATAACTTCCTAGTTAAAATACCTGTAAAATAAAACCTAACCTAAGTTACAATTAAATTACAGTTAAATGATTAGATGCGCTAAGAAAGGGTACTATACACTTATCTAAAGACACAATCCCTGTTATGTGTCAAGGAACCATACACACAAAAGTTTAAGCTAAGCTTAAAGATAGAGAAGTGCGCCTGTAAAGGCTAAAAGTATCACAACACCAATATAAAAATAAACATATATATTTAATAAAATACAATGTAGATACAAAATAAAAAGGGACGTCTCCCTATACTATAAATGCAAACAAATGGATTATAGCTAATAAAAAGCGGATTAGAATGATAAGCAAATAGCAGGTTATTATTTCTTAGACGTTAATAAAGCTTTAGAGGATAAAAAGCCAATCAATCTTGCACAATCCTTGCTAGATCATTGCTAGATCATGGGTCTGGTAATCGTGCACAGTGTCCTGTTTGTGCAGCGTGTGTATCTTACACAGGGCGGCAATGGTATGAAGACAAGGAGGAACACTCGTAGGTAAAACACTTTGGTAATTTATCCAATATAATAACCAGAGTTCATATATGGCATCTAGTTCATATATGGTGACAGTGTGCGGACAGCCCTTCAGGGATTAGTAAGTGGTACTTTACCGGATTCCGATGGTAGGTCTCGGTCAAATCTTGGACCGTTGTTGCGGCTAACAACCGCTCTCCCAAGCTGTTCTCTGCAAACCTGCTCACGTGTCGGACGGCGTCTGACGTCACACCTCACTCCTCGAAATCAAAGAGGTGTTGCTGCGCGTAATCCAACAGCTGTTTGGAAATTTCTACTTTGTAACTTGTTGAAGTGACATTGCAGCTTTTATCTGAAGCATCCTTGATACAGCATTTTTTAACCCGGGTTAATCGACAAACTACTTCATTGGAAGTGAGGAAGAATCTGCATATTCTATCCTATGCTGTAAGCCCATAATATACCTCTAAGGGCCGAACATACACCTCTTTGGACAACAAAGTTACAAAGTAGAAATTTCCAAACAGCTGTTGGATTACGCGCAGAAACACCTCTTTGATTTCAAGGAGTGAGGTGTGACGTCAGACGCCGTCCGACACGTGAGCAGGTTTGCAGAGAACAGCTTGGGAGAGCGGCTGTTAGCCGCAACAACGGTCCAAGATTTGACCGAGACCTACCATCGGAATCCGGTAAAGTACCACTTACTAATCCCTGAAGGGCTGTCCGCACACTGTCACAATATATGAACTAGATGCCGTATATGAACTCTGGTTATTATATTGCATAAATTACCAAAGTGTTTTACCTACGAGTGTTCCTCCTTGTCTTCATACCATTGCCGCCCTGTGTAAGATACACACGCTGCACAAACAGGACACTGTGCACGATTACCAGACCCATGATCTAGCAATGATCTAGCAAGGATTGTGCAAGATTGCTTGGCTCTTAATCCTCTAAAGCTTTATTAACGTCTAAGAAATAATAACCTGCTATTTGCTTATCTTTCTAATCCGCTGTTTATTAGCTATAATCCATTTGTTTGCATCTATAGTATAGGGAGACGTCGCTTTTTATTTTGTATCTACATTGTATTTTATTAAATATATATGTTTATTTTTATATTGGTGTTGTGATACTTTTAGCCTTTACAGGCGCACTTCTCTATCTTTAAGCTTAGCCTAAGTTACAATTACACCTAACACTACACTATAATTAAATTAATTCCCTAAACTAAATACAATTAACTACAATTAAATAAAATATCTTAAGTACAAAAAACCCCCACTAAATTACAGAAAATAATAAAATAATTACAAGTTTGTTAAACTAATTACACCTAATCTAATCCCCCTAATAAAATAAAAAGCCCCCCAAAATAATAAAAAAGCCCTACCCTACACTACATTACAAATAGCCCTTAAAAGGGCCTTTTGCAGGGCATTGCCCCAAAGTAATCAGCTCTTTTACCTGTAAAAAAAGTACAATACCCCCCCACCAACATTAAAACCCACCACCCACACACCCAACCCTACTCTAAAACCCACCCAATCCCTCCTTAATAAAACCTAACACTAACCCCTTGAAGATCACCCTACCTTGAGAAGTCTTCACCCAACCAGGCCGAAGTCCTCCACGAAGCCGGGCGAAGTGGTCCTCCAGACGGGCAGAAGTCTTCATCCAAGCCGGCCAGAAGAGGTCCTCCAGACGGGCAGAAGTCTTCATCCAGACGGCATCTTCTATCTTCATCCATCCAGCGTGGAGCGGGTCCATCTTCAAGACATCCGACACGGAGCATCCTCTTCCAACGTCATCCGACGACTGAATGACGGTTCCTTTAAATGACGTCATCCAAGATGGCATCCTTTGAATTCTGATTGGCTGATATAATTCTATCAGCCAATCCCAATTAAGGTAGGAAAAATCCTATTGGCTGATGCAATCAGCCAATAGGATGAGCTCTCATTCTATTGGCTGTTCCAATCAGCCAAAAGAATGCAAGCTCAATCCTATTGGCTGATTGGATCAGCCAATAGGATTGAACTTCAATCCTATTGGCTGATTGCATCAGCCAATAGGATTTTTCCTACCTTAATTACAATTGGCTGATAGAATTCTATCAGCCAATTGGAATTCAAGGGACGCCATCTTGGATGACGTCATTTAAAGGAACCGTCATTCAGTCGTCGGATGTCGTTGGAAGAGGATGCTCCGCATCGGATGTCTTGAAGATGGAGCCGCTCTGCACCGGATGGATGAAGATAGAAGATGTCGTCTGGATGAAGACTTCTGCCAGTCTGGAGGACCTCTTCTTCCCGGCTTGGATGAAGACTTCTGCCCGTCTGGAGGACCACTTCGTCTGGCTTCGTGGAGGACTTCGGCCCGGTTGGGTGAAGACTTCTCAAGGTAGGGTGATCTTCAAGGGCTTAGTGTTAGGTTTTATTAAGGGGGGATTGGGTGGGTTTTAGAGTAGGGTTGGGTGTGTGGGTGGTGGGTTTTAATGTTGGTGGGGGGTATTGTACTTTTTTATTACAGGTAAAAGAGCTGATTACTTTGGTGCAATGCCCCGCAAAAGGCCCTTTTAAGGGCTATTCGTAATTTAGTATAGGGTAGGGCTTTTTATTATTTTGGGGTGCTTTTTTATTTTATTAGGGGGAATAGATTAGGTGTAATTAGTTTAAAAAACTTGTAATTATTTTATTATTTTCTGTAATTTAGTGGGGGGGTTTGTACTTTAGATAATTGTATTTAATTGTAGTTACTTGTAGTTAATGTAGGTAATTAGTTTAATTATAGTGTAGGGTTAGGTGTAACTTAGGTTAGGTTTTATTTTACAGGTACTTTTGAATTTATTTGAACTAGGAAGTTATTAAATAGTTAATAACTATTTAATAACTATTCTACCTAGTTAAAATAAATACAAAGTTGCCTGTAAAATAAAAATAAATATTAAGCTAGCTACAATGTAACTATTAGTTATATTGTAGCTAGCTTATGGTTTATTTTATAGGTAAGTATTTAGTTTAAATTATATTTAAGTTAAGGGGGTGTTAGGGTTAGACTTAGGTTTAGGGGTTAATACATTTAATGTAGGTGGCGGCGGTGTAGGGGGGCAGATTAGGGGTTAATAAATATAATGTAGGTGGCGGCGGTGTAGGGGGGGCAGATTAGGGGTTAATAAATATAATGTAGGTTGCGGCGGTGTAGGGGGGCAGATTAGGGGTTAATATGTATAATTTAGGTGGTGGTGGGCTCCGGGAGCTTCGGTTTAGGGGTTAAACACTTTATTGAGTTGCGGCTGGGTCCGGGAGCGGCGGTTTAGGGGTTAATAAGTATAATGTAGGTGGCGGCAGTGTAGTGGGGGCAGATTAGGGGTGTTTAGACTCGGGGTACATGTTAGGGTGTTAGGTGTAGACATTACCATAGGATTCAATGGGATATCGGGCAGCGGCGAACATGAGCTCTCACTGCTTTCCTACTCCCATTGATTCCTATGGCCTCCAGGGTGGCGGATTGAAAACCAGGTATGCTGGGACGGAAAAGTGCCGAGCGTACCTGCTAGTTATTTGATAACTAGCAAAAGTAGTCAGATTGTGCCGAACTTGCGTTCGGAACATCTGTAGTGACGTAAGCATCGATCTGTGTCGGACTGAGTCCAGCAGATCGTATGTTACGTCACTAAATTCTACTTTTGCCGGTCTGTAGGGTTTGATAACTAAGGCGAATCAGGCTCGCTACAAATACGCTGCAGAATTCCAGCGTATTTGCGGTTGACAGCTTGATAAATAGAGGCCATTATGTGAGCCAATAGCATGAGGCATGTATGTGCAGTTACCAATCACCAGTTCCAGTTCCTGAGCCTACCTCGGCATCTATTTCAACAAAGGAAAGAACAAGAGAACAAAATAAATTAGATAATAGAAGTAAATTAGAAAGATATCTAAAATCACATGCTCTATATGAATTGTGAAAGAAAAAATTGGGGTTCATGTCCCTTTAAGGTTTGGCGTCCATTTAAAGCAGTTTATTTTGACACATTAAGTGTATAACTGGTCTGTGGGATAGGAATTCACTGTCTAAAACTGAAGATTCACTCAGCTTTATTGGTGGTCAGTGATACACCCCACAAGCTCATACCTCCCAACTGTCACAGATATTGCAAAATTCTCATGGGTTGGGAGGTCTGTCTGTCTGTTTTCCTCCCCGCATGCTTTCTTAGGCCTGATATTCAAAAGCTCACTACTCAGGTGAGATCATCTAAGACATCTCGTCAGTACGGAGAGGTCCCTTAAAAAATGTTAGAAAACACAAATTTTAATTTGAAAGACAATTATCTCACTTTGCAGGGTTCTTGGTGTGAAGGAGAGACACCTACATTACAATATAAGGTCTAAAAAAAATCCCAAGGCTTTGCAGGATTTCTCTCCATGCCGGCGAGCTTTGGAATATCTGGCCCTCAGTTATGGCAAATGCCCAGGTTGTCAGGGTGTGGCCAGTCCTGATAACAACACGCCCAGCTCCATCCATGACACACCTAGCCTGCAAATCACACACCCATGGCCCTGCCCAACCTGTCATGGCTTCACCATAAGTCCATCTCACCTTCCTATGCCAGAAAGCCTCAGGGATGTGTTGGGAGGTTTGCAAGCTTAAGAACAAAACATATTTTTATCAGCGCAGGAACAGCATTAAAAATATAAATATTTAAAATGGCCCTATTTTGTAAGCAACGCATTTAAAAAAATACTTTTAATGACCCTTTTAACATTGGGTTTAGGTATTTTCTATAATCTGTAAAACTGTATTCAATGTTGGGCTCAAAGTACATATATTAAGTAAACATTTTAACCCTTTAAGGACACAGCTTTCAGTTTACTCAATTGTTTTATGACGGAGGTTAATATTTGTTATGTTTTTGTTTGCCAATAAACATATTTAATTTCAATACCTCAGAGTTATTAGGAAAGAAAACAAAAATAAATGAATAAAGTAAGCCAATCAAAATCTGTTTTACTGCTTGTAAGTATCAGTGGTTTTCTCTTTTCCATACTTGCACTTCTATTTTAACTTTTCAAAATATGTTTTTAAGCAGATCTCCCTGTGAGATTGTATTTAACTTGAATTTAAACACGCAACCATAAAATATTAGCATACAAATGCATATGTTTCCTCCTGTTTGTTAAAATGCATTCTTCATAGAGATGGCAAAATAAATATCTAAGGTAAAACTGGCGCACGCAACACGAATGTGATACTTGATGGATATAGCATTTCTTTTAAAGAACAAATGAGTTAAAAACAGCAGTTATTATACTTTGCTTATTAATTCAAAGCTTGCTAAATTATTTAGAAAAGGTTCTTGTCTTTTGGTGAACCACTAGAGCAGACTAATTCCTTAGAACAAAAAAGATTGACCACTCATATCCAAACTTGGCTCCGACAACACTGCCCCAGGCAGATCAAATTTGAAATTCCATCTTCTATGACTTGCTATTGTAAAATGCTGTATTGTGCATGAGTTATGTTGATATTGCACCTAACAATGTTCTGACTTCTTGCATTCCACAGGATAGAACAGTGTTAAATGGACAGTCTACACCAGAATTGTTATTGTTTTATGAAATAGGTAATCCCTTTATTACCCATTCCCCAGTTTTGCATAACCAACACAGTTATATTAATATACTTTTTACCTCTGTGATTACCTTGTATCTAAGCATCTTCTGACAGCCCCCTGATCATATGACTTTTTATTTATCTATTGACTTGCATTTTAGCCAGTTAGTGTAGTGTCTTCCAAAAGCCGCAGGCGTGATTACAATGTTATCTATATGGCTCACATAAACTAGCACTCCCCTGTTGTGAAAAGCAAATAAAAAAGCATGTGATAAGAGGCAGCCTTCAAGGGCTTAGAAATTAGCATAGAAGCCTACTTAGGTTTAGCGTTCAACTAGGAATACCAAGAGAACAAAGCACAGTTGATGATAAAAGTAAATTGGAAAGTTGTTTAAAATTACATGTCCTATCTGAATAATGAAAGTGTTTTTTTACTAGACTGTCGCTTTAAAGAGGCATGGATGTGATGTATTAAAACTGTCACTTCTAAATACAAGTGCAAATTTACCTTCATTGAGTGTTCCAGTTATGTTCCCCCACTGTTTATTTCAACAGATTTTTACTCCCTTCAGCCACTCCGTTTCCTTGTACGATTATACCTGGGCTATGCTTCACCTAATTGGTTGCAGGGAGCAAAGCAGTTTAAGAGACTAAAAAAGAGAAGCATGAATGACTAGGAAAACGTAGAATACACTATTAAGATATTTTTTATGTAACAAACAGTAAATATGCCCAAGGTTTAATGTATGCTAATACCACATGTTTATTTTTATTTATTTTTATTGGAAGTGATACATAATAGTTAACAAACTACATTTATGTTTCTGGAAGAAAAAAAAATTGTGGACATAGATCCCAATTCTCCAGCTTTAGGTTGATGGACAGGAATCCGCTAAAGCTCAATTTAGATCATTTTTAAGAGCTCCTCCTGTGGCTTTTTTCTTTTGTCTTTAAGGCTTTTAAACAAAGGCTTTCCTGCTTGATGACTGGAATTCTGATTTTTCTGATGTGTAGGTAGTTCTCTTGCATGTTTTTTAGACTGGTACGGAAAAAGTTTTCCTCTTTAAAAGTAATATCAGAGCTTTGCTGTGGCTGGTGTAAGTATTAATGTGGACATCCTCCAAGTTTCTCCTGTGGTTACATGTACATTTGCCTTTATATATGTGAGAACCCTTATTTGCAATGGAGACTTCACTTTTGGTATTGCCTGTTCTACAAACTCAGGAAATTCAACAGAGAAGCTATTTTTATATGTGAAATATGACCTTAAACAATTTAACATTGTAATATAAAATGTTAATTATGTGCACTAAAAATGCATTCATTATTTATTTTGTCCACTATCCCTGTAATTTAAATGAACAATAATGTCAAAATTAAGACCAAATATAGGCAATCTTCTAAGGCCTCACTCATGATGGGGCCTTACACAGGAAAAAATCTGCCTTTTTTTCTTTCCTAAGATATGGAGAGTCCACAACTTCATTCAATTACTAGTGGGAATATCACTCCTGGCCAGCAGGAGGAGGCAAAGAGCACCACAGCAAAGCTGTTAAGTGTCACTCCCCTACCCATAATCCCCAGTAATTCTCTTTGCCTCTGTCAATGGAGGAGGTGAAGTTTGGTGTCTGAAGAAATGAATTCCTTTTTCGGATACTTTTCCCTGCAAGCAAGGATTTGGGTTTAGCTGAGTCCACGTCAATCTCTTCAGTAGAGTAGTGGTGGCTTTTAAGCAGTTAGGAAGTTGTGAGGTAGTCCTTGCTTTGTTTCTTAACACATTGCTGCCCATGGTACAGAAAGCCAGAGTTGGTTACTCTGTTCTTTCTTTTTCTACAGGTCTATGTATGGAGTATGCATCCTCTTATGCCTTGTTAGCTGTCTTCCTGCCGGACAGCTAGAATGCAGGTAAGTGCTTTTGTCTTCTAGGTCTTTGAGACTTGCACTTCAGAAGATTATTTCATATGCAATAGATGGGGACATTTTTAAAATCTTTTATACCGGATTCTCTTTGGCAGTGGGCAGGCACATTATGTATGTTGAGACTAGGGGTTAATCTCCCCTTTATTGGGACGTTTTTCCTCTTTGGGCTAATTTTGTTGAAATACTTTATTAGTATGTGTGTGGGGCTTATGTTTTATACAGGGATTTATGTATAAACTTAAAATTTGGCAGTTGGTTTTCTTTGCTTGCTTAGCTAGAACAGGCTAGCTGACAGATTGCACAGGTATCTTCTGCAGTATCTGCGGCATTATCTACTTTTCCTATGCTGGGAAAACGCAAGAGGAAAATTAGACATTCAGATAGTAAGGTTTCTGTTCCACCTACTGCTACGCAGGTTGCCCTCCCTCATAAGTCTGAGGAGTATACATCAGTAGCCTCTGAGGGTGAAATCTCAGATTCAGACAGTATTATTCCTTCATCCGATACTGAAGAAATAAACTTCAGATTTAAGCTTGAACATCTTTGTGTACTGTTAAAGGAAGTATTGGCTACTTTAGACGACTCCGATACTGCTGTCATCAACCCTAAAAAGTCTAGTAAACTTAATAAATACTATGATGTTGCTTCCTCTGTGGAAGTTTTCCTGTCCCAGACCGTGTGACGGAGATTATTTCGCAGGAATGGGAGAAGCGAGGGATTCCTTTCTCCCCATCTCCCATATTTAAAAAGATGTTACCTGTTGCTAACTCCATTAAAGATTCTTGGCACATGGTGCCTAAAGTAGAAGGGGCTATTTCTACTCTGGCTAAAAGAACTACGATCTCTAAAGATGATAGTTGCTCCTTTAAGGAACCCATGGACAAAAAGCTGGAAGCTTATTTGAAGAAGATGTATGTTCATCAAGGTCTTCAATTGCAACCTGCAGTTTGTATTGCCACAGTAGCAAGTGCAACATCTTATTGGTGCGATGCCTTGTCTGAATCAATTTTAGTAGAGACTCCATTGGAGGAGATACAAGATAGGATTAAGGCTCTCAAACAAGCCAATTCCTTTATTTCTGATGCTAACATGCAAGTTATTAGACTGGGAGCAAAGATGTCTGGCTTCACTGTCCTAGCCCGCAGGGCATTGTGGCTAACATCTTGGTCAGCTGATGTTACCTAAAAGTCCAAGCTTCTGGCGCTTCCTTAAATGAGTAAGACATTGTTCGGACCTGGTCTGGCAGAAATAATTTCTGATATTACGGGTGGAAAAGGGTATTTTCTACCACAAGACAAGAAGAACAGACTCAAAGGACGTCAACATAATTTTCGTTCCTTTAGTAACTTCAAAGGTCAAAACTCTTCCTCTCCCTCTTCTGCGCAGGAGCAGTCAAAGTCTTCTTGGAAGCCAAGTCAGTCTTGGAATAAGGGGAAGCAATCAAAGAAACCCTCAGCCGAGTCTAAGTCAGCATGAAGGGTTGGCCGTCGGTCCGGGATTGGATCAAGTGGGGGGCAGACTTTCCCTATTTTGTAAAGCATTGAGACAAGATGTCCTAGATCCTTGGGCTGTGGACATAGTATCTCAGGGTTACAAAATAGAAATCAAAACTTTCCCTCCCAGGGGCAGATTCCACCTCTCAAAATTATCTGCAGGCCAGGTAAAAAGAGAGGCATTCTTGAACTGCGTTCAGGACCTTTCCTCCCTGGGAGTGATTGTTCCAGTTCTAGTAAGGGAACAGGGTCTAGGATTCTATTCAAATCTGTCTGTGGTTCCCAAAAAAGATGGAACTTTCGACCCATTTTAGACCATTTTAGTGCCTCAACAAGTCTCTCAGGGTACCGTCCTTCAAAATGGAAGCCATTTGTTCCATTCTTCCTTTGGTCCAAGAGGGTCAGTTCATGATTACCATAGACCTGAAGGACATGTATCTTCAACTTCCCATCCACAGGGATCATCACAATTTCCTGAGATTCACCTTCTAGACAAACACTTTCAGTTTGTGGCTCTTCCATTTGGCCTTGCCACAGTTCCTGGAATGTTCTCAAATGTTCTGGGGGCTATCTTGGCAGTGATCGGGTCTCGGGGAATTGCAGTGGCACCCTACCTGGATGACATATTGACTCAGGCGCCATATTTTCAACAAGCAAAAACTCATACAGAGATCTTGTTGTCTTTTCTGCGTTCCCACGGTTGGAAAGTGAATCTGGAAAAGAGTTCCCTTGTTCCAGCTACAAGTGTGGTTTTCTTAGGGACCATAATAGATTCCCTATCTATGAAAATTTTCCTGACAGAGGTCAGAAAATCCAGAATTCTCTCCTCTTGCCTCTCTCTACAGTCTACTGTTCAGCCATCAGTGGCTCAATGTATGGAGGTAATTGGTCTAATGGTCACTTCCATGGACATTCCCTTTGCTCAATTCCATTTGGGAGCAATTATGCATGCTCAGACAATGGAATGGAGACCATTCGGATCTGCTTCAGAGGATAGATCTAGATCAGTCGACAAGAGACTCTCTCCCGTAGCGGCTCTCTCAGGACCATCTGTCTCAGGGCACATGCTTCTGGAGACCTTCCTGGGTGATTGTGACCACGGACACCAGCCTGCTAGGCTGGGGAGCAGTCTGGGACTTGTTAAAGGCGCAGGGACTATGGACTCAGGAGGAGTCTGCTCTCCCCATAAACATCTTGGGATTGAGAATGATTTACAATGCTCTGATGGCTTGGTCTCAATTGTCCTTAGCCTGGTTTATCAGGTTTCAGTCGGACAACATCATCTCAGTGGCTTACATCAACCACCAGGGAGGAACTCAGAGTTCCTTAACCATGAAGGAGGTGGCACGGATTATTCAGTGGGTGGAAGCTCATAATTGTTGTCTGTCATCCACATTCCTGGAGAGGACAACTGGGAAGTGGATTTCCTGAGCAGAGAGATATTTCATCCCGGGGGTGGGCTCTCGTCTGGCAGTGTTCTCCAGGTTAACCCTCAAATGGGGGGTGCCGGAGTTGGATCTGATGGTGTCTCTGCAGAATGCCAAGCTTCCAAGGTACGGTTCAAGGTCAAGAGATCCTCAGGCCGCTCTAGCGGTTCTTTGGGATTTCGGTCTAGCATACCTGTTTCCTCCATTTGCGCTCCTTTCATTAGTTATTGCTCGTATCAAACAGGAGAGAGCATCAGTAATTCTAATAGCTCCAGTATGGCCTCGCAGGATCTGTTATGCAGACCTAGTGAAGATGTCATCTCGGCCACCTTGGAGGTTACCTCTGAGGAAGAACCTTCTAACTCAGGGTCCATTCCTCCATCCAAATCTCGTTTCTCTAAAGCTGACTGCTTGGAGATTGAACGCTTAGTTCTGTCTAAGCGTGGATTTTCTGAGTCGGTCATTGAGACCATGATCCAGGCTCGCAAGCCTGATACTCTAAAAATTTACCATACCATACAGTAAATACCTTTATTGGTGTGAATCTAAGGGCTAATCTTGGAGTAGGGTCAGGATTCCTAGAATGTTGTCTTTTCTCCAGTAAGGTCTGGAGAAAGGGTTGTCAGTCAGTTCTCTGAAAGGTCAGATTTCTGCATTATCTATTTTGTTACACAAGCATCTGGCGAATCTTTTTGTCAGGCCCTGGTCAGAATCAGGCCTGTGTTTAAACCTGTTGCTCTTCCTTGGAGCCTTAATCTTGTTGTTGAAGTTTTGCAGCAGGCTCCGTTTGAGCCAATGCATTATATAGATATTAAGTTGCTATCTTGGAAGGTTTTGTTTCTTATTGCTATCTCTTCTGCTTGGAGAGTTTCGGAACACTCGGCTTTGCAGTGTGATTCGCCTTACCTTTCATGCGGATAGAGCGGTTCTACTTACTAAATTGGGGTTTCTTGCTAAAGTGGTTTTGGATAGAAATATTAATCAGGAAATTAATGTTCCTTCTCTCTGTCCCAATCCTTCTTCTCATAAAGAACGTCTGTTGCACAACTTGGATGTTGTGCTTGCTCTAAAATTCTACCTACAGGCGACTAAGGATTTTCACCAGTCTTCTGCCCTGTTTGTTTCTCAGGAAAGCGTAAGGGTCACAAAGCTACTGCTACTTCTCTTTACCTCTGGTTGAGAAGTATAATTCGTTTTGCTTATGAGACTACTGGATAGCAGCCTCCTGAGAGAGTTACAGCTCATTCCACAAGGGCTGTCTCCTCTTCTTGGGCTTTCAAAAATGAAGCTTCTGTGGAACAGATTTGCAAGGCTGCAATGTGGTCCTCTCTGTATACTTTTTCCAAATTTTAAAACTTTGATATTTATTCAAGCGGTGGTGCCTTCTGTTTAGGTCTGCCTGTCTTGTTCTTCCTTCCTGTTCATTCTGTGTCCTCTAGCATGGGTATTGGTTCCCATTAGTAATTAAATGACGTTGTCGACTCTCCATAGCTTAGGAAAGAAAACAAAATGTATGCTTACCTGATAAATTTCTTTCTTTCCGGATATGGAGAATCCACAACCCCACCCTTTATTAAGACAGTTATTTTTTACTAAACTTCAGGCACCTCTACACCTTTGTGTTATTCCTTTTCCATTTCTCTTCGGTCGAATGACTGGAGTTTATAGGTAGGAGAGTGATACTTTGCCTCCTCCTGCTGGCCAGGAGTGATATTCCCACTAGTAATTGAATGATGTTGTGCACTCTCCATATCTGGAAAGAAAGAAATTTATCAGGTAAGCATAATTTTTTTTTGGGACAAACACTTGTTGGTGGCATATTGTCTAGGCATGTCATAATGTAAGGACTCCTGCTGCTGGGGTCTTCAGAGGGAATCAGCTTGGTGTTCTTCAATAACAGGTCCCAGAATTTCTAACTAGAAGTGTCGCAAAGTTTACTTTGAAGTAGAATTTTTTTTTTTTTTTAAATCTGATTTTTTTTGTCTTAAAGGGACAGAGATAATGCCTTTACTACACATTCTCCAGCTTTTCATAACCAACATTGTTATATTATTATACTTTATAACCTCTAAGTTTGCCTTTTTCTAAGCTCCAGCAGGACACCCCTTATCTCAGTTCTTTTTAAATCTTGCACAACAGCGAGACAGTGCTAGTTCATGCGTGCCATATAGATAACATTGTGCTTACTCTTGTGGAGAATGATCATGGCAATGCAAGAACCAGCACTGATTGGCTAAAATGCAAGGTTGTTACAAGCACTGAGATAAGGGTAAGTCTGCAGGGAATTAGATATGGGTAATCCATAGAGGTAAAAAGTATATAAATGTAACAGTGTTGTTTTTGCAAAACTGGGGAATGGGTAATAAAGGAATTATCTATCTTTTTAAACAATAACCATTTTCAAGCAGACTGTCCCTTTAACTCCTCTTCATCAGATTGACACAATTTCAATACTTTGGATTTGGGGACATGACTGAAGATCTACCTTTCTCACAGTAGAAAAGATTATGCAGGCTGTTTTGCCATCTCTTAAAGGCACAGTCAACACCAGAATTGTTGTTGTTTTAATAGATAGATAATCCCTTAATTACCAATTCCCCAATTTTGTATAACCAACACAGTTATAATTATACACATTTTACCTCTGTAATTACCTTGAATCTAAGACTTAGCAGACTGCCCCCTTAGTTCAGTTCTTTTGACAGACTTGCATTTTAGCCAATCAGAGCTTTCTCCATGGAAAATTCACGTGCATGAGCTCAATGTTATCTATATAAAACACGTGAACTAATGCCCTCTAGTGGTGAAAAACTATCAAAATGCATTTAGATTAGAGGTGGCCTTCAAGGTCTAAGAAATTAGCATATGAACCTCCTAAGTTTAGCTTTCAACTAAGAATACCAAGAGAACAAAGCAAAATTGGTGATAAAAGTCAATTGGAAAGTTGTTTAAAATTACATGCCCTATTTCAAATTTTCATCATCTTCGTAGATGGCATCATCTTCGGTCCCATCCATGGCATTGCTTATGCCACATTTACGGAAGGATTTCTGGATCATTTCTGGTGGCATTGATTCCCAGGCATCTTTAACCCAAAGACAAACAGTGATATCTGGTCTCTGAGGCAGGCCAGAGTTGGTTGTTGTTACTGCATCAGAGCATATCCAATCGGCCCACATCTGGCGAAGTCTGTCTTTAAATGGCTTGTTTAGACAAACGTCGAGCGGTTGAAGTTGTGATGTCAATCCAGCTTGAATAACGGCAATGTCAGTAAGCTTATTGCTGACAGCTGATTTGATGTTGTCTTTACGATGTGCACTAAACATGTCCCACATCAGTAATGCTCTTTTGCAGCGCAGACTGGCAGGTCGACGGCACCAAACATTATCAAGCCAGAATTTCACTCCCTCTTCGTCCATCCAGCCTTTTGGTTGAGCTCTAACGAAGACACCAGATGGGAATATTGCATTTTTTTTTTTTGCAGAGTTTTTCCCTTAAAAATAATCAGTGGTTTCATTTTTATGCCATCAGCCATGCAAGATAGAATGACTGTGAAGTGAGTTTTCTCGTAACCGGTTGTCTTCACGAGAACAGTCTTCTCTCCTTTGGTATGAACATAATGATTTCCAGGCAAATCAAATGCCATGGGTGTTTAATCCATGTTGCCAATCTGACCAAGCTCATAACTGTGTTGCCGACGAAGTTTAAGAACAAATCTGTGAAAGCTGTCAACTTTTGCCTCAAGATCCTTTGGCAGTTTCTGAGATAGCTTTGTTCTTTGGCGTAATGGTAAATGATGCCGTTCTATAAAGCGTGTACACCATCCTGCTGAAGCTATGAAATTCGTATTAACACCAACCTCACCAGACTTCTTGAGTTTCAATGCTTGGAGACGTATAGCTGTTCGTGAAATGGCAAGCTGTTTTTTCTGTGCTCCATGACCCAATAATATAAAGTTGATTGCAGTTTTGAATATGCAGATGATAACCCTCTGTAGGCCTTCTTAGTCCGCTGCATCATTTCTAGTTCTGTTTTCTTTTTACACCAGTCACAAACTCTCTGCTATACATTTATAACATTTAGCTTAAATGATGCATCATATGAAGAGCGTTGTCTTTTCAAATTAATTTTTAACGGTTACGGTAATTAAAGAAAATTTCAGCAATCTGTGTATAGTACAGTAATCTGATCTCTGTACCGTAATATCCAAAACTGGAATAAAGTTTATATGATATATGCTATAGGTCTCCAAGCATTGGAACTCAAGAAGTCTGATGAGGTTGGTGTTAATTTTAATTTTGTAGCTTCAGCTTGAAGCCGGTCACGAGAAAACTCAATTCACAGTCGTTCTGTCCTGCATGGCTGATGACACAAAACTGAAAACACTGATTATTTTTAAGTGAAAAACTCTGCAGCGAAAAGGCAAAATTCCCATCTCTCATCGTTATAGTTCAACCAAAAGGCTGGATAGACAAAGACAGAGTGAAATTCTGGCTTGACAATGTTTGGGACATGTTTAGTGCACATCTTAAAGGCAGCATCAAATCAGATGAAATGACATGTCTCAAATATACCGCGACCCCTCCAATTGTTATCTTATTTTATGTCTCAAAAATCTTCTTTTGGAAAAACCTGAACTAGTCAGAAATCTAAATAACAATAGCTAGTATTTAATCCTCTCTTGCTTCTAGACAAAGGTTCCTTGGGTGATCAAACTTTTTTTTTTCAATTTCTGCCCACATAGATCAATATTGGTATATCCATTCTCTACTATTCATTCACAAACCTACCTCCATAAAACCAGTTATAAACATTCTATGAAAGCTTTTGCATGGCAGCCATAGTTGATGCAAACATGGTCAGCTTTATCTAATGGCAAATCAAGCTATATTGCCAACATCATTAAATCACAAATTGTGTAATTACCTTTATACTTTATTTAATTCAACATAATACCCATATGCAAAATCACTTGAAAGTGATGTAGAATAACTGTAAAAATCTGACAAGAAAAAAAAAATCACATGAACATCTCTATGTAAAAAAAGAAGATATTTTACATACATTTTTTTTTGCTCACAAGAGTGTAAGTGATCTGATCAGTTACCTTTCAGCTACTGTCCAGCGGCAAGTTTAAAAAAATAGCCAACCAGCATCAATATTGCTGAGGTCATGCATTGCTTTACTCTGATCTCATGAGATTTCATTAAAATATTGTGAGATTTGATAGTAAATTCCTTAAAATGAGTAGAGTAATAATAAGTCAGTGCCTGTGCATGTCAGATGGATGCTCCATTGCAAGTCCCGGGACTAGCATTCTGATTGGCTGCCTAAAGTCCTTTTAAAATGGGATGCGCGACTGCTTCCTTTCTTTTAACATGCTACATATTAATGGCTAAATAAGCATTTATACAATTATTCACTGACAATTTTTTTTTTGTAATTTAAAGGGTCATTAAACACTTTGAGATGGGAATATAAAATAATAAATAGTATTTATATATATATATATATATATATATATATATATATAAGCGCCAAAAGTCGAACTTAGAATATCATGTGCGCTCATGTATTCCCCCATAGAACTCAATGGAGAAAAAAAGTGGGGGGAACCTAACACCCAGCTCTCGCGCAAACCCGATTGCATATTCTCATGTGCGCTAACCCGACATGAAAATATGAATATGTCACATTCCAATGTTCTTCACATAGAAGATATTCTTCTATTTATTCATAAATAAATATTGGATGTTTTTAGTACAATATATTTCTAAATCTCTCTCTCTCTCTCTCTCTCTATATATATATATATATATATATATATATATATATATATATATATATATATATATATATATATATAAAATTATATAAAGGTGTAGATATATACAAATCTATATATAGGAATATCTTTAAAATCTTTGAATATATAAAGCATAATCTGGTATGTGCAGGACATTGTAATGACATACTTACAGTAAATACATAGCTAAAATCTTTAGTAAAAATGACTATTGCATAAATATGGATTTTGATGGTTGCTGCTTAACTGCAAAGGGCTTCAATATATATATATATATATATATATATATATATATATATATATATATATATATATATATATATATATATATATATATATATACATACACACACAGTATCTCACAAAATTGAGTACACCCCTCACATTTTTATTTTATATATTATATTTTATATAATATTTTATTAGATCTTTTCATGTGACAACACTAAAGAAATTACACTTTGCTACAATGTACAATTAAATATATAAAGCATAATCTGGTATGTGCAGGACATTGTAATGACATACTTACAGTAAATACATAGTTAAAATCTTTAGTAAAAATGACTATTGCATAAATATGGATGTTGATGGTTTCTTCTTTACTGCAAAGGGCTTCAATATATATATACATACATACATATAT